>NC_132817.1:3215000-3815000 GCF_048594095.1 Paramormyrops kingsleyae | reverse complement strand
GCCCACCATGCTGGGTTAAATCGTTCCTGTTCCTGATTTTAGACACATTAACAGCCATGCCTGAATACAGAGGTAGTACACATTAGCTATTAAAAAGCCACAGATGTCGTGTTATGTTCATGGCTTAGTTCTTATATGGAAAAAGAATAACTAAACAAAATATGCTACGTATATCACTCTGCAGCTTTGGGCTTTATAATAACGTGTAACCACTTGTGGTTTTTCTGAATGTTTACTCCATCCATGTGTAATGAAATGCCGCTTGCTGAGTCAGAGCTACGTGAGCTGGTGGCCTGTCCCCGGATACACGGGGCAGGGGACACCCCCGGGCCGGGTGCCAGGGCAGTGCGACACGGACATGGGGGCGAACTCTACACACAGAGTCATGAAAGCAGAGCCCACGGGCCCGGGCCGGGAAACCATCCCGTCCCCCCGCGCTGCCCCGTGCTTCCTGTTAGCTGTCAGTCCAGCTGGGCAGCACTGTGTCCCATCACCCTACAGGTGCTGGGCGGCTGCCCCTCTGCTGCTGGTCTGGTGATGTCACACAGACTGTGGGGGGTGGGTGAGGGTGGGTGAGGTGCGGTGTCAGCTGCCAACTTAAAGAGGAGGGGGATGACCCCCCCCCCCCCCCACACACACATCAAAGGCCGCATTGACCCATGTGGACGGCGTCACCCTGCTGTTGACACGGGATACACTGCTGATGCCCTACCCCCCCCTCGTGTGTCTTGTGACTTTCGAGAGTGATGTCGTCCTCCCTCCACAGCTAACAGAACGTCCCAGAACACTGTGCTCACCTAGTACCATAGTGCCACAAAAAAAGTGCTTATTTAGCAGAAGAGAGCCCATATTGAGGTTTTCCATCCATCCATCCATCCATCCATCCATCCATCCGCTTATTCTGGTCGTGGTTGAAACAAACCTAGTTTTGCTCTCCTTCATGCCATGAGGTGGATGCTGTTGCTACTCTCCTGTCATGTGATCGCCCTGTTTCGCCATAATCAGCCCCCCCCCAAATGCCACCACCCGCCATTTGGGCTTGTGAGTGTGGGCTGTGGCCTCTTCCGTGCTCAGGACTTGCTCCGAGTTCTGGTTCTGTTTGCCCACATTGGACCTGCTTTCCTGCTTGCAGCCAGGCCCCGGCTCGGGGGGACATGGTTTCGGACAGATGTCCACAGTTCACCCACCTGACCGTGTAAAGCAGGGTTCCTCAGTTCTGGTCCCGGAGAGCCAGACACACCTGCTCAGACACACCTTATTCAGCTCTCCAGCTAATTTCCAGGTGTAGTAGGTCTGCTGAAGCAGGAAAATCTTGCGGTCTGGCCCTTCAGGACCGGAACTGGGGTCCGTGGTGCTCTATCTCAAGACCCCTCCACGGCCCCCCGGCCCCCTTCCATAATCCTGCGGCCCACTGAACAAACCGAACAAACCAAACAACCAAAGTTTGTGACCTGTGGTAAACTGCAGGAACCTGTTCCCAAGAACGTGTCCCCAACCATCAACCAGCAAAACGTGACTCTGATGTCTCATGTGTGATGTTTCTGATGTTTGGAGTGTCCCTCAGTCCCCGAGATACGATCCAGCTTCCGCAGAGAGGTACAGGCTAATTACCCGTGGGGGGGGGGGGCTGGGGGCGCTGTGACAAAGGGGCAGTGGGTGGACGGCAAGGTGAGCACTGTAGGAACTGGGACATGCGGAGAGCCATTCGAGACCAGGGACCAAGACCTGCTGTCCGGCAACAAAAGCTCACTGTCTGATTAAACCCTGGATGGGATCCAGGCTCCGATCGCTCTCGTCCTCAGGGTCTCGTGTTCATTTCCTTCGTCTGTGTTCAGGGAGGTCGATGCTATATTCGGTTCAGTTACACCGAGACTTTGCGTGTTTGCATTAATAGACCGGGAGTGTTTCTGTGCCGCTTTTGCGTTAAGATGCTATCGTGGCCAGAGTCTCAAAGAGGATAGGGAGAGATAAGGAGCGACATGGACCTGGATTGGCTCAGAGTCGGCTTTCTGCTCGCTGATGCTCACTCTAGCCTGAGGCAAGTCGGCGTGTGTTTGTAAAGATCACCTGACACCCACCCTGTCCTCAGCTGAATGGCCGTGAATGTTTCGGAGGCGCCCACACCAGTGCTTTTCCTGGCAGAAGGTTACCTGACAGGAAGGTTAAATTCCATCATATTCGAGTGCGACTGGCCTGACAGCAAGAGTAACAGTGGATGTGAGAGTACAGGCCCCTCCCTCCTCAGCAGGCAGGACACCGCAGAGATGCAGCACGTCACCTGCACTGGGTGTGGCCGACTTCCAGGGCCCGCTTTGGGAGGCGAGGTGTCCAGTACCCCCTCACCCCTGTGCCTGACAGACGTCCTCTTGGGTCTTTTCTGTTGAAACTCGCCCATCTGCACCCCTGTATTCTCTGCGTTTCATCTGTAACTTACTGAAATGAGGCACTTTTCTCTTAGATATTAATGCGCTCATTTAAATACAGTATGCATCATAAAGTAAAGCAGTTGCATGGCGTCTTTCTCTGTGTAACAGTACCGTCAGGTAATGGAATCGGTGCTGTAATCGGACTGCTGACTTCACCACATTGTTGTTTGTCATGCATGTGGTTTGCTGTTACTGAGAGCTACTGTCACGACAGACAGATGCAGGTCACATCCCTCGCTCTTCCACCGGCCTGAAAGGTCGCCGTCACACTGAACTCTATATTTACTCTGTTTACCTTCTTCTGCTTTGTGTCCAACTCGAATATGTCGCGTCTTTGGAATGTGGAAAATGGTTTTGGACTAGCTATAGTAAGTTCTATCTCCCGTCGGCACGTGTGATATTTTTTTTTACTTCTCGGAAACTCCATGATGTACGTCATTCCTCAAATCGCAAAAGGTGAGTCAGGTCACATTGCTTGTGGAGTAAGCCAGACGCTCAGCGCTGAACTGAGCCGTCGCTCTGTGACCTTTGACCCTCCCACACCCCAGCCATTCCAGGTACACGGCTGTCCGCTCTGGTGCCTGTCCAGAAGGTGCTGGTGAATTATGTGTGTAAGATAATGACATAAAGTGAGACATGTTCGCAACATTGTAGTACATTTGATCAGAAGTTTGACAGCTGTAATGAAGAAGAGAAAATGAATGTAACATTGGCAGTGGGAAAATATTACAAAACACAAAGCTGTAAACAAATGCATTTAGAATGCAGAGAAACAAGTCAGCTGACGTCTAAATAATCTGCATTATTTCAGTTCACCACAGACCTCAGACTTCCAAAAAAACAAGATGAGCAGATGAGACTAAGAGGCAGCATTTGTTTCATCTTTCATCTCATGATTTGAAAAAGTCTCTCTCCTGCGAATGTGTGACCCGAGTGGAAATGCAGCCATCGGCTTGGAGCAGAACCTGCCCGCTGCCTTCAAGGCATCAAGACAGAATTCTCAGCTGCACACACATACTCTACGACAGTAAAACCTCTCAACAGTAAATCTCTCTGCGCCTCCAATTCACAGGCTTCAGAATCCAAATTGAAGAAGACAAGGTGCTTTTAATGCGGTTCACCTATTAATAGATCACAGTGTAAAGTTTTAAAACTTTTGTGTATGAACTATATAAAGCACATCTGGACTTGTTATATTTAGCATAGAATGCAATACATCTTGTGTTTTTAAAATGCCTGTCCAATTAGTAATTTTGAAAACATTCTGAGTGAATTGGTAATATGCTAATCTGTATACGCTAATCCAATCTATAATACAATCTTTTTATAATATGATTATTGTTCACTAAACTGCCGCAGATTTACAGAGGGCTGCGTGACATTTATCTTTGATGTGTTTATATCAGGTTTGTTTTAGTTGTGCGTTCAGTCGTTTTGTCACGATAAGCATGTGGTATATTCTCTCACTCTTTGGAAAATAGTTATGCATATAAATTACAGCAGACATCTAAACATGGTTATTCCTATCCGGCCTCCAGTGGAGCTGAACGTTTGTCCGATACCATTAAAATCTCAAACTTGTGAACAGTTTTGAAACTTGAGTTTTCCAGGGAGAGGCACTGCTGTACGCTTATGTGTGGTCGTGGAGTTCTGGGTCTTTAGGTGACTTTGGGGAGAAACGTATTCTTTGTAACAAAAGCTCCAGAGAAATAAGAACATGTGAGGAGATGAAATGGAGAAAAAAGACGTACGATAGATTCAATGGCTTTGGAAGACGCCACCAAGAAAAACCGCAGGCTTCAAACAGGCAGCAGAAGTCGGGGCGAGGAGCTTATCAGAGCTGTGTCAGCTCTGTGTCATCTGCAGGAAATGCAGAGTCAGGCCCTGCGTTGCACCCTCGGGGGGGGGGGCTTCCCCGTTGGGCCAGATCCCAGATGTTTTCACTCAGCCTATTCCTGTATCAAATTTGTGGATCTTGGCAAACATTGGTCAGAATTATTCATTATATGTGTCAGCTTCATCCTTGTTCTGAACACCTATCTGACTTTCTTTTAATGTTGCTTATTCGCATCTAAGCTCTGTTCAGTATAAAGGGGGACAGCTATGTGGGCGTCTTCAGGAAATCTAATGAGGAGATGCAGTTATTTTCTGATTGTGACCCAAGATGTCTTCAGTTTTCTTTGCCACAGTGCACATGAATTTATCTAAAAAATGATAGGTGGGTGGCTCTGCAGGTTCGTGCTGCGGGTTCGAGTCCCACTCCTGGTTCTGTAAGTGTGGCATTTGCCTGACCTTTGGGGGCGGTGTGTGGCTCTGCAGGTTCGTGCTGTGGGTTCGAGTCCCACTCCTGGTTCTGTAAGTGTGGCATTTGCCTGACCTTTGGGGGCGGTGTGTGGCTCTGCAGGTTTGTGCTGCGGGTTCGAGTCCCACTCCTGGTTCTGTAAGTGTGGAGTTTGCCTGACCTTTGGGGGCAGTGTGTGGCTCAGCAGGTTATGTCTGTGGTCAGAAGGTCGCTGGTTCGAATTCCAGGGCTGGCAGGCTGACGCCACTGTTGGTTCCCTGAGGATTCGCAACCCGATCTCACGAATTTTCGTGCAGCCATCACGACATAAAATCTATTTAAACGTGCTGTGATCACGTTTTCGGCTTTTTTTACGTGCTGGGGTAACGTTTCCCCTCCCTATGTGTTTTAATGGGCAGTGCCTAACACCGCCACTATGAGCGCTAACTGGTGACTAAGGGACGGGAAAGTCATGCATGCCCAGAATCATATTTTGTTTTTTGTGATCTGATAACGCTTTCCATAACGTGTGACGCGACCTTGCAAAACAGCGCTTGGATTTTACTTCTGTTGCATGAATGAGTTAGTGTATGGAGGGAAATCCTGGACATTATTCAAAAGGAATTATTAACAGAAGTAAAATCCATGACTTTCCCGTCCCTTAGTCACCAGTTAGTGCTCATAGTGGCGGTGTTAGGCACTGCCCATTAAAACACATAGGGAGGGGAAACGTTACCCCAGCACGTAAAAAAAGCCGAAAACGTGATCACAGCACGTTTAAATAGATTTTATGTCGTGATGGCTGCACGAAAATTCGTGAGATCGGGTTGGGATTCTGCCGTCTGTATGTGTGTCGCACCGAGATGAAGGTGAGGTTGGCGTAAAGGCAATTTCCCCTGCGTGGATGAATGAAGTGTCGCTATTCTATTCTATTCTATTTAAAAAGCAAACATGTTTTAATGCCTCTGAATTCCTGCGACAGTGACAATGAAAAACATTGTAAACATTCATAAATTGGCGCAGGTTGTGGATTGTGCATCCAGGCACCTTGGCTTGCTGTATGTTTACGTCTTTAGCACTTTAACCAGCTGTTACTGAGAGAGATACAAAGATGGAGAGGCCTCTGCTCACTGTTCTTAGCTTCTTGGTGTGTTATATATAACAGGCATCATTTTACGGTACTGGCTCCTTGGATACAGGCTCCAGTCCCCCCCGGTGACCCAAAGCGGCAAGAGGATGGGCGGATGGGTTGATTGCTAGTTGGATGGAATGATGCTTCATTTCGCATTTGCACATGTACATTGGAATGCTTCTCTCTTGCATATCTGACACAGGTCAGACATTTACCCCTGCAGCATTTCGAGGGCTTAAGGGCCTCACTCAAGGGCCCAAAGGAGATGTGATGGTTCTGCTGAAGCTGGGGCTCAGACGGCCGAGTTTTTGTTCTCATGCACAGGGGTCTAACCTGCACAAGTTCACACGGCCAAGAAGCAGTTGTATTTTCCAGAAATTGCAATGAAAAAGGAAACTGTTACAATATACCTGCTTCAGAATATGATGCAAAACAAGGAGAATCCTCAATATACGACAGTTAAGTCCATTTATGTATCTTATTTTGAATCAAAATGCTGGCAGTTCCACTCCTCTATCACCAAGGATCAGAGAATGGGTGAAGGCAGAGCGTGAGATAGCTGATGACGAGAGTAAGAAGCAAGCAAGCTTAGACAGGCTGAACTTAGGCTGAGGTTAGCAAGGCCAGGCTGAGCTTAGATAAGCCAGACTGAGCTTAGACAGGCTGAGCACGGAAAGCACGGAGATGTGGTTAGCAGTCAAGGATCGACATAGACAGTCAGGCATCTACTTATATTTACACATGTGTCTTTATTTACAAACACATGCACACAGGACCTTATTTAAAGGTCAAACAGCTCAGTTAGATCAGCCTGCACCAGCTGGGTGATATTTGGTGAGCCTCTATAGGCACAGGGGTGGCAGTCAGTTGCCCTGGAAAAGCCGATCAACCAGTTCAAGTCCTGTGCCCCTTCTGGCCTCTCGCCAGCTCCTAGTGGGGGTGAGAACACAATAGGAAGTGGAGCCTGTACAACAAAGTACTCTGATTGAGCGAGGAGCCCTGTGATTCCCGTCACGGACAAAGATAAGAGGTAGGTATGTCTTTCCCAGGCTTGTAAATTGATGAGTTGCTCATGTGCAACTTCTGAACAGTGAAAAAAATGGATGCTAGATGTAGACAGTATTTCCCAAAATCTTTGTGACCTTTTAAGGAGAGTATTAACAAAAGATGGTGGATATAGGAACCAAAACAGACCTGTAATAAGAAGCTCATATTATTATATAACAAACCAAACTTATAATGCACTCTCAGTGTAATGCACTGTCGCTGCTTCTGTACTGGTCTCTGTTGCTGTCCTGGTGCATTCTGGGAATACTGGAACAACTGTTTGCTTTGGATCTTAGGAGTGTCGCAAGAATATATTTCTCCAGCTGGTAGCTCACCCTTCTCCACCCAAGAAGAGTGACGCTCTCTGTCACACACCCCCGGTTCACCAAACAATACTCATACCGTGTTAAGAGATGTAAACAGAGTACTGTGACTTTGCACTTGCGTCACGCCTGTTTCAGGTTTCGCTTAGCCGGATTATTTCGGCTGGAGTGAGGACTGACTCTAGCAGTGCCTGTTGTTGGCCTGCACCCCAGTGGCCTCTCCCCTGCCCTTCGTGCCTCCTGTAGGGTTTGGCAGTAACACACAACCTTGCTCAGCTGTTTTGAAGTAAATAAATGATTCTCCTGTGTTGCCCCAGTGAGAAATATTATGTCTGAATCAGGTGAAGGCCATGTTTTTGGGACAAGTGACCCATTGAGTCTTCAGGGGAGTTATTGTGGTGGAGTAAGTGTAGATTTGATCTTTAAGCACGGTTACTTTTAGTATTCAGGCATCTTCAGAGAAAGGTCAGCAGACTAGAAAAATTTGCACGAAAACATGGAGACCGGTGCCGTCATTCAGCTCACTCTCTAGCCCACATCTGGTACAAAGTCAGCCATTGTGTCCCTGGCTCCCATTATCGCTGTGTCCGTCATCACTGTACGCGAACAAGCGTGCTCTTGTCCTGTCCGTTTCATGACCAGCTTTAGATGCATTATTGTCTCTTTTTTTCCTCTTGAGCTTTTGTTCTTAAGGAGTCCTGACGATGCTAAATTAATCGCTCATTACATAAAAGCACAATTTCACCGAGGGTGAATGAGTCAGTTGACAGTAATAAAAGTATGACATCTGGCTGTAGGAGGCTGTGAGCTGAGGTTTCATGTGGAAGCTCACCTGGGGAAGTCAAAAGTCCAAAGGTTAATGGTGGCAGTGAAGTTTGTGGGATGGGAATAGGAAGCTCAGCTGTCAATTAACACTGAAATGAAGACGTCAGACCTCTGCCTACAGCACTGTCGAGAGGGTCAAGACCCCAGCGGGTCTGTGGAAGCTCTCTGATCCCACATTCCGTACTTTGGAGATGATCAACACCCCAGCCTTTCTGTGGATCTCTCTGATCCCATATTCTATACTCTGGAGATGATCAAGTCTCTACCTCTGAGGTTCTTCTTGTTGGTCTGTTTGCTTCACATGGATCACATAACTCCATATGTGTACAGATGCCCTTTTGTGCATGTGGCATCTTATCCAAGGAGGTCCTGCACTGGATTAGCTGAGATGGAAAACGGAGAAATGAAAGAATGCGTGTTTATTTTAACAGTGCCTGTTCCTAGCCTTTACAAGTATACAACTGCCATGGACAGACAGGTCAGACATTACTAGTGTTTGATATTTCATATCAAGGGAAAGCAGTATGATTTGCATTATAGGCAAATTTTGTATTTTTATCATAATAATTTTATGTATTTTATTCAATTCGCAGTTTTCCCCCTTCACCAGCTTCCTGGAAGTCAGTTTGACTCTTCTTTCATGTGAGCTTTTACCCCACATAAATCATCTGTCCCCTGAAGGAGTGATTTCCCAGCATTCACCTCTGTCAGCGTGATCCTTACTCAGCACCTATTTGTCACTCTTGTTAACAGTTAACTGCCCTGCTCGGTAGCTGCTGTTATCATGAATTCGACAGCGTTCAAAGGTTGTACCTCGCATTTTTTTGTGAGGTATATTGCGTTTGCTTGTGTCTGTGGGCACCTGCATATGATCAGCACAGGATTATCCTTTTCTCGTGGTTGTCAAAGCAAACCGCTCACTGGTTCGATGGCCTTGGTTACAGATGCCATTTGGAGACATGGTGAGCTTGTGTCTGTACAGTCATCCATGCTGACTCAGTGGGAGGAACTGCTGCCTCACACCTCCATGCATTCAGGCTTGAGCCGTTTCCTCACCCATGTACCGTCCCCCGTCCTTCTTGCGTGTTTCCTTGGAGTGTTCAGCTGCTCAGGCTTAGCAGAGACTCCTGCTTTGGTGCCCAAATCCAGGCTCATTTTTTCTGCTTTTAAATGTATTAATATGAATCCTTTTAGATTCAGAAACTGAATCTTGCATAAGATTTATTCTATGAAATCCATTTAAAAATCACAAGCCACTCTAAGAGAAACGGCGTACAGCCCCCGGCCTGCATAATGGAGGAAGCTATAGGTCCCAACAGTCTGCAGTGATCCATGAGGCCTGCTGCCATTTCTTTTCATTCTGGCCTGTGATTGGCCCGATTCTCATTGCTGAAATTTGCATGATATATTAAACATAAATAGTCACACGGTAGGTAGCTGTCTAAGGTAGTGGGTTTGCTGGGCTGCGGAAGTGGCCTTCAGGAGATGGGCCAGGAAGATGCATGTCACAATAAACCTATAGGGATATTTTTATTCAAGGATATCCTACAGTTGAATAAGAGATTGCAAAATAAAATTGACAAACGAAAACCTGGCAGCTTACACTGTTCAAGAGTTATGTAATAAAAACAGAGTGCAGATTATAAGGCCCTGCCTTGCAGAGACTTGGCACGAATGACTTCCATCGTTCCCGAAGCCCCATTCACAGGGTACTTAACCTTTAAATGAACTGTGCACAAATGTAGGCAGGCAGCCCTGAGTCACTGGTGCTTTGCTGGACGATTCCCATCTAATATTACCTGGGATGACCAGATAATCCATGTCAGGGAGGACACTTTGAGCTACTTCAGGTTTTATAAACTGCTTTAAAACTGAAAGACTCCTGTGATTGGCTAAATAGTGAAGTCCTTCTTGTGTTTTGACTGGTTTGTTTCCTTGATTGAAAGACTCATCCAGCTGTTTCACATTAACATTAGTGGCACATGCATGATTAAAGGATGCTGACCAATCAGCACACAGCAAGAACTCAGTGCTTAAGTGAAATCCAGGTTCTTTTAATTGAAATGGTAGCTTACAAATCCTGTCCTGGCACAGTGTCCTCCCTGACATGGATTATCTGGTCACCCTATATTCCCACATACTACCAGAAAACCCTGATCCCTGACTTTCATAATAGGTTCACCTCATTTCCTTGGTTAGATGACACAATTAACTAGTAACCAATAAAGAAATTGGGGGGGGGGGGCAGCATGTGGCTCAGTGGGCTAAGCCTGTGTGCCTGTAATCAGAAGGTCGCCAGTTCATCCATCATTAAACAATCAATAATGTGGTCCATCAGATGAAGGGAAAGTTAACATATTCCCCAAGTTATACAGCCATTTCATGATTTATTTATCAAATATATTATTTTGCATGATGGTGTCGCAGTGGTTAGGCATGACGCCTCACACCGCTGGGACCTGGTGTCTGCCATGGCTTCATGTATCTGGAGTTGCATGTTCTCCATGTGTCGTCGTGGGGTTTCTCCATGTGCTCCAGTTTCTCCCCCCAGTCCATAAACATGCTGAGGTTAATTGGAGCTACCACACGGCCCATAGGTGTTCCTGTGTGTCTGAATGGTGTGTGAGTCTGCCCTGTGATGGGTTGGTGCCCCATCCTGGGTTGTTCCCTGCCTTGTGCCCCATCCTGGGTTGTTCCCTGCCTTGTGCCCCATCCTGGGTTGTTCCCTGCCTTGCGCCTATCCTGGGTTGTTCCCTGCCTTGCGCCCATCCTGGGTTGTTCCCTGCCTTGTGCCCATCCTGGGTTGTTCCCTGCCTTGTGCCCCATCCTGGGTTGTTCCCTGCCTTGCGCCCATCCTGGGTTGTTCCCTGCCTTGTGCCCATCCTGGGTTGTTCCCTGCCTTGTGCCCCATCCTGGGTTGTTCCCTGCCTTGCGCCCATCCTGGGTTGTTCCCTGCCTTGCGCCCATCCTGGGTTGTTCCCTGCCTTGCGCCCATCCTGGGTTGTTCCCTGTCTTGTGCCCCATCCTGGGTTGTTCCCTGTCTTGCCCCCATCCTGGGTTGTTCCCTGCCTTGCGCCCATCCTGGGTTGTTCCCTGCCTTGCGCCCATCCTGGGTTGTTCCCTGCCTTGTGCCCCATCCTGGGTTGTTCCCTGCCTTGCGTCCATCCTGGGTTGTTCCCTGTCTTGTGCCCCATCCTGGGTTGTTCCCTGTCTTGTGCCCCATCCTTGGTTGTTCCCTGTCTTGTGCCCATGGCCTTTAGAATAGACTCCAAACATCCATTACATGCAGAAACATGGACATAGGATGGAAAAATATAATTTAAAAGCCCAGGAGTTGTGTGCCTCTTCTTGGGGTCTTTGGGCTTTTCTGCATAAGGCATTGTTACCTTCACCCTGGTCCCGGGACTCCACCGGCTTACAGACTCTCTGACTTGGTGCCACTGTAGACCGATTGACCTCAACCCAGAGAGACAAAGGTTGTGTCCTCCTAGAAACAGGGGTGCGTATCTGCTCTTTTAGTTGCGACTTATTTTTTCTCATGACCTGTGACATTTCTTTAATAGAAAAGACACAATCCAGCCTTTGTACTTTTTGACTAACTGTCTGCTTAGTGTAGCTTAGGCTGAGTCAGAGTCCCTATTCTAGCACGTGGCGCATGTGAACTGGGGCAACCCTGTCTTGCGTAAATCCTTCCCAGGAATGCGTAGTATTCTGAAGCCTTTAATTACTGTTAATGTTCAGGCTCCTCCTGCACTGGTAAAGAAGCGTAGCAAAGGCTGAGTCACTGTTGGAATGCTGAGTGGCAGACAAACGGCTTTTAACAAGACGTTGGTTGTTATTCTTGTTGGACGTAAACTCACCCAAATGTGATGCCGGCAGTGTGTCTGCTTGCATTTTCTTTTGTCTTGAAGTCGCCTGGTGCAGCATGTAACTCTCTACGCCGCGACACAAACACACGGTGATGCGACAGAAAGCAGGCGGCCACCTTCCCTCCTCTTACCCACACTGGTAAAAGGCACAGTGTACGAAGTCAGCGGCCCGTGGTCATACTGTGAAGAAACAATCTGGAAAATTCTGGTTCCAGAAATGGACCACTGGGTGACGGCCTGCCAGTGGGGCAATTCTCTACCTCCCGAACGCATCAAATGCATCCTGTGATTTGCTTTTCTTATAAAACAACATTTTGTATCGGTTTGCACCCATGGAAGTAGTAAAGGATTAATTTTGTTCTTTTTTTAAACATCTAGCCCAGAAAAAGGCTGCCTGCATGATTTGACCTGTAAAATAGATGTACTTGTTTTTAATTCGGCACCGACCTGCTTTGATGTGATAGAAGGCATTTTGTGTAATGGCTACTTCAATATTAGTTTAAATACTAGAAGTCGTGGCCATGTGTGGAAATTAGTGGGAGAACATTTTAAACTGGATTTGAGGAAGCACTTCTTTACACAGCGTGTAGTTAGAGTATGGAATAGTCTTCCTGTTAGTGTAGCGCAAGCTAAAACCCTGGGTTCCTTTAAATCAGAGCTAGATAAGATTTGAACAACTCTGAGCTATTAGTTAAGTTCTCCCCAAACTAGCTTGATGGGCCGAATGGCCTCCTCTCCTTTGAAAATTTCTTATGTTCTTTATATAGGAAAGGTACCACACAATCGGGGTATGAAAACATGATAGTCCTAAATTGCAAAGTCCTAAAAAAATATCGCAAGGGTCTAAAACGTATCCCACTACCCAGGGCTACATGTCTGTCCACAGGAAACCCTGCACACCAGCTTCTATAAATATGTCACAAAGATCTGCCTAACTGGCCCAGCCTGGTGTATAAAAGGTTGAATACACCCACGTTCAGTGGATACAAAGGTCCCATCGTGTAGTTTCAGAATAATACTCACAGTGAGATCCCCACACTGTGTGTTTTCAACTGAATGGACCCAGACGATTCGGTTAAAGTCGCCGCTTATGAAGCCTGTCTGTGGCACTCGCCTAACATGGAAAATCCATGTTTAAGATGTTCTCCATACAGATAGCTGGCGGTAAATCGGTGTGCTTAAGCATCTGAGCTGAGAGGGTATCCCCAGGTGTATTGTGAGCCACGGCATTGCGCCTTTAAGCCTGCCTCTCGTGAGGCAGGTTTCCTAACAAACCGGCTGCAGTCATGTGGCGCCTTTATGGAGACACGGAACAGCCGGTCCTACCTTTAAGGTCTATCCTTATCTTGTTTACCGCGGCTTGCTGCGTCACTCCCATTGTTGGCTAAGCCCCCGAATCGCCCAGCCCCATCAGCTTGTTCACCCTGCTGACTGGAAATAGCCCAAAAAAATGCTTGTCATGCAATTTTCACATTGCATCATACACTGTGTAGTTTCCATAAAAATGTACAGTCACGTTGCTTTAATGGCAGGATAAACCACAGCATGTTAAAGGTAGTCGCCCCCCCTCCCCCACCCAGTAAAAGACACTATGTACCCAAGGTTGTTTGTTCTGGAAGAAAGAGGCCTGCAGGATGCACTTCCTGTCCAACACAACCTCAAACGATGTCCTCATGTGCTGACTTGTCCCTGTGAGAAGCAGGAGAAGGTTTCAGCTGCTGGTCACGGTGGTGTGACCCGGTGCTCTTACTGAGGGTTTCATTCCCATCATATTTTGGAAGAGCCAGCTAAGGGTCTTCTGGCCATGGATGCTTGAAATGGCCCCAGATTTGTACAGGAATTTGGACGCTTCTTCCCTTTATATGAATTTGGTTGACTTACATGGAAGAGTCCATCAATTCCTGCGGCAAATGCTGAAAATAGCAATTCTTTAAGCATGCTCCAGAGGGCAGTAACAGCTGGACACTGGGACCTCAGTGTTCCGTTCCCTCAGGAGTAACCGGCATGTACTGAGTGTCCTGGTTCGTATTTGGTTCTCAGAAATGTAGGTATTCATTATGAATATAAGATCACCGGGTCCTTTCTGAAAGGTGCTCCATGGCATCTTACCCTGAGAACGTTCTCCTGTAACTGCACCGACAGTCCCACCCCCCACCCTCCGCTTTTGCTTTTATAAGTAACTTCCACTTGGCTTTCATTTTGGGAATTAGCTCAAAGTTGTGCTGCAGTTGTATTTTATGTCATCATGTGTGGGAGGAACCTCTACACCTTCTCGTCTTTGTTTCAAGCTTTTCTTTGACCTCATTAATGAGATGATGAAGAAAAAAAGATCAATTAAAAAAATGAGCGAGATGAGCAGTGAGTCACCTGACTGCTGGAGGAAAGTGGCTATGAAGGAGCTGCATTGCTGCCATTTCACTGCATTTTGGCCAGTTGCTGGCTGGTCTTGGTGCTGGACCGGATCGCAGTGTTGGACTGGGTTGGAGTGTTGGACTGTGTCGCGGTGTTGGACTGGGTCACGGTCCTGGGCCAGGTCGTTGTGTTAGACTGTGTCGCGGTGCTGGACTGGGTCGCAGTGTTGGATTGGGTCACGGTCCTGGGCCAGGTCGTTGTGTTGGACTGGGTCGCGGTGCTGGACTGGGTCGCAGTGTTGAATTGGGTCACGGTCCTGGGCCAGGTCGTTGTGTTAGACTGTGTCGCGGTGTTGGACTGGGTCGCAGTGCTGGGCCTGGTCATGGGTTGTGATGCACGGGATTTGAACTGTGAAACTGTGTTGAATGAATATATGATGCTTTTTGGTATGCAGCTATTCCAGGAAAGCATTCAATGCAAGAAGAAGCTGCATGTTACAGCATCAATCACAATGAGTTATCGGTTAATCGGGATGCGATAGTGAGGGGGGGTTCAAACTGTAAGCCTGGGGGTCGGCGGTAAGGTTTCCTAAGGGTACAGCTTAGCTCAGCACGCTGCTGAGAATGACTCCCCACACTGTAAAAGCACCTCCACTGCAGGCTGACCTTCTCACTCAGGTCTGTATCTCACTCTCCTGACTCAGGAATTCTTTCCTCCCTCACTTTGGTTTCGCCACCAGAACTTGTTGATTTTGTTTCCCGGGTGATGCTCTGATGTGCCTGCTTTGTAAGATTAATGTGGCCATTTTCATTTGGTATACTGTGGTCTCATATACTTTTATATGTTTTTTTGTTTCCTCCAAGTTCTTCTTCCCTCTCTCCGTGCAACAAACCACACCCCTGAGGTATGACTCAAAGGTTGACGGTTCTGCCGTCTTCCAGGAATCTGTGTGTGCTCCGAGAGTGCGAGACAAACAAGGAAGACATGAAAAAGATGTCCGATGCGGTTTTATTCCTCTCTATGCAGTGATGCCGCCCTGAATGTCAAGGCCACCAGCAGATGTTCCTCACGGTGCCCTACCTTGACCTTAACAGTATATGTGGACGGACATGGCTGCCTGTCCAGGAGAACAAGAACAGTTCACTTAGTGTGTCAACACCCATTCAGTTCCTAATGGGTGAAAGTCATGTTACATAAGATTAAAACTCAAGCAAGTTCTCTCCAGCCTTGTGAACACAAATTCATCTATAAAAGAACAATGAAACCTTCAGCCCCTATTGTTTCCTATCTGGCCATATTGGCGTACATAGCTGCCTTATCCTTATCCTTGTAATTTTCATTCCTATCTCTCGCTGTTCTCCTTGTCAAGGGGGATGCCACCCCTCCCATGTTGCAGTTTCAGCAGATCAGGTAGAGTACAGCACTCTCTCTGTCTCGCTCTGTCTCTGTCTCTTTCACTCTGTCTCTGTCTCTCTCTGTCTCGCTCTCTCTGTCTCTCTCTGTCTCGCTCTCTCTGTCTCGCTCTGTCTCTGTCTCTCTCTGTCTCGCTCTGTCTCTGTCTCTTTCACTCTGTCTCTGTCTCTCTCTGTCTCGCTCTCTCTGTCTCTCTCTGTCTCACTCTGTCTCTGTCTCGCTCTGTCTCTGTCTCTCTCTGTCTCACTCTGTCTCTGTCTCGCTCTGTCTCTGTCTCTCTCTGTCTCACTCTGTCTCTGTCTCTCTCTGTCTCTGTCTCTCTCTGTCTCGCTCTCTCTGTCTCGTTGGTTGTGGATCCTGCCTCAACTGTCCTACAGGGGGAGGGTGTTGATGGCTAATAACCTGGTGGTGTCCAGACTGTGGCACAGGTTCATGGTGTTGGAGCTGCCACCCGCGCTGGTCAGAGAGCTTCAGAAAAAGCTTGTAGACTTTTTTTGGTCTGGTCAACACTGGACCTGTGCCTCGGTGCTTTATCTGCCAGTGGGGGAAGGAGGTCAGGGACTTGTTGACATTGCTGGCCGTGTCGCGGCTTTCAGACTAAAGACGGCTCAGAGGTTGTTGTATGGCGGAGAGTTCTTGTGGGCCGACACAGCATGCATGTTACTGCGGCGAGTGGAGGACCTAGGTTATGACAGACATCTGTTTGTACTGGACCTGAAACCTGTGGATATATCAGCGACCACCAAGTTTTATCAGTCTGTTCTAAAAGTGTGGTCATCTGTGTTGAGAGTTGATAGGCCTGGCTGTCTGCCGTGTCTCAGCGTGGAGGAGGAGCCCTTGATTTACATCCCCCTGATTCAGACCAGTGCGCTGGCGTCTGTTTTTATTCGACGGCGCATGGTGGCGGCGGGTATTACCAAGCTTGGGCATTTCAGACAGGGTGGGGCCTGGAAGTCTGCTTTAGCTTTGTGCACTGAGATAGGGCTCCGGTCAAGCCGTGTCATTCAGTCGATTCTTATTAAATTTCCTTGGCTCTGCCTAAAGGGTTTTGGAGGACTGTGGAGGACGGCGTAGGGAATCCGAGACGGGCTTTCCCGACTTTGCATGTTTCAGTGGCAGTGGAAGGGCATCGGGAGGATGTTGGTTTGTTTCTCTCTTTCAAAGTGCCGCAGCTACTAGACTTTGCGGGGACCTCTAATAAAGCGCTTTATGAAGTGAGTGTGAAAGTTCTTAATAACGGCTCTCTGACAGGGGTGCCAGCTTCTAGGTGGTTGGGCACTTTGGCACCTGATGCTTCCCTCATGGGTTGCTGGAAGACCCTGCACAAACCCCCCATAGAGAAGCGTACAGCTGACCTGCAGAGGAGGGTGGTGCATGGGGCTGTGGCCACGAAGCGACATGTGGCGCACATCGACCCATCGGGGGCAGTGGGCTGCCCTTTCTGTGGGCAGGATGAAACTGTGGCGCATCTTTTTTTGAGGTGCAAAAGGCTTGGGGACATGTTCTTGAAGCTTGAGGCATGGTTTGGTGGGTTCGAGGCAGATTTTTCCAATGTCATTTTTATCTATGGTCCGAAATATACGGCACGTGAGAAAGTCAGATTGTGCTTGTTGAATTTTCTAGTGGGTTAGGGTTGGACGGGCTGGGCCGACGGACGCTAAGTGTATACTGGTGGGACTGGTAGCGATGCGGCTCAGGGTGGGGTATGCGTACTCTGTGTTGACCCATACCCTGCAGGAGTTCTCCATGGTTTGGGGGCAATGCAGAGTGTTGTGTGAACTTGGCGATGATCGAAGTCTAGTGTTGAAAGTATGATGTGCATGGTGAATTTGTGGACTGATTACTTTTGTTTTTTCTTTTTATTATTTTTTTATTTTGTGTTTGTGTTTTTCCTTATATTTTTTCATCTATCTTTTTGAGTAAGGATTAATTGTGCATTTGTGTTAATAAAGAAGTTTTTAAAAGTCAAAAGTCTCTGTATCTCTCTCTCTCTCTCTGTCTCACTCTGTCTCTCTCTGTCTTGATCTCTCTATCTCTCTCTGTCTCTCTCTGTCTCTCTCCCTCGCTCTGGTGTGTGGCCGACACCTTTGGTCTGCTTTTCCGGGGCCTTCGATCATTTAACGTCGATTCGGTTTAATGCAGTCAGTCACGCTCCAGACCGTGGCACTGCACTGCAATCCACAAACAAAACTCTGAATGTACGCTCCCATTAAAGGCGCGAGTTTAAGCAGGTTATCTTTATCCCTGGTTGATAAACTCATTGTTATCTCACTGCGTACTGAATATTTCGGCAACACCGTAGTTATGATGCCGACAACCTCAGAGAAAGCAGGCAGCAAAGCCGGCCACGTGCCAGTCGGGGGGGTAGAGTGGAACAGGAGGTCATTTTGTGGTGACGCATAAATCTAAATATGAGTATAAACCATCTAGAGAATAAGAGAATATTTAACATACCTAAACGCTATAACTCTACATTGTTTATAATTTGGGCAGTGGTGGAATTATTTAATACAAATTTAATGTATCAATTTCTTGCAGTTAAGGTAACAAGTTGTCCAACTTCTGCATTAATAATAATAATAATAATAATAATAATAATAATAATAGATTTTATTTGTAACGCACTTTACATTTAAAATAACTCTCAAAGTGCCACAAAATAAGTCATCCTAAAAAAGTTGAAAAAAAAAAACATATTAAAACAACAATTAAAACAAGCAAGTAGATCAATAATTAAGAAACCTGTAGCCTGCAAAATTAATTAAAATCCATAAGTTCTATGTTGTTCTGAGAGCACATGTTTAGCTCAGCAGCACCATGAGTTTATCAGAATATCATCAGTGACACAGAGAAACAGTTACATAATAGAAGGAGTTTTTAATCAAAGTCTGATTTAACCAAAATGCAAAAACGACAGGGGTGGCCAATAGGGGAGCCAGGCTTCAGACTAGGGTGTCCACGGCCCCCCCTTGCCACCCCCAGTTGCCCGTATGCCACGTGCTGATTTGCTTGAAGACTCTTCGTCCACCTTTTCTCCCTGTAAACTACCCAGCTGTGGCGATCCAGGGTTGCCAGCTCTCCCGCATCTGGCGTGACACTCACGCTTTCCAGAGACCGGCGCGAGAGGGCAAGTTACGGCAAATCTGTATGATTTCATCATAAACCTAAATGAGCTACATCAAAAGTGTTGGGGTAGTTTGCAAACCCTACAGACATAAGAACATAAGAACATAAGAACTATACAAACGAGAGGAGGCCATTCGGCCCATCGAGCTCGCTTGCCCGCTAACAAAGGTAATAAAACTGTAACATGCATGTAAATGCATATGCATGTGTGTGCACAATTGTCTGGAATTGAAAATCTCACGCCAGACAACTGACCAAAATTAGGGTTAGGGTTAGGGTTAGGGTTAGGGTTATTTGGTGAAGACGGGACCGGAGATCAGAATATCAATCAGTTTTCTCGTTCACCGACCAATCAGGTAGCATTTTTCTCATGGATATCAGTGAGGCCCCCCTAGCCACCCTGTAAGAGGAAAATTTGCACGATTCACTGTTCACTGGGCACTGTTCACTGGGCACTGTTCACTGGGCACTGTTCACATCAACAACAAAATGTCAACGCGCCGATGGTTTCTGGAAGTTCATGTCGCTCATGTGCAGCGGGACACGCAGGGATGTGCGTATCGTAAACATTTTTGAGTGGTAGCAATAACTGAAGTTGGCAAAGGGCGTCGGCCTAAGGAGACCAGTTAAGCTCTATTTCTGAAAGTGGAAAGACAGAGAAAGCAGCTGAGGTTTGCATCCTGCTTATGGAGCCCCCAGGCACCAGCAATGCTGAATGGGAGAGACACGAGTAGCTGGAGGGGTGGACTGATGTAAATGAAACATTTACTGTCTCATTTCAGTAGTTTAGGTAAATATGCAACAGCCTTTTCCTTATTGAAGCAGATAAGAGCCACATTACTGAAGTTACTGGGTTCTGTAGGTGAGTCACGGGCTTTGACTCTGCTGAAATGACTCCAGGAGGACGTCATTTACCTCCAGCGAGCTCCTTCATGCTCCTCTCGAGTTGACACCCTTTGCGGAAGCTGTGGGCCACCGGGTAACCATGGAGACACCTGACAGGAAGCAGATGCCCATTCGCGAGGGGACACTGGGTGCCCAGCCCTCCGACCCAGATCTGAAACCCAACACTCTGCGGCAAACGCCTCCGTGACCCTCCTGCTGCCCCCCAGCCCCCACACCAAATTACCAGTCATGCTCCAGTGTGGAAAATTCCACATTCTGGGAAAGTGGGACTGGGACAAAAGGGGGGTGGGTAATCGCGGTGTAAAAATCATTGAAGGACTTGGGGGGCGGTTGTTATTCTGAATGTTTCTGAGTTTATGGAGGCGGGGGGGGGGGGGGGTTATGAGCGGCATGTGTCTTTCATTTGGAGTGAGAGACCCCTCCCCTGACACTCCTGACTCCCCCCGGCAGCACAAAGGCAGACACTCATTAGCATCCTGCTCACCATGCGGCCTCATTTCCAGGGGCTCCCAGAACCTCACGAAGGGGGGAGCAGCAGAAACCTCCCCAGGAAACAGCCAGTCTTTAGTGATAGACGTGCCATGGCCTGAACTACTGCAGGAAGGTGGGTGTCACATGACTGAAAACAGCCAGTAAAAACATGGGCTTCCCCTGAGCGAATCATCAAAGAGAATGTGTGAGTGTGTGTGTTTTCTCGACACACAAATGTTTGCAGATATCACATTTAGTGGTGTTTTGCAGTCTTTGACTATTTTGCAGTGATCTGCCGGAGGACTGTGCACTCTGATCAGTGTGAGGATGATGAAATAATCTTGTGTCTTTTTACTTTCTATGTTTTCCTTGAGGTCTGGGAGGGGGGTCTGCTCTGAGACGTGACCTTGGAAACATCTGAGCATTTGTCATGGCAGCTAAGCACGAGACTGACGGTGACACTGAAGGGGGGGCCGCTTTGAAGCCTGCTTTGGGACTCCCTCCCCCCGGGAGTACTGACCAATGCACCCATAAGGTCAATGCATCACAGAAAACAATGACCGATGGCTCCATTCAGTCCAGCGCTCACAAAGGGCCACGACACCGGGTATCTACCCCAAGGCTAGTTAAGGCTGATCTGCCATCTGGTATTTAGTAAATTTGTGCAAAAAAAAATATATAAAGGGAATATGGGGCTGTTGTGTCAGCCCCACTGCATAATGTCAGGAGGGTGGTGTTCGGTTCTGCGTGTTGGGGCACTGCGATTGGAAGGTTGCCGGTTCAAACCCTGCACTAAAACCTGTACGACTTGCACCGCTGGGCCCCTGAGGAAAGGCCCGTTTCTCCCCAGCAGCTCTGGGACTTGGGCTGCCCCTGCTTTCTAAATATATGATTGTACATGTGCAGAGGTGCCTTGCACAGGTGAAATGTAATGAAGCTTTTGGCTTCTATACTCGTAACATGTGTTCACGCATTTGAAGACCTTGCCGGGACATTAATCTTTGCCACGGTAGTAGAACTGAGCGTAATTCCTCAAGGTCCCCGGGTTAAGGTTGTGTAACGTGTGAATGCGCTGCCCCAAATGTGGCCCGACGTGCTCTCGGCAGTGAAGACCGGAGCACTTGGGGATTCAGCCATGTTGTTACAGAAAACCATGACGACTGGTCACTCTTTTCTGGAAAGGCTCACTGCATGTCTCACTGCATAACTGCATCTGGCCAGAAGCTGATCACAGTCTGTCTGGTTGCACCACAGAACTCCATGGCTCTGGAGGCTACATTATAAAAAGCACGGGGCAATACTACATGTTAACGGCTCTCAGTGAAGGGGGAGGGTCCCTCCCCCTTCACTCTCTTGCATGTCGATGGTGAGCATTGATTTCTTAGCTTTGCAGAGATTCCTCTCCCCCCCATAGGCTCAGCACAATGCTATCTGAGCTGCTCCCAAAGCCTGAGTGTCGCCCATTGGTCTGTCCCCTGAAGCCTAGTCCCGCCCCCGGTTCACTCACTTAGTCAACGGTGTGCGACTTTGCCATTCCATGCAGCCCATGACTGTTGCAATATCACCCAGCTTCCACTAGGGTGAGGGTGTATCTGTCTGTGGGCAAGAAGCCTGAATGTAAATCTGTAAAATGCTTTCTGTGTCCTGTTTTCATTGCACTATGTTCATATTAATAGTAGCAATTAGAGAAGCTGAATCACTTCCTTATTTTAAAAAGGTATTAAAGACGTATCTTTTTACACTAGCTTTTAGGCATATTTTAGTCTTTTAGATTCCTTTAGCTGTCATGTAGTTTTAGCTAGTTTTTTAAAATATATTTTTATCCCCTTTATACCTTCACCTTTATTTCTTTATTGTACTTTAATACAAATCCATTTTTAGTTTATTTATTCATTTATATTTGCAGTGTCTGTTACTCTAATTGCTTATTCTGTATGACTGTTCTTATTTTTCCTTCTTGACTATTATCCTGTTATTATTATTATATTATATAAAACCATGTGGCTTGCATTGCGATGGGGTACAAGAGGTGAAACCTAAGACATACATAATTTCAGGATGAGTAAATGCGGATTTCCTCTGGGTTTATGCACCGTTGTCTGTGGTAAATGGGAGGATGTAAAATCCCTCAGTTGTGGTCTGTGGGACCGGTGGGGGAGGGGGGCAGTCGCACTTGGGCATAGTACAAGGCAACCGGGTCAAGTATGAGTAGCCTGCCCACCCCCCACCCCCTAAGGGATTAAAGCATCCTGGAGCTTGGGGGGGGGGGGCAGCTCAGGTTCAAGACACCCCCTGTCTGAAGCCGAGTGTTTGCAAGTGATAATCGATGATTTCATAGATAATGGTCTTTGTCCTTCTGTTAACCCAAAGGTAGGCTGTTTAGGTTAAGCTCAGTCTTTGAGTCCAAATGCGTTTTTCGTTTAGTAACACAAAAAAATTATTCCGATTTAGCGCTCCGTTCACTCTTTTTTTCCAGAGATGGAGAAAAATTTCACCGCTCTCCGACAACTAACCGTTCTCTAAATGCATTACTGCGTAAAATGTAAAAACTTTGTTACCCTTACATCAGTGAGCTCCGATTGCTTCATATTTAGCTCGTGACCCTTTTCCTGATTAGCTCTTTTCCCGATTGATTATTCTTCACAGGAATGAAGAACGCTTTGCCTTTTTTTTCAGTGAAGTCACATTATCTTTAAGAAGCTGCCGTAAATTTTTTTTACGTATTAGTGCGGACATAGCCTAAGGTGTCCTGCTGACGATGGGGAAGGTGGGACAGCCCTCGGCTGCTCTCATTATGTAACAAGCACCCAAAGGCAAATCACACCTTGTGCTTAGCTTATCAACTGCTTTATTGACCTGGATCTGGCTGCTGAATGATAAAATCGTTTTATTTATGTTAGATAAGATTGATCGGTCACCACGGGAGTGTGTGAGTAGGCCTAGAGCTCCCCATTACAAGGCACTGATAAACCACAGCATGTTGTGCCAAATCGTGCTGGTATCTGTATGCATATGTCAACTTCATTGCGTTACCTAACCTATATGAGGTTTTTTTTTTCTTCAGCCGCTCATCTCTCAACACCAGACAGGCACGATCTCAGCTCAGCCGGAACGTTCCTGCTGTCGTCATGGTAACAGGGCAGCATCCCGTGCGGCACATGCTGTGGTGGGTGGCTCTTATCTGCACGTTCCCACAGGCGTCCACAGAAGGAAGGGCGTTTGGGTTCTACCTCGCGCCCCAGCGCATGTGCCCCTCCCCCGCTTTACTGTCAGCGACAGAGGTATGTTAGAGATGGCATGACAGGCACGCTGGGAATGCACACATTGCGTCTGCACAGGGTTCCCCTTTCATTAGGCGTCCGATTTTTGATGACTGGCTGGAGAAACCACGTCAGCGTCTTTCCTGAGAGCCGCGTCTGCGTTGAAATGCTGTGAATCAGATTGTTTCCTCTCCTGCGGCTACATGGGGGCGGAGCCATACCGGGGGCCACCCATAGTGGAAAGCGACACGGTTCCATACTCGACTGGTTGATGGGTTTGATTACATTGATTACAGATTTAAGACTGTGTGACCGGGCTCATCCTGACTCTGGGCTGTGAGTTTTCTCATTCTCTGTAATCAGTATGGATCTGATTCTCCATGCTGGCATGTTGTATGACGTAAAAGAGATCGAGGGTTGAGCAACAATGATGACCATCTGCGTCTTTTGTTGTTTCTGGACATGTGGTGTTATTGCACAACATCTTGTCTTTTTTATGTTGTATGTCTGCTAGGGAGCGTGTTTTGCAGCAAAAGCACGAGCAAAATGTTGTTTGACCTGAAGGCTAATCTTTGTGTTGTTTCATCTTCTTGTATGAAAGGAGAAGATGATTAACATTGCTGACATTTTTCGGGGCTTCTTCGGTGAGACAAGTGTGATCCTGTGAAACATCTGATCCCGGACAGTGCCTGAACCTCAGGCTCCGTTTTCTGCTCCGAGTCATTCCTCTTGGTGTGCTTCCCCGGCAGATGGAACCGACCCAGGGCCTCTGTCGTCCTTACTCGCTGGGGTCCTTACTCGCCGGGGTCCTTACTCGCCTGAGTTCTTACTCGCCTGTGTCCTTACTCGCCGGGGTCCTTACTCACTTGAGTTCTTACTCGCCTGTGTCCTTACTCGCCTGTGTCCTTACTCGCCTGTGTCCTTACTCACCTGGGTCCTTACTCGCCTGTGTCCTTACTCACCTGGGTCCTTACTCGCCTGTGTCCTTACTCACCGGGGTCCTTACTGTGTTTCACACTATGGCCTCCAGGTCACTCACACTTGAAATCTGCACTGGTAATAATATTATGTAACACTGACTTTTTAATCTTACAAATCAACTCTCATACTTACCAACTATTACTTACTAACATTGAAAGGACAAAAACCTGCAAAGATTTTGCAAACCGTGTGCCAATCTCAATTATAGTAAGTAATAAGTAGGCTGCTTAAATATTTCACTTATTTCAAGGCCAGTGTTACCTTAATCCATCTAATGGGCCAAATGCCCGGCTGATTGGCAAAAACTCCGGCCTGAGGACTGGTCACATGTGTCAACAGGCAAGGCGGAACTAGAGCGTCGTCCAGACAAAAGGCTCTTTGGTTACTGGGGCTGCAGTTTTGCAGAAGAAATATCACTTCTGATGAGGAGATAAAGCATCCTTTGATTGAATCAAGTTGAATCAAGCATCCTTCACTAACAAACGTGCCCAGGAACCCTGTAGAAGTGGAGGTGCTTTCACACCACAGGAACTTTTATCCAAAACCAGAACCTTTACCAGAAACAGGAATTTTTGTCGCGTTCACACCGTAGGAACTTGGCCTGATTGTAGTTCCTCAGAGACAGTTCCAGAACCCTTGTTTAGTACCTGCTCCAGACTGGTATTATTCATTCAAACTACTGGGTAGGCGATTCAGCAATATCTTGCTGACTGGTCAGTGCTTATTGCGATAGCTTGATGATTGGTTGACCAGAAGCACCACCGCTAACTAGGAAGTTACGTGGAAGTGTGCTGTCCCAGTTTAATCACGATCGCTCCCCCCAATAACTAATTACTTGCAAAATAACTTGTGCATCCTCCATTGTTTTGGGGTGGCAGTTTAGTCTGAAATTATTCTGCAAGGGGAGGCATGGTGCTGCAGTGGTTAACATCTCTCACATCTCACATAGCCTCACATCTCTGGGGCCAGGGTTTGAGTCTCAGCCATGGCTCCATGTGTGTGGAGTTTGCATGTTCTCCCCATGTCATCTTGGGCTTTCCTTCATTCCCCTCCCCCCTCCCCCTCAGTCCAAAAACATGCTGAGGTTAATCGGAGTTACCAAACTGCCCATAGGTCTGCGTGTGGGTGTGATTGGTGTGTGAGTGTACCCTTTGATGGGTTGCTGCCCCATCCAGGTTGTCCCCTGCTTTGCGCCCGTGGCCTCTGGGATAAGCTGCGGATCACCGCGTCCTTGAATAGGACAAGCAGGGACAGAAGATGGATGGATGGTTTACCCTACAAGCCTTTTGTGTTTCTAATGCTTATTTAGTATAAAGGTTCCAGTTCCTGCTGTGTGGTGTGAAAGCGACACACGAAAGTGGCCAAGAGGTGGTGTTCCAGGTTGAGAGCCCAGGAACTCGTAACCAATGACCAGGTTCCGGAACTTCTGTGTGAAAGCACCTAAAGAAGGTTTCCCTCTGGAACAATAAATGCAACTTGGATCAAAGGTACAAAGAATCAGGGTTCATGGACTTGTGTCATTAGGTCACCTCCATGATCAGTTGGAGACGCGGTAGTTCCATCTGGGAGGGCTTCATTCCTGAGACATGCCTCAGAAGATGCATCTGCTTGCGTGGATGTGGATCCAGCTTCGCCTGTCAGCTCTTCTCAGACTTTCATTCCCCCTGCTGCTATGGTCAGGATGCTACAGGCCCGCTCAACCCATCCAGCGGCATAGGCAGCTGCTTCTGGGGCCATCTTCTCGGGGGGTGTCAATTTCACTAAGTCTCAGACAGGGGGCGCCAGTGGTGAAGCTGGCCTCGGGCATCACATAGGCTTTGATAGGTACTGAGATGTTGTGTGCTGAGCTAAATAACATGGTTCTTTGGCCAGGGGACGCTTGGCCGGAGTCCACAGGCCATGTGACTCTCCACGGTGAGCATGATGACACCCCTTCCAGTATGTACCTGACTCTGATGGCCTTCATTAAATTTACTGGTCACAGAAACACAGGATAGTCCCAGGGCTGTGAGACAAAAAGAGAGACGGGCATTTATGCTGCATTGTCATGGTCCTGCACTCTCCGTAACAGTAGACTTCTGAAATGCGCACTTGTAAACAAATGTGCCCTGCAGTATTATATTACATTACACATGTGCGTTGCTTACAATGTGGCTACAGATGCCAAAGCTGTAATTATGGGGAACATGAGCGTTTTCTTTAAAATCTTTTACTCACGTTCATGCCTTCTTCACAAATAAATGTTTTTAAGTGTGTTAGGCTATTTTTAAAACAATATTTAATTTAAATTACCCACAGCCAGACACAGGACATTTCTTTCCGGATTATGTCCGAGTACAAAATGTTCGCTTTAGGATTAATCCCGAGGACTTGAACTCTAGGAAAAAAAAACAGCTATTGGCTTCTCTCCCAGCAATTCAATGCTCCTTTTTCATAGACAGGAAAAAGGCCACTTCTGTTTTCTGATTGGCCGATTTTCCTACCAATCATGTCTCCGTGTTCTTTTCTGTTGTTAAGGCATGGAGATGTAGGTAAAAGGTCCCAAAACAAACTCCCAATCCCAGCCCCCTCTGCAGAGTGAGTAGATGTTTTTATTCCATAAACAGGGTGCGTTCCCGTCCTCCTGAAACCCTGGCAGACTCCTCCGTCCGACTTACTTGACGGCAGGGAACATAAACGTTGTAAACAGGTTTTGTTTTCGCTATTATTTCTAGTGTCCTGCTTGCAGCTGCTTCACAGAACCGCAGCAGTTCTCTGAGGTGTGCTGTGCAGTGAGGGTGCCTGACCTACCAAGAACTCAGGAAACAGAACAAGAGGGGGCAGAAAGAACCCAAACGGGGCCAGAAAGAACCCTTAATGATAGAACAGCATTTGGGGGACCCACATGTGATATTCACTTGACAGGTTCAGGACAGGCGTTGCTAAGCTTTTGATGAAACCGTGTGACTTTGTGGTTTCTTTTTAAGAAGTGTGTACAACAAATTGGTGAACGAGCAGTGCAGCTTTTTTATGGATGTTCTTGTGTGTAATGACATAAGTACCCATCATCATATTTGATGACAATGCACACCCCATGAACTAAAAGGCAGTTTTTACCTGTTAGGTGGTCATTTATCTTATCATTTATCCTATAATAATCGAATAAACACTTCACTTAGGGCCTTAATACCTTTATAATACAGTACAAAGCATTCTTGATGCTTATACTGACCATTATATTGCATTATGAAGGTGTTTATAGTGCATTATAGATTAGAGCTTCATAAACCATCTGTAATGCATTATAAACATGGCTATAATGTGTCATGCCTTCTGATAAATATTTATAGCCTTGTTTACAATGCTTTATGAATGCATTATTATTTGTTATGAATGTCTTTACAAATGACAAAAAACATGGCCTTAAGTTAAGTGTTACCGAATAATCATTCAATGTTGCACTAAATGCGCTGAATGCTCCAGAATGTGTATCCATCCACCCCTTTGCATTGTAACCGCTTACCCTGCCAGGGATAGGATGCAAGGCCGAGGCGCAGCCTGGCCTGGAGGACACATGCTGTATATGCATGCACTATATCAGACACTACGAGCAATTTACTGCATGTTTAAGGTGGCCAATCAGGAGCCTCGCTCTGTACAAGCCCTTTCTGGGGTCATAGGCACGGATTGGTAGTCATGTCTCTTAGCAACAGCGTTACACGCCAAGCCACCGTATCATCCATTTTTAATTGTCAATTTTGTGGTGAAACATTTGGTAAATGTTTATCGTGTTGGCCGTGACCTGTTTCTTGAGATTTCGCAGTGCTGTAAAGATAAGCATTTGCTGGCAATCCCTTAGGCTGGATAAGTGGCAGTATAATTCATATGTTTACTAAATTTGTTTGATATTTTTTTGTGGAAATATCCTGAATGTGTTGGGTTTCTCTTTCGTTTTTATTTAAGCGAGATTTACAGCTGCTGTTTTCCTGAGCTAGAATGTGATGATGCTTGCGTGATGCTTGCTATGTTAATGTAAAATAATGCATTTCTTTATATAGCACCATTGAGAACAAATGTCAAAGTTCTTCACGGGAAATAAAACAAAGATATTCAAAGAACAACAAAAGGCCTGTTTGTACGAAAGCGCTTTCAGGCCCTGCTACAGGCTGCTGTAATGTGCAGGCCGCTCTGCACTATTTGCCTAGTTTCCGACAAATAAATAAATGTGATGTAATTACAGTCACATTGCGCATATCCACATAAATCTTTTATTTGTTAAATCTGTGGTGTCATACTGATGCTGTTAGCAAGGTTCGCTTGCTATCTGTATACCCAGCTGTTTGTACTGCCGAGGTCCATATCAATTGTTTTTGTGGACATTTCCCCCGGTGCAGCTGAGTTTAAATAGCATTTTTCATAAATATGTCCAATGATCCTTGCTTGCTATTACTGTAGAATTAATGATATATATATATTTTTTTAAAGTTTTACAAACAGAGGTGTGTCAGTTCGATTAGGTATGCAGGTATTTACACTCAGACTAACAAGACGCTCTTTGGCATGCATCGAGGCTCGAGTTATTTTTAGACATGAGCTCCTAGAATGGTTTTAGCTGGCTTATGCTATGTTTGTGTTCTTTGCAGCTGCAGCTAAGCTGCATAGTGCCAATCTTGGGTTTGTACACAAGCTTTGGTCATCAGTCACAAGGCAAAGGTCAACAGTTTGGCTGCAGCCTGAAATCTCTGCTTCGTCTGTAGTGCTGTCACGGCCTCTGTGAATGTGCAGTAGATCGTCTCCTGTCTCAAACTGAGACGTGGCGAGATCACATTGAATCCTCTGATAGAGGGGCCATGCCTTTGTCTGCTCTGGAAACACAAGACAACACTGATAATGTAGGGAAAAAAAACAAAAACAAAATTTAGTTATTTTGGAGGAGTGCATCAGCCCTGTAACAAACACTGAAACAGGTAATCTTGTCAATGATTGTTCTCGTTATAAAATGTAAATCCTCCATTGTAATCCACTCACCCAAGTACATTGCTTCAGCCAGCTGCTAAGAGTCCTCAAATGCTAACCACACAAAAACATGTTAATGGCTGACATGCAGCCTCAGGTGAATTAAATTCTGGTAACGCGCATTGACAGGAAGGCACTGAGCGCTAACTGTCCACCCAGCACGGCTAGAGGCACTTTGGTCACTGTTTCTGAATGTGTGTTTTATGTGGAAATCCTTATGCTTTCCATGATCACCGTCAAGGGTACAACAGCAGTTGCCATGGTGTGTTTTGAACCTGCTGGTCCCCTTCCCTTGTCACGTGACCATGTCATCCTGTGCCGGCACCCTGAGTGCAGCAGGCATACCCTCTGTGAGGCTGTCATTTCCCAGGTAGTCTGCAGGGTTACGGTCATAGAGGCCTTGTCCGTATGAGTGGGGCAGTCTTCGGGAGTAACCTCCCACCGCTACAGTCTGAGTTAATACTACAACCCTCAGTCGTGAAGGGCTTAAACACTATACCTGAACTTTTGAAATCTTGCCAGTCTGTCTGCCCCAGGAAAAGGGGGGGGGGGAACTGTTCTTAAAAAAAACCCAAGCATGACAAATATGGCAGATGAAGTATGACTTGGAGTCTATGGCTTAGAACATTAAAGTCTGATTTCACCACATCAGCAATCCAGCTACAGTATGTTACACGACCTGAGGCCTACCCTCTCACATTTAACCCAGTGTTTATGCAAATTCATAAACAGCAGGCCTGCGTTCCCTTAGTAGTGCATGACCTTAAATCAGCCACAGGAAGGCTATTTAAATCTACAGAATGGTTTTAAGGCAAAGACCAACTTGAAGAAACCATTTTGCGGCCACTATGGCCTTTGCTGGATGTCCATTAGGCATCGGATGGCCCTCAGGAGCTAAAGAGGTCAGCCTGAATCAGCCAAAGCGATTTTAACGTCCGCCAAGCGTCTGCAGGCCTGCTGAGCCTGGTCCTGCCACTGCACAGGTAGATCTTTACTTAGCCACATGGAGCCATTTTGGCTTTCAGGTCATACTGTGGTCAGAAAGATAACAGGTTTTGGTAAAAATATAATAAAAGCTTTAATGCTTTGTAAAAAAAAAAAAACCCCACACACCAGGTTCAGCAATTTGACTAAAACATGAATCATATGACAGACAGCAGGAATCAGATACTTCTGAGATGGATAACATTTATACAACTGATAGACAAGGGACCCACATATACACAAATGTGATTTTGGACCCTTAATCCAAGTGCACCAATCGCACGAGCCAACCGTGCAAACTGGACACTAACAATTCAAGTTGTTTATGGTTGCAGTGTTAGTTACATTAAAAGTTACATGCTCAAATCAGATCAATATACATTAAAGGACTACCGCTGGACACACTGCAGTGGCTGCCCTAGACTTCAGCTGCATGCTTACTTGTGCAAAGGCAATGAGTTCATAACTGAGTGATCTTTTAAAAAGCCACTGTTAAGAAACAGGACCAGAGGTGCCACTGTTTCCAGTGAGTTCTAGGAAAATGTTAAAGGGTCCTTATTAAATTGGCAGCTTAAATTTACCTTCTGGGAAAAATGATACAGTACTAGCAGACCCAACTGCCATTAAGAAATTGATCACAGAGGACGGGGGGCAGGGATCTTGTCCAAGAAAGACACTCATTTGAAGTAGTCCACAGGCTCCTTGCCCTCTTCATTAAGCAGACACGTGCGGATTATCGCTTCCGTGACGCCGTAGGGGTCGCAGTTGGCAGAAGGACGGCGGTCTTCGAAGTAGCCCTTTTTCTCTTGCCCCACGGCGCGCGGGATGCGAATGCTAGCGCCGCGGTTGGCCACGCCGGCGGAGAACTCATGGATGTTTGAGGTCTCGTGACGCCCGGTCAGACGCCTCGCGTTGTCCAGGCCCCCCTTGGGGTCATAGGCACGGATGTGGTAGTCGTGCCTCTTGCCGAGCTTCTCAATAGCATCTTCGATGAACCTGTCAGGAAAAACCGAGGAGTCAAACATCAAGCCGCAGAGCCCGAGGCAGCAAGACGAGACACTGTACGACGGGCACTCACTTCAATCCACCCTCCTCACGCATCGCCTTCGTGCTGACGTTCGTATGGCAGCCAGCGCCATTCCAGTTCCCAGGTATAGGCTTGGGGTCAAGAGACGCCACCACGCCAAAGTCCTCACAGACCCGGTGCAGGATGAAGCGGGCAACCCACAGATGGTCCCCCATGTTGATGCCTTCACATGGGCCAACCTGGAACTCCCACTGAGAGAAACAGAAATGCACAACCATGATCCCTCTGGGGACTAGGGGTAGGGAACACACATTCACTGACTGGGGCATGGTCACACATTTCATTCAATATCAAACTTAATTCATGGCAAATAAATCATTTCTTATATATTTGTTTTGGCATTAAACTCAATCTTAGTGTATGTTGTAAATATGTTAGATTTTTGTGAAGTTTGTAATTTGACATCAAAAGTATAGACATTGCAAAATACAGTTTGGAACAATTGCAGAAACATTATAAAAAGTACATAGTAAGCAATGGTGGAAGTTTGTTTTGATCCCAGATATCTGATCACTAAAGTCTTGGCTACATGAAGATGACTAAATGGTGTAGTTGCAGTATTCAGAAAAGCCTAACTCAAGTCACTATTTCTGGCTCCTTTCATTGAGTATGTAGCAACTTTCATGTGTATGCATGAGCCATTCACACCTGGCCACACCCCCCCCCCCCCCCCCCCTTATGGCGATGGATCTGGATCGCGTTTCACCGTTGCGTTTTTCATCAACTTACCATGTGAATGCAATTTGAATACGTACTAATGTGGCTGTTTAGAATATGAATAGTGATCTTTGGGTGACAGCGGTACTACACACCCCCGATGTCGGTGAAACAAAGTAAGGTGACATGGTTTACTTTTTTGCCGATTTAACCTAATTTTAAAAACGAATACTTCCGACAATGGATGTTTTGAAAAGACAGATTATGGACTTAGTCAGCGGTTTTTTTTCATGTTTCTACAATAAGATTTCAGCGAGTTATGAACTGAAATACCCCAGAGGGTTAAACTGACAAACATAGCTTGAAAACACCAAGAACCCGACGTGCACTTAAGACCGAACACTGACCTGGGCGGGCATGACCTCAGCGTTGGTGCCGCAGATCTGCACGCCGGCATAGAGGCAGGCTCTGTAGTGAGCCTCCACGATGTCTCTGCCGTAGGCCCTGTCTGCTCCCACACCACAGTAATATGGACCTGCAAGGATGATTCCAGTTTCACTATTCAGGGGACATTTCTTCGAGTGCTGTACCTGTCTTCAAAGTGAACTTCTGTAGTTCTCCTACCTTGAGGACCAGGGAAGCCGTTGGAAGGCCAGCCGAAGGGGTGGCCGTCCGTTGCCAGGAGGGTGTATTCCTGCTCCATGCCAAACCAGGGGACCTGGTCCTCCACCATGTTCATGACCTTTTTGCAAGACATGCGCAGGTTGGTCTCTATGGGGGGGGAAGTCGGGTCAGTTAATCTCTGCAACATTTCTTAGGGAGAGAGACTGAGCCATGGGAACCACTCACCTGCTGGCTTGTAGTTGTACTTCAGGACCTCACACAGAACCAGCTTGTTTGGGTCTTTGCGAAAGGGATCCCTGAACATGGACACCGGAATCAGGTACATGTCACTGTTAGAGCCTTCAGACTGGTAAGTGCTGGAGCCATCGAAGTTCCACTCAGGCAGCTCTGTTAACAAGGTAATTGTGGGTCAGACATGGATGCTACACCCAAAGACAGTGTTTTGAATCACTGCAATTGTACACCCCCCCTCCCCTCAGTAGAGAATCAGTACTTGCAATAAACCTTCTACCTTCAATGCTCTTGGGTTCTGAATCCAAAGTCCTGGTTTTGCAGCGAAGCCCTTCTCCTGTTCCGTCAATCCAGATGTACATGACTTGAACTTGGTCTCCCTGGGGGAGGTCCATGTACTTCTGCTTCACAGCTTTGTTAAGTTTAGCGCTGGCAGAGGTGGCCATCTTAATTATGTACTATAACACACCTAAAGAAGCACCAGGAAGGCACGTATTAAACACAACAAAACTCCCACAAGATATCACGACTGTCGAAAGCAGCAGGGCGACGTGGGCTTATAGCCCAACGTACACGTAACGGGGAAAATCACTCTTATTTAAAACAAAGCGACGCGCTGCTCCACGTGCCCAATCCCATCAGCACGAGACTCCCAAAAAATGCTTCCGCGTGACTACCGGCAACGGCGCGAGCACTAACGCCATTGGCTTTATGATGACAGCAGTAACCATACCGACAACAAGCTAGAGCAACCGTGAAGGCAGGCGTTAAAAAGGCAAACACCGCCGTGACCTAGCCGGGTGCATTCGTCTTTCGCCGTATCGCAATAATCAGGAATGTTGCAACATGCGACTGCTACATTTAAATACAAGACCTCGGGAGCCTCCTGTGTCCTGGACACACACAAATCAACAGATGATGTACAAAAATACTATTAATAAAATCCGGTTCACTCCACATTAATTAAATCAAAAGTCATATAAAATAATCCTCTGTATAACAAAGCCAAGACAATGATGTATTACTATTTACAGCCAGATATCGAACTAAAACTATCGTTCATAAGCAGAAAAAGACGTAAACTCATTACCTGGAGAAAAGTAGAAAATAAAATAGAAGAAGAGAGACTGGCGAATGCAGTGCTATTTTCTTAGATGTCTAGTTTGTTTTTATCTCATCCTCTAGCCCCGAACTCGCCACATCGCTCTTATTTATTAGGTCCACGAGTAGATCTCGGCGTATCTGATTGGTCAGGGCGAAACATGATCTGTTCGTGTTCAGGCGATGGAAAGCACATGCAGCAGAGCCATTGGATAAGCAGACATGTCGGTGATGGCGCCCTCTACAGTTTTCACAAAACTGCGAGTCTCATGCGGCTTTGTCTGATCAGGGTTTGTCCATAGTTTTCAATTTAGAGCTTAAAAACGTACATATAGAAATCTAAAATGTAAATCACCGCTATGTATAATGAAGGACATTAGAACAAAATATTATTCAGTTATGAAATACACTTTAAACAACGCACAATTAAAATATTTCCAAAAGAACAATGGCTTGCGGAGCCTCAGACGCCGCCTAGTGGTTATATCATGAAATTCCAGGGCAACTGGATATCAGATAAAAAAATGCAGCCATGTCTAAGACGTTAAATTGCTTCTGCATTTTACCTTTAGTGTAATTTCGCGAATAGACAGAGGTATAGACATCTTTTGTTTTGTCACTGCAGCAAGATTTACATATGTTTTTGGAGGCGAGAAACCTTTTTCCCTCTTGGTCCTCAAGTTAATTCTTTGGATTAATCCAAGACCCAACTATTATACATTGAAGTAAACAAATTAAACCAAAATGAACTTCCAAGTACCTTATGCCTTGTTACAAACAATTGAAAATCTGAACTTCTGATAAAAACAGAACCCATAAACTGATCTGTAATGGTAAACATCGCCAGAAATGTAGTTTCCTAGGCTGTGCTGCATAGAACACGTGCGGCTCTCCGAAATGTACAGGAGCTGGGCTCCCTGTCTGGGGCTTCAGTGCATTTCGGCGTTTCTGAGACACGAAGGGCAAGGTATGAGTACAAGATTTGTCAGAAGCCATCATTACATGCTAAAAGGCCTCGTGGTAATCTGCCAAACAAGCATCAGACATGGCAAATAAACACACAGGTTCATATACTTAAAAATGGACTACACCAATCTTCCAGATTACACTACGACATTGATCTAACGTGCGTAATTCCAGGCTGCGACCTATGTGAGATTTCATGGCCGTACGTTATTTATCTTCGAATCTAAGGCATTCAGTCTTTGTTCCCGTTTGATTTTAAGAAGTCGGGTTTTATTCAAATGGATTCTATTAATCAATTAAACTATCCAAATAAGCTAAAAGGTACGATTTTCTTAGGATATTAAAATCCACAGTGAAGATGGCCATTATTTCTCGTTATAATGTAGCAAATCCGAAAGGAAGCGAAACATGGTTCATGTCCACGATTACGTCACTGTCCTTGCGCTCGCTGCACGCGACATTTAACCTCAGAACCTTTAGCGCCCTCTACAGTCCACCATCGTTACTGCAGCGCACTATGGCGCGAAGTTGCGCTGTCTTCTTCTGAAGTACTGCAGTGATAATTGAGTACGCCCCCTCCCCCGGTGGAACGAAATCCCTAGCAAATATAATTTATAACTTAGTCACACATTCGATTATATTTTAAAATTGGGAAGAGCGGCCGTGCCAGTTGTATGCCAGTTGGCTGTATGCCAGTTTACCTCAGTTTGCTGGTCGCCACAGACCGCAATGAAGTTGCTTATAGACAACTTATAGACAAAGCCTGTTTATAGACATTAACGTATTTTTTCAATTCAGATATTCGGAGATGTTGCGGATCAACATTTACATATTTATATTTTGATCTGAAAAGGTAGGCCTATTGATATTTTCTAATTACATCAAGAAATATTCCGTAGAGTCAATTTTTGGGAGGTTATTTTACCGGTATTCACGTAACCAAATGAAAACCGGTCTAAAGAACAATTTGTTATTTCATCTTGTTGGAAAATAAGGCAATTTTATTTGCGTATTTAAGTGTAATACATCGCAGATATATCTCGGTAGTATTGTATTCTTTAGTGCCCCGGTTTGTGTAATACCTTCTTATCGGGGACGCGCCGAAAGCCCACATTATTGGCTTTTCTGCTTTGCTCAGGCAGGATTGTGCCATTGTTAATTTCTCTGGATGTATTTCCGAGGTTCCCATCTTATCTGGCGTGCGGCTGATCAGCTGACTCTGGCCCTTCAATCAGCAGTAATATGTTTGTTGAAAGATGAAAGATTGTATTTCACAATCGTATTTACCTTAACTAACTCATGCTTTTCCAGGTCCAAGTAATATGCAAGCGTTAGGAAAACTTGCTGTAAGTACCAAGTCTGTAATTAAACCAAATTATTCCTGCAATGCCTCCTATTAAAATGCCATTTGCCCTAGGGTGTGTATATTTTAATTGCAATAAAGAGGATAACGGGAAAATAGAAACGTCGAAGGAACACAAATATGCACACGGTGAGTATTCGGACTGTAGAAAGCAAATGTCAACATTAAACAACGCGAAATAATGTACATTTCAGACTTTTTTAGCTCCCAAAAACTACGTATGGTCACCGTAATTTGCATCAACTACTCGATATAACAGAATATTATGTTCCGTGACATTATAAACAGATTCTCCCTCACTCCCCTCACTAATGGTGCGTTCGATTATTTCTCTCCAAGTAGGAACGCGGATGAAAACGTCACGAAACGTCACGAAAAACGTCACTTCCCTTCGGAAACACGCCTCTTTTATGACGTTAAAGTCATAAAAGTTGTCCGAGTTGCCCAAGTGACGTAATTTCAACATGGCGACTTGGTTTCTTTGTAGTTTGTTTACCGTTGGAAAAAAGATAAAGCTTTTACTTATTTTATAAAGCTTTTAATGTGGTTTGACTAGTTCGTGTTTCTTGTTTGTCTCGGAAAAATCTCCATTTCTCAATTTTCTCCATTTGGAAAACTCCAAATCTGGTAAAATATAAAGCAACAACACAGCAACGTGTTCATGGAGGCAGCCATGTTTGTTCCGAGATGTGGGTAGCTCGAATGGGAGATTGTCGGACGTGATGTCACTCAACTCGGAATTTCCGAGTTCCGAGAGAAAAACGAACGTACCATAAGCTCCGTTGTCTTCTGGGGTTTCTGGGTTTATTCACATTAAGGTGCAAAGTCGACGAAATAGTGCCACCAGCTGGTCAATGGCCATTAACGCAGGTGAGGAGGCTGAGGAACACCTTCGCCTTCTGTTTGTCCTCCTGTGACCATGGGAAGATGGTTTAGGTTGTGACAGCATGAATAAAACTGTTGTAGAGAGAGAGTGGTTGATTCCCTCTTGGCTATTCCTGTAAGGTCTGTCCAGACAATGACACTTTGCACTGAAGACAAGAGCAAATATCACATCAGATGGTGTCTATCCATTTTTAATTTTTGTGTGAACGGGATACACCACTAGGTGGAGCTGCAGAGAAAAATTTATAAATCAGAAATGCATTGAAAAACTCTGTCCTACGTATTTGATCTGCTTTTGCGGTGAGATGCGTCCCTGCACTGTTTTTCTGGCAGTTTGGCCGACATGAAACATTTATGCAGAATTCAGTGCTTGCAGTAAAAGGCCATGCGCAGTTTAGGCCTGATGTTCAAAATAAAAACCAGAGACTGACATGTGCACATCACATATATACTGTACTGGTATTACTGGTGTAGCTGCTGTGATGTGAGCTTAGAGCACATTGAGGAGGATATATATGCTGCTTATCTCCTGCATTGTGAGACAGACAGGCTGAGCAGGGGGTACAGTCCAGAGCCAGTCTTTAATCAGTTTAATCGTTATTCATGATCAAATAGGTCCTGTCCTTTACATTACACTTTTGCATGAAAATCAGCATTCATACTGGGGTGAGAGAGGAGTGTATCTGTTCACACCTGAAATGAATGCAGGTGAGAATGGTACCTGTCTGGTAGGGAGTCTCCATCTTGGCAAAGTCATATAGAAAGTGTCACCCCACCGTAATGGTACAGAAACGCCGGTGTATGTCTTACAGACTCCTGAGATGATGCGGCTGCAGTCTGTCCGGTCCCTGGAGAGAAAACCCACATGGTCCACATGCCTGTCAACTGAGTCCCAAAAACATATGTGAAAAAATGGTGCATTTCCTCATAAGGATCTCCCACTGGAGGGATGCAGGTCACTGTGTCGCACTGCACATGTGAGCAGTGCAGAGGCTGAAAAATGTGACGTGGAAACAAAGCGATTCCTTTGAACGTTTGCTGGTGGAGATAGGCAAGGCCACTTTCGCTTGCGATATGAGATTGTACGGTTAGGCTGATGTCATGTCATTCTCTGGCGTTAAACCCGCAGAGGGTTGATTCAAAAGCACATGGAGGATTAATTTTCAGTCCTTAAAGGGTTTTTAAATGCACTATAATCTATGATATTGGCCCTTAAATTTTATTATTCTCGATTTTAAGCCATGTTTTCTAGCTTCCTGTACACTATAACGCCGGGTTCATACACCCCATAGAGCAGGTATATCGGGCTGGGATCTTTGCACGGGACGCGGCATCCAGCAGCGCGTTTCACTCCGTCGTTACGATTTTAAAGAGCTGATGTATGCAAGCCATTAAAAAGTTGGCTGGCCATGAAAACTGCTGCCCTCAGCTAAGGGCTTTTGCATTAGCTGACCTCGGATTTGGAACATAAAGACGGCACCTTCCACTTTAAAGATGGTATAACCTTCTGGTTGCTTCCACCACTGGTGCAACGCTACTGACTTCTTGTGACCTGTTTGAAGCCAGAGAAACTCCTTTTATCACTACCCCTTTCAAAATTATTATTTTAGTTTTGAATGTTGTTTCGAAATAATTATGCACCATTTAGGTTTTCAGCGTGTTTGATTGTTAGCGTTTTCACCGCAGGCGGGGGTTCTCTGTTGTTTTAAGCACCGGTCCGCAGGGGAGACGTGGCGATAAGTGATCCGGACGTCTAATTGGAGGGCTGCCGCTCCCAGAAGAGACGCTGGTGTCGTACCCTTGAGCAGAGCACTTGACCTAAATTGCCCCAGTAAAATATCCATTTGTTTAAATCAAAGTCAAAGTTCAAGTTATTGTGATTCGCAGCTAAATTAGACACGCGTTCGCTCACACAATAGAATGTGATTCTGGCTGATCGGGGTCGTGGTACAACAGATAAATAAAGTAGAATATCTTTTTTATTATTGTACATTTGTACTTTTTTTTTACCTGCTACAATTTACATAAAATGAAAATTAAAAGAATAGATGCACAGATTTGCATAGACATAAAACGGTATTTAGAAGTGCAGAATTGCTTAAATGGGTGAAATCATAATGTAAATAACGATCGGGTGTGAAATGCCACCCAGTGACGTGGTTTCAGCTTTCATCCATCCTGTGAGCCCCCCCGGCCGCCCTTTTTGTTTTGCTCTCAGTGAAATGCACACTGATTGTTCGCAGGACAGACACGTGGTCACATGGGGCTGCTCTGGTTTAAGATCTGCCTGAGCTCCTGCTTGTGGTTTCATATTACAGTTCTCTTAGCTTGGACGCTATGGCTTTATGACCTCAAAGTAGCAATTTAGGCTTATTTTTCCCCTTTTTCGGAGTCTCTTTCGTGTGTTACATGGTCGCAGAGCAGCCGGATGCGGTAGCAGCTGTGCCGTGCCCAGGTCCTGGGCCGGTGTACCTCTGGGCGAGCAGTGGCCATGTCAGGAGAATGACGCAGTGCATGATGGTGGCTTTCTTGCATGTTCCCTGGGTGCTGATTGAGCTATGAAAGTGGGTGGTGCTGAAAAGAAACGGACACATGTGGTCTGAATGACTGGGACGCACAGTCTGAATCTAGGCCACTTTCTGCTGCTTGATTCCAAGAAGGATGATGGAGGTTGGAGGCGTGGGAGAGACGCTTCTGCTGGGTGGCGGGACACGTGGCTTCATGAAGGGTCAGCTGTAGTCGGGTACTCGTGGACACCCCCCAGACTGAGCCCCTGAGTCCCTGGGATGCAGTAGAGGTGTTATGTGTTTGAAGAGGCTGGTCCCAGCATGTCCTCAGCTCCCCCATAAGAACTGTCCTGCAGCTTCCTAGAGATTTTAATTTCCTGAGCTCATGTTCTCCAGCCTGCAGAGCAGGTTGAAACAAGGACAGCCATCGCCAGGGTGATGTGGACGCGCGTTAACATGAGTCAATAGCGCGGCTGGTCGGCCGGATGCCAATTCAGAAATTAAAGCAGTTATGGATAGATGGATGGAAAATTTAATCTGATACGGTAACATAAACCTGCCGAATCAGTAACAGGTTGATCAATGATGATGGTCCTTCGTGTTTTTTCTTAATTAGTCGCAGGGTAAGTCTGAGACTGGCAGTAATGGCCCAGGTTATAGGAGTTTGGAGGTCCGGAACTGGAATGCTTGATGGCCTGGAATGACCCCAGAGACCCCCAAACACTGGCCATTGGTGTCCCAGTGTGACCCCCTGTCAGCTGTGTGGGCCCCATCACACAAGCTGTTGGCTGTCAGAAGTGACCGCTTCGTTTGGACTTGTCTGCCTCTAGAAAAACAGAAGACCCAGCTTTTGAACTATCTCTAAATCTCAGATCTGGCTGCATTGTGACCTCTCCTGCCCAAAGTTTTATGTCTTGGTCTGTGTCCAACCAAAGCAGGGCATTGTATGCTAATCTGCAGTTCTGCCTCGTCACCACCAGAGAGCGATCACAGCGTAACAATTGTAATGAGGATTGAAGCGATCAGGGAAGATTAGCTCGATTTCTCACAAATAAACATACTGGTTTCAAAAACACTGGGCTATTTCACAAATTCCCTTCTAGTGATTACCCACAATCATTCCAAGACAAATCTTTATGCTGCTAGTATTGTTTTTGAGGTGTCAGTCTTGCTTCTGTTTTATCGCATTGCCCAGTGCTGATTATTATTACCAGGCATTGACTTTGCTTATTCTTTTGTACAGTGTCTTTACCCTGTGAAATGCCCCCGGAAGCTGAAAGCAATTAAGAACCCAGCCTGAGTGCAGTAAGCTGCTTGAGCTTTTTATATAATTTCCCCCCTTTAAAAAAAGAGAGAGAGGGAGATAATTACCTCCGTCCTGGTTACAAGCTGCTTACAAAAGTGAACTTTCTGCCATTAATTATGTGTCCATAAATTGGTTTGGTTTTCACAATAAGAACGGTGTCAAATTAGTATGCGGAACAATGCTTTACATATCAGAAAATTAATCTACATAGCAATTTGAAATAAGTGCAGTTTCCACCATCAAATAACTGGGACAGGCCAGCTGAGAATCCTCTCTCATTGTTAGACTACCCCTTTGTTAAAAATATAGGAAAGTAATTAAAAAGAGACTCGGTGTGTTTCTGTTCTCACAGAGACTCTCGGTGTGGGTCCTTTTCTTTCCCGAAGTCACATGTCCGCTCCAGTTCATGTATGGCTGACAACAGTATGCCTTTTTCCACTGGTGTCTCGGCGAATTAAACGTATGAATGAGGAAAAAATACATTTGGAGATTATAGCTAAAGTATTTTATTAATGCTTTGTGACAGAAATGCTGTTTATCCAAGTCATTGTTCCTGGGAAGATCAGTATATGTGATACTGTGTTACAGTTATTAGATATGACAGTCAGCAGAGTGTAAAACCTTGATTTTTTTTTCCCCCCGAACTGCCTGAAGTTCTGTTTTTATTATGTGACAGAGTGTTAGTCTGGTTAGTTAGAGAATCCAGAGTTATGTTCAATTTTTTCATGTGACGTCTTTGCACAGCATATGACATTAACCCTTTACCCGCCTGCGTTGCCGCTGTTGGATCGCTGCTGTGATGTGTCTGCACAGTTTGACGGCCTGACAGACACCTAAACATGAGAACAAAATGTTTTCAAAGTGCCCTGTTGACTAGAGGGAATCATCAGGTCACCAAACGGCAGCCTTGAGAACCATATTCTTCAAATTAAATGTACACGGCCATTTAAGCAATCTTTTTGAGTGGACAGGCTCCATTGCAGCCAGACCTGTGTTTTCTCTGCATTCCTGTCATGAGTTTGGGAGTCATTTTATAGTTCATCTCTGGGCTGCAATGTTTCCTGCGTTTATCTCTAACCCTATTTCATTTATTCGCCTGGCAGGGGCTATTTTTTTCAGAGCGATTTATAGCGTTTACTAAACGCCGCGTGCTGTGAAACCCGTTAAAAGCGCTATATATTTTTTAAAATCAAGGATGAAGCACGGGGCCCCAGCACTGTGCTTGTAAAAACTGCACGGCCTGCCCCCCGTCCACCCACCTGCATGTGTTTCTGTGTCCCACCAAAGTGATGCCAAGGAGAGCCCTGTCATGTTAATGAAGGGCTGATAGGGGCACAGTGACCAGTGGAGTCCTGTGCACCCCCCCCCCCCCATTCTGCAGTCATCTGTCACTCTCAGAGCAAATAAAACACAGCCCCTTCCGACAAGGCCACCGCGCCCATTAGACGGACAGCTCCAGACACTCCATAAAGCTGTCCGACTTGGTCCTCTGAGGGCGGGCTGCGGCCTCATTGTGTGTGCATTCCCAGCCAGTAGGGGGCGCCCCCTTGGCCGGCTCTTCTCCTCCTTTCTCCTCTGGTAACTGCACGTCTATCTTCTACTCTTGAGCTGCTTATCGTTCATCAGCCCCCTCCTCCCTCCCCAATGAAAGGTGAACGATCCACGGCCTGGTGATTTTGGGAATCACAGGCCAGCAGTTTTCTGAACCCATTCGGAGCCTCTAGGAGCCGAGTCGAGGGCTTTGTTCTCCTTTAACTGGATGTGTTCTGGCAGCTATGGGGCCCCTTCAACCCCAGGTCTTGGTAGTCAGTGGCTCCCCGCTCCGATAGTCCTGGGAGGCTGGTGTTGAGGGATCCGAAGTGTGGAACAGCATAGAGTACAGAGTACAGCTGAAGGCGTCTGCGCTGAAGGCGTCTGGCCTGCTGCCAACTCTCTGCATTTCAGTGTAATCCAACATTTATTGTGTTTGGCACAATAAAAATGAGGTAAAAAAAACCTTCCACCTCAGTGTCATCATTGGGAGTGGCAAGGTCACATGGTCTCAACAGAGACTTAAATAAGGTTTAATAGTATGGTGGTAGTGATGATACTGCCTTTGATACTGACTTTTAGCATTGCTTTGTAAATGTGGGCCTAGGAGACTGAAATTACATCTTGTGGTTGTTCGGTAATTTCGGTTCTTGCTTTCACATCAAAAGGCTATAATAATTGATAGTGGATGCGTAGTTGGGAATGGCTGAATTTAGCACAGCGGTGAGGGCAGATTACGGGCAAACATTAAAGTTTAACACTGATTTAGAACAAAAGCTGTCGGCGTGAGAGTGGCAGGGCTCTCCTCCCCCGAATCACGCCACTGCATTCCCGAAATTCCTCTAGTTTACATCTCCGGGTTCTCAGCCGCGTTCCCGGGACATCCAGTCCAGTCTCTGCTCCACGCTCCTCCTCAGTGCCTGAGACTGTTTCAGCTGTCTGTGGGCCGTCAGTCTTAATCAGCGTCTCATGGAGGGAGCGGGATTGAAAACGCAGAGTGCCAGCATGCTACGGTCGCTCGAAACTGTACAAAAATCCCGAAAAAAGCCCGCTGAAGCTGGCGTGCGTCTGTAATTAATGCGGTAAATCCCCTAATTGGCCTGTTTGTCTGTGGATGCGTCTTGCTGCTAAGCGGAGGCCTCTAACAGATGGTTGGAGCTGTCTGAGACGCTGCCTAGGAGCGGAGCGCGTGAGTCAAGTCAGATGGTCCTTCTGGAGGCGACGACCAGCCGCGGCGCCCCGCGGAACGTGGCCCCGGGAGGGGAAGTTAAGAATAGAGGCCTGCCTGTCACATCGTATCGTAAATGAGGGACCGGTGGCGAGGGAGGGTACGGACAATTACCACGCTGGGGCCAAAAAAAAAACACAGCCTACACTTTGAAGTGGAATCCAGAATGTTCCCCCACAAAGTGAGTGTATGTGGAGATTCGGAGCAGCGTCGGTGGCTGTCAGGGTGTATATATGCGGCTGTCCTGGGGTCCCCAGGCCCTTGGTTGACGTCTGTTCTTTGGGCGGCCTATCTCACTTAATGTGGAGGTCCCCAGATCAAAGCCACTGGCACAATCCATTACGCAGATGCGGATGTATTTTTGGTGGCTCGGCACTGTCGCGTTAGCGTCAAGCTTAACCTGAAATAGATCATCTGTCACAGAAGGCCAGACCAGTCACCACACGCAAAGGACCCTGGGAACAGGAACAGCGGCAGCGCGGTAGCGGGCTTTTTTATCTCCCCGTGTCACAGAAATCACTTTAATTATATGCCTTCGATTTCTCAGGGCTACATCTAATGAGATCGTCAATCTGAAATCTGACCCTTTTAACACAAGGTACCGGTGCCCCAAAATGCAGAAGGCTGGACTTAATAACAGTATATAAAAGCATAAAGATAGGTGAACGAGCGGTCATAGATAGCCACAGTGTTAATTAATCATCTCCATGAAATATGCAGGCGATTATAATCTCCCTGTAGCTTGAACTGCGAACTCGTACAGCGGAGGCGGAGTAACAAGTGTGGCATGCCGGTTATGCTCCGCCCACAGGAGAGCGGGGCCAATCGTGCCGAGTCCCAGGCCAGTCCGGTCTTTGTGTCGTCCGCACTGAGGCAGGAGTCCGTCCAAACATATGTAGGCCACATTGTTGGGAGGTGAGCGGCGGGAGCGAAGAGCACCGAGATGGCGGCCGCACGCCTGGGAGGGGGGGGGGGGGGGGGGGGGTTGGTGCCGGCGAACAGACAAAATGGCCTCGCTCCAGAGGGGAGCCACGGGGAGAGGCTGAATGGAGCCCCAGGCGCTGGGCCTCTCGTTACCACGGCTACCTGCCTAAGGGATGCCTTATCCAGGTTTGATGAAATTGGCACGACGCTCTGAGCAGAGAGCTCGCAGGCTGCACGCCACCCCCCCCCCCCAGATGTTTGACTTTATTCTGGGAATAAGAAGGGAGAAAGGGAAGCGCTTTCGGTTTCCACGGAGCTGTGCCAAATGGCGAAACAATATGACAGCAGCACAAATAAATCTGCCTGTTCTGGCCCGGTCCGCCAAGGCTGGCCCGTGTTGTCAGATGCTGTGGCTGTTGATAGGCTTCGTATGGAAGTCCTTCATTTTTCCCTTAAAAGAAATTTGGCCCTATTTCTTTTGGCAGATGAAAACACACCCAAATGGGCTTTCTGTGCTTTTTCTTTTTTGTCGTCCTTTTGTTGTATTTATTTTTGAATATTTTGAATATTGAGCTTGCTGTGGGGCTTCAGCCGTTCAGTCCCGAGGAACCACGTGTGTGTGTGTGTGTGTGTGTGTGTGTGAAGTGAAAGGTGTTCATTTCACTATTGGCTTGATCGGAGGGGCGGCTGTAATTATGCCAGTAGGGCTTCTGGCCTGACAGAGTAATGACTCTTATCGTGGGGCTCCTCAACTTTTACGGCTTCGCATCGGCCCGGCAGCTCGCCTCTTCTCCTGTTTTCTTTTCCTGGAGGGGAATCGAGAGTAAGACCACCTTGTCCAAAGGTTACTTGGAGAGCAGCTGTGTGTTTGTGAAGCAGAGGCGAGTTTACTCTGTCTCTCTGACAGAGCCCTAAACATCGCTGCAGTTCACACCGCTGATGGAAAGGCCTTCAAAAGGGCTGAGCTGCTCCGCTTATTGCTGGGAAACGTGAAACAGATCCTGATGGTTTCCATGGCGTCGCTGTAAACACAAGTACTTATGTTTGTGTGAACCGATAATTTATTTGTTTTTAACCAAAGTGACTCCTGCTTTTTTTGCCGTTCAGTATTTTAACAAAGCACGCTAACCAGTGGTACAACAGAAAAGCCACCCATTTACGCAGCTTTACCTCCTTAACCGCTATGCCGGCTACTGCCCTGGCTTAAGTTTCTGGGATTGAATTGACAACATCAGGATTTAGAGACTCTGAGAAACCTTGGTCGTTTTTTTTTTTTTTTCTTTTAATCAGTAAGTGGGAATTATCTGCTGCAGAGTGCAAATGCAATGAATGTGTAACACACAGGAGATGAAGTCTCACCTTTTGGTGTCACCCCCCTGGGGAGTGACGTGTGACTGATGCATGTGTTCATTTTAAAGCCCACAGTTGTACGGTTTGACTTGTCCCAGCCATGTTTTCCACTTTTAATCTCCAAAAAAAATGAAATGATTAAAGAAGACTATTTTCTGGAAACTTAACGTTTTTGATTTTCTAATTACTTATCTATTATAAATCCAATTAGCCCTCAGAAAATAATGAGAATAGGAGGTTTCTCAGAATGTAATTCTTTATTGTGGATTCGGAAAATGTAATACGTCTGCTAATTAACTTTTTTTTCCCCCTCTGTGCGATTTAGGTAGATTTTATGATGTCCTTTTGCACTATCAATTACTTTTAAGCACTTTTTACAGGCGATCTTAATGATAAAATAGGATAATAGACTGAGCCGGTCGACTAATTAATGCATTTACTGTAAGTGTTCTTCTAGACATTTATCACTGTTTCTAGGTCATAAAATCTAACTGGCCCTCAAACCTTAAACATGCTTAAAATAAAACAATGCGGTATAGCCTGTGAGAAATATCCATGTTAATATTCACCAGAACACTGAAGTGCTCATGTAGCATTATAGAAAGCATGAAATGTTTTATTGGTTTATTGGAGTTGTTAATGCTGAAAACTGTTCAGTAATGACCAAGCCTATTTAGAGATTTAACACGATACCAATTCCTGTGACATCTGACGGTGACTCTGATCCCTCTCTCGGGACGCGGGGCTCTTTTGTTCTGACTTTTCCTCCAGGCTCAGAAAATATTCTCAGGGACTCGACCATTTGCAACGGCTGCACAATATTCCCCTTTGGGCTGGGGGGGGGGGGGGGGACCAAGCCTGCTGAGTGGCCCCTTTTGTGCTCCTGGTCTTTTGGGACATATATTGGGGGTTTTGCATTAAAAAACATTGGTAGAGCTTAATAGGTCTGAGGCCTACCAGGGACAAGATTCTGGAATTATATGTTTTTATATTTTTTACTCTAGGTGGGTGTTGAAGAACAGGACATCACCTGATTAATCTTTAGAGCCTTGATGCTACCTAGATATTTGGAGGAGAGGGGAACAGTCATGATCATTTGAATAAAACCAGAATGTATTTTTAAGGAAACGCTTTATTAATGTTTGGTTCTCGATTCCTGCTCTGTGGTGCCCCATGCCGTTTCAGATCCGTTGCTGTGTAGCAGGTGGATTTTTTTTTTTGCCCAGAAATTTCCATTTGAACTTGGATCAGTTGATTACTTCTGGTCAGGGAGCATCTCTTCCTTTGTTGGAGCGATGGACTATGTATTTGGTGGGATATTTACAGGAAGGCTTCAGGTTAAGTCTCTACAATGGGCCTCGAACCAATCTGTGTCCTTAACCACCATGCCTCCTGTTGCCGTAAATAATGTATCACATAATTAATCATTGTCGTGTCCGGAGGGGAAATGGACTCAACATTAGCTTTGCATTTTGCATTCGCCTAATAAATCTTAAGAATATTGGCATCAAATTTGTGTAAAATATACCTTGATGTTATTCAAAGTGGCTGACTAGTTTAATCGAATCTACACGTGTTTTGATGTGAATTCCTAATATCTAAGAGCACAGCTCGTAGCTCTAACACGGCTCTACTTTCACAGCTGCAGAAAGCCGCTCCACAGTCTGTCCAGGATGTGGACACATCCACCTGCGGCCTAGTGGGCGGCGCTCTTCACTGAACTGCCTCCTGTCGCAGTGGCATTCTGCAGAAGGCCCAGCAGAGGGCAGTGTTGCTCAAACAAGGGTTTCGGTCGTCCCCGAGACACAAACAAAGCACAAAGCGGGAGGGAATCACTGGGCCTCTTAACCTCCTTACATTAACGACATCTTTCTTGTTCCACGCATGTGTGCGTCTTCTAATGCTTGCGGCGCCCTGCCAATCAACTGAAACGCGTAAAACTCCCCGTCGGGCAGTAACGTCAGGCGGTAACGTGCAGGGTCACAGGAGGTGCGTGGAGCCCAAGCAGACGGGGCCTTTCCTTTGTTCATGCAGAGTCTATGCAAACATGTTAACAGATCAGCCCTGGGAGGCCTCTGGAGAATGCTATAGGCTAGCCGAACGTCATTCCTCCCTCCGCGCGTTCCCAATCCTTCTCCTCGTTGTGGCTTTGTGTATGCAATGCAAGCCGCTGTACTTAATGGGGATTCGCCTCTTCCCCCTTCCGTGGCTTGGGCCCCGTGGTCAGGGTGGCACCGGCCTCTCTGTTCTCAGCAGGTTTCGATCTGCGATATGAACGGCTGTCCTCCCTCCTCCTGACTGGTCTCTTGTTTGCTCCTTTGGTGTCTTTTCTTTTTTAATCAGTTAATTTTCACTCTTGGGGGGGGGGGGGGGGTTCTGCATGTGGGCACACCTGCTCACTACCACACCCAAAAAAAAAAAAACAGTTGGTTTCTTAAGTGGTTTCTTACAAATTGCTTTGACACATCAGACATTTGGCCTTGAGCAAATTGGATTAACGGGAGCTTCGGATTGTCCTGACGGGCCAGGAATTCTGCGCTAGCATTTAGTACTTTGTGTCAGATTGTTGCCGCGTGATCGGCGGCCTTTTCGGGGGGATCCCTTCACACCTGGAGGGCTGTGGCCCCTGCAGCTCCGACAGGCGGCTCCCATAAAGCACGTTATTTCATTATTTAGCTACTCTCGCCGAATTCTGCTTCTTAGCGGCAGACATGTCTGAGGTTACAGTAAATTTTCTTAACAATGAGGTCTTTCAATGATGCCGTTAATGGATAATTAACAGACCCAGCTGCTGAAGTTACAGTGGAGTGCTGTTCCTGTACCGGGAGCCTAAATATTAAACCGGGCTCATCAAGCAACGTTCATAATCTGATGTGTCGGTAGGCGTGGCGTCACCACAGAGCAGTGGCTGACAGTAAAGAAAAAGCCTTTTCGTATTGTTTCGTATTGCCAGTGTTTATTCCTGCAGCCCTTGCACTGACATGCACTCCTGCACTCTTAATGTATTTATCAGTAGCAATTCCACGTTGTATAAATCACCAGAACTGTATGTGTTGGGCTGTATTAACTGTGTCTGTCTCTGCTGTACTGACCCCCAGAGACAAATGCCATGTGTTTCTTGGCCAAATAAACCTGATTCTGATGTTGGTATTATGCTTTTCTGATTTAACTAATTAATAGTTTTATGAAGTTTTCATAAAATGTCTCTCTCTCTCGGTTTCTAATTATGAAAGTAAACGAAGTGATTCCACTCGTTAGAATCCGTTTAAAAACATTAAATGTCATGTCATTTGGATGATGGGATCAAAAACTATGTGGACATGCTGTGGACTGACTGCGTGACACATTCTGAACAGAATAGCTGAAAGCCAAAGGTAATTGTATTCACCCTGTAATTAAGGGCTACGTTAGAAATACTTTTTATTATGGCTTTGTAATTATAGGGCATTTAAAGGAGCTGTTAATGTTTCTGTGAAACCCAATGCTGTAAAAATATGCTTCTAGAACTGTGCTGGGCTCCAGTTCCTGTTTGGGTGGAATATTTGTAACACCCACTCAAACATTACAGTGGGAGCGAGAAATGTTGAGAAGATAAGTTGCCCCCCCCCCCCCCGCAGAGGGATTGCCGGGCACGGGCACATTGCCCATGGAGGTTGTTTGTGTGCAGTGCCCTGCCCTGGGCGTGCAGCGTTTGTCCACACGCTCACCTAACACGCGCAAGACCTCCCCCGCTCACCGCACAAAGGCGTGCCGGGTTCGTTCATTTGACTTTTTTGACACCTTTCGTCCGATGAGAATTTCATAAATTGTGTTGTTATTATTATTATTATTATTGTGTTTTTTTATTGAAAAAATAAGCAGATTTAATTTGAACTGACATTTTTTTAATATTTTTGATATTCAAACCTTTTTAAATATTGAGAATGTGCTTCAAAAATTTGAAAGGAATGCTTTGGTTCTGGGTTTTTGGCCCCTGTGACGTTTGTAACCGCATCAGCCTGTGAGCTGCATTATTCCACACAGAAACAGGCTTCCCTTGAAGCTGGACTCCTCTGCAGTGCTGCCAAACTAAACACTTTCGACGAACATAATTACTTGCAGTGGTGACTAGTCTAAGCAGGCGGTTATTGTGCTTTTCAGATTTATACTGGAAATGATATTAGAACGACGACAGTGAGTGTTTGTTAATGAACGCGAAGTCACATGAATGCGGTCGCAATTAGTGAGCGTGTAAACATGCGAAAGGGCCTAGGGCTCTGGCATGACGACGTTCGGCTCTGGGGAGCCAGCATGGGCATGTGGTTTAAGTGACCAAAAAACAGGAAAAAGATCTCGTGATCTAGCATGAATGATAAGACACAGGCAAGCAGCTAGATATAAAAAGCAACAAAGTGATTTAATATTTGTACAGTCAAGTCTTAAATTCCCTCCAGCCAATCATCTCTCTAAATATGTTTCATTCCCCCCTTGAAATTCATGTTTTCATTTGGGCCCCGTTGAGCAGAGCTTGTGAAAGACGGCTAGGCAGCCATAAACATTGGTAATTTATTTTACCGTTTTGGTAAAGATTTATTTCAAACCGAAATAATGAATATGTATTTTTTTGGAATGTGTACTTTGTGGTGTAAATTACAAAATGACCAAGACATACTTGGTTTGTGCATAAGTCCTGACCGCCGTACACCTCGTAGGGTCCGGGGTCCTGACCGGCGTACACCTCGTAGAGTCCGGGGTCCTGACCGCCATACACCTCGTAGGGTCCGGTCCCTCAAGCTCCCTTTCTGTCTCATTTCATTACACAGAACGAGGTCGCCCCGAGCACATGGATCATGCTGAGGTACCCGGCAACACGTGAGAGGCGAGCGGAGCTTCGTGCGCGGTGAGGGTGGCCTGCGAGGGATGGCTCTGACCTCGGTGCTGGGTTGGAGGGGAGCGATACCCCAGCGTAGGGGCAGGAGAGCTGGGACCTCAATGCTGAAACATTAGGTTCTGGCGCTCTGGCTGTAAGGCGCCTAATCCTGCCCGTAGCGAAGCCCCCGCCCCGAGGGTCTGAAGCCTGTGCCCCCCCAGGTATGTCATCTAAGCACATACAGCTTGGACAAAGGCGCCCTTGTCTTGCAGGGCCCTCGGGGCAGGAAGCCTGCCAGAGTTCAACAGTTGAAGAGGATTAACTCTTCCATGTGGCTGTAGAAGGCAGTGGCCAGTGGGGCTGTTATTGCGGCTCCGCTTAGGGACCCTGCTCTCGCCGTGATTAATGCCCTCCTGTTGGCGCCTCGCGGTGGGCCGTGTGGAGGGAAGCGACTTGCGGGGGGGGGGTGCCTTCGGGGGGGGGCAGGCGCTTTATTTGTGTGCTTCTTCAGGTGGTGGCCCTACAGCCAAACTTGTTAATCCTGTTGGTTTTCGATACCAACTTTTGTGGGGTTTCACAGATTTATACTCGTTGTATGGTGAATAGTTAATATTTTTATTGTTGCTTTTGCAAAATGCATTTAAAGACCAGTTTTAAAAAAATGTGCATCTGTATATGTATTTGCATGTATGTGTTATAAAAATTACTACACCACAAAAGTAAGTGAATTTGCTTGTTAACAGCCAGTGTAATCATGCTAACCCCCCAATTTCCAAGGCTGTTTTCATTTCAGGCTAGATTTGTCAAAGTCCCATAAATTCATGCTTAACGGGGCGCCTTCCTTTAATATAAAAATCATGAGGAAACGGCTCCTCTGCTCTTGGTCAAGTCGGAATGTGCTAGAAGGCTAACCGTATGCAATTTTGCACATAATTACGGTAACACTGCATTTCAGCAAGGGCAAGAGGGTAATATAATTCAGGATAATTATTGGGGGAACTGTTCATTACAGGCAGAAGCATAATAGAAAATTAAATAACAAAGGAAGGAGAAGTGGCTCGTGTTTTGGCTCTGATATCTCCAGTTTATTCAACCATAAAAGGGAGGTCTCACCCTGGTGAAGTCCCGTTTTGATTTTTGCTTGACTAAGCAAATACTTGAGATGAAGGAGGAGAGGAGAGGAGAGAGACAGGGCTGGGAACGTGGCCGGTTTTCTCTCTCTGCTGCGGTGAGAGAGGGACAAAGGGGATGCTGGCATCCCCCCGAATGTGTGTCCGTTTTGTGGGGCCTTTATTCTCTGTCCACCTCACACGGGCTTCTTCAGAATGTAGATCTCTTCAAGAGTCTTTTCAAAGATAAAAATAAAAATCTATGTATTAAAAAAATCTATGTGTTAAAAATGAATTTAGGTGGGCATTAAAAATTTAGCCCCTAGTTTTTTTTTTTTTTAAAGTTTAATTTTAAGTAGAGAAAGTTTTGTAGGTTTGCGTCCTTGAATACTGACGGCAGGTTTTCTGATCGCAGCCCCACGTGCCTGTGATGCTTGCTGTGGGGGCCTGAGGCACGTTCCGGAAAGTTCCACAGGGAAGCAAGCAGCACGTACAGCCCCGCGTCGAACTCCCATCGGGGATATCGGATTTTCCCCCTGGAATCTGCCCCAGACTCGGCATGCGAGGGACGCCCCCTAGAGCCGACACAAACATAACATGCCTTCCAGACATGTGCTGCATTATGCTCACTCTGGCCAGGATGCGCTGATCCTGCGGTCCCCGTTTTTGCGGGAATACCCACATGCGAGCACCCCACCCCCCTGGGTCCACACACCCACCATCTGTTTACGCATAAGCGTGTCACAGGACCCCCCCCTCCCAGTGTAACCCCAGGTTAATGCAGCCGGCTCCCCGAATTAACGATCCCCGGCGATTCACCTGTTCCCAAGGTTAAAAGTGCGACGTGCGCTTTTGTGTTTTAACGGTAATTGTGGGAAGCTACTCTCACTGCACTGGGCAAAATAAATCATCCCGTGACTGCGTTTCGCGGTGTTTCTGCGGAAGGCCGTGCGCGACACTTAGATCGATGTCACCGAAGGACCTCGTGGGACATCCGTCATGCTGACCTCACTGCTTTTTCGACGAAGAACTCGGGCTTAAAGACACGATGAGCTGCTGTGAAAAAACCCTCCCCGCTGTTTGCTAATCGTGGAGATCCCATGTGTGACCAAGAGTTACAGGGAGCTAGCAGTTGCACGTCCGGATTGGTGAGGTTTGCCGGCGTCGTGCTAAGCATGGTTAGGAGACGCCACGGAAATACAGGAGCAGAGACTAATCGCATCTCCGTCATGTCTGCTAATGAGACTAATTAACGACGCGCAGGTCAGTGGATCGCGCGCCAAGGAGACTGTCGGGACCACGGCAGTAATGGGAAGGTCCCGGTAGTTGGAGATGCATTTTTCGACAGACCATGAGTAGCAGACTGTGCCTGAAGCTGGGTTGTGTGGTCACAATTCACCCATGCAATGCTCCTTTAAGGTTCCCTTAGCAGGCTGCGCTTGGATGGACCTCCACACGCTTGATTTCTGGACACTGACACGGGGTAGCATAATGAAATGTATATATCCAGCACTTTGCACTCGGCCCATCAGATGGCGAGGGCAGGATTGATATCCCATAATGCTTTGTCTTGATGAGACAATGAAAAATGGCCCCCGCCACTGCCGTGTCAATATCAGAGCTGGAAATGCACCGGTGGGTGTGGGTTTTTATTTAATCCCGTTTTCTTTAAGATGATAACTCTTGCTGCATTTCGGGGCCTGTCTGTCAGCCTGACATTGCAATATCCCACCACTTCTCCGCTTCCTAGTCGGTTTCATTTATTTTAAAATACCATTTCACACCCTGCTGGCTTTAACTAGGTATTATACAGTGTTCAGGGAGAGTTTGGGAGATTGAATTGTGACAGAAACAACGCTTTTCCCACTGAAAATACAGAATATTGTAAACGGCAGACTCCGTAAAGGTGGCAGAGCTCACTATCATAGTTTTTTTTCCCTTCCTGATCATGTATCTTTTCTGTATTTGTGACTTGGTCTCCAGCACTACTCTGACTGTTGAAACAGTATTCAGTGTCCCCTGTTTGATGTCGGGCGGCGGGGAGGGGGGGGGGGGTGTGGTGGTGGGGTGGGAGGTTATTCCAGTTCTCAGAGAAATTCTTCTCTGTACCCGAGGATGCACGCACACACGCGCGCACACAAGTGCGCACACACCACACTCCCCTTTCACTGCAGACAGACATGCGGCTCCTTTGAGCGGCTGACGTTTCAGTAATTCTGCGTGCGACTCTCGTGGCCCGTTCCCTGTGTCTAGCGTGTTGCGTCACGGGCGATTTTCATCCGGCGAGGCCAATTAAACTGCAGTCAAGGCAGCGAACAGCCCGGGAAGGACTGACAGATGAAGTAATGAAATGATCGGCTCACACTAAAGAGGAGAGACTTTAGATGGAGAATAACGGAGCTGTAGGAACACACAGATAATACAGAAGGGGGCTTACAGCCAGCCTGCCTGTCAAATGCACTATGTTTACATTTTAATTCTCGATTCGCAGCCCCAAATGCACTGTACACTGCTCCCCGATATTTTTATGGATGGTTTGTTTGTGTGGGCTAATGCTTATGTGATCGTGAGCGGTTTATTACTTTGGATTGGACTGTGCTTTTTAAAAATACCTCCATTGATTTTGCAGATGATGAAAATATTTCTGTCAATATGGAACCTTCTCCATTCCTGCTACTCACCCATTTTAATTGCGGGGAAGCTGTAATATTTCTTCTGTGTAAATAGGAGCATAACACGCGCCTTTTCCTTGCTGGTATGTGGGTATTAAGGCTGCTAGCTAGTGTTGTGAATTTTATCACTTATGACTTTGGCGCAGGAGGTGGAAATGTTTAGCCGAGGGCCGTCACACCAAGAGTCTGGTGAGAGGAAGCGGTCCAGACTCCCGCATCACGCCGGCAGCCGGCACTGAGGTGGGTCCGTGATTTTCGCCGCCGATTTTCGCCATTCTCTCGGCAGCGGTTGCTGTCAGTGACACATCAGCGATGTTTATTAAGAGATGACAAGTCTATCAGGTCTCATAAGCAGGCTCCCACAGTCAGGAGATCCTTTGTTACTCTGGAACGGTATCATCAATCTTGTAGAGCTGTGCTCTCCTGAGCAGGTGATGGCAAACATGGACCCCCCCCCCCTGCCCCCCCCCCCCCCAGTGCAGAAGCGGCTTCCTGGGAACGCCACGCTCTACTGCCTGCTGACGCACCAGACGCCTGTCAGGAAACAGGCCTGCATGGGGGGTGGGGTGGGGATTAGTTGCTGGGGGGGGGGGCGGTGGCGAAGTTAAGGGTGGTGTAGAAGTAGCATATAATCAAATCGAGTAGGGCCGCAACTCACTGTCACTACGGTTACTCACTTTGGGGTGGGGGGGAATTGACCTCACGATTCTCCATTTACCAGCAACAACAGACAGCGCTACTGTAGCATGCTGAGAATCAATGGCAGGATTAAGAAATGGGAGGTGTCCCGTACCCCCCTTAACCACCGCGTACAATAACGTATGCGGTAGTTCATTATCGCCTTGCTGCTGGGTGTAAGACCAACTGTTACTCCTTGTGTCTAACGTTTCCGCTGCTAGAGCATGGCGTGAAAAGGTCTGAACAAAACATGAGGTGTTGAGGCGTAACGTTGCTGTGCTTGGTTGAGGGCCTTACAGGCCGCTTGAGATTGCTAGATATTTTCATGGAGTTCAGGTGAGGCACCTTGTTGGAGGATAGTACTTCAAGGCCTCTGCAGGGACTGGAGCGACCCTCAGGATCTGCTTGCCAGCTTTGGGTTACCATCGCTGGGCCAAACTCGCTAGGCCAGTGCTTCCCAATCCGGTCCTCGGGGACCCATAGGCGCACCATGTTTTTGCTCCCTCCCAGCTCCCTTCCCCCTTTGCTGGGAGGGAGCAAAAACGTGGACTGGCTGTGGGTCCCCGAGGACTGGAGTGGGAAACACTGCACGAGGCTGCCCGAGGCACCACTTAGCATTAATACCGGCCTCTGATGTGATTAGAAGGCATCCTTGTGTGCCAGGAGGGATTTCTCCAAGATGCCAGGGGAAATCGCAGCTCCAGCAAGGATCTGGAGTGTCATAACTGGTATGTAAATTTGCAAGGGCTCCTCTGCCTGTAACGTAGACCTTCCTCAAGTCTCCTGCAGGAGATTTATGTACTAGTTGTTCTGTCTCATGCTGTAGAGTGAGGAGCTGGATGTCACGTCCGAACCCCACCTGATGCTCTGGCCAAAGCCCCCAGACCCATGAACTGGAGCAGCCAAAGCTGATGGTTCACTCTGTGCCAGTCCTGTGTCTCTCTGCCTGATCGTGCTGCTGTTGTGCTGACCAACAATCAAGGTGGCGATTGACTTCATTGAGGTCTGTTGGTTTTGATTCTGAACCAGATGTCTAAAAAATTTTCCCCCACCACTGACAGCAGCTCTAAACGGAAGGCGCACCTCCTTCACACGAAATCTGTAGAAACACGTAAAATTTCATCTCGCAAATAAATATGATTTCCGTTTTTTTGTAGTATTGTCTGAATTGTGCCTGTTTATCATCCGGTTTACCAGTAGTGACAGAGAGCCTGAAAAAGCGCGGTTGTCTCTCATTGCCTTGTATTCATCCTGCAGTAATTCCGTTATCGTTGTGTCAGCCCCCCTGAGTTTACCGGCTTCAGATAATGTCACTCTGCGTGTTGTCATTCTCACTTCCCTGTTGCAATCCTTTTTTTGTTGCAATGATACTTGTTACACTTTTCTAACCAAACCGTATTATTATGAAAATGCATCATTGTGAGAGTGTGTGCGGATTTCACGCGTGATGGATGTGATTCTCATGCATGCCCCAACAGACTGAATATTAGCTGTTTATTAATTGAGATTGCATGTAATATTGTTAATGGGAAAGAGTTTGTGCTGCAGAATAAATAACATTAGATGCAATCAACAAGTGGGCCGTGTGTGTGGCACGGACAGGCGGGGAGGAGCGCCCCCCAGTGGCAGCACCACCGCAATGCGTGCACGCTGCCGGGCCGGCGCTCCAGAGGGGACGGCCGCTAATTGCTTTTTCCAGGATGGTGCTGCTGATAATCCAGACAATAATATACAGGGGCAACGCTGGCTGTCCGGAGGGAAATACTGCTAACGAAAGAAATTTCCATTTCACCTCGTAATCAAATTCAAACTCTTTAATTCAAAAAGCCAACAATAGGATGGAGAAAAATCCATGCTGGCTCAGATACAAAAAAACATGGAAAAAGTGGAGTCAATCTCGCCCATTAACAATGCAAATTGTTATACCAGGAGCGCTTCACAGGAATTAGCGACCAGATATTGTTAGTTCAGGTGTTGGAGCGAATTGAAAAGGCCGATATGAATAAATGGCTGATTAAAGGGAGGGACTCCGCAATTTGTTATTGTATTTTAGATTAACTTCCTTCAAACACTAGTGAACATTTCCCCATGACTGGAATTCAATATAGTGCCAATGAGTTACATAAAACCCCATAATAAGATTGTAATTGTCTTGATTTTTTTTTTCCTTTTCTCTCAATTTTTTTTTTGAAAACGCTTCATATGAAAATGTGTCTTGTATATTGACTTTGCAGTTGTGGTATTTGCTTTCAAGACCTATTTTATACCATCAAAAAGACATTTTAAGTCTTAACAGATGGAAGAATGAGTGTTTTGTTTCTAACATTTTTCTTCCACATTTGAAAAGCTGAAGATGGCTGTGTGTGCGTGTGTGTGTGTGTGTGTGTGTGTGTGTGTGTGTGTGCATGCGCATATGTGTCTTTTTTATTGCGATCCAGCGTTGAGCAATGTTGTCAGGAGAACGAAAGTCATCTGCTTTGCAAAGTTAGAAAGGGGGGTTTTGGGAGGGGTGGGAGTCCATTTTCCTGCCCCCTCCCCATGTGGAGATGTAGTGATCTGAGGTCCATCTAAAAAAGAGAGATTGTTTGTGCTGTTATACCATTTTTACAGTCTGCCTTGTTTGTGTTCATTAATGTTGAATTCGTTGGGAATCCAATCAGCGTCAGATTGGATCTGGCTGTAAATTCCCCCGCCTTGTAATGTGTATGTGTATGCGTGTGTGTGCATGTGTGTGTGTGTGTGCGTGTGTGTGTGTATGTGCATGTGTGTGTGCTTGTGCATGTGTGTGTGCGTGTGTGTGTGTGTGTATGCATGTGTGTGCATGTGTGTGTGTGGGTGCGTGTGTGTGTGTGTGTGTATGTGTGCGTGTGTGTGTGCGCATGTGTGTGTATGTGCATGTGTGTGTGCTTGTGCATGTGTGTGTGCGTGTGTGTGTGTGTGTATGTGTGTGTGTGCATGTGTGTGTACGTGTGTGTGTGTGTGTGTATGTGTGCGTGTGTGTGTGCGCATGTGTGTGTATGTGCATGTTTGTGTGCGTGTGTGTGTGTATGCGTGTGTGTGCATGTGTGTGTGTGTGTGCATGTGTGTGTGCATGTGTGTGTGCGTGTGTGTGTGTGTGCATGTCCAGGTGGTGCATTGTGTTAACAGACAGAGATAATAATCTGTGAGGAAATCGCCCAGGCTGCGTCTGAGGCAGACGGCTCTCTGTGACCCAGTCACCCCGCTCCTATCCGTCACGGTGTCCTCCCTACGACTTTTCACCCCGTGATCCTGCTGTCCTGCTCGCGAGGGCGGCAAAACAAGCCGTGGGCTGTGCCGGACATATTGAGCTGGTTTGAGGAGACCCCCACCCCAAGCAACCATAAACGCAATGGCTGCTCTCCTCCAGGCCTCACCGAACGCACCCACACAGCCCCCACCCCCACCCCACTCATCTCTCCATCTCTCCTTCCCTTGATGATTCTCCCCAGTTTGCGCCTGAACGAGGTCACCCTGCCTGGCTTGGATCCACTGATGGAGAGTTACTCATCGGTGAGTGAAGATCACTGGTGAAAGACAGTCCAACCACCCCCCCAACCCTACCCCCAAGCATGGTAATGATAAGATAAAACACAACGCCCTCTGCAACAAGGCCCCCCCTTGTTCCACACGGCTCATCTTTCCCTCCGTGGCCCCCGTGCCCTCATCGTCCTGTGCATCCCGGCCTGCGCTGATTGAACTTCATGCCTTGTAGGCCTGTTGTGTTTATTTATTCGTCTTGTCTGTTGTGATGCTCCGATCCCACGACGTGTTGTGCCGCAGTGTGAATGTCACGTACGAGACTGTTAACTAATGCTCCCATTTGTTAGAAAGTTTCATTCTTTCCACAATGGGTAGTAATTTGTTATTTCTTTTGTTTATAAGCTCTCATATTATCAAAATTAGGGCAGAAAGTACACAGTTTCTTCCCCCGAAGCCCAGAGGAAATTACTGGAGTGAGGATTTAGTGGTCGGTCACGGTGGGCGAGTGCAGCCAGAGACGGATTCACGTAACCTTTTCGCTACATTTCCAGCATGAAATTTGAAAATGACCAACTGGCATTTTGCTGCACCGTCTCGAGGAGGATGAACAAATCCGGGGATAAGCAAAGCAAATAGCTCTGGGCTCCTGGCGACTTAATGGATGCTTCTTGTCGCTCAAGGAACAGCAGGTCTGTGAAAGCGGTGAAGTGCCAAAAATAGCTTTCTAGTTTCTTATGGGGACATCAGCATGTGATGGAAAAAGACACAGAATCCAGCTATTAAGGATTATCCCACCATATACATCCCAATGCTTTTAGACACGACTGGTGAGTTGGTGTAGCTAACAGAGTCAGGCTTTGATTTTGGGATACTTCATTACACAGCGATTAACCCAAACGTGCCCCCCCCCCCCCCCCCCCGCCGCAGTAAATGGAGAAACACCATCCCAGTCCTTACTGCTCTCCTTTCCACCCGTGATGAGACGCCTCTCACCAGAGCGATGCCAAAGCTTTTAGCGTACACTCACTGCCTCCCTGCTCCAAACACGCTGATCTACAGAACCCAGCGTAGCTCTGGATGGGGCCCGCCGGGACGCATTGCAGCTAAGCGGGCTCTGGGCTTACGGTGGCCCTGCACGGATGCGTTATTGGCATTCCTCTGCTTTTCGCCGTGGTAACGGGAGGCCGGAGTGCCCCTGCACGCGGGAGGCTCTGGCAGACAGCTTTCCAACCAACTCTGCCGATAAACATTGGTCCCATGATCAAACAGCCACCATATGGCCCCTAGCAGGAGATCAGAAATCCCTCTCCCTCTCCCCCCTCTCTCTCCTTCTCTCTGCATCTCTTTCCCTCCCTCTGTCTCTCTTCCTCGTTCTCGGAGCCTGCTCCCACAATCCCCAGCTCTCTGATGAGAGCTACACCCCCGCGTGTCACATTTAAGGAACAAATACTGCAGTTCAAAAGCTACAGTTTACAACAAAATGGGATATTGATGTTCTCCGGGCTTATGATTCAGATGAGAGAGCTCCTTTGAGGTGTCACATCCTGCTTCGCCGCGTGTCCTCAGAGAGATGGCGAGACAGCCCAGTGAAATGAGCTTTCCTCGATCACCACGGAGGCGGGGAGATCCCAGGCCCCCCCCCCCCCCCCCCCAATGGCACACAACTGCAGCCAGCCTTTGCTTGGACTTACTCCTGCTAAAAGTCCAGTAATTTTGTCTGTTAGAAGTCCATTCATCTCAAACTCCAGGACTCCATTATCCAGTATGAGGACCTTTACCGTCATTGGCTGAGTTTGTTTGATTGCGTTTTCCTTTTTTTCCGATCTCACGTTACTTTAAGATCAAATGGCCCCTTCCCAGTAGGGAATGTTAGCTGCAGCAGTAAGTGGATAAGGGTCTAACCCTGTTCATTAGGCACCTTGGTCAGCTCAGGCCAGACAGGGAGGAGATACACTTTTAACAGGAGAGCTTCACAACCTCCAGGAGAAGGAGAAGGTGTGTAGGAAAGTTCAAGATCTCACATCTCTGACTGCATCCAGGCCAACACCCGAATCGTACTGCTCTCACACCATCGTCCATGTTTGTCATCGAACTTTCAGAGCGTGTCTCTTCATCATTGGTTGTGCCCTGTAAATGTCTCTAAAGTCATGGCCCACATCTCCAGGCCCCTGTAACCCTGACCTGTGAGCATCTTACACAGAAGGAAGCAAATAGCTTGAGTGTCGGCAGCGCCCCCTGCTGGGTTGCTGCATTTGTAGCGTATCGGGTAATATTCGCCCAAAGGAAGCTTCAGCACTTTGCGGTCCTCTCTGAGGCTCAGATCCTCTCATCTCCGAGCCAGGCTGTGTTTACATTGTCATCACTGTGAGCCCAAGGCCAGGGCTTGCAGAAGATGCCCCTCTATCTGACTGGGTCGTCACTAAAGGTCCGGTCGAGACTGTAGTATGGTGGGCCCTATGGCTGACTTTCTCAATACCCTCCAGTCGCTCCTGCAAGGAGGAAACGGCTTCATATCTCTTCCCGCTATTAGCCTTAATGGGCATCTTTCTCTCAGTCAGCCTTTCTTTGCCACCTAAAGCAGTGAGTCATTAATGCGTCGTTTCCTTGAGAAGCGCATGACGGCGATTAGCCACAGTAAAGCCATCCCTTTTATCCGATTCTCACTGACGTCTTCATTCAATATCTTCCCGATTTTCCTCCCCGGTGTTAAAGCCGCGTCTCCGTACTCCAGACAGGTGCCGCACGGCGCCCTGGGACTTTGGTGCATTCCAACTGAAACTGACACCATGACAGGCGAGCATGTGGGCCGGGCTGCCAGGCAGACGCTCGGAACATATTGGGAAGGCGTCTAGCCCAGATTACAGCACTGGGTCTGTGTCGCAGCAGAATCCGGGGGAAAGAAGCGTCCACGGCATCACCGGATCCAGGTACGCGGCGACGCTGGCGTCCGCCTGGAGAACAAGCCTCGCACAATGGTTATAATTACCGTGCAATCAGCATCCCGCTAATGAACGGGGGAGGCTTGGCTGCCGGAATGCGGGGCGCTGATTCCGAAGCCAAAAGTGCCAGCAGCACAAGTGTGCATGTGTTGGCACCGCCAGAACCATGCGGGCCCGGATTTCCACGTAGCCAGAGCCATTAGGGATGCTAAACAGCAGCACCACGCAGCCTGACCCCGATTAGGTTCTGTACCCTCGCACCTTTGTGCTGCTGCGGGCTCGTGTCAGATTTACAGGGATGCCTTTCGCTGCTTTCTGTGAATAATATAATGTAGCTCGAACATATAAATATTAAAATTAGCTAATGCTAAGCTTCCTTAAGCTCGTGCCTCATACAGAATGTGACAGGCATTCATAACTGAACTTCACCGTAGTAATTAACAGTCAGTGGGCCTGTATTATTTATTTAAGCGTATGAAATATTAATTTGCCTTTTGCACCAGGCTGTAATGCGGTACACACTCCTCGATCAAACAGGTCGTCTTAATAATCAAACAGGTCGGCTTTGAAGGCAGCCGGCGGAAGGGAGGCTGTTATTGGCGGAGGAAGGCTGCCGTTTTAGTTCCCAGTCACCTGGTATTAGGGCCGCCATGCTGGACACGCTGGGTATCAGCTTTGCGTGTGGATTTCGTCTCAGCCGTCAGTCGGGATGTGGTCACGGAGAAGCTGAGGTCTTATCTGATGCAGATTCTGTCTGTGAAACCTGCAATGACACCCCACACCCCGCTGCAGCTTTGTGTATCCGCTGCGTGACCCGTGCCGAATTCTCCGGCCCCCCACCCCCTGCCACTCCCCAGCTCAGCTCCTGCCATCTCTGTGGATTAATCGATGCAAATGGATTCAGCGAAAGAAGCGGCTTCAGCAGGTGTGACGTGATGTGAGGGAGGTAAGCTGGCTCCTCTAAGAGCCGTTTAATCTCCTCGCGTTCCTCACGCTGCCCGTTTCATGCTGCCACATGGTACTTCAGCAACACTAGGTGTCATTTACTTCCGTAAACAGAACCCAGTGTGAGCGTGTGAGCTCTGGTGCTGAAGTTTGTGCGATCTGGTGGACTTGGAGACCAAGAGATTGGAGCCAGTCCTGTCTGACTAGCTGAACTGTAAGATGTGCTTCTAAAGTGCATGAGTCATAGCCAGCCAGAACCTTACTAGCGGATTACAGGGATCTTTGCCAAGTCGTGTGGAGGCCCAGCTCACTGCCAGGAGCTGGTGAGGAGCAGAGGAGGCCCCAAAATGGAAGAGCGAGTGATTGCCATCGCCTGCGTTCCCCACCGTACCCTCCTGCTCATCATCCGCTCATATTTCAAGGCCTCCTTTCTCTCTGTGTCGTACCCCGGAGCTTTTAGCGCATTCCGTTTACGTTTGGCACCGATCCGACGTGGGCGTGCCCATCACTTTCTTTCTTTCCCCCGCAATTCACTTATTTATTTTTTTTGGCATAATTTATCGGTCGTCACTGCGAGGAGAGCGGCGCGGCCTAACCTGGCAGCCGCGGCCGGCCGGCCTCCCCCCCCAAAGGCCCGTTTGGGCCGGCACTGGAGGCGGGGGCTATAAATAAGGCAGCAAAGGAGGAGCACGTCCTCTGTGTGATCTCTCAAGGTCGGGGGGGGGGCGGGTGCAGTTTCTCAAGAGTGTGAAGCCCCCTACCCTGTTTCCCAGTGGTCAAAAAAAAAAAAAAAAACGAAAATTCACCCATGCACTATGAGCACGGATTTCTGACCGTGTGACACGAGGGTCGTGCCCAAAGTGCGCGGTTTGTTTGCTGTGGCTCTTTATCCAGTTAATGGCGCAGTCAGCTAGTTGAAACACTGCTCTACATTTAAACACTGCTATGGGTATTTTTTTTTCCTTCCTTGCCAGACACATTGCTCATACGGGATTTTAAATGTCAGGCCTTCACTGGGGTATAGATTATGCTCTAGTCACGTGGGCCTGAAGCAAGACTGAAATATAGGTGAACAGTGAAAACCATTTTAAAAATTTCAGCTTGATCAACAAAATGGGGCTTATGAAGACCTTGCCGGCCTGGCGTAATGTTGAACAGGAGGAACTGTTTTCTCAGAAATTTAATATAGCTTCAAATGTAAAGTCCGGAATGGAGTCAAAGGAGACTGCTTGATTGTAAATAATGGCTCCCTTTCCTGGGCTTTGCGTTGAGCTGTGCGGGCAGGTCTTTAGTGGAGGAGGTCAGCAGGTCCACAGGAGTTTCCCCAACCAGAAGTGCAACCAGTAATATTTTAGTGTTGGCTCTCTTCCTCAGTGCGTTTAATGCTATTGGTCATTCATTCAAAGGGCAACAGCCTCAAGCAGTATAACCAAAAGGCAGGCAGCCATGTTTGGCTCAGTACCACCTGAGAAGGAGTGGCAATACGTTTATTTACATTTTTCGTTTCTTAAGGATATTTTCTGGGGAAGGACCTGCAGGAGGGGTAATGGAATGTCTTCTTCTGCTCAAGATGGGGTTTGTCTTAAGCACAGTGAGTTAAAGAGAGAAACCAGCAGATAATTAATACCAGGGAATCCTTTCACAGTTTAATGGTATTTAATGTTTATTTTCAGAAGGCAAGTGGCTGAGGGCTGTGTTTATGTGAAAGGGGCACGGTGCGTCTCCGTCCTGGGGCAGGTCATCCCAGGACAGTCGCAAGGCCCAGAATGGCGTAAATCTCAGGCTCTCCTGTGAACGAACTGTTTAAACACATGGCGCTGTGTGGTTCTGCCGGACAGCTGTAATTACTGCTTTGAGATGTTGAGGAAGATGTCTACTCCTTCACGAGACACTACGCGGCGGGTTGGAAGGCTACCAGTTGTCTTGTTACCCAGATATGAGCTGCCAATACAGGCGTGCAGGAGGTCATTTCACTAAGCGTGCTGGCTAAGTGCGCTTATCTGAATCAATACAGCTGTTGATTGGCTGCTTTTTCTGCAGGCTAGATAGGGCTTGGCAGTGGCGGTGAATTCTAGGCACGTAGAAGTATCCCTCCCAAAGTTTTCACTGAGCTTATCATTGTTTAAATTTTTATTTATCTGCGTTGAGAGGCAAAAACATACAGTTAGATATTGCCGTGGCAAGCAGGAGATGGCCTTCGAGAGGGCGTGAGCCAGCAAGCATTTCCAGCTGTTTCCAGAAAGAGAGAACTCTTCCCAGGCCTTGGGGGAGTCTGTCTCTAGCTATTCCGCCCCCCCAGCCCCCCCCCCAGCTCGCTTCCTTGGAGAGTTCTCCTGTTTGTTTAGCTTTCTCTGCAAAATACAGGCCTGCCTTTCCATCTGTGCCCAGTCTGAGCGAGTGAACTACAGTCAGTGTCACACAGGAAGTTGCTGAATTATTAAGAGCTCCAGATTTGCGAGACACATCCATCGCCGGCCCATCTGTTGGGATAGCACTGGCGTACACTGTGAAGAGTGCCTCGCTCCGCTCGCTGACAATCTGTCGCGGATCGAGTTCGTTGGATGAGACACTTCTGGTCGCCATCGAGAAGTTTGATTTTCCTGCCAGGGCTCGTGCGTCGCTACAGTCTGGGGGCCAGCGGGAGGAACGGGCCAGCATCCGCGGCTTCGGCTAAGCGCTTTAATGTGAGATCGGCCGGTCGGGCAATATTTCACATCCAAAGGCATGAAATCCATGGGTTGTGGCAGCAGGAATCAATTCCAGATCAAATGCCGGTGATTCGGGTGGACTTGGTGTGCGGCACACGAAGGCGGCTTTCAGCGGTTCACGGCAGGCCTTCCTTGCAGCAGGTCATGACAGGTCTTCCTTGCAGCGGGTCACGGCAGGCCTTCCTCGGTTTTGGTGACCCCGCTCTGGGGAAGCAGGTCCGGCATGATGTGTCCAAGGCTCATGAAGGCACGGCACCGTGCATCTGTCTCTGTACCACTTTGTAAGTCATAAAAATGGAGAGCGGAGGAGGACGCCAGTGGTCATTAAGTAAAGCGGGGAAAATTAGGGAAGCCAGCAGCTGGTTTGAATAGATTGTGTGTGGAATGAATTAAAAGTGGAACCTTCATGGAGCCGTGTTCTGATGTCTGGCACGTGGTGATTAATCACGAGTGTCAGGGTTCCTAATCCTTTTCACTGGAAAACAAACTCGGTGACAGTAGAAATGTCCACGTGCTCTGGGCGCCGCCGCCACTCTGTGAGGTTCCGCGTGGTTCTCGCTCCCAGCCGGATGGGCAGGCCTCTTTCCAGTCTCCAAAAAAAAAAAAAAAACAGTGCCTTTTGGGGTTTATTAACTTAGAAAAAAACCCATGTCTCCTCTGCCTTTGCTGTTTATGGGGCTCAGTAGAGTGTTAAATTTAATCTGGGAGAGGTGGGATCTCTCCGGAGAGTGGTACGAGGGCTCTGGGATATGACGAGGGCAGGCCGCCACCGTGGAAGCCTGTTTTCCTCTCGGGAGTTTCTGTGGAGAAATGTGTATGGAGATATTTAAAGCAGGGGGGCACAATATGGTTGCAAGCCCCCCCCGCAAGTCGGCTCTGTGGCCTTAACACACTCGCACCCACCTAAGCCCTTGATCGCTCTGTGCCTGCTAGCACTCTACACTTTCAGTATTTCATCTGCAGTTCATTGCAATTGGAGAAGAGGGCCTCAAATACAACATTTGTTGGGGGGGGGGGGGGTTTCGGAATGGACAGTGATTCCCATCGATGGTTTAGATGAATCCGATGTTAAGGAAGCCCTCTGAAGGGCTTCATATCTCAGGCAGCGCCTCTGCGGCGCGGTGTCACATTCAGGTGGGCCCAGAAAGAGCTGATCCAGTTTAAAAAAGACGGTGAGAAAGTCAAGAGCCAGCAACATTGGGAGACGGGACGGAAAGTGTGTCATCAGCACAAAAATAGCAGCGTGCTAACGAATTCCTAATCATATCCCCCCATCCTCAAGGGGGTGCGCTAAGGAGGTTAGCGCACTGGGCCCTAAATGAGAATCGCAGGAACATTAGCTTAAGATATTATTGACAGCCGTTTTGGAGCCGTCGGTGATTGCCGGGCATTCCCAAACACCCCCCCCCCCCGCTAAATACTCATCTGCTGGGAGAGAGAATGAGAGCGATATAAACCGAGAAATGAATATGGTAAGTAATACATCTACAAGTAATAAAAAACACCCACAAGGAATGTGGCGTACCTTTGCTGTGGGAAGTTAATTGAAAAGGATACTTGAACACAATTTAAAACACGTCTCTGCAGAGTGCGAGACACGCCTCTTATAATTCCTTTCTCTCGGGCTTTCGGCAGCGGAGATATGCAAATGGAACTGGGAGCACATTCGCCAAACGATAAGGGCTAGCCCTGTCCTGGGAATATCGTAGCCCAGCGCTCCGAATGGCAGCACATACTTGAGACTCAGATCCGGACCCCTCTGAAACCTGGGCTCTTGTGTATTTGCCTTAAAGACAAGGTGGAAATTCTCCCGCCCTGATATGAACGTCAGTGTCCCCCGGCACATGAAACCGCTCGGATAGGCAGAAAGCCCAAGGTGGGAACAGAAAGGGGTCTTTGGCCGGAGGGAGAGGGTGAGTCCGACCTGTCTGTACCTCTGCAACTCTGCTGTGTCAACAGAGGACCAGGGCCCCTCCCCCCGGGCAGGTGGACACTCGGCAAACAGCAGCCTTGCCAGACTGGCTTATTGCTACCAGAAAACAAACCACGTCTCAAAAAGCAGGGAGACAAAAAAGGGAGCACAAACTGGGCAGATGCACCTGCACAGAGGGCAAACAGAGCCAGGGGGGAAGGAGAGGCGCAGAGACAGCAGGAGCAGTGCAAAGCCTGTGGCCGGGACAGCTGCTGCGGCCTGGACTGACGGCACTGATTCCCAGAGGGGAGTGTTTTCGCTTCAGCTCCAGTATGAGGCTCCCTGCTCCACGTGGCCTCCGTCAGCCTCAGCACATGCCGCCCTGCCCCACGCGGCCTCCGTCAGCCTCAGCACATGCCGCCCTGCCCCACGCGGCCTCCGTCAGCCTCAGTACATGCCGCCCTGCCCCACGCCGCCTCCGTCAGCCTCAGTACATGCCCCCCTGCCCCACGCCGCCTCCGTCAGCCTCAGTACATGCCCCCCTGCCCCACGCCGCCTCCGTCAGCCTCAGTACGTGCCGCCCTGTCCCACGCGGCCTCCGTCAGCCTCAGTACGTGCCGCCCTGTCCCACGCGGCCTCCGTCAGCCTCAGTACGTGCCCCCCTGCCCAACGCGGCCTCCGTCAGCCTCAGTACGTGCCGCCCTGTCCCACGCGGCCTCCGTCAGCCTCAGTACGTGCCGCCCTGTCCCACGCTGCCTCTGTCAGCCTCAGTACGTGCCGCCCTGCCCCACGCGGCCTCCGTCAGCCTCAGTACGTGCCCCCCTGACCCACGCGGCCTCCGTCAGCCTCAGTACGTGCCGCCCTGTCCCACGCGGCCTCCGTCAGCCTCAGTACGTGCCCCCCTGCCCAACGCGGCCTCCGTCAGCCTCAGTACGTGCCGCCCTGTCCCACGCGGCCTCCGTCAGCCTCCGTCAGCCTCAGTACATGCCCCCCTGCCCAACGCGGCCTCCGTCAGCCTCAGTACATGCCCCCCTGCCCCACGCCGCCTCCGTCAGCCTCAGTACGTGCCGCCCTGCCCCACGCCGCCTCCGTCAGCCTCAGTACGTGCCGCCCTGCCCCACGCCGCCTCCATCAGCCTCAGTAATGTGACTTTTCACATGTATTTTTTTCTCATGTATCGTTCCCCCTTAAGGGCAAACACACACTTTTTTTTCATGGAAGTCGTTTTGAAAAGTTAGTTCTGTCCAGTACTGAAATAGAAGGAGAGCATTTTAAGCAAAAAAGCAGAAAACGTGGTAACCTTTATCTGGCTGCGCGGGGGTTGTACCCACCAGCTGTTCCTCAGATGGCTCTCTGAGTTTTAAAGCTATGAATCCTCAGAAGCCCTTGACTCCCGCGGACCCTGAGCATCCATGGCATGGCTCCCCAGGGGGGCTGGGTTACCCCCCCCAGCTGGTGCTCGCGGTCGTGAGTCAGGTGATGGTCCTCGCGATAGAATCTATAGCCAGTTGCAGTAACCTCTTCTGGCAGCTCCTTAGGAGGCGGGGATAAGCGCTGGGGGGTCTGTCTGTGATACACACACTGGCTCTCCTAACCTCAGATATATTCACTTTGGCGGGGGGGGACCGGGGCGTGCTGCTGTAACCAAGGGGGGGGGGGAGGTCCGCCTGTTACCCCTGTCACCATGGAAGACTGTCAGTATAATGTCATGGCGGGTAGGAGAATGAGGAGAGACTGTCATACCCCCGGGCTGCGGGCACTTCTTGCCGCCGGTCCGTTTCTCATTTGCCCATGCATCGGTGTGCATGTTGAACACATCGCGGCACTTAACGCGGCACTTAACACGGCGTGACGGCTCCTTCTAATGGCTTCCCGGGCCACCCACCTGCTCGCTCGTGCATGTGCCCGCAAACCGCAGAATACACTGTACGATCTCAGCTCCGGGTACGGTGTGGAACTTTTCGGATGTGCTTTCTGGTTTATTTAAACGTCACAGTAAATTCCGTCGCTAATGCCGTTTAGTTAACGTGCTTCAGTCTGGCCCTGTGAAGATGATTGTTAAGGGGGTACCAGTTGGCAGTGGTTTGTTTATGGATTAAATTTAGCTATATAGCGTTATATAGAAACGCGAGAAATAACACGAGTCACCTTTAATATTACCTTAAATGGTTAGCTTCAAAAAAGTTTATCAGAAACCATAAATATTAAGAGTTGTACTGTGAAAAAACGGCCTATGTGTATCAGCCAGTCCGCTGCCGGGGGTGCTGAGTACACTGTGTGGCATATGGTGTCTAGGGGAGTGTGTGTCCTGCGTCCCGCGTGTCACACGTCACATGTTCCGTTGGACTCACTTGCCATGTCCAAACATCAGCCCGTTCATTAACGGAGTCGTTTCAGGCTGGGAAAGTTTGACCACTGGCAGCTGGGAGTGTCACTAAGGAGCTCAGACAGCTGCTGTTTGTTCTGTGCGTCTCTGAGCGTAGATCACGCAGGTTCTCCACGTGAACTGCGCACGGGAGGCGCTCCTGGTGCACGCTGACGCGTGTCAGGCTGGGGAGGCGGAGTCGATCAGCTTTTAGACGAACACGCACACGCTCACCCAGCTATCCGGACCGACATGCGCCGTCGCTTACAGGGACTTTGGGGGGTTTTCATCTCCCTGCAGCGTCGCTTAAATTCACCAAATGCCTAGATGGGAACCTTCGGCTTCCATGGAGCCGAGCCTCGTTTGCAGAGCGTTTCGTATAACAGACATTGCGATTTATCAAAGTGTTTCTTGCCTTTGCTGTCTAACAGGGAAGGGGAACATGCTTTTGAGATCGCAGGCGCTTGGAAGAGGGGCCTTAATAAGCCTCTCCGCCACTGCCGCTGCCGCCGTTCGTTACACGGAGCTGACTGATTCGAGGTTTTCAGCTGTGCCATGCTGCTCCTGCTCTGGGGGCAGGGGGCGACCCAGAGTGCGCGCTTGATCTGGTACCGGGGGGACATTAAAGAGCTGGAAAGCCGACCCGGGCACAGTGGTGGCTGGTGGTGTGTGAGATGAAAGGGCGTGGGGCAGATTAGGTGTGTGTGTGAGTGTGTGTGTGTGTGACCGGGTTTACCTATCCTTATGGGGACATAATGTCCCCATAACATGATAAAAATCCGTTTTTTTTTTTTCCCTTATGGGGACCGGTTTCCTGGTCCCCATAAGGGAAAACTCTATTTTATAAAAATCGGTGACTTTTAAGAAAAACTAAAAATGCAAAAACTCTTGTATTTTGTTAGGTTACTTATGGTTATGGTTAGGGCAGGGTAGGGGTTAAGGTTGTCATAGTTAGCATTAGCATTTTTCCCATTAAAATGAATGAGCGGTCCCCATAAGGATATGTTTACCCTACATGTGTGTGTGTGTGTGTGTGTGTGTGTGTGTGTGTGTGAGAGCGGGGGTAACACTTCAAAGACTCCAGAAAGTACAGGGCAGTTTCCATCTTTATTTCATTTTCCACATGCCACTCCCGAGGCCTGGCCATCTTCAGTGCTGATCCTCGCGGAGCCGCCCGCTGCATGTTCTCCGTGTTCCTCGCGTTCCCCGGCTGATGTCGGGAGTTTGCCGAACATGATGAGAAATCCAGCAGACAGGGCTTTCTGAAACGTCACCCGAGCCAATTCTGCAGTGATGTCATCTGATTGCATCGTCAAGCCCGAGCAACCGTACGTCCCGGAGAGGGCGGCTGTTCTCGGCCGAGCGGCAGGCTGAGCGCTTCCAGTTCTGCCAGCGTGGAGAACTGCTCCGGAATTAGCAGAGCCGCGCGTGCAGGTGAGCGCCGCTTTCCACGCTGACAGCAGATGGAGACAGTTGGAGTGTGTGAGAGAGAGAGAGCGTCACACTGATTCCAGGCAGGATATGAGCCAGCCCTACAACAACTTGTCACTCCTTCGAAGTGTCTCGTAATTGGTTCCTGCCTTTTTAGTCTCTAACTTCAGCAAGCTTGTAGTTTTTTTTGTCATCTTTAATTTCAGCTTTTGAACAGAGGACAGATGACAGTGATACTGATCCCGATGCGTGCGGATGTGGCACCACAGTGTCCACACTGCTTTTGACTGTGCAGGGTGAACCTGCCCCCATTTGTGCAGCCACCACACTGCGTTGCTCTGTACAGTCCTGGCCCTGTTTGTGCAGTCACCGTACTCCGTTTCACTGTACAGACCTGGCCCTGTTTGAGAAGTTGCCACACTTTGTTGCATTTCAGTGTACATTGTTAATCTGCTCCTGCTTGTGCAGCTGCCACACTGCATTTCACTGTACAGACCTGACCCTGTTTATGTGTCTACCATGCTGCGTTTCACTGTGCAGTGTTAACCTGCCCCCATTTGTACAGCTGCCATGCTGCATTTCACTGTGTAAACATGACCCTGTTTGTGCAGTCGCCATGTTGCGTTTCACTGTACAAATATGACCCTGTTTGTGCAGTCGCCATGCTGTGTTTCACTGCACAAACCTGGCCCTATTTGTACAGCTTCCACGCTGCATTTAACTGTACAGAGTAGACCTGGCCCTGTTTGTGCAGTCGTCATGCTGCATTTTACTGTACAGTGTAGACCTGGCTCTGGTTGTGCAGTCGCCACACTGCATTTCACTGTACAGCGTGAACCTGCCTTTATAAAACAGATTACGGGTGACAGCGCATTCCTTGGTGCCCCTGTTTGTTGACAGTGGGGGGGATTGACCAGGCCGGCCATCACCTGTTAAAGGTGCCAGGCTCAAATAAATTGCAAGGGCGATCGCAGGGCTTAAGAAAAATGATATGCCTCACACTCAATTCTTGTCAAATATGGAATTGTTATGTTGGAAAGCAGAGGCCCGAGGCTGTAATGGGCTGATCTTATTTTCAGTATCGACCAATGAATTGTGCAGAAGTGAAAGTATTGGCATGGCGGATTGCTAAGTGAAACTGTGCTTTGGGAGATTAATCGTCGCTCGTAACCTGGTGCATGTTTAATTTTAGTTTTTATTTCATGTAGCACAGCTCAAGCTGCCCCTACAGGGTTCGCAAACATGACTTTTGCACTTTCGAATAAATGTGGAGAGTGTAAATCATGATTCTGTTTCTGTCATCTGCTGCTCCCCCTGGGAGGTGGTGAGGCATCTTCTAATAACCGGCTATGATCATCAAAGGAAGGCCGCTCCTGTCTGCATCGTGGATGCTTTCGTTCAAATATAAGTCAAGTTCACATCCAGATATACACCTTGTTCCTAGAAATAAGAAGGCAAAAGAGGAGAGTTTCTCATGCCTTGTGAGGAAAAGCATTGTGCAGTGAAGCGTCAGAGAGCAAAGTTAAGCTACATCCAGCCAGTCTCTACGATACGGGGAAATCTTAATAAAACACAGCAGAGATCCTGCGAGCGAAATGCGCACAGACAGCTGCCTTGCCATGGCATGTAGCCTAGCAACAGCTATTGCCGGGCCCCCGAACACGCTCTCGTATATATGTTTACATGTATGAATGATCCGTCTGTCATCTTGATGGCTCCTAGCACGGCTCACACCGGAGAGAGCGCTCCGCTCGTTCCGTGGACCGCCGGCGCCACCGAAAGCATCCGAAATGGCATCCATTACGCCCCCCGGCAGGTGAAAAAAAATGAATGAATGAATGAATAAGCGTGAATACTTATAACTGTATGCAAATTGTGGGAACGATCATGTTTCGCACACGACATTAGCATTGCGCGCAAGCAGCGACCGAGTGAGACGGGAGGCACCGGCAGCCAAAGGAACATTCAGCAGGGCATCAGAGATGGGAACCCCCTACCGCTTCGTCTCTGTACATATAACGCTGCCCCTCATAACAGCCCAGAGGAAGATGACGGCTGAGCTGCAGTCTTCAGTCCCAAACACAGTTCTAACACAGCTCCTAATCCATCTCATGGATAAACTTAGATGTGTTATTTTAATGGATGTTTTACTCCAAGGCAGCATCACGAGAGTGATCAGGGTCAGACTGCATCCAACACGCCTTTAGCAGCTGTAGTAATGAGGTGAACTGTGATTATGATGGGATTTGAACCCACAACCACCTGGGTGTAGGCTCTGATCCCTAAGTTTTAAGTCGTAGTCTTAAACGGTTATCTTCATTTTTGTCCTTTCTCCTTTAAGACAGGACGAGTCCAGTCTGGCCGGATACATAGTTTCTGTGCAACGTCGAGGTGACCTCTTGAGTCTACGCCCATGGGGGTCACCTTCTCCTTTTGGGACCTGCTACATCAACAGCGTATATTAAAACCCTAAATATCTGCCTGCTCCCTGCTGTTTGCTGAAGATAGCGGCTCTCAGGATAATAGGATTGCATGCTGTATTTCAGCATCGATCATGATGCTTTTTTTGTATCGCAGTGATTTTTTAATATTGATATGTCAGATAGGAAGGTGGTGTGGAAAAAGTGAGAGGCTCCAGTGCTTTGTGCAAATGTTATTTTTTAACACACACTGTGGGGGGGCGGGGGGTAATTACATGCTCGTAATACTGTAAATGTCCCCCAGGGCTGTGTCCGGCTTGTGTGAACGAATTCCCTGCTCTCTGTCGTCTCCCCGCTCCACCCTGTATGCTTCCCTTAGCCGCTTTTGGCCATCGCTAAGCTCGCCCCACACCTGGGGTGGGGTTTGTAGTGTTTCTGACGTATAGGCATGGGGGGGGGGAGCCATATTGCCTCCCCAGTCATCACCTGGCTCAACCGTACCGGCTCGGAAAAGGATTGTGGGAAATCCAGGGTGGGGCCGCAGCCTTATTTGTGGTACCGTACTCTTAGGACATATTGCGTTATGGTTTCCTTAAAGTAGCTTCCGTGGTTATTTTCCTTATAGTCTTCTTTTCATTAAGGAAACATTTCAGCGAAACCTTGAGGAAGGTTTAGCTCCCAGATCTTATAACCCACCGACCGAATCTTGCTAATGAAGCCCCATGAAACTTCCTGGTCATCTTCTCGTCGTTTGATCCTCTGTCTGATGAAATATTGAGCAGGAATTGTAGCACGCAGTGTTACTGGACCCCTGCGATTGCGGCTGGGCCAGGAGGCGAGCTGTTTCTGCTGGGATTCTACTGCCTGAGGAGGCTTATTCTAATTCTGCCTCCGTAAGGTGGTTTAAAGCAGTCCCTCTTTATTTCTGTCTCCTTCAGAAAAGGTCTTTTTGCTCATTTTTTCTTGCTTCGTTTCCCTTCGTTTTGTAGCAGCTCTTCTGCAGCCTGATTTTCATTTGGGGTGTGTTCTGGAAAACTGCCTTCACGGATTGTGTCAGACGCATTGTCTAAGTGATCTAAATTGGTCATGTCTGACATCACACTATTACGCTTTCACTGTACCATTTATTTTTTTTATCCTTCTACATATACTTTACCCGACGCTGCTATAGGTTCTTACAGTGATGGGTTCGACAGAATCCCCAAACCTACCATGCTTTATTTTTTTTTTTTACACTCTGACTTTCCACTCCCCAGTTCCCTATAAGTCAGCGCGGATGAGGACAGCTGTCACAGACGTAACCGTGTGTTACCCGGGTAACAGTCTTTAAGATACGGCCTGAGGCCTCGAGCTGCATGTCACTGCCACTGTGGACCTGGACACTCTGTCACTGTGCTGCAGCGCCCGGTCACCATGCGGCCCCCTTCCTGTTAGTTGCTGACCCTCCTGGGCCATTAATTTGTGTCCTCTGGGTCCCGCTGATCAGCCGGTCAGGTGGCGTAAAACCCAAAGCTGGAGCCTTGGTGAGAGCCTTCCTGAGCTGGGAAGGGTTTACGGGCCCCGTGCGGCTGTCCTCTGGGGGGTGACTGAGGCTTTTACGGGGACTGTGACGCAGAGGGGGGCGCTGTGGGACAACCCACTAACAGTTAGGCGTTAATTACCGGCAAGTCGTTAGCCACATGCACCCTCCCGGCCCCCACCACAAACACGAGGTGGGGCTCGCTGTGTGCAGGGGCTGGCAAAAACAGCAGCAGGTCTTGCGATGCTTCTTTACGGGGCCGAGGCCGCGGTGGCGGCCTGCAGACGACGCTAAAGAGCCAATAATGACAGCGATTCGCGGCAATCCAATTATGCAAACGGGAGTCGAAACAATTTCATCATCCACAAATTAGATTGTCCTAATGAGATAAAGGCATCAATTAATCCCGCATTAATTCCAATAGCTCATTTCCAGAAAACACTTTAATATTCAGATGCAAATGAACGGCAAAACCCTGCAGTGGGATAGCTAGAGTTCAGAGCTCTTTATTTTCATCTGCGCTGCGTGTACGTCGAGACTAATAAACAGGGATGTGGGAAATCAGTCTCACGCACTTCACTCCTGGCCCTTGCTGCCCCGGCTCATAAGTCTGCCTGGCCCGTATTGACTCCCACATTGACTCGTGCACTGACTCGCTGCCTCTCTCAGAATGCGACGCGGGGGGGGGCAGTCTGACCGGCTCAGGCCTCTCTCCTCTGAAGCACAGGTCGCAGAGAGCAGCCGATAGGCACTGGGGGAGGGGGAAGAGCCATCACCTCTGCTTCGGGGGGGGGGGGGGGACTCATTACAGCGATGGTACTATCTGATCCAGACGCCCGAGCTGCAGGGAGAGAGAGACTCAGATGAGGCGCGGTTCTCCGGTTACGGGTTCTTATCGGGAGAGAGCTGCAGCCGGATTCCACCTGAACACGGCGGCCCAGTCCGGCTGCCCGTGGCTCTTTGGATCGTAGCGCTCTGGTAGAGGGAATATCTGCCCGGTAACCCCCCCACCCCCCTCACACCAGCACTCTGACCTGCACGTTTTTATTACTTTGCTCTTCGAATTAAAATGATTAATGCTGTTGCTAATATATGTAATTTATGCAGTGCACTGCTTTGAAAAAAAAAAAAAAACATTCATAAATCTCCAGCACTAAGCACCTGTTTGAAAGTCCTTCACCATAATGCTTTACCCATAATGCTCTACCCGTGATGCTTTACCCATAATGCACCCTTCAGTTCCACACCAGCTACCCCGTTTCCGGTCCTTCACTGTAATTATGATCCTCATATCTTTGATCTTTTCCTTTTCTGTTTTGACAAGCCATAATAGTTTCCTGGTCCAAACTGGTCATACTGTCACCAGTCCCATTACAGAAACCATTTTTATTTCTTCCTAAGAGGTCCTTGCTCCCCCCCCCTTCGTGACAGGGCTCTCTAAATCACAGTCATGTGATTCACTTCTCTACTTACTTAAATGGCCTGTGCTTTCCCTATTTGCTTAAGTGCATTAATGTGGAATGTGGACTCGTTCGGATCGTGCTTTGAGTTTCACAGCTCTGGGGTCTAATTCCCCCACAGCAGCCCCCCTCCCCGGCAGACTTGCCCTTTTTCACTGCCACTTTATGTCATGCTCATTTACCTTTTACTCTATTCATATTTATATTCATGAGGCTGCTGGTGCTGCTGGTGCACACACCACCACTGGGGCTGCCAGGGGAACGGGCACCTACGGGCACCTACGGGCACCTATGGGCACCTATGGGCACCTACGGGCACCTATGGGCACAGAGACCTTCTTGCCGTCTCAGATCACCCTCAGGGAGGGCGCCTTGGATGGCTTCCTTGGGATTTGGTGAAACCAGATCATGGCGAATCTGGCAGCCAGTGCCTCGTTCTGGATCAGGGAGCGCTGCCTTTGTGCAGCTCATTGGTTCTGTTGATGGTTCTAGCTTCTTCTGAGGCCTGATGTCCTGTTAAAAGAACAATCCTTTTACTTTGATTGGACGATGAACGAGGCCTCTCCGTTGGCTGTCTTCTTTAACGAGGCTGTTTTGATCATCTCTCGGTTACACTCTCCCCATCTCCGACTCCTTCTGTCGTTTGAGGAAAACGTGTCGATGGGCGATGAGATGATGGCCCCTCGTCCACCGACGCACCGCGCCGGCATTATAAACAGATCGCTTGACCCCATCGATCCCCCGTCGACGGTCGCCTTCGCAGAGGATCCCTTCCAGTCGGAGGCCAGACGAGCAGGTGCATTGATTTTGTGACAATGGAAAAAAGGCAGCTTCAAATCAAGCAGCAAAACATCGTAATAAAGGTTCAATTAGGCCTTTGTGGATGAAATTAGAGACACAAAGAATTTCAGCACTGGTGGGGACTGTGCCCCACCTTCGTGGAGTGAGGACGTGACTCCCCCCCCAAGCCTGCTGTGTTCCTGAACTTCACAAAGGCCACCGGTGGACTAGATTAGAGCCTTTGCTAGTGATCGTCTCTCCTCTCATGGACCTTCCCATCCTTACGTCTGCATCCAGCTCTGGAGTATTTCAGTAACTCCAGTAACATTGTGATTCGTTGTGATGAAATATGTGTTGAATAACCTCAAAGCTCTTCTGTTTCCTTTTTTTTATTTCCTGGGTACCTGTGAGATCCAGGCAAGGTCTTCAGAGTCACCTACAAGTAACCATGTTAAATGAGTGCGCCTTCTGTCCATAATACCTATTGGATTCTTCAAGGGTGCACAATTATTATATTGACTGCTCAGAATTGCTTTTATCGAGTCTCTCTTAGAAGTTGCCTTTTGTGTGACCTGCGCCGGTTCTCCCCGGAGCAGCCATTTGCAGTGTGACTGGCAGTGAAGAGATTGTCACTGAATTTTCATGCAAACCTATTTTAAAAATGCTCTGAAACAGGAGATGTGACAGAGCTGGCAACTTCACTGTGCTTCAGCTGGTACTTCACTGCATGGGAGTCTGACCTTTGGGTTCTGCACTGTAGCATTCTGCTGAACCTGAGCTGCTTCTCTGCATTATTCAGTCATGAAAATTAGATGAGACTCTCATGGATACATGTGTCTATTTAGCACTATGCTAATTAATATCTTCAGGTGTGTTCGAAGGTCCTATTGGGTTTTTCTGCAGAGAGTGACATCAGTTCTTTATTTCTCTTTGTTTTTTATTTTATCTCTCTTCGCTTACAATGTCGCCACCACAGGAAGAAGCTTCCATACTGACGCTTGGTTTCCTGCGTTGGAATCATAAATGCTGTTTTATAATATTCTCTCTTTGAAGCAAGCTGACCAGCTTGCAGTTGGAAAAATGCAGAGGCTTATAGAGGTTTATAGTGTTCTCAACGAGGTCGGGGGCAGGGTGGGGGGTGTCAGTTCCAGGCTGACGTGCTCCGGTGCAAATTTTCCTTCTTATTTAAAAAACGATCATGGATTCAGTTCATCATCATCATCATTATCATCTTTGCAAGCCTAATCGTTTGGCAGCCAGCTGTCGAGAGTTTTGATAATTGAGTAATCTGACATCACGAGACATCGGCCCAAAACAATCGCACTCCGACGACGAGCGGCTCGTTTACCTAAGCGAGCGACGGCCTGCCATTCACCGGTTCTGCATATCTGCTCCTCTCCTGATAAATGGCTGCTTGCTACCGGAGCCACGTCTTCGGGCTGAGGAATCGTGCGGCTCCTGCTCATTAGATGCTACACTTCATTAGCGTGTATTTGCCAAAGCCGCAGAATAAATTCAGTGGTAATTAACTGTATTTTTTTCAGCAGTACGATAACGATAACTGCCCGTTGAAATGCAGGCTGATGCGCAATGCACGTCCTGTTTAATTCGCAGAGGGACAACCTTCCACAGCCTTGTGGGGGCAATGGTTGCGGTGGCTGGTTTTCACTGACGAACCGGCATAAAAATGGCTGCCTCCTGTGATGTGCAGTGTGTGCAGTGTGTACACAGTGTGGTCCAGGTCGGGCGGCTGATGGTCACTGGGGCCTTTCATGGTAATTTGAATGAGAATAAGGGCTGCTGTGGCATCTGCCGGCAGCTCTAATCGGCGTGATTTTATTTCACTCCCCATTTGCTGTGCAGGATCACCGGTACACATCAGCTAATTGCATAAAGAAGGCCGGTATTGACAGGTGACCGCATGAATATCGATTTGCACGCTCCGTCCACTTTTTGCATCTCAAACACAAATTAATCATTCGTTGCTCTCTCAGTGGAGGTGCACCTCAGCCTGGGCAGAGGCCCGATTTAGCGTTTCTGCCTCTTTTCTTCACTCGGACATTCAGCTTCTACTGTTTGGTGGGCTGATGTTGAGTTCTGTTTGAACTCCGGAGTTGGAAATTCTGAGTTCCTAGTCAGAAATTTCAACTGGAATGGCCCCTGAAGTCGGAATTCTGACTCGGAAGGTCGGAGGAACTTCTGCATTTAAGGTAGTCTCAGCTAAATGTAAGTAAACAAAGAAAGAATGGGGAACCTTGAATCAGACAATTTGTCCAGCTAATCAAGAAATCCTGCTTTTTGAAACAGGTCCCTGGTTTTGCTAAATGGCTTTCTTGGGTTTGACGTCATTCCCAACTGCGACTTCCGACCTCCGAGGTAAATGGAAGGGTCTAGAAATGTTAGGGTCTATATTTCCTGGTTAGTGCAAACTTTGTATGGCTTCTGTTATGGGGTCTTGAACCCGCAGCCTGTAACTCATTTATTTAATTATTAACTTAAGGCGGAATGTTGCCATGAGGATGACAGGGTCCGCTTCTTCCTGGAAGTGACGTGACAATGTGCCGGGTCCTTCACGCGTCGTCTCTTTTGGCCCTTATCGGTTTCCTCAGAAACTTCTGTCAATCTCCTGTGTTTGTGCGATGACTTTTCCCTCCGACACGGAAGATCGGAATCGAGACATGGTTCGGAAATCCAGAGTCGACGACCCAGATCTGTATCCAGTAAACATTCAGTTTGCAATGGGATTTTTTTGTCTTTGAGCGGGTATTCTTTGTATTTCTGTACTTAAAGGAGAATGTTGATACTAAATTACTAAATCGGCGGCTTTTTCACCGTGCTGTCTCACGTGTGAATGGAGCTCCTTGTCACTGATGCCGAGGCTTGTTACGGGGCCAGGCAGAGCACGGCATGATGTTGGGTGAGCAGTGGATTTACCGTAACTCAAAAACACAAGTACGCATTTAGTTGGACACCCGTTGGGGGGCATACTTAATAAGTCTCATACGTTTGCTCCGCAGTGGCTGTTAAGTGGGTCATTTTCCACAGGAGTTTGCTGCACGCCTGACAAGGAGCGCTTTGTTTTTCCTTGGGAAGCCGCTGATTGGGTCTGAGGGGGAGCGCGGTGTGGCCGTGCTGTTTGCTGGCCAGGGCGGCGCATACACAGGTGGATTCATCTAGAAGTGCTGTGGGCCGAGCTCACCCGTGACCGGAGGCTCGTCCTCGCCGTGATTAACGGATAACGACGGTGCTGTGTGCCAGGGCGCTGTGGCACAGGCAGGTCTGCCAGGCCTCCCTGCTGATGCATCACCCGGCAGGTACCCAGGGTCGGAGGAGAAGCGAAGGGCGAGACGGAGAGTGGGGGGTAGAGGGTGGCAGAGGGACAACGCCCCCCCACGTGTGTGTGTGTGCGTGTCTCTCTCTCTCTCTCTCTCTCTCTCTCTCTCTCTCAGCGCTGAGGTTATTTTTCATCACCGCATACTGGCAGTAAATTCCCTGCTCCTCAGACTGTGGTCCTGGGCTGAACCTGTGACCCCCCCCCATCTGAAATGGCGCTCCCAAGGTCCCTTGCTCAAGGCTGCCGAGCACGGCGCTGTGCCCCGCTCCTGTAATTCACCGGCTGCTAGATCGCCTGCCAGCGTGTATTGATTTTTGTTTCCCAATCTCCAGGAGAGAAGGAAAGAAAAGATTAAAAACACTTTGTCAGTTTGGAGTTGAATGTGAATTCTGCACGGGGAGGGGGGGGGGGGGGTACCTTGAAGCACGAGGGTCAGGGTTGAGAAACGTCTTTATGGCTTTAACCGTTTCCCTGCTGGACCCCCCACGGTGTCTGATGGTGTGGTGCCCAGTTTGGGTGTGCCAGGGAGACTGGGGTGGTCTCTGCCAAAATCGCAGGACGGGCCCGCTGCCAGCGGGGTCAGCCTGTCCCCCCGGGGTCCGCTGATGCTCGCCGATTTAGCTTCAGCTGGACAGGTAACGTGATGACGCGCCCCCCCCTCCCCGCATCTGTCATGAGCGGCGGGCCGGATCGATACTGTGTGGGCACAGAGAGCTAACGCGGAATTGCATTTGAATCCATAAGCCGCCCCCTGAACCTGCAACCCTATATTGTCTTAATGAATTATTTCATTTAGGGCCTATCAGGAAGTGGACCTCGGTGACATTAATGACCTTAACCTGCCTTAATGTCTGCTGCTGCAGGAGACGTGCTCGGATGAATTTTTCGCCATTTCCAGGTCCCGTCGCCGAGGCCCCCTGACATTTCATCAATGTTTGATGGGTGTCTCACTCGCGCCTTTCCTAAGAGCTGAAAGGGCCTTTTCGGCCCTTGACCTGACATGAGATATTATGACGTGTAGTGTACATTAGTTGGCATAACCCATTAAGGACAGTGATGAGGGGTTCTGTTGCCGGGCGGGGGTGTGGGCGGGGGTGCGGGCGGGGGTGGGGGCGGGGAGTGGGCCGACATTTCTCCCCGTCTTCCCTTCATCATCTCACCATTCATTTTTCAGCCCCCCCAGTCTGTCTGTGCTAACCATCCCCCTGGACCAGAAGCAGGTCCCTTTCCTGCTCTGTCCTCTAAATGCCAGAACGAGAGACAACAGCCCCATCGGGGGGGGGGGGCGGCGGGGAGCTGTGACCGCCTCCTCCAGTCAGATCCCGCTAAATCACCTCTTTCCTTTTCTCTGACTTTCCCTCCCTCGTGTTCAGGGTCCTGATGCTGCCTCCCAATCGGACCTGTGACTCGAGGTCGCGAAGGAACGTCCATCCAAATGTTATCACTTAATTTGTTTACTTTATTTTTTTTGTTAATTTTGGTGCCAAGCAACGCCTGTTTTATATTTGAAATCGATAAAATACACATCTATTGTTTTGCTGAATGCTATCCCGAGTAGCGTGAATCCCAGTAAGCATTTCATCATCTTTAGCAATTTAATTATTGCTATCAGTTAAGATGGTGAATCAGAAAAGATAAGACGACCCCGTCTTTGAATGTCAATATAACAATGCAGAAATGCAGTGCACACATTTTCTGGGGCGGAGACTATTTAAACGATGAATTAATTAGATGCAAAGCACCTCATTAAAGACGACAAATGGAATACTTCGCTCTAGCCCTTTAAGAAGCAGAGGCTCGGATCGATAACTAAGAACCGAAAAGCGTCCCCTAAATTAAAGCCCCACATAAGCAGGGCTCTGCTTTGTTTGGCAAGCGAAACACACACAGCGGAGGCTCTGTCATTCTTCTTCTTCGCTCTCACTGCAGCCCAGATGGCCCCCTTTAACCCCAATGGTCTCTTGATCGCCCATTACGGCCCGCTGGGCGTCATTAACTTGGAGCAGCTGCAGAGTACCGGGCTTGTTTTGCCTCTGACTGAACTCCATCTATCCCTGCGCTCTGCAACCGGCTCTCGCTGCCTCACGGTTGTCTTAAAACGTGGAGCGCGTGGAGTGACGGCCGATGATCGGGAACGCGTGTGGTAGGTGCGGATCCCGAGTTGCGGCGGATCACGATGGGGAGCACAGATCCAGCTCTCAGTACAAACCCGGAGCTGGGGGCCTCTCCATGCGCCTGTGAATATAATTTAGCTGGAATTCACATTTAAGATTCGCATCGCTTTTAGAGGCTGATGCATTGAAACTTTCACATTAATCACATTAATCGTTGTAAATCTCCGGCGTCGTTTATAGAGCTCGGCAGTGCTGCAGCACTTAAAGGAGCTGCGGTAGCCATGAAGACATGTGCCGAGTCCTCTCGCTTCGGAGCGGAATCAAAGCGGAACGCGGAACGCGGAACGCGGAGCCCCACGCTGTAATAGCTCCTGATGGCCGATAGAGTCCTCCGCTATTCCTTGCAAATTAAATTCATTAAAATTCCTGCCTGATTAATTCCGAGAGGTGCGATGCAATCTAATGAGGAGTTCTGTTTGGAGAGGAGGTGGCGACCACGTGATCGGCTGCTATTTACCTCTGTTCTATTATTAAACTGTATTTACAGACAGAGTTCCCCCCCGCCTTCCTCCACCCCCCGTCCCGTTGGGATGGAGCCTGTCTCATCGTCTGGGATGCATTCTGGAGATCTCCCTGACGTGTGCTGTCACGTCCCCAGCAGAAACACCATGTTCTCTGCTCAAATATTTAAGTGCTATCAGCAAGGAGTAGCAGCTGATCTACTCTGCACCCGGATGTGGGATTGTTTTGCATTTGTTAAGTGGTGTTAATTAATTGGTAAAATCTCCAGATCCCTCAGTACGTATATATGTGAGAGTGCTGAGAATGAGCTTGGTGTGGACGGGTGGGGCCTGCCCATGGAGTGCGGAGCGATTCCCACCGTAAGGCTGTCCTTACTCCTGATTCCAGTTTAATTAAATTAGTGCACCAGCACAGGTATGAGCTCCCACTTAATCATCCTTAAGCTTCAGTTGGGGTTTGATTGAATTAATCAATCTATAATTAATCATATAATTATTTTCCAATTTTGCTTGGTTATTATTGGTGTATGTTTAAGGAGAGTACCGGTTCTGAGGGTGTTTAGTGAGTTCCAGCCCCCCCCCCCCGTCCTGCTATGTACCCAAGCCCGTTATGGCCATGAATGTGCTTCGTCATGGCTACTCCCCCCTGCTCTGAAAGCAGAGCGTGACATTATAGGGTAAAATTCTGTGTGATACAGTGGTGTCCCTGTTCCTGTACGAACACACCCAGCGAAACATATTATATTATGGGGTTTCCGTGACTGTCGGTGAGCTTTGTGCACCTGTGCTCTGTGCGGCCGAGTCTGTGGCCCTCAGGACCGGGGCCCTGCTGTCGACGTGCGTCCGTCCCCGTGGTGACTGGTCTGGGCTCGGGAACAGTAACGATTGGCTGTTTCAGTCTCTCTGTGTCCCCCTGTATCTCACACTCGCCGCGTTTGTTTTTCTTTATTTCCTCGCTTTCTCTGTCCTTTTCTTCCTCTCCTTTTCATCCCGCCCACTAATTACAAACCAAATGGATTTTCAATCTGTCAATCCATTCTGCTGCAGCTGATATTGATGACATGCCGTATAATCGGGGCCATTGACGTGGGATTTTTTTTTTAAACAAGGGCTTTAACAATGAGTATGTGTGAGTGTGCGTGCCGATAATGGGGGATGTTTTTCAGCCGCTCTCCCTCCTGCGGCCCTGTCCCCCATCTCCCAGCCAGGTGAGTGCCCGCCCGCTCACCGGGGACCCCCCCACTCATCCGTTCTCCGACATCCGGCTTTGTCTTTCATCCTGGCTCCCGCTCCTCGCCAGATGTTCACATATATTATCGTCGTCTTGCAGATCCACATGTGCCGAGATGGACGCCTGCATTGCGCCCCTCACCCTCCCATCCCTCACGCCGACGGGCTTGGCAGGGAAACCTACGTGTTTTAAAGAGGTTTATGAGACAAAGAGCTGCTGTTGACTCGAGCCGATGCTCCCTGGGGACAGACACTCCGGCTGCAGTGACCGCCGGGAGAAAAGGCAGCCGGCGTCGTGCGCTAATCAGGACGTGCATCACGCCGGGCTTAGACTCATAAACCCGCAAATCTTAATAATCAGGGTCATTAAGGGGAATCATCTGCACACCTTTGTTTTATTCGTGTGATTAGAAGCTGAGCAGGTATCCAGTCCCATTACACGGCTCTCTGCAGCATAAACCGTGAACCCGTAGTGCTTAAACCACACCGAGCATTTAAAGGCTCCATCTTAAATGCCAGCTAGCCTGTTTACGGCTAACACTGGCCTACATTAAAATTAGGTCGCTAATTCTAGTAGCCTTCTAACACTGTTATTTTGTTAAGACTTTTCCATTCCATACTAACAGTTTTCCTAATTTAGGGCCTTGCAGTGTGAAATGACAGGCCTAATCATGGCGGGACGGCTGGAGATATCGCAGCCTTAATTGTCTCTGATTTTATAAGGCATAACTATCAGGGTTTATTTCAGAGCCTTTCTGTGGATCGGAAGTAAAGAGCGCGTTGCTGGAAAACGTCTGGCTGTGTTAGACACCCCCCCCCCTCGCTCCAGGTGAGGACATCGATTGCCGATTGGTCGCGCACTCACTCATTCCTCGGTCAGCCGTCACTCTTCGCTCTTCAGTGATAAATAGTGGAACAGGGAAGTTCTGTCATGGGTGGAGCCAGGAGGGAGGAGCCCCACAGCGGTGGCCGTGGGTGAAGGAGGGGCACATCTGCGGGACCAGGTCCCCGACGTCCCCCCCCACGCGTGTGCAGGTGGCTCCCGGAGACGGGGAGGCAGCGCGGGGAGGAGGCGGCCAGCGAGCTCTGCGCCTCAGGCCCAGGTGGAATTGGAGCAAGCTGTTCCTACTCCCCCCCCCCCCACCCCAGCCCTCCAACCAACCCACCGTCAGCAGGGCTGTCAAATAGGCACTACTCATAATGAAGGGAAAAATATTTTATTCAGATTTATTAATTTGAAAATGAAGCATGCCTGTCGACAGAGGGACAGGTCTTCTCAATCTGTCATCGTTGAGCCACACGCCGCTGACACCGGCCTTCATTCGTCTTGTCGTCTCTGACAGTCGGATTCTCCCAGCGCTCTTCCGAGAGGGATCGCCCAGGGATTTTAAGGCGGATAAAACGCACTCCGACAAGGAACAGCCTCTTTATTAATGCAAATTACCCGAGAAAAATGCTCACAACAGCTACCGGGCTCCAGAATCCTGCATCAGTCACTTTTTTCAGTTTGAATAAAAATGAAGCCCCAGAGTGTGGCTCCTGTTGGCCCCCCCTGGGGGGGGGGGGGCTGTCAGTCTGTAGTCCTCACGCCGCTGGGCCGCCTGGCGGACGGGTGCTCACCCACTTCTGCTGCTCAGCGTCATTGCGGATCACGCCCAGAGGTCGCCTGTGACTGACCCCACGGGGGGGAGGCGGACGCAGGTCCAAGGTGCTGGCGGGTGTTTAATTCCATGCCCCCCCCCCCCCCCAGTAACCTGGCTGCAGTTTTAGTGCTAATTTAGCTTCTTGTACCCCATTCACTCCTGCCCTCTCAGTCTCCAGTCACCTTCCAAACCAGTACCAGTAGCCCTGCGGCGAAGTACAGATCACCTGTTTACCCCCCCAGGGCCCTGCCCGTTTCCCCTGTTGCAGTGAGAAACCCCACCCTGCCATAAAGTGTCCCCCGTCACCCACGTCGCCTAAAAAGCTCCGATTTGCTGCTTAAAGGAGTTTGGCCTCCGTGGCTGGAATGTGAATGAAAAGGCAAGAGCAGGCAAATGGATTCGCTGGCAGATTTACGTCTGAAACGATCAGGGATTACAGACAGGCGGCTGATGTTCGCTGATGAAGGGGCCGTGCCATCTTCTCTCGCCCTGTTCCATCCGTGTGCCGAGTTCCTGCTGTCTGGCTCTCAGACCACCGTATCACAGAAGGAGCCCCCGCCTCCTGGGAGAGTCCTCTGACATTTACCTGCAATACCGGGCCGTCACTGAGATGCCCCCCGATGGGGCACCGCCATATGCGAGGTCCGGTGGGGGCCGAACCCAAAAGATGGAATGGAGGTATATGACATCTCTGCAGCTTTCTGAATGCGACCCGCTTAGAGGTTCAGCTCCCAGATAAGGGGCTCCCCGAGAACGTCTCCCTCGCTGACCGTTCCTCATTAACCTCGTTCCTCGTTTTCATGGACGCTCATGTTCACGGAGCAGACCGGGCCGTGTCCTCCAGTCAGACTCGTGACTAAAATAGCAGAGACACGTGTCCCTCGCCCTCCGTGGCACCGCGGAGCACGTGGCGTTTTTATGGACGGCCGACGTGGTGAGCATCTCCCTGCGCCGTCGTCTGGAATGAACGCCGTTTCCTTTTATCAGCCGAGTGTCAGAAAGGCATTTTAATAATGCACAGAGGGTTTGTGGGAGATAATCAAAGTGCCGCTAGGCTGTCAGCACACCTGCCCGCTTCTGTAAGGGCCACATGTGCCGGCCGTGTGGCTGCGTGGCGTGGCGTGGCGTGGCGTGGCGTGGCGTGGCGTGGCGTGGCGACCTCACTGTCCTCCCGGCTCCTCTCCCTGCTCTATCGTCTCAGCCACTCCTTCCAGTTGCTCCTACTTCGCCGGTTTGCCTTCATAATTTTAAAAGCCTTTTTTATGCTGTTGTCTTTGCTTTCATATAGAAAATGGAGCCATAATTTAATATTTTAATGCATGTTAATGTGTTGTTTAACCTTCCAGCAACAATCAGCTTCCTGTAAAAAGTTAACCTTGAGGCTCAGCCACCCCCACCCCCACCCCCACCTCCACCTCCACCCCCACCCCCACCTCCACCCCCACCTCCACCGCAGCGACGTGTCGCTCCTGAAAAACCTCTCCCTCTAATGGATTGATAGTTGATTGCTCAGCCCATCTTGGGTTTAGATGCTGTATATATTGAATAGACATTAAAACCAGCATTTCTCAATCTCTTCACGCCGGCCGTAGGGTCAATGGATCGCCAGGGCAACGGAGTGCTGACTCAAGCAATGCCTGCGAGTGTGTGTGAGCTTTGATTAGCGCGTAATGCTCGCTCTGTCGCCAGCGTGCCCGGACCCCGGTGACTTTTACAGGTTCACTTTGCTTGGCAGCATCGAGCCGTGACTGGATCTGCTCTCTGAACTGTACTTTATTCATGCTTGGGGGTGCAGCGTAACACAAACAACTGAATATTTCATCAAGGACTTCTCAGTCAGAATCAGGCATATGGATACTGAGCTCTGTTCTTTCCTTGCCTCTTTTTTCACCCTGACTGCTCAGACTAGAAGATTTGTGTCATCTGTTTTTTTTCCCTCCCAGATGCTGGTATGTGGGAGTATGTACGATAGTCTGTCAAGGGGTGAACACTGGGTCTAAATTCAGGGCCATATTATTCTGTTGGGAGACATTCATTTCAGACCCCAGTCTGTGGCCTGCTTGAACTCCCCTTGGGGGAGCCAATGGGATTACGTGTTCTTGCCCCGAAGCTCCTGTTCTGATTGGATAAAAAGAGTCTGTTATTTCTTGTAAACTCAATGAAATCTGGAACCTCAGAGTCGTATTCCAGGAAGCAAGAAAACCCGACTGCCTTTCGCTGGAGTCTCTGTACCGTAGCAACAGCAAAGCGGTTGATTAAAAGATGTCATTGCCTTATTTCCTTACTATTTCCTTTCATTGTAAGCCCTCGCCAACCTAAAGAAAAACCCACACGGATAAGAAAAACAACAATAAACAATAAAACAATAAAGTTCCTTGAACCTCCAATAAAGTGGATTTCTCAGACCTTCAATAAACCCAATTTCCTGTCTGTGGCATTTGCTCCACTGCTGATTTTCTCCAAGCTGTTTAGTCTGTGAGGGCAATCGTAACATTAGGCCTATTACGGGCAAGGAGGAGTGTCGCCACGGAAACATAATCAGGAGCATGAATAAACAAGGCGGTGATTGATGTGACAGCTTGCTCATGGAGACATTCCTGGACTTTAATTGCGAGGAAGGGGGGAAAAAAAAGCTTCCCCAGTCTTAGGGTCCAGATTACTGCAAGGACGCATTTCTGCAGCTCAGGGCAGAGTTTGAACCAGACACGCGTGTTTCATCTTCCTGCTTTATGATCTCAGAGAGCCCCTATAATGGTTCCCAGTGTGCTGTACCGCCAGCACGTCACTGACGAAGTCCATCGGCACGCCATTAAAAAAAGGCCCCCATCCTTGTGCGTGAAACATCCTCCAAATAGAATTTATATCATGAAGACTGATGAAACATTATGAAGAATATTGGAGAAACTGCTAGGAATTAGGAATTTTAAGTGTCTCCCTTTCGCTGTACATCACCTGGTTTTTACACTTTGGCTTATTTCGGTTGATTCCCCCACCCCACCCGGGCCCATAAAGCTGGTTGTGAAATGTACAGAGGCGTCACCACGGCCCACTTTGTCTGGCCCCGCCCCATGCCTGGCGTGCCCGTTGACCCCGCCCACCCCGCCAACGCCACCTCGCCTGGCAGCCGACAGCCGCGCCACGACTGCACGAGCTCTGCCTTTTCATCTCCATCCTTTCTTCCGAGGTGGAACACTGCCAAGGGCAGAAGGAAAAAAAAAAAAAAAAACGCAACAAGGAAGAAAAAATGAAAAGTGAAGTTCACCGTGGCCGTTTGAAGCGTGGATTGAATTCCTCAACTTGGGCCGACGTCGACGCCATGAGTGAAACCATAGCTGTAGCGTGAGCGGGATTAAATCCTGCATGAGTTCTCTAAATCCTGATGCATTTAAACAATTGCTGAATTGAAGTTAAACCTTTCAAAACCACTAAAATGTGGTCAATTGTATTAGCGACTGAAGTCAGACAGGAGCATTTGATACTTCAAGAAAAACACACACTTCTAATATGCTGTTGAACTTACAGTAATTTCGATGTGTGTGTGATATATATACACACATTGCCTCACTGAGGATAGGTTTGGGTTTGTTTTTTTTGGGTCAGGCTGTACTTTGCTGTTGGAGACGTTCAGCCAGTGGACCTTTCAATGCTTTAATGTAAGAATCGTTTTATAAGGTCAGATCCAGGTAATTTAAAATGGCACATGGCACTCGTGCTGAGGAAAAAATTCCCCTGTACTGCCGATCGGGCCCATGCCTGAACTCTGCACCGCTGGGGCCCGCTGGGGTCCGCTGGGGCCCGCTGGGGCCGGAGGTGGTGCACGCTGGAGCGTAGCTTCGGATTAAGGAGGCGCCGTCCCTCTATGTAATTGCTGGGCTCGGCCGTGAAGGGCGGCGATGCGAGCTTGCTGGAGTGGCACAGAGTGCGCGTCACTGAAATATTAGAGGAGATGTAAGAATCTGACCTCTGACTCCCATTTGCCCGTGATCCGCGCCGCTTGATCTCCTGCTTAAAAGACGTCGCTCTTACAAGGTGCACCGAGGTTCCACAGAAGCCTGCCGAGGCCAAGGGACAATGGCTGCCTGTGTGTCTTTGAAGTGGGGGCGTGCGGCAGAGCCGCGGGCCGGGCCGGGCCCACCTGCGGGGCCGTTTGCTCCGCGCGCTCCTACTGGGAGTATCAAACTGCTGATTCCGAAGAAAATCCTGCACGGCCAACAAGAAACGCAAGAGGATTCTTTAGCATGGATGCAAGCGAATATTTAATATTCATAAGCGAGTAATTTATATCGTACACTAAGGTTTATTAGAATTTTAATCTGATGTTGTTTAATTGTTTTGGAGCATAAACTCTGCAACGTGGCCTCCATTTAAATGTATGAGAATGTGTTCCGTCAGCGGAGTCGCTGCTGCCCTTTGGTCTACGGCTTCTTCTTTTTTCCGTGGATCAGCCGATCCGTTCCCGAGCTGTATGTGCAGTTTCCATTCCCCAGTCACCGCCGGGGTGTTCATCATGCGGTCCTGCCTGGAGCGGTAGGACGTCCCGGCTCCGGTTCTGCCTGATCGCCAGCCAAATGGCTCCCCACTCTCCACGCCCCCCTGTGTTCATCGCAAACACAGGCCTGTCGCCGGGGCACGTGCGCACACACATCTCTCAGCGGGATGGATGAACCCATCCGTCACTGTATTGACTCTTCGATTGATTGAGTTTGCCTGCCCATTGTTCCCTGGGGAACGCCACGTGTGCAGCAACACGCAGATAGCCCCGCAGGGCCGGCAAGTCTGCTGTTGGCTCCTTATCATGCCGCCCCTGATGAAGGAGAGCGAGTAGGCATCCCTCCACAGACTCTGAAGGGCCGCCCTCGATTTCTCACCAGGAATTTTGTGTATGGGAGCCTGTAGGTGGCTCTCCCTCTGAACACAGTGGGTTTGGTGACAAGCCGGTGCAAGAGGGCCAGTCTGTCATCACTCTCGAAATGGACACCGTCACTCCTTTGCACACATGTTACTGTTCGCAACAAAATTAATTATAAATCTCTATTATTCTTCCAGGCATATCGAGGGAAGGTACACACTCTCCCTGCAGTGTGAATCCCGTATCAGTTAATGTCACTGCTGTGGGTGAGTATCAATAAAGTCGAAAAACATCAATCCTGGCGTTAACGAGAAAAGCAACCTCCTTCCCAAGGTCCTCGGTAAAAATAGAAGACCTGTCATGTGCATTGTCACAGGGAAACAGCTTTTATTTACTTACTCTACAGTACTCAGACTGTCATGTGCATTGTCACAGGGAAACAGCTTTTATTTACTTACTCTACAGTACTCAGACTGTCATGTGCATTGTCACAGGGAAACAGCTTTTATTTACTTACTCTACAGTACTCAGACTGTCATGTGCATTGTCACAGGGAAACAGCTTTTATTTACTTACTCTACAGTACTCAGACTGTCATGTGCATTGTCACAGGGAAACAGCTTTTATTTACTTACTCTACAGTACTCAGACTGTCATGTGCATTGTCACAGGGAAACAGCTTTTATTTACTTACTCTACAGTACTCAGACTGTCATGTGCATTGTCACAGGGAAACAGCTTTTATTTACTTACTCTACAGTACTCAGACTGTCATGTGCATTGTCACAGGGAAACAGCTTTTATTTACATACTCTACAGTACTCAGACTGTCATGTGCATTGTCACAGGGAAACAGCTTTTATTTACATACTCTACAGTACTCAGACTGTCATGTGCATTGTCACAGGGAAACAGCTTTTATTTACTTACTCTACAGTACTCAGACTGTCATGTGCATTGTCACAGGGAAACAGCTTTTATTTACTTACTCTACAGTACTCAGACTGTCATGTGCATTGTCACAGGGAAACAGCTTTTATTTACATACTCTACAGTACTCAGACTGTCATGTGCATTGTCACAGGGAAATAGCTTTTATTTACATACTCTACAGTACTCAGACTGTCATGGCGAGTACCGGGTCCCCACGAGACGTGCACGATGCTGTCGGAGTGCCGGAGATGTCCCTGGACTGTGGCCGGCCCCTGTGTGGGTCCGCAGGCTCACGGCAGCTCGTTTGACCATTACGGCTAACCTATTTATAACCTCAGTGGGGGTAGGCTGCCTCTCGGTGCTCATTACCTCAAATACTCGCTGCTTTGATGTCAGCCTGGGCCCCAGGTGTTCGACAGCGCGCTGAGATGGCGCCACTCCGAATATCTTAAATAAGCCAACCTCTGCCTGTCCTCATGCTCCCGCCTCACCTCAGGTGACGGCAGCGCAGACCTCTGAAGCCTCTGCCTATCGTGGTTGATGAAGCCGCACTGGGAATGATGGGGACAGAGGGAGAGAGAGAGAGAGAGAGGGGTGGTTTTAATTTGAAGAAAGGGCCCAGAACATTCTCCTGTTACTTAATGTTGCTCACCGAATACTCCCATATGTTTGCTCGGCCAGAGCACTTAGTGAGAGTGATTTATAGTCCATATAAACCTTACACTGTGGTCTGAGGTAAGTGAGGTAAAGTACTTTGTTGGTTGGTTAAGGGAGGCTGTCCCACACAGGACACCAGCCCACAGTCCTCACCCACTAGTGAAGTCCTCCCCCCCCCATTGTTGTGATTGATATGATGGTCACTTCCATGGAGTTTTGTATGTATGTATTTTTATTAAGTAGTCTGGTGTCTAGCTGTGGTTCTGAGCAAGCCAGATGCGACCTTTCGGTGTTACAGCTTGGTACCTGGGATAAGGGGGCTGCAGAATCCCCCCCCCCCCGTGATTCAAACCAGCCACCATAGAGATATGAAACCTTGTCCTTAACCATTAAACTGCCCTGTGCAAACCTTGTAACATAGTGTTCCTGGTACAAAAGCACGTGTGTAAGTGTGTAGCTGCTCCAGAATGTGCACAGGGATGTGTCCTTGTCGCTCGCAGGTGAAGGGGGACACCCAGAGCCGTCACAGACGGTGTGGTCGCACAGAGCCGTGTCCTTGACTGCATCGCTCGCAGGTAGAGGGGGACACCCAGAGCCGTCACAGACGGTGTGGTCACGCTGGGCCGTGTCCTTGACTGTGTCGCTCGCAGGTAGAGGGGGACACCCAGAGCCACCGCACTGGGCTGTGTCCTTGACTGTGTCGCTCGCAGGTAGAGGGGGACAACCAGAGCCATCACAGAGGATGTGGCCACACTGGGCCGCACTTTCAGTCCCCACAAAGTAATGTATACCTGGACCATACACACATGCACACTCTGAGATTGCCGTGTGAGGGGGGGGGGGGGATTCAGAGCATTAAGGACACCCCACCGAGGGTATAGTGGTAACACCTGTCCCGGAAGGGGAGGGTCAGCGGTCATCATCGAACTCATGAACCACATGGACTGATACTGTCAGGTAGCATGACAAAGAGGGGGGGGGGCACTGTAAGAGGAGCAAAACTCCACCCCCCTCCCAGCACCCGGCCAGTGAACTGAGTACTACACCTCACCCGGGAAAACTCACCTGCCAGCTACGTACCCCCCTCCTCCACACTGAGCAGCTCCCCCCGCCCCCCCCCAAGCATACAAACACACATTGTTGGGAAGGGCCTCCAGTCACAGGGAAAGTGCAGATTCATTCACCCCTGGCGGGCCTGGGGACGAAGGCGAGGAGGTCCGCTTTCAGCACCACCGCATGGCCTGCTGTGCACGGCCTGCTGCAGCACTGTCAGCTCTGATTTGCTGACGGCTGGCTCTGCCGATGACCCAGAGATCTGCACGGAGGGAGCGACGTATCTCCTGTGCTGCCGAGGAAGGCGGGGCCGGCCAGTGCTGCTCATGCTGCCGTCACAGGAAAGGGCCTGGAGCGGCTCCTTGCAATAAGATTATGGCTTTTATGGATATCAGGTAAAATCATCCATCCATCCATCCATCCATCCACCCATCCACCTTCTAATTGTTTTTTTCTGATCAGGGTCACAGGGAAAACGATCCTTCAGATTTTGCCCAATCAGGTGGTAAGGACTGATATAATATACATACGGCAGGGTTGCCAACTTTGGTCAGCTGGCTGGCGTGAGATTTTCAATTCGGGAGAAGTCTGCACGCGCATTCACATGTATGAGAGAGCATTTACGTGTAGTTTTATTACCTTGTAAATAGTCTGCAGGGTTTGCAAACTACCCCAATGCTTATGATGTAACTTAATTTTAGGTTTATAATGGAATAATATAGATTTGCTGTAAGATTTCTTGCGTGAGCGTGAGAATCTTAAAGCATGAGTGTCAACAGCAGATGCGTGAGAGTTGGCAGCCCTGCGTACAGGAGTCAAACGCTTGATGGAATATGCAAAAAATGCACATTGTATAATATAAGTGCAAATAAAGATGAAATAGCAGAAAAACAGGCGTTAAATTTGGAGTTTAAAAAGGCTATGTTTCAAATACTGTGGTGTTTTACAGAGTGGGTGTCTACAGAGAGTGTGTGTGTGCATGTTCTGGGCTGGGCGGGACAGGGATCTCCTGCCTCATGCTATATCACTGCGGTAAACAGAGGAGCGGCAGCCTCCACAGAAGTGTGAGATTTGACAAGGCCGTCTCAGGCAGCCGCTGAGTAACAGGAATCACAGCGGGAGGGGGAATGGAGCCCCACATCGCCTTCGATCTGCCACTGCTAGCCAGTGCAAGCATCAAGATGGAGCCATCATTTCTCTCTTTCAGCTGAAAGGCGGCTATTTGATCTTTTTCGACGAGCCTCCTGCAGTCATTAATGTGTGGGCATTTTCTTTGCCCTACAAAGTCATCAGGAGTATTGATTTGTTTGTGGCAATTGGTATTGACTGCTGCTGATGCAGCTGCTGAATTTAAGGGACGGTGCTGCCGCACAAGGCATTGAGGGTTCTGGGTCCCGACAAGATGCATTCGACAATTTAACGGGTTAGGTGGCCAAAAACGTGCTGCCTGCAGCGCTGCAGGTTAAACAATCCCGTCAGGGGAGATGCATGGATGTGGGGAAAGCTTTCAGATTCACAGGGACTGCGTATGAGCCGCTGTGGGCCGCTGCTGTCATCCTCTTCCTCACCACGTGCAGCCTCCCTGGATGCGAGCCCCATGAACGGCACACTGGAGAAACCGGACGATAATAGGACGTGAAGAGCATGCCTGTGCTAACCAGTATAGAGCTCATGAGTCCCACAAAGATCTGCTGAACCTTGGACTTATACTGGCGCTGGGATGGAAAAGGCGCGTGGAACGTCACGCAAGCTCCGTCTGATGTATCGTTAACATCACCGTGGTCCAGACTGACCCATAACTTAATCCAGTGACCTGCACAGCTACAGGTGCAGACCTTCCCTACTTATAAACCTGTTAGCAGTCAGAATAGAATAGTGGGGCTTTATTTTGCCTCATGAGCATATTTGGGCCTCCATGACAAAGATGGATACACACGCACAGATACAGGTGAGAGAAAGCTTTGGGACCAGAACACGGCACCTGCTGGCATCCAGCACCTCTGGAGATAAGGGTTCCGCTCAAGACGGATACAACTGCTCTCCTGGGAGTGGGATTTGAATCCACAACCTTCTGGACAGGGGCACAGATCGCTAACCCACTTGGCTGCACGCTGCCCCCTACAGTCAGTAATGGGTGAGACGAGGCTCAAGCCGGTGATGCTGAATGGAATCCATCTGTGTTAATCTAACATCAGCGTTTTGAACATGGTGCCTTCATCAGCGCTGTCTGAATGGACATTTATTTTTGCTGGCCTGCTCTGCATTTCTTGTTTTTTCCCTCTCTGTACAAGATGTAAAGTCTGTGTGGAATTTATTACGTTACGGTCGGTTCTCAGGTACATTTAATACACCCGGTATGTTGTTGTATAGCGACAAAAGAGCAAAAGAGACATTTGTTCAAAACAGTGAGTTTGTATAAATTATATCAGTCGTCTGTTCGACTGCTGCGTATGCAGGTATTAAACCACAAACCGTTACTCTAATTTAAACTTTATGGACTTTTAACTCAGCAGCGAGGAGCCTGTATGTGCCTGTGCTGGCAGGGACAGGACATGAAGGGCCACTTCCCCTTTTTCTTTTGATAAACATGCAGCCAAAATGTAGAGCTGGACAAGACCCAGCGCCTCCTTCGGCAAGGGCGCGATGCCTCGGGGTGGGGGTGCGTGATCCTCCTCCTGTTTTTACAGGAAATAATTCAAACTTACAGCAGTGGCAGCGAACAAGCCCCGCGCCCCACTGTGGACACGACCGTACCCGGCCCGCCTCGTCGCGGGGATGCCTCGGAATCTGAAGGGCGACGATGGGGCGGAGCGGCAGCCCGGCTGCTCTCCGTGGGTCACTGGCACACATTAAGAGGAGCGGGCGATGTCCGCTCAAGCGCAGCCTGCGAAGGCACCTGCGGACGCGGGCGGTGAAGCTGGAAGCCTGACAGGCAAACAAGCAGCACAGAAAAGAAAACAGAGCCAGAGAGCAGGGGCCCAGCTGCACGCTGGCGGCTGTTTGCAGGGACTCCATGGCAAACAGACACGCGAGGTTACGTGAGCGTGGTGTGCAGCTCACCGTCGTGGTGAGTATTCTTTTTACAAAGGCTCCTTTTCCATGGACTGCTGCTTCTTTCATTAATGTAAAATTAAATAACTTATTAACGTTACATCTCTAATGTAGGGGAGAAAAGTCGATTCTTTTGATAGGTTTTATAAACGTTAGTGGAATAAATCTATTTCTTGGCAACACTCGGGAAAATTAAATGGACTGCAGTTCAGAAAATGGAGGTCTTTCTCTGGTCAGAGTGGAAGACAGGAGCAGACCTCTCGCGTCAAGGCGCATTATTTATTTCAAGTTCAGGTTCAATCCATCACCATCTAGCCACCGCGGACTTGTCCCAGTGCAAACACCGCGTCTTTAAGCTCATTACTGCAACCCCGCCCCCGCTGACTAATGATTGACGTCTCGTAAAGCGCTGTGGTGCTGAGGGGCGGAGCCACGCCGCCTTTCTCCTCCAATCGGCGCCCAGGGGGCGGGGACAAAGCGCAATACTCTCGCAATGTGTCAGCCACCCGTCCTAAGCTGAACAAAAGCAGCGGATCGTACCAAGGCGCTCAAAGCTGCGCGTTTAAAACCTATGTCCTTGCGCACTGCAGAAACATAGCAAGAGAGGAGAGAGAAAAAGTTTGCATTTGTCCAAAGGCTACGGGCGTACTTACTGCAAAGGATTTTGCAGCTAGGTTTAAAGTTGAAAGTATTTTTTTCTCTCCTGCAGAGCAGGAGTGGCTAAATCCAAAGCCAGCAGTTCAGATCAGATTTCACTCAGACCAGCGGGTGGAGAGCCGTAGAGGAGGCTTGTTTTTTACCCCTTTTTTCCTCTCTGGTCTTCATAGGGAGCAATCGAGGAAGGGAGGGAGAGAGAGGGAGGGAGAGAGAGAGAGGAGGGAGGGAGACGCACATAGATCCGAAGGAATTTTCTTAGGATATTCCTGTAGCCCGAAGGGGGGACGCGTGTCTCACTAGCTTTGGGGGGACAGGCAGAGAAGAAGACTGAGATGGACGAGCAGCCTCGGCTGATGCACTCTCACGGAGTAGGGATGGCCGGACACCCCGGCCTGTCTCAGCACATGCAGGATGGCACGGGGGGGACGGACGGGGAGGGAAGAAAGCAGGACATTGGAGACATTTTACAGCAAATCATGACCATTACAGACCAAAGTCTGGACGAAGCACAGGCCAGGTAAGCTGTCGGATGGAGACCTCCAACTCGGCACATGCTGTAAATTACGTTTGCCGTGTCGTGGGATACTTAAAATAGCAACTGCCGTATAATTAAGGGCTGTAAAACAATTAACACGAGCTGGCAGAAGCTAGCAGTAAGGTTGCTAAAATTAAGCTGGAAATTCCGACTGCCTAACGTCTTTACAAGCATGACAGACGACGCATTGCTAACAATCCCGATGCGATAATTTAGGATAAACTTTGAAAAGCACGAACCTAACGCTCTAAGCGTTGAAATAATATTTAAGTACAGGGCATGGTGGTAGACATCTGGAGATTTTGCATTGGGCAGCGGGCTGCCCCCAGCTAGCTAACAGGCTAACGTTGCATCTCTCCAGTTCATGCCGTTGTATTCCGGGCTGCTAACTCGATACCCCTCTCCAAGTCCGATTGCGTGTTGCTTGTTGGCAGTTTTAATCTTTGCAGCCACTATTGGCTTTATACACACATAACCGTATCACAGCGATGGGATAATTCTTGCCTGATAGTTTTTATTGCACTAAGTTGAAATGTATTAATACACCCTGGGAATAATAATTTGTGTACAACGTTAAGTTCTGCATTTAAGTGCAAGCACAGCTTAACTTGGTTCATATAAAAGGTGATGTATTACGCTTGTCTCACCTTATTAATGAGTGCATAAAAATAAATGGATAGAAACACGCATCTCAAACGCAGCGAGTGTTTTTGCACCACCCGTCTAGCCACTTCGTAGTGCGGTCGGGATTACACTGGCCAGGAAATGTTAAGTATAATTAATTATTATTATTTATTATTATTATTATTATTATTATTATTATTATTATTATTACTAAGGTGCGAAAAGGCGCGTGGAACGTCACGCGGCCAGCTGCGAAAATAGCGCGAGGCGAAGGGCGACACGTGCGCCGGCCGTACGCTGTTTACGGAAGACACTGTCAGACGGGGACCGAGCCTCGGGGACCAGAGGGACAGGGGGGACCGGGGGCCGCCAGCGACGGGGGGACGGGAGGACAGGGGGCCACTACGCCGAAGGGCGCCTTCAGGGAGTCGGGGCAAATCGGGCCTGTCTCATTGAGTGTCATCATCATTATCATCATTATTGCCACCATTATTGTTTTATTTTATTATTATTGTATTATTATTATTATTATTATTTGTAGTAGCAGCACGATGAACAAGTTATGTGCTGCCGTCAAAGTCAACAGTAGATCACTAGAACTTTTATTTAGTATTTCAAAAAATATTATTGCGATAATTACACGAGTTCGTTAATATAACGCACATGAAGTTAATAGTGTTAATAATAATAATAATAATAATAATGATTATAAAATGAACTTGACACATTTCTTGTGTTTTTAACCATACTGAATATTTTGGAAGTATTTCTAAAATGAAAATAGAAAATCCAATTTAAAATTTAGCACTACCAAATGTAAGGTATACAATAACCAGAATTACTTTGGAATTATGCGATGATTTAGCAAAACCAGAAGTCATAATTTAGAATTTTACTTTGTAATTTTCTGATACTTATACAGGAAACTGCACGCAATATTACTGCTTTTGCTTGCTTAATATTTTCATATATGCAGATTTGAGTTTAAGGGAGAAGTCTGTTAAGTCGTGTTTATGCCAAAGCCATTCTATAGTCGAGGTATTAAGAAATAATAATAAAGTCGGCGTGTTTTATTTTTTCCTCATTTTCATCGTATCTAATTCATCACTATTGTTCTCGCGCCGCACATGCACGCGGCGCTAATGAAAATTTGCCCTTATCAGTATGAGCGCTTAACTTAATGCGGCGCTGCCCGTTTGCGGCTGATTTAAGCGCCCTTGCCTGTTTTGTTTTAGGAAACATGCCTTGAATTGCCACAGAATGAAGCCGGCTCTCTTCAACGTCTTATGTGAAATTAAAGAAAAAACAGGTAAAAGATCACCTTGTTTGTAAAAATGCCTAAGCGTAATGTGTTCTTTTCCGTACTGTTAATTTTCTTTAAGCAGAAGTGGTCATAAATTTTACTGCCTTCTTGTTTGTATATGCTTTTTGTAACTTTGTATTTAATATAGTTACATTTATTTATTAAATAAATTAAGAGAATTTTTGTGCTGTTTTGGTATTTGTGAAATAAGTGCACTGTTTAACTTAAGGCAGTTGTTGGAAAATAAAATGCAGTGTTTTTTGTTAGACATAAATTTGAAGTGAGGCAGTTACGTGGCTGTAATGTACTCGCAGCTCTACAATTGCTTGACTCATATTGACTAAAACATTGAATGGAAACGTCATTAGTGCAGAAGTGAGATATATGGCTGACATCGTCCTGATGGGATTTTAGCACCACGGAGCCTTTAAATGGGGGTCGGCCGGCGCGCTCTCGTGCTCGAGCGCCGCACTATGCCCTGTCGAGCACTTTGTGTTTCTCCGAGTTGTCAGAAGGAGATTGTTTGTGCAGCAACATGCTTTCTGTCACGGGAGGGTGTCGGATCAGGTGTGCGCGTGTGTGCACGCGTTACAGTAGGCAGCGCAGCCTGTTTGCGTTGCGGCATGGAGGCGGACTCCACGACGTAGGGGACCTTATAGAGATGCTACAGAGGTCTGTGAGATGGTGTTGGTGTCGGGGTCTTGGGTTCCATGGCTTCGAGGAAGGATGTGTGTTCAGCTGCGAGTCGCCGGCTTCGCTTCGATACTTAGTCACATTCTTGGCCTGCTGACGTGCTCTCTCCTGTCTATGGTGATGGTACAGCATGGTGGTATTGGGTGTGGGGGCCCATTGGCGTCCGGTCTTCCTGCCATACGAAGGCTTGGCTTGCCCCTGGTGTCCCAAGGAGTGACCTCTTCGTAACAAAGTCTTGGGCAGTGGGGGGGCGGCCATGCGATGGGCTCTGCATCTCGTCAGTTTCAGTTTCTGTGATCTCCGGTGTACAGAGAGTGACGCGGGCTGGCCGGGGCCAAGGTGCGCCTCATGTGGGTTCTGTCAGAGCTGCGAGGCGTGTTTCAGTGCTAATTTCCACGATGACTGGGGGTTGCGAATGCTGCGGGTGTCACCGAGGCGTTCACTCGATCTCCTTACGTCATTAATCTAATAACTTGTCTTTCTGTTGCCGTGGAGTTGATTATCCCCCCCCCCCCCATCATGCTGTTCTGTACTGTTCTCCTTTGAATACTCTCTAGGACTTTGGGCATTTGTTGGTATTTAAGGGCAGTGTCTGCGTCTGCTCCAGCTCATTGCGTGAAATGGAGGTGGACATTGGCCAGGTAAACGAGGTCATCCCTTCTAGCTAATTAGCCCCAAAGTGTAATTCGGCGAGATTCCTTTGCCGTGAAGTGCTGTCTGCCTGCAGCCTGCCGTTAAAGCCGGGGCCTGGCTGTGCCGCTTTTATTGAAGTTTCCTCCCCTGCAAGTCGGCATGAATCGACCTCTGTTTGCGGGACGTGGGGGCCCTTTGGGGACGTGGGGGCCCTTTGGCCCGGCTGCTTTCTACTCCCCTCCGTTGTTCTGCGAGGTCCTCGGAGGAGTGATAGACTTGCGCCGGGTGTTCTACTCCCTGGCGTTTCTGTGGGTTCATCCAGAGTTCGAATGGCCACGGAGAACAAAGTGACTTGGAGCTCTTCCTGACTGCTGGGGCCTGATACACGGCCGCTGGCAGCCGTGAGCTGGGGGGGCTTCCCTGCTTTCTTTGTTTCTCTGCTACTTTCCAAACGGAGGAAGTTCTTCCAAAGGAGACCATTTTAACTAACAAGTCATTTTTATTCGGAAGGAGATCTGGATTTACTTTTGTACCCCCCCCCCCCCCGCCCCCCCCCACTACCACTACTAGCCTCCTTGCAAGGTAGTACGTTTTTATTTAATTTGGTCTCTGCCGCTCATTTTCAGCATCCATGCACTTGAATTTGGAAGATAAAGACTCTGCAGGGGAACTCCTTTGACTTGCGAATTGGGACCCCCCCCTCCTGGAGGGGGGGAGGGGGGGGGGAGGGGTTGCTCTCTTTCACCAGACAACTGCATGCCTGCCATTGTTGGAGGGCTGATGGTAATTCTTTCAATACGTAGCATGTTGCATTGTCCTGGAGTCCTTTATCATGTATGCTGTGAGCTCTTGGAGTCGAAGCAGTCTCCCTGTGAGCAGCACCCCGGGAAAAGGAAGATTGACATTTAAATGGATAAATTAATGAAGTATTGTGATTCAGTTTCCTTTTTACAGTGCGAGAAATAATGTCGTGAAGTTTTGATGAAAGCGAATGAAGCGTTTCCCTCCGTGCCTGGAAACCATGCCGGTCTCGCTCACGGGCTCCACTTGTTTACTGAATTTCTCTCTCTGGGCTGAACTTTGCAGATGTAGCCCCCATAAGCCTCTGCTTTTATTCTCATCTTTTGTCCCGGTCCACCGCTGTGGTGACCACGTTCTGGGCCCTCTGGACGGTTTCAGTCATGCTTTTGCTTTCAGTTTAATCTGCATACTGCTGCCTAAGACTTGTTTCTCCTCTCTGCACATGTGATATTTATAAATGCACCCCCCACCCCCTTGCCTGTGAGTTATTTCCATCTATTTTTGGCGCTTCAAGTTTTACTTTGGGGATAGAAAATTCATGTGCTGTTTTTGAGTGGATCATTCATGATTTATATTCTCTCTTCATTTGGGCCTTTGCGTGCGCAGCCTCGTCTGTCTGTGGCTCCATAACGGCGCGTTCTGCTGCGTTCCTGCCGTATCTGTACCGGCTGCGTGAGGCCTGCGCTGAAAACGGTTTAAAAATAACGATCCCTGTATAAAGCTCCGCCGGCCTGTTTGGACACCTCCACTCGTCTCCGTAATTCAGTCCCTCCGCATTTAATTTGAGGATGTATTTTTGCTCTGTGCAGCCGGCGCTGAAATTATTCTCCACCGTGAGCGAGCGAAGGACTCTGCGCGCCCGGTGACATTTGCCGGGATTGTGCTGAGCGCGGCGTCCCGCTTTTTTGTCAGTTCTTTTTATATTTCAAAGGGCCGGGCCGTCTCCGCGCTTTTACATAGTCACCGCCGCGTCCCGAGTGGATTGCAAAGCGGCGCCCATTAAGCCAGCCGCCATCCTGCTCGGCAGGCTGCCCCGGGGCCTCACTGCGGCCGGCCGGGTCTCCCTGAGCAGCGCGTAGAGCTCGCCGCTGGCCGTCCACCTCGGAAGAGTTTGAGGGCCCCCCCCCATCCTCCCGTACTTGCAGATCCTTTTCAGGATTCTTCAGAAAGGTTTTTTTTTTTTCCCTCCCCCTTACACCCGTGGCAGTAGTTAAACCTGGAGGACTGGTTAGTTTTCGATCAGCGGGCTTTTATTTTATTTTGTGCGAAACACCGCTGTGAGTAAGGAGGTGCAGCGTGAAGGTGACTGGCGTGTGCATAGTGACGCGCTGATCTGCAGAGTGGGACACACGGGATTTCCGTGGGCCCCCTACGTCCCACATTAATGGCCGGCGTACCTGGTGGTGTGCGACCCCCCCCCCCCTCCCACCCAGCCGTGCCTGCATTGTCTCAGGCCATCTCTGGGTCGACTGACAGCTGGGGAGGTGCGGAGGGCCGACCCCGGGACAGGGGGGGCCTGAACTTCTGACCCTCCTTGTGTATTTTTCCAGAGGCTGGCCTGGCTGTAGGGGGCGCTCTGTAAACATGCGTGGATTTTTCTCAGGCCACAGGGAAGCGGCAGGAAGGGCCACTTATTTAAGCCGAGTGCTTTTTGTCTCCACACTCAGGTTATTTTTTTTCTCTGTATCGCCCTGTACGGCTGTTGTATTCCAAACTCGTCTCCCCAGAGGAATGCCGGATTCCACGGCGTCCGGACCGGGATACTGAAAGCGAGGGAAATAAAAGAAGAAGGAAGGTGGCTCATTTGTTTGTTTTTCTCTCTGTTTGTTGTCTGTCCCGAGTCCCCGGCGTTGGGCTGTGCGACCGCGAGACTGCGTGAGTTTCCGTGGACCCATTAGAGAGAGGGGTGGTCGGCACGTACAGGTTCGGGTTGTCAGAGGAGGCCGGCGGCGGGCCGATCATCCCCAGGTGTCGGGTTTGGGAGCGGCGAGGGCTGGCGCGCGCGGCGGGCCACTGAGGCTGCCCACGGCTGGGGGCTCGCGATGCCAGCCTGGGCCAAGCTGATAGCTGTACTACGCTGTTATCTGTTTCCTCTATTAAAATTATATTACATTCCTGAAAGTTTGGCCTTAACCATAAAATATACGTTTCAGCATTTTTTTTTCCTTAAAGGGGGGAAATATCTTTCAAAAAAATTTTTTTATTAGTGCAATTTAATTTTTATATATAGTGCCCTTAAGAAAAACCTTCCAGGTTGAACGAATTTAAAAGCGTCGTAGAAGGATGTTATTCAGTGCTAAAAGTTAGCATGGCAAAATAAGCAGGGAGGTAACGAACGTGAGAAAGCAGGAAGTCCAGCTGGCTGTCTGATAAAGACCAATATTAAGGCTGGTAATGATGGTGACTCTGCCAGGGAGGCTTTCTGACGGAGGGGTAGCAGTGGACGGCGATGGCGTGTGACACAGGGGAGGCTGCAGACACAAAGACGGAGCAGCACAGAACATCGCTTTGACCTGATAGATTGAGACGTGGCTCTCTGCTCTGCTGTGATTCTCCCTGGCCTGCTCACCCTCGCCGGCACGCCGTGTCACGCTCCGTTTTGCACACGGGGGGGGCGGCGGCGCTGATCGTCTTCACTGCAGCCTCCCCCCGGTCGCACCGCATTATGAAATGGCGCGGGGGCCAGCCGGCCACAGCGAGTCCAAAAATACACCCGGACGAATCCGTCCCCCTGGAGAGCAGGTCTGGCTAGTGGCCACACTCCTGACAACACAGCGAAACCTTGACATGCTCCTCTTCCCAAGACCCAGTGTCATTCACATGTTTAAATTGGGTTTTATCAATCAAAATTGGTTCCAGGTGCTATTACGCTAAGCAAAAACATTACGGACAGACGCTCAGCACGTGAATCTCGCCAGAGATCTTTTACTCCGCTGCAGGAATACGTCAGAGACCAACATGGTGTTTTTTCCTGTCTGTGACGTGGGGCATCCTTATCAGACGTGAAGAACTCCAGCGGTAGTTCTGTGGAGCGCTAACCTTGCGTGGCACAGCCGCTCTCTGTGTGCCGCCCTCCGGATGAAAACCCGGACCCGGGGCGGAGCAGGTTCCTACCTGCGGAAAAGCCCTCTGCAAACTTGGGCTGCGGCGGGCCGGACGGTGCCGGCTTCCAGGGAAAGCACAATGGGCCGTTTGATTAGCATGTTCCTGCCGGACGTCGCCTCATTCCTTTCAGCCTCTGTCGTTCTGTTTTTGTTTTTTTTTTTTTATTTTTTTATTTTTTATCAAAATTATTCTCTTTCTGCCTTAATCCCCTGGTCGCACACAGGGACAGAGGAATCTCCACAGATTTAACAAACAATCTTTCTAACTTTTTTTCTTTGATTTTGACCTTTACTGTAAACTATAATAGCATCTTTGTAATCACTTGTTATTTACTGTAAAAATATAAGAAAAGTCCTAGATTCAAGTGTCTGGATTTCTGTACTATATACGATTACTTGTACATTTTCCTATTATCAATATTTGATGTGCCCAGAATATTATGTATCATATAGGACGCGCTCTATTGACTGGATGCTTTTTTATTGAGATTTGTTTTGTATTTTGAGTCGTAAGCTGTGTTTTATTTATCTCCTCTGGAGGTCAGGAACGGGCTGATTTGTTATTTTATCTGAAGGGACAATTAGGTGCCGTTTGACAAAAATCCGCAGACTGCTGGAGCTTTTTCTAATTAGCGGCCCCTTTCAGAAGATGGAGCTGTTACACATTGTTTTCATATTCAGCACTTGAACAATGGGGAGTTGGGTGGGGGGGGTGGGGGGCAGGCTTTTGATTTTTCTCTTGTATTAATATGACTATTTATAGTAGCGGAGTGTCACGGAAATTGCTTTTGTGAACGAAACAAAAGTAGAAAGGGTTGGGGTTAGGGGACTTGCCGTGTGTGTGTGTGTGTGAGAGAGAGAGAGAGAGAGAGAGAGATGTATCTTTTTAAGTTCTTCTTCCTGGGGGCTTCCTTCGGTGGAGATGCAGGGGGAGATCAGACAGCCAGCCACGAGGACACACCGTCCGCTCTGCCGTCTGCTGCTTTGGCTGGCAGTGAGGCGACTGATGTTAGACCTTGTAAGATCAGGAGTGCAGAGACTCAGATTTGGTTGGGATTGTGTGGCTTTTGTGTAGAATTAGTTGTTCCTTACTTGAGATGGAGGGCTGCAGCAGTTATGTTTGTGACCTGCTCCTGCTAGGGTCGTGTCATTAATTTGCCCTTCATGCATGGCTTTAAATTTTGTTTTAAAATTTATTTGTTCCAATCTTGCGTATTTGATACAGATGAAGACAATCAGTCTTTTAAGTTTTTTTCTGAGTGTAGAGCACAAGATTTTGAAAAAAGAATCTGCGAGAAATAAAGGGCAGCTGTGGAGTCTGTGCTGAACATGAAGGGGGTGTTCATGGTGGGGGGGGGCGTGTTTGAGCAGTCCTGCGTTTATGCGCAGACCCGGCGATCTGCGTGACGGGGCGTTTGTTTTTCTTGGGGCAGTCGAGGAGAGGGGGTGGTTCACAGACATCACCACAGCCATTCTGGTGAAAGAAACCAAAGGTCTTTTTTTTTGTGAAGAAAATGTGTTTTTTAAGAGCAAGATTTAGGCTTCAATCATGTAAATGTAATATTTTTGTTTTTATAGCGTCGGAAGCGAGTTACATGGTGGAAAAACAGATTTGGTGGGATTCATACTGTTAGAGTGATTACACAATTTTTTAGAGCTGAATGCATTTTTAGGGTCATTAATTCGCTCAGACGCTTGGCATGTATCTATTTTTATGAGACATGGGTCCATTGATATCCTATTACCCCTCAGAGTCCTATTACCCTCTCAAACAAACACGCACATCAGCCATCCTGAGGACTACAATCGTCTTCTCGGTTACCAGCGCTGCCAACCTTCGAGTGGATTAGAGTGAAATATTTGAGGCCGTCAGGAGTGTCTGAAAGCTTCAGCCGCTGAGGGATGGTGCTCGCTCGTTTGGAGTTCACTGTTATTCTCTTTACTACCTCTGTGTTCGTAAGCATAAAATACCACTCTATCAGTGGCAAACCGATTTCAGGAATCATATCTTTTTTGAAATTTTTTTTTTATGAACGGCTTCAAGTAGAAAAAAACCATCCCTGTGGATAACGAATCAGTCCTAATATGATCCGAGATGCTATTGGCAGAAATACGAGAGGCTCCTTGTGCAAAAGCATTAACTAGCGGCCGGAAGAGTCCTGTTTCACGGAGCGTCGATCCGCAAAGCGTCTGTGCTGCCCGTCTGTGTGTCCGTGCGAACCCCACTGAGGCCGGGCCAGCCTGCTCTGCCGACGTCACGTGCCAAGAGTCGTGTCTCGCTTGTGATTTCACGTTCGGTATCGCGCTCCCTGCTCGTCAAAAACAAATGCCTGGTCTGTAGAGCCTCCAATAGCGTTTCCCATCAGCCGGTGATTGACGGCAGCGAGCTCTGTGAATGAAGCGAGCCTGTGTGGCGGTGACTGTTCGCACGGGAGGGACACGACCACAGCGCTCCTCTGTGTGTCAGGGAGAGTTTCCTCCCGCTCTAGAAATGTAATTATGAATCCATATATTGGCAGTCAAACAGACATGCTCCAGTACACCTGTAATGCATTTTGTGTTCCCTTATTACCAAGCTTAAAATCCGAACCCGCTCGCAATTAGGGCTCCTTATAAATTATGCAAATGATCACTGGCATAATTGAGACGTGTTAATCATATTTTAAGAGCCTAATTAAAGAAATGTATAACTGCTGTGCAGTTTGGTAATTAGCTGTGATAACAGGTTTGCAGTGAATTGATTGTTGAGTGTCGGCAGCATTTCCCGTAGCTGGGAAACTCAAAGGGTCGCAAAGGACCAGAATTTTAAAATAACGGATATTTCATTTATTTCACGGTTTTGTTTAGATTTTGTTTAGTTTATGTGCAGTATACTGGCCCGCCCTGCCGTGTGGCGTGCATATTTGTGTGTGCGTTTCCTCTTCTGGCAGACCTGGCCAGGTCCCGTCTGATAACAGCAGCCTCACATCCAGAGGAGGGCCCAGCGCATGGCTTGCGCATCACAGGGGCAGCTGTGTTGGAAGAGGGCAGGGAGGATGTTGGGGTTTTCTGGGGAAGAAGAGAGATTGAAGGGAACCTCAGATCGAAGCAGCGAGTGGCTGCCAGTGTGTCCTTTGTCTGTATTCCTCTCCATATTTCTCTGTCCCTGTCCGTGTGTCTCTGTCCCCGTCTGTATTCCTGTCCATGTGTCTCTGTCCCTGTCCGTGTGTCTCTGTCCCTGTCTGTATTCCTGTCCATGTCTCTCTGTCCCTGTCTGTATGTGTCTGTCCCTGTCTGTATTCCTGTCTATGTTTCTCTGTGCCTGTCTGTGTATCTCTGTCCCCGTCTGTATTCCTGTCCATGTTTCTCTGTGCCTGTCCGTGTGTCTCTGTCCCCGTCTGTATTCCTCTCCATATTTCTCTGTCCCTGTCCGTGTGTCTCTGTCCCCATCTGTATTCCTGTCCATGTTTCTCTGTCCCTGTCCGTGTGTCTCTGTCCCCGTCTGTATTCCTCTCCATATTTCTCTGTCCCTGTCCGTGTGTCTCTGTCCCCATCTGTATTCCTGTCCATATTTCTCTGTCCCTGTCCGTGTGTCTCTGTCCCCATCTGTATTCCTGTCCATGTTTCTCTGTCCCTGTCCGTGTGTCTCTGTCCCCGTCTGTATTCCTGTCCATGTTTCTCTGTCCCTGTCCGTGTGTCTCTGTCCCTGTCTGTATTCCTGTCCATGTCTCTCTGTCCCTGTCTGTATGTGTCTGTCCCTGTCTGTATTCCTGTCCATGTTTCTCTGTGCCTGTCTGTGTATCTCTGTCCCCGTCTGTATTCCTGTCCATGTTTCTCTGTGCCTGTCCGTGTGTCTCTGTGCCTGTCCGTGTTTCTCTGTCCCTGTCTGTGTGTCTCTGTCCCTGTCTGTGTGTCTCTGTCCCTGTCTGTGTTCCTGTCCGTGTGTCTCTGTCCCTGTCTGTGTTCCTGTGCGTGTGTCTCTGTCCCTGTCCGTGTGTCTCTGTCCCTGTCTGTATTCCTGTCCGTGTTTGTCTGTCCCTGTCTGTGTGTCTCTGTCCCTGTCTGTATTCCTGTCCGTGTTTGTCTGTCCCTGTCTGTGTGTCTCTGTCCCTGTCTGTGTTCCTGTCCGTGTGTCTCTGTCCCTGTCTGTATTCCTTACCATGTCTCTCTGTCCCTGTCTGTGTGTGTCTGTCCCTGTCTGTATTCCTGTCCATGTTTCTCTGTCCCTGTCTGTGTGTCTCTGTCCCTGTCTGTGTTCCTGTGCGTGTGTCTCTGTCCCTGTCTGTGTTCCTGACTATGTCTCTCTGTCCCTGGCTGCTTCCCCATCGTCAACTGATGACAGGCCATGTGTCCATGATCTTGTGTTGGAGCTATTTAATGTTTCCAGTGATATGAGGACAGCAAGGCGGCTCTCCCACAGTCAGCAGCGTCTCAGAAGCTGGTGGTCCAAAGTCCTACGGCGGTCTGCGTTCACGGGTCTGTCCGCCTCTCTTCCTGCTCTGAAGACACAATCTGTTCCGCCCCAACTCTCTGTATGCCTTCCACACAAACGACGTCTCACTCTAAAGCCGCTTCTCTTAGTTGTATCACATGCACTGTGTTCAAATCAATTACAGCTAAATGGCCTGTCAGTTATTTTATTAGCAATTGCTTCAGAAAGGAAATTTGTCTGTGGATGGAGTTTGTTCGTCTCCGTGACGGTGTGGGATGCCAGGCTGTTGTGTTATTGCTTTATTTGTCATTGTTGTCTGTAGATTATGAACTCAGAGTAGTGCTGGGTAATGTGGCCTTGCCCCCTCCCATGTTTTGCTGTGCTTTTAGACTGTTTTGCTAGTGCTAAAGTCGCCAAAAATGTATTACAATTCACAGATTTGTGATACATGTTAACCTAGTACAGCAGGCAGCTTTTCCGGCTGCGGTTGCCATATCAACACTACAGGAGTTCATTTTGTCTAATTCCGGGGCCAGTATCTCATTTCCTGCTCAGTCCCTCCGCCCATGCGGCCCTCCCCCGTGGTGGCGAGGGGCCGGGGCCCCTGAGCGGGCAGGCGGAGCGGTGTGAGAGTCCCTTCCCGGCGCGACTTAGTAAAAATGACACAAATTAATATACACTACTTAAAGCAGAGCAAGACGAATGGGCCGCCTTCGTGCCGGCTTAGTCTGACTGTCAGTCGCTGCTGCTCGTCGCCCAGAATCAACACTAATCAACATTTATTCCTCTTTGCCCTGGGCTCACAGGAACGTCCCCCCCCCCCCCGTCCATCTTGCTACGCCTTTCGCCCCCCATCTAGCCTCCCCATATATCACGCCGGCCGTGCCGAGGCCTCCTTAAAGGGACCACCCCCCCCCGATCCGGGGCCACTTGACACATTTCCCTTCATTTACATCAGCTGTATGGCGTGGTGAGCCGTGTTAGCGTCTGTGTCTCAGCATGTGTGCTGTGGTTGTAAGTATATGTGAGTGCCCCCTCCCCTTTCATTACGTGCGCATGGATACAGATGTGGGTCTTGCGCTGTTAGAGTGTGCGCATGTTAATGTGTGTGCGTATTAGTGTACCTATGTGTCAGCATGTGTGTGCATTAGCGTGTGTGCGTATTGGCGTGCCTGTGTGTTAGCATGTGTGTACATTAGCGTGTGTGCGTATTGGCGTGCCTGTGTGTGTTAGCATGTGTGAGTATTGGCGTGCCTGTGCATTAGCATGTGTGCGCGTTAGAGTGTGTGTGTATTGGCGTGCCTGTGTGTGTTAGCATGTGTGCGTGTTAGCTTGTGTGCGTATTGGCGTGTCTGTGTGTGTTAGCATATGTGCACGTTAGCATGTGTGCATATTGACGTGCCTGTGTGTGTTAGCATGTGTGCATGTTAGCGTGTGTGCTTATTGGTGTGCCTGTGTGTGTTAGCATGTGTGCACATTAGCGTGTGTGCTTATTGGCGTGCCTGTGTGTATTAGCATGTGTGCATGTTAGCGTGTGTGCTTATTGGTGTGCCTGTGTGTGTTAGCATGTGTGCGCATTAGCGTGTGTGCATATTGGCGTGCCTGTATGTGTTTAATGTGTGTTCATCTTAGTGTGTGTATTAGCATGTCTGTATGTGTTAGTATGTGTGCATGTTAGTGTGTGTGTACGTATTAGCATGCATGTGCGTGTTTCTGTGCGCATGATAGTGTGTGTGTGTGTGTGCATATTAGCGTGTTTGTGTGTGTTAGTGTCTGTGTGTTAGCATGTATACTGTGTTTGAATGTATATGTGAGTGTTGTTAGCATGCTGCTGGCTGCCTGAGGATCTCCTGTATTTACGGTGGGGGGGTCGGGGCTGCCTGGGTGCTGCAGGTCAGCTTGTTAACCTTGACACTGTCTCTGTGTCCCCTGCCCCCCCAGTGTTATTGTTCGCCGGCTGCTTTTCTTCTTAGAATTTCAGAATTATCCATAATTTTACTGACTGTAAGACTGAATGAGACCTGAGTCATAAACATCGTAGTTTATAATGACATACAGACGTGCAAACTGCCTCCTTCTCAGGGTCTTACAGGGCGGCAGGATTTCCATCGGCAACAATAACGCGGTTACCGCCGTCGCCCGTGGAGACCGCTGCGACCTGAGACCTTTAAAGGCAGAATAGCCCCCGCTGTTGTGGCGACGAGCTTCTGGATTCACACGCTGGGGAGCTGGGAAGCTGGGGGGGCTCAGGCCAGCCTGGGGGCGGCGCACGTCAATAATTGAAAGTAATGCATCGCAATGAGGTGTGTCTCATCGAGCCTTATGCTAATTTATGCTAATGTGGCTCGCCTCTGCACTCCCCTCTGGTGCTGGAGACACAGGAAGCGGCAGTGCAGGTTAGGGCCCACGCAACCTCTGTCAATGGCCGTTTTCCGTGGAGCTCTCCGCCGGAGCTGCCCTGATATCCCCCACCAGCTGCCCAGACGGCCATCGCGATACGGCCGTCTCTGTTTACATTACGAAGGAATTCAAAATGGCCGCCCGGCGTAAGTGCTGCAGGAACAGCCCGCGCGTGTCTGTGCTGCGTGTCAGTGCCGCGTGTCTGTGCTGCGTGTCAGTGCCGCGTGTCACACTGCTTACAGTCCTCGTAGTGACATTAATGGTGCGTCTCCTCATAAGAAAGGATGTTTTTTGGGTCATGTGTCTCGTGAAAGCTCCCTGCACGTGGCAGCGTCAGGCGTAACGGATTTCTGGTTCGCTGCCGTCGCCGCTGACAAACTCACGACGAAAGAGGCTTGTCTCTGAGGAGAGGGGGATTCCGGGAGAGTGACTTTCTGGGACTGTGGGATTCTGGTCTGAGACGCACCCACGTCTTCACAGCTCGATACATGGTGTGCTGTTCCACAATGGAGAAAGTTCGCACCCATAAGTCCCAAATGCATTCTCGTCACTGTCCTGGTGGCAGAAGGTTCTGGTGACCATCTGACTGGTGCTGCCCACTGGAATCGGCCTTTGGCACGTGGCACGTGGTTTCAGGTGAAGACTCTGCATCTTTAAATAGACTGCCTCTGCATTGGGGGGGGGGGGGGGGGGGGGTTTAAAAAAACCATGTAGACCTTCTGCTGTGGAAGGAAACGTACTGGAGAGGAAGGGAAGTACGTGACTGGAGCACAGCCCAGATCCGGCACGGCTGACGTCACGGGGAGCGTTTAGCAGCGTTGTGGCCCGGCGTGGCTCTCCATGCAGGTCATCGGCTGCTTGGCTCATTGGAAGCTGCATGCAACCCCCCCCCTTCCCCCCTGAGCCTCCAACAGGTGGTGAGACCTTCTCTGGGCTCGGCCCGAGGCCGGTACATTGCATGGTCTGTATCACAAAAACTATCTATGGTAAGTTTTCTCTGGCCATTTTGTACTCCCCACCCCCCCCCCCCCCCCCCTTACGGTATTCAGCATAGACCAGTGATGGAGGGAAGAGTGGGTCACTGCAAATGGTGTCCTTGAGAACTGGTGTGTGTTCGGTCAATGTGTCTCTCCTCTGGGACTTTATGCCCGCCCCCCCCTCCCCATTAAAAGCTGGGGCCCCCCACTCCACTCTTCCCCCTACGTCTGCCATATTGCCGCTGCCCGTGTTAGTTATGCACAGTTAACTCCTGCCGATATTCTGTAAATGACCCATTTTCTCCTTTCTTTTGCATAATCAGCATTACACACCTTTGGCTGCCGCCTGCCTGTGCTTCGCGCACGGCCTTTGGGTCGGCCAGCCTCCTGAGCCGCTCCCAGCCTACATCTGGGCCTCCTGCCTCCACGGGCCACACGGCGCCATCAGGCATGCAGCCTGACATTTGCTGTGTCCTCAGGGTGCGCGCGCACGCGCGTGTGTGTGTGTGTGTGTGTGTGTGTGTGCACGCACATGCGCATGCATGAGTAAGCCCACCCCCCTTCTCAGGAAGAGCTGGGAACATTTGCCTGTCTGTCTTTCTCTTGTTTTTTTTCCCCCCATCCTCGGTGTGTGTGTGTGTGTGTGTGCACGCGTGTCCTTGTTTGTTACTGTATAACATCACAATGTTCTCTTCCGTCCGGCCCGGCTGCCCCAGCATGGGTGTGTCTGTCCCCCTTCACTCCTTAGCCGCCTGTCTTAACACTGCGACAGGCAGCCCTGCACTTTTTTTGCTACTGATCCAAAATAAAAACATTGGTCGAACACAACAGCCTACCTCCCTTCCCCAGAGCTAGGAGGGGTAAATGCACGCTTGGGGGTAGGCAGAAAAACCCAGCAATAGCATTGATACATCTTGGGTTACACCCTCTTCTGCCTGCCTGCCCACCTGTGTGTCTACTTGTCTGCCTGTCTGTCTGCCTGTCTATCTGTGCCTGCCTGTGCCTGTCTGTCTGTCTGCCTGCCTGTGCCTGTCTGTCTGTCTGTCTGCCTGCCTGTGCCTGTCTGTCTGTCTGCCTGTCTGTCTGTCTGTGTCCCTGAATTGTTTTGGTTCTGATGTTAGTGGATTACAGGATCACTGTATGACAATCAGGTTCATTAGACTAAGTACGTGAATGTTCTGAGGCGTTCCTGTGTGCTCAGGGTGGGGTGGGGGGCGTGTTCCTGCAGCACGCGTGCCCGCCAGCTGCCCGGCCGGCTGCCCGGCCGGCTGTTACGCTGCTCTTTTAATTTATCGGAGTCTCCACTCTGTGGTTTTAATGAAAATGTCAGCTGACTGTGAGCACGGAGGCTTCCGCCTGCAGATTCATAAAGCCGCCGCCTTCCCCCCCCCCCCCCCCCAATGGCGACAGTGCTATTTCAGCGGTGGGGGGAGCAGGGTAGGTATCGGCGATAAGATGGTATCGATAAATTAATATTCCCAAAAACACGAGTGAGATAGAAAGGGGTTAAGAGCAGCGAGGCTAGTTTAACCTTGATAAAACTGTTGTTTCAATGGGGCTGGTTTTCTGGCATCAGTCTCCATCCATCAGCATGCCACTGAAGTATGCAAATGAGCGGCACGCACTGGAGTACAGTGCAGCTAAATGGACCGTTTTGGATGTTCGATGTTGCGCGCTGACATGGCGATGCCACTTACTGTCCAAATTTAGTGTTCCTCGCTGGTCCCCCGTTACCCCCCCATGGCCAATGTACAGTGTACCGGCGAAATATGGTGACTCATAAAAAATTTATAGCATGTAGAATTTTTTTTCATACCGCCACATTGTTCCTCATTCTTACCCGTGTCAGCACAAAGCAAACTAGTTGTCTTTGTAGGTTTGTGTCATGTCTAATGCGCCATTTTTACGTTGCATTTTTCCCCTTCCCAAAAACTTGTCCCCCCCCCCCGCCTGCCGTTGATATATTTACATTTTATTATAGGTCTTTGTATTCAGTGGGCCTGCGGTAAGGAGAGCTGTGATTTGCCGGGCTGACCCCTTCGCTGCGTGTTCCCCAGTATCCCGGCAGCTCGGTCGCAGGTTCGAGCCCCTTTCACATGCGCTCCTGCTCACTGCCTTGCTCACTGTCTCTTTCATCGCAGTGGGTCTGCCAGCAGTTTTATGAATATCGGCCCAAATGCTTTGGCTGTTTGTTAAACTAATTGGTGGTTTAGGGTGTGGGTTTATCACGCTTTTTATGGTCTTTTTTATGGATAAATGATGTCCAGACTGTTTGGATGCAGCATGTTTTATAAAATACTGTTTTTTTTAACACACAGGTAGTAAAAATGTTATATGTTATGGCCAGCATGCTCCTGTGTATTTCTTTGGTTTGTGTGCTGCCATTTCAAATGGCTAATATTTCACAGAGAGATCAGCAGTTTTTTTCTTTTATTATTTTTTACAGCATCATTGCTCTAACTTCTCCTTTTCTAAGGTTTTTATTTGTCGTACGAATCAGATCTCAAAGTTCCCCCAGCAGGGTGGGTGGGATCAGATACTATCCTTTCCCAAGAAGGCCACTGCACAGTCATAGATGTCAGTCATCGATGGTGCCGTCCCTGTCTCACCAGAATATGGTCTCTTTGATTGGCCCAGAGCCAATCGGATAGATGAGGCACCTCCACATCTGTCGGGATCCTCTTGCAGTGCTGGGAAAAGTAATGGGCTTCCACTAAGAACTGTGAGCATTAATGCGTAGATGGTTTGTTGGGTCCTGACGCTGATATCTGCAGAAATGACCTCTATTTACGCGGTGGATGAAAATGCTTGGTGTTTTTTTTTATTTCTCCTTTCTTTATTGGAGGGGAGTTCTGGGGGGCACGTTGGCTTATGAAATGGACATAAGAGCCTGACTTTTATATTAGATGGTGATATTTACTTTTTGTTTAAAGGCAGTTTGCTCTGACATCTGAAAGCTAAAGTGCAGCTGGTCTTTAAATCCTGTTATAAAAGCTGTGCGTGTCTGTGGCCTTTCTCTGGTACCCTGTTATAAAAGCTGTGCGTGTCTGCGGCCTTTCTCTGGTTCCTCTGATGTCTGGCCCCTAGCTTGGCTGGAGATGCACAAAGCTGGCGCTTCGTGACTGAAGCGCTGGCTTTCCTGGGGAAATTTTGGCAAATGCTGGTAGTGAACCAGAGGCTGAGAGGTCACTCTGCATGTTCAGCTTGCTGCCTGTAATCCTACAAGAACAAGGAGTGTAGCTTCTGTGTAGCTCTGCGTCAAAGGTTACCTAGAACACATCTAGAACATAGCGAATTTTTTAAAAGCCTGGTTGCACCAAAATTTGATAGTGCTGTAATGTTCATTTCCCACAAAGTAGCTCCTGTGTGATTCTCGTAGGTAATGAGATTAGTGATAACCTGATGATGAAAGGCGTGCCCTTTCAAGGTCTGTGACCCAAGCAGCATGCCCCCCAGGCCTGGTCCCACCAGCCCGGCCTGCCAAAGGTCCGACAGACAGCTCCCTCTCGAAACCCGGTTGCCAGCGAGAGTTTCCTGGTGCGAACACAGTTAAGCCACCCTGGCCTCCCCTGTATTATTCCTTACGCCTCCTTGCGTGTCTTGCGGGGAACCCATCTTTTTCAAAACGAACCTTCTTGACACGAAAGTGCCCCCCCCCCCCCCAAATGAACAGCAGACATAGGGAGAATGACGCAAGCCGCTTCAGGCGGCTTTAAAAATTAAACGGGCGTGTTGCCATTGATGGATATTCTTTTATATGGTTTTTATTATTTTTTTCCCCCCCAGTTGTTCACTTTGCCTCCTACATTCCAGAGCAGGCGCCTATGAAAGCAGCAGGCAAGACCTCCACTTCCCATTTAGGAGGCAATTTCTTGCAGTTCCCTGCTGTTCTACCTGTCATCCTGTGACATTTCTCCAGAGAGCGGTGACGTGAAATAGCGGGAGAGAAATTACCAATGCAAGCCCCCCCGGCCCCCCTCCCCCACCCTACACTCGGCTCTGTAACCCGTTCCTCCCGCACCGTGTGCGTTTTAAGGAAATTTGAGCACGGTTACTGGGAGGCCAGACGAATGTCGCCCAAGCCGTAATGTCCTTCGCGCTGCATATTAAGGACATGCTCTGCGCTGGCGGGATGATTTTCCCAGAGTGCTTCTCCAAGGTGCTTGTGAAAACATTAATAATTTAAAGACGGAGGCGTGTCTGAGCAGTAGCTGAATGCGTGTATCTGCCTGTGCTTAAGGTGTAAATGAGTGGCTGGCTGCAAGCCCCCACTCTGTCCACTCCCGCCCATCCTTAATAAATAGGTTCCAGCCCCCAAAACACTGAGGCCGGGAAATATTGTTTAGGTTTGCAAGCTGTCTGGTGGATTGAAGGTCCGTCCCGGAATGGCCTCGTCCCCTTTGCTGGTGCTGTCAGGACTGACAGTCCTCATGTTTGTTTCATCCTGCGGTCGGGCCGCCGCCTCTCCCTATCCCCCGATGTCATTAACGCGGGAGATCGGACCCTGCAGTGCCGCGCTTAATGAATTCCGCTGCGGCTCCCCGCTTCCCAGCCTCGTTACCCCAGCTCAAGGTGTCAAATTAAAAGCAGCCTGAGAAGAGGGAGAGGGGTACGGCCGGGGGGGGGGGGGGCAGGGGGGGCTTTCGCTGTGAAGCCGGCAGCGTGAGGATGCGCCTTCGTCACAGGGTGGGTCTCCAAATGAGAGGGTTTTTCTCGATGGAGGTGTTGCATGTGGACGGGGGCCCTGATGCTCTTAATGCTATGCTGGATACTGGGAGTAATGGTGCACGACATCGATACTCCTCAAATCTCTACTGCGTTGTACTGCATCCTCCCTTATGCGCAATTTTTAGGTGACAGTAACAAGAAATTGGAGAAGAAAGGAGCCGTTATGGTTTAAAACAGAGCGGCGGATTACAGTCCAGAATTTGATTTATGGTGAGGGGTTATGTTAAGTTATTTTCCCCCTCAGATAGGGCACTGAAAGAGGGACGCTAATTAGAACGTCAAGGAGGCTGCGACAACATCGTATTGACGTCGCGGTTTGGGAATGACAAGGCCGGTCGGGGTGGGCAGTCAACATTCGTGCATCCACATCATTCATCATCGTGCCGAGATGGAAACGGCAGTGTGTGGATTTGTCAGGTGCACAGGTGAAGTGTCAGAAATGAAAAGCCTCGGAAAGTTGCAGCCTTTAGACGAAGCCTGTAGACTTCCGAGTTTCTCAATCTCTGAGTCGTCTTTTTAATCTTTTCTTTAAGGTAAATCGAAGGCAGGTTGACGTCATTCTTATATATAATATAAAATGTATAATGCTGCTGTCCTTGGTGACGGCCATAAACCCAGAGGCTGCTGTAACACGCAGGAATGTCTCCCTGCTCCTCCGGCTCTCTCTCGACTTGACGGTGTGAAGTCATGACCCTAATGCTGGATCATAAAACGCTTCCTACTATAACTGTCATCGTTGCTCCCCTCCTGGCTCCAAGACTCATTGCTGGTACCCCCCCCCCCCCAATAGTGCCACAAGTGTGTTCTGTAGCAGTATGTAGCCAATTGTGGAGGAACTCGTTGGCATCATTTGTTAATTAAAACGTCAACGCTAAAAAATCCCAGGAGCAGCGACTGTACCGAATGGTATCATACGGAATCGGAGCTGGCCACGACTATCCTAATAATAAAGCTGGTTAAGAGGCGCCTTTGACCTGTGGACTGGGGCCAAACTTTGTTGACACCGATACCTGAGAGGACTCTGCAGTTTCTGCGGGCTGCTGTCCGTTTAGCCGGAGGCCATGGTGAGCAAAGCGAGGTGGGGCAGGTGGACCAGGGCAGCCCCAGCTTGGAGGCATCGCTGCTTGGCTGCCCGTCAACATATGGGATGAACAAGACCTCATTTAAGGACGTCCTATGGAAGCTGTAACCTGAGGGCAGCATGCTGGATTTATTTATATATCAATTTATTTGGAGGGGGGGGGGGCTTCCCCGGCAAGACAGCAAAAACGGTGGTAGTATGTTCTGTTGATAATACTGCGAAAAGAAGGTTTGATTCCTGATACAGCTTGTTCCAGGATATTAACACATGAACCTTTGTGTTGCCACATATTTCTGGAAGGAATCTTTGCCCCCAAATCCCCACCCCCCCAGCTTGCTTGGTGTTGAGCCGATTCCCAAGAAGGAATTCCGCCTGGCTTTTCCCACTGGCCTGCATGGGAGCGTGGGCCTGGATCACCTTGGCAGATCCAGCCCACAGCTTGTTAGATGGAAAGAATGCACCACGTTAATTAATGATATGTAAATATCCTTGAATGGGCCACATTTGCATATTAAGAGAGATTTGCGGAATCTGTGGAGTAATATATTTTAATTAAGGATTAATTAGAAATAATGGGAATTTCATTTCGCCTGGCAGATTCAGTTTAAATTTGTGCACGTGTCTGGCACTGTCGTCCGCTGAATACTGAGCACCTCAGCGAGTGCTGGTGCTATGCCTGTCCTTCTGGAGGCGCCAGTGAGCTCAACCCACTCTTTTACAAAGAAAAGGAAAAAAAGACATTAAAGGTGGTGTGTGTGTGTGGGGGGGTGATGCTCTGCCGATACCTTATTTGGCTTAATTTAATTTCCCCCCCACCCCTGCTCTCGCTGGCTTCATGAGGAAGGGAATGGCTGGGAGATACGGAACACTAGTTGTGTTGGCAATTATGTTAATGGGATGCTATTAGGCTATGATTCTGTATGAGCGATTGGGGAGCAGTGCTGCTTTGGCGGGAGAGGTGCTAGCAGACGTGTGTCTCCCTTATATTGCTCCAGCAGGTTTATTTACATAATGATGCCCCTCCTGTCAGCTGGAGGTGTGGCCATGACACTGGGAACCACAGTCAAACTGGTCACTTGCAAAACTGGGTACGGACAGATCTGTGAGCCGCTCCGTGCTGGACCAGATCAGATTTTGGTGTGCTTTCTACTTGGTCTCTCTGCAGGGTGCAGTACAGGAGGTCCTGCGGGGTGTAGCATGGGAGGCTCAGAGGGTGCAGTATGGACAGCACTGCAGGGTGCAGCATGAGATTCTCTGAGGGTGCAGTATGGACAGCACTGCGGGGTGCAGTATGAGATTCTCTGAGGGTGCAGTATGGACAGCACTGCGGGGTGCAGTATGGGATGCTCTGAGGGTGCAGTATGGACAGCACTGCAGGGTGCAGTATGGGATGCTCTGAGGGTGCAGTATGGACAGCACTGCGGGGTGCAGTATGAGATTCTCTGAGGGTGCAGTATGGACAGCACTGCAGGGTGCAGTATGAGATTCTCTGAGGGTGCAGTATGGACAGCACTGCAGGGTGCAGTATGAGATTCTCTGAAGGTGCAGTATGGACAGCACTGCGGGGTGCGGTATGGGATGCTCTGAGGGTGCAGTATGGACAGCACTGCGGGGTGCGGTATGGGATGCTCTGAGGGTGCAGTATGGACAGCACTGCGGGGTGCGGTATGGGATGCTCTGAGGGTGCAGTATGGACAGCACTATGGGGTGCGGTACGGGAGGTTCTGCGGGTGTGGTATGGACAACACTGCGGGGTGCGGTATGGGATGCTCTGAGGGTGCAGTATGGACAGCACTGCGGGGTGCGGTATGGGATGCTCTGAGGGTGCAGTATGGACAGCACTATGGGGTGCGGTACGGGAGGTTCTGCGGGTGTGGTATGGACAACACTGCGGGGTGCAATACAGTTGAGTCAGGTTGCGGTATGGACAACAATGCAGTGTGCAATACAGGTGAGTCTGTGGGTGCAGTATGAACAGCACTGTGCGGTGCAATTACAGGTGACTGAGGGTGCGGTATGAACAACACTGCGGAGTGCAATACAGGTGACTCGGGGTGCGGTATGGAAAGCACTGGGGACTGCAGTATGGACACCACTGTGGAGTCCGGTACAGGGAGGCTCTGAGGGTGTGGTACGGCCAGCACTTTGGGGTGTGGTATGGGAGCCTCTGAGTGTGCGTACGGACAGCACTGTGGGGGTGCCATACGAAAGAGGCTCTGAAGGTGTTGTATGGACAGCACTGCGGGGTGCGGTACGGGAACCTCTGAGGGTGCGGTATGGACAGCACTGTGGGATGCGGTACGGGAACCTCTGAGGGTGCGGTACGGACAGGACCGCGGGGTGCGGTATGGGAACCTCTGAGGGTGCGGTACGGGAACCTCTGAGGGTCCGGGACAGCACTGTGGGGTGCGGTACGGGAACCTCTGAGGGTGCGGTACGGACAGGACCGCGGGGTGCGGTATGGGAACCTCTGAGGGTGCGGTACGGGAACCTCTGAGGGTGCGGTACGGCAAGCCTGGGGGGTGCGGTACGGGAACCTCTGAGGGTGTGGTACGGACAGCACTGCGGGGTGTGGTACGGGAACCTCTGAGGGTGCGGTACGGACAGCACTGCGGGGTGCGGTACGGGAACCTCTGAGGGTGCGGTACGGACAGCACTGCGGGGTGCGGTACGGGAACCTCTGAGGGTGCGGTACGGACAGAACTGCGGGGTGCGGTACGGGAACCTCTGAGGGTGCGGTACGGACAGCACTGTGGGGTGCGATACGGGAACCTCTGAGGGTGCGGTACGGGAACCTCTGAGGGTCCGGGACAGCACTGTGGGGTGCGGTACGGGAACCTCTGAGGGTGCGGTACGGACAGCACTGTGGGGTGCGGTACGGGAACCTCTGAGGGTGCGGTGCGGACAGCACTGTGGGGTGCGGTACGGGAACCTCTGAGGGTGCGGTACGGACAGCACTGTGGGGTGCGGTACGGGAACCTCTGAGGGTGCGGTACGGACAGCACTGCGGGGTGCGGTACGGGAACCTCTGAGGGTGCGGTACGGACAGCACTGTGGGGTGCGGTACGGGAACCTCTGAGGGTGCGGTACGGACAGCACTGTGGGGTGCGGTACGGGAACCTCTGAGGGTGCGGTACGGGAACCTCTGAGGGTGCGGTACGGACAGCATTGCGGGGTGCGGTACCAGTGGCTCCAGCAGACGGTTTATTTATAAGGGGAACCAGGGTGTTGATACGATTGATCCTGGCCTTCAGAATTCATTATTAATTTGGAGCTGCAGCACATCTTTATTTATGCTGTGCCCCTTCCTCTTCATGTATTATTCTTTTATAGCCGCCTTATTGTGTGTGTTTCTCTGTGGATAAGACCTGTCATCCATAGGCCCTGCCTGGGGACTTGATGGCAGCAATCTCCCGGCCCTGGGGGAAACATTAAGCGGCGTGCAGAGCCCCCGCATGCTCCTATCCCCCAACCTTTCCCTTCCCCTTAATGAGAATTTCTCCTAATTATTTCAGTGGCTCGAGTGCGGGGGCCGTGGTGGAGTTAGATCTTGGTACTCAGACGTGACTGCTATGCTGATTGAGGCAGCAGATCAATAATTTAGGCCAGAGTCTTAATGGTGCTGCTAAAAGCTGATGTGTCTGAGTCCAGAGATTCGGCGTTAAAGGTACAGAGGCAGTAAAGCGGACCCAGGGCAGTCTCCCGTATGTAACCAAGTGGCTGAGGGGGTGGGATTGTTTTCATAAGCCTCTCTGGAGGGAAAAGTAGAGTTTGGTCTCTCATGGAAATTTCGCAACGTGACTGTGCCTTTGACTACAGTTGCTCGATGAGTCCCGGGCCCATTGTTTCTCATGGTTTAGAATTAATGTGAGTCTCCCTTTATACACACAAGTGCACATTCACGTCTTTAAGCGTGCTGGTTGGCGTGTTGTTTGGTGGTCTCTTCTCCATCGCCTTGCATGTTGCCTTTCCAAGCTGGCAGGACGTTCCAGGACTGAGAACACCATCCTGACCAGTCTGACCTGCTCTGGTTTCTGTGTTTGCCAGCCTTAGATGTGTTAGATTTACCTTTAGATTTGATGTGAGACCTGCCCCTCCTCCTGAAGACCATCCTGTCCTGACGTTCCTCTATGTCCTGCCCTTTTAAAGGAAGGATGGCTTAAACTTGGGAAATTCAGATAGGACCAAACTGTGATGCAGAGACCTACGCGCACGCGCACACACACACACACACACACACACACACACCTACCTACCTTTTGGCCTCTCTTCTGCCCTTAGCTACTTCCTCAGTTATTGAAATCCTGATTCTGGGAATAACTGTAAATAACAATGGATCCCCGATGAAGGAATGGGATTCATGTATAATATATTAACCCATCAGAACATTGCATTTCTCCTGAAACACTCGGTATGGAGTACCTTGTGTCACAGACTGTTTATGTTTTGGCAGGATGTTGGGGACTAAACCCCCAACTCCCCAAGATGGGTGTCATCTTGGGTCACTTCAAAGGGGATCGGAAAGTGGGCTGAGGAGGAACCCAGAGAAAATTCTGTTGTATCACATGAATGATGATCGGAGTAGACTGCAAATTTGTTGAACCTCAAGGGCAAGTAGAAGCAGCGGCAGTAGCTCCTTTTGTTTCTGAGAAGTGGTGTCAGCTTTTAATCCCCTTCATTAAACTGCTGGAGATGATCTTCTCAAGACTGGCATTCCCAGCATCCTCAGTGAAGAAATCTTTTGGCCACGGGCAACAATCGCTCTCCCACTCCAACCAAGGCCTTCTTGGGATAGTAACTCAGTGTAAAGGGTAATTAATTATTAAAATGCATTTGAAGTCACATTTTGAGTAGTTTATTCAAAGGCACAGTCTCCTCACTAATGGCGAGCAAAAGCCACCATTAGATTGAAAAATAAGGCCGTTGTCTCTGTTGACTTGTGGTGCGCTGCAATGAATGATGGTGACAGGCTGAACTGTTTAAATCAGCGAATAGAAATAAATGCTACCTCATTGCTAGCCATGCTGACAATACATTAAAGTTAATACCCCCTAAAGTAAAACGAATGTTTGTTTATAAGTGTGAAACACATAGGAAATGGTTGTTCACCACAGTAAAAAGCAGAGTGATGGGATCTGGTGGAGGTCAATCTTCCTCTGGAGTGTTTGAAATGGTGTGGTGGGGGGGGGGGAGTGAAGGTAGGCAGAAGGCGGCTGGTACGGAGATGTGGAGATCCCCCCTGGCTCTAATTGGTATGTCCCGTCTAGTTTGATTATTACTGTCACCGTGGGGGGAAGTTGTGCTGGTTCTGATTGTGTGCTCGGTATAAACAGGCCGTCAAGATGGCAGCTGTGTGAGTTTATAGATACGCTGGTGCAAAGGGGTGTGTGTGTATGTGAAATTCAGTATATAAAAAGTGTGTAATATATAAAATATATATTACACATTGTATATGTACTGAATTTTATGGTGTCTAGAACATGGATCTGTAAGTGATCAGCACAAGCCAGGAAGCATGTACCACGCCTCGCCGTCCACGGGTTTCGCCGTGTTCCATCAGGAGGCAGTTTAGTGATGCGGAGGCCCAGTGAGGTGGCGTTCCCAATGGCCAGGTGCCGCGGGTTCGAGCTCTGGTGCGCGGAAGTCCTGAGATCTGGAGGTGGTGAGTGGAGCCGCGGTGCGGATGGGCCTCGTCTGCCTCGCTGCCTCGCCTCGCTCTGTGTGAAATATAAATTTACTGCCCGCGTGCGGCTGGTTATTTATTTTCCACACTCCCTGCTCTGGTATCCCAGAGTTGACGGAGTGATTTTGTAAAATAGAAACATTATAGACTGTTACTGTCAAAGTGTTAAATGTGATATATAGAAGCGGGGCGTGCTGATGTGGGCCGGCCGGCCGCGCTCCCAGCTCCGCACCGCCATCCATGTCTGAAGCAGGTGCTCATGGGAAAAAGGAAGTCATCCGCACATAAGAGATGGCTGAGGTAATGTGCTGCGAGGTAATAGCTTTACGCACCACACTGGAACAGAGGAGCTCGTTAGAGGCCGGGCTTTAACCCTGTCAGCTCCATGCCGCCTCCGAGAGGGGAGATGCCTGGGGGGGGCTTACGTGGAGTGGGCGGGCGGCTCGTTGAAAGAAGGTGGGCAAATCGTTTTCTTGCATTTGGGTTTTCTATAAAATTAGAAAAGAATAGCAAGCTGCTTCATTAAGTGCTTAATTTTTATGGATGATTGTTTGGACACTGACAAGCTATAATAAATGGGTGATAATGATCGGGGGAGATGTGCTCCCCTACCCAAAACACGATGGGGAAAAGATGCGGTGTTTGCAGTGCTGCTGGACACGATGGGTTAACCCCATACAGGCCCCCCCCCTCAGGAGCTCACTGCCGGAGGCGGCTGCGGCTTGTCTGATATCAGGGCCCGCTTTCTGCCCGCTGTCGGTCGGTTGGGCTCACTGCCGCACTAACAGCTTCCTTCTCGATGGTCCTCCATGCCGGACGCGCCGCCCTCTTTATTTTGATGTGTGCCGTGCCGCTCGTGTCGTTTCCCCACTTAATTTCGTGTTTTATTGTCCAATATATGTTGTGGAAATAATGGAAGGCACCTGGCCAGTCGGTTAATTATCGGAGCCGGAAACGATGCGGTCAGCCTGAGAAAAGCCCCAAAGTGTCTCGGCCGAGACGGATTGACACGTCGGAAAGAGCTCCTGGGGGAAATATGATCATAACGATAAGGCAGGACGAGTGTTCCCCCGCTGGCCACTTCCAAACCTTTTTACGGCCGATTCAAAGATATAAAACTTTATTGCTCAAGTGTAAAAGGGACAGTGTTTTTTTGCATAGTTTAAACACGGGCCTGGGAAAGCCATCTCAGTTATAGCCCTACTGTGACATTTTAAACTTTATTGAACAAGACTTTTAAATCTGGAACAAGTATATAAAATGAGGAATTTATTAGTTTTTGTGGAGATAAGTGTCCCCAGCAGTTGGCGCCGTTGAGCCTGACCTGCAGATCGTCATATCGGCCAGGCAGACATTCATTCATAAATCTGAGCCGGGGGGGGGGGGGGGGGCTGATCCTTCATTGACAGGCTGTGCTGTGGATGGCACAGGACCTTTAATTACGCCACCGTAACATGCTATGGCGTCAGGTTACTCAGCTCCTGTTTCTGGTTTTATTATTTTATCATTTGATTTTTTTTTTTTTCACCTCCATTTTATTGAATGAAACATTGTTAAAGAAAGAGAGACTGTATGGTTGCATGTCAGATGGATTTTAGAGTGTCCATATTGATTTTAATTACGGGCAGCGGTCAGTCCCTGGTAAGATCTCATCTCCCGCCTGTGAGGAGTCTAGGATGTGGAGTGAGGGGGCGGGGCTTGGTCCAGCAGGGGGGCGGGGCTTGGTCCAGCAGGGGGGTGGGGTTTGACCTGGGAGGGGGCGGGATTTGCGTGGCGTAGCTCCATGCCCGGAAGGCCTGAATCTTTTATGAAGGCAAGGGAATTCGCAGTGCGCAGGTTGGGGGGGGGGAGAGCATACAGTGTGCTGTGTGTGAGGCGCAGTGCTCCAGGGACGGGATTGCTTGGCGTTAGGTACGCCCCAGTTAGCCACACTGCCACCATTTCCTGCAGTGGGCCATGTGCAGCCCTCACAGGGTGGCCATTGCGGGGGGGGGGGGGGGGGGAGTCACCTGATTCAGGTCCTTTAATCGTGGGGGGGGATGGTGTCTCGTGCCCACCTCACATCAAGGTCTTCCTCAGCGGGGGGGGCACAACATGAGGCTTGGTCTGTTTTGTCCTTTTTGGATACAGATATTCAGCGTTTTGCAGGGAGTGCAGCGTGTGCCTCTGTCCAGTGGCTGTATGGCCGTCCAGGGTCGGGCTGGTTCTGACGGGGTTCTTCAATAAGCTCGGGTTCCAGCCTGTGCAGCAGAATGCTGTCACTACGTCACTCAATGGCAGATTTCTTTAATACGCTGTGCAGGCGGGTGCCCTGCAGCCTTGCTGTCCTGTGAGTCGCCCTCTCGTCGCCCCAGATCAGCAGCGGTAACCCTCAGTTAGGTGAGACCCTTGTTGTCTCCGGCAGTTTGTACTTTGTTTACTTGTTTGTTTTCTCGCTGCTGCTGCGCCGATATGTGTTACGATGGAAATGAGGTGTCTGTCTGAGGCTGCCTTTGCCGTGTGGCCCATATGTTTGCCGGCTGATACAGTGCGGATTACTGTGTTCGCGGAGGCTGATAACTGTGCTTTATAACCTCGGCAGGCACTGGGCCCTAATCAGGCTGCAGCACATTTCCCCTCAGTCCGCGATAGAGGCCTGTTAGCAGGTTTATCACGGGGGAGATGGGCAGCCGCACACGCTTTATTTTTAGAAGCAGGTTTCTCTCTCACCACCCCCCCCCCAGCCTGGGGAGCAATCAGGCCTCTGCATCTCCCCCACTGGGACAGCGCAGCTGAAACCGATGTGAAGGGGGCACTGTTGAGCCGGCGTGCCCAGCCTGGCATGGCCCGTGTGTGTGGGTCTGGGGATGGCATGATGGTGGGGGGGGGGGGCATACGGTGAGCTGCCCCTTCGGATGGTGCTGTTCTTTCATCCCTTCTGCTCTTCTTCCCTCTGCAAATTTATACTAAGGAAGTAAGTTTGGCTTTGTCTCCCTAGTGGACAGTCCAGCAGAATTTAACTGGTTTCTGAGGGGTTTCTGGACTGCCGGACTAGTCTCTTGCTGGTAGCTTTGTGGCGCTGACCTTGAGGCTCTGCCGTGCCGGTAGCTCTGCTGGTCGGGGCTCTCCGACAAGCCAAGTAAAACCAGGGGATAAGAATCGCATTTGAGTCCTGATGAATGTCTTTGCATAGTACACTTCTAAACGCCTTTTTGTCAGATCATATCCAGAGGTGAGCTGGAGGCTGATTCATAAAAGTGCCTTTGTGAATAAATAAAAATTAAAAATAAATTCAGTCCTGGTGTTGTGTGTCATTATCGCTGTGGCGTCCAACCCCCACTGGGGCGCGCTGTCGTCCTGGTCAGCAGAGGTGCCTTTGCTCCTGGTAATGGGCCCTCCACCACGGGGCAATTATGTCGCGCTTTTTCCAAAGGCTATGACAGAATTGTCAGCCTCACTGCTCGCAAATTGCCGGCATTTTTCTTGCCGTTAAAAAAGATCATCCATTCAGCGTCTGAAATCGCTCTGCCGCAATCAGCCGAGCGCTCTGTGCTCTTGGGGCTGAATGGAGGTGGCCTCTAGCATTAGCATGAGATTACCTACGGGCCTGACGGGCGCATAGAGGGCCCCGCGGGGCCCGCCGGTGATCAGGCCCTCTCCGCCTGGCAGAGGTGGAACCGGCACCTTGTCTAGAAGACTGGTCTGGTTTCCTTTGCTGGGAAAAGTCCTCCATTTATTGCTTCTTGTTCAGACATGGGTGCCGGCGTGTGCTGCAGTCGCATGTTTGTGAGATGCTGCCACGAGCCAGAGACGGCGGCTGCGCCTATGCACCGTGTGACGCTGTATGACACGGCGCCTCGGTAACGCTGCAGGTGCGGCAGCAGTCTCTCTCTAATAGGGTGCGGTGACATTCGGCCGCTGCCTCGAACCTGCCGCCGGTGCCGTGCACGCGGGTGCCATCGCGCTCTAAGCGGATTAAAGCCGCGGCGGAGGGAACAGAGGGGAACGCGGCGTCCCAAATAGCTGATTTGGCTCCGTCTGCCGTGAGTGCTGGAGTCGCGCTCAGTCGTGGCAACCCTGACACGGGCCCACAACAAGCCATTAGGAAGCCACAGAGCGGCTCACCATGGCGACCGCATGGGTGTCAGGAAAACTGTCAGCCTATCACCCCCCCCCCCCTTTGCGTGGAGGCTCGATAAATTAAAGCTGTGTGCAGACGGCAGCTTGTGGCAGCAGCAGATCTGCAGAGGAGCTCGAATCGCGAGTCTCTAGAGGTAACCGACAAGTAGGTCAGACAGATATTATAATCCAGGTACTATCTCCTGGAAAAAAAAGCCCCCATCCCCAAAAAGCTGTGTATATAATTGTGCGTCAGCTGCAGGTACCTTATGCAGCTGTTCCGAGGGGGGTGTTTCTAACATTTAAGATATTTAATAGTAGAGATAAAGGACCAATCAGATGCACAGATAAAGGACCAATCACATGCACTGTTGAAACTCCGGCATCAATGTCTGCTTGTGTTTGGTGGCTTCTCGCACTGCTTTTCTCGCACTGCTGAGTGGTGTTTATCCCCATGAGCCGTTGGGCTGGATGGTACGCAGTCAGACCAGGGAAGTGGAGCCCCCTTGTGCCTCTGTGTCACCACGCCGCTGCAGGCCGTCGCAGGCCGTCGCAGGTACCGATTCCTCCCTCTGAGAGAAGTGGCTTTGCGAGGTGACTCCTTGTTTTTTAATTTACCCTAGGAAAAAAAACACAGCGGCATCCCGCAGAAAGGCCTGCCGGCTTGCCAGCTGAAGCTCTCGGCTGCAGGCAGGTGGTTCGAATTTATTTGCCGCGGTGACACGGTAGAACGGAGAGCAGCCAGTGAGCGAACCAGGTGCCTGTGGCGGGACACTGGGCATGGTGCGTAAACAGGCCACCGCGGGCTTCCCAGCAAGCATGCGGCTTCGCCATGGCCTGGAAGGGTCTCTGGTTGGGGTGTCTGCGTGGCCCCTGGTCTCTGGCCGGGGTAACTGTGGCCGGAGGGGCCCGCCTGGGCCCTGGTCAGGGTGCCTGCATGGCCCTCAGTCCCTGGCTGTGTCACACGGACACGCGATCATCACAGAGCAGTTTGCCAAGGGCCGGCAGTGGATATGGGAATTAAATTTCCCTGACATTAATGCTACTCTGTGGCTGTGCATTAGAGAGGCTAACTTGATTCTGCTCCGAGTCGGAACAGGGTGAGTGCCCCCCACCCCACTCTCCCGGCCTTACTGCCCCCCCCCCCCCAAACCATCAGTCTGTGTGTGTGTGTGTGTTTTTTTTTCCCCTTCAGGTTACATGTGGCTTCCACACCCCATCGAATTATGCTCACATTTTTCCATTTGCGCCTTGCTGCATCTGTCAACGCCACCCCCCACACTCCGTGGAGTAGAGCTGGGTCTTTATTTAATATTCTTTTGTGCGGCTTTCCTGAAGAATGGTCGTGGCAAGAGGAATGATACTGTGCCCCCCCCCCCCGCCCGGTTTTTGTCTTCTGATTGACACCCAGGTCTCCCCATGACCTATATTCGCATCTGCTGTGTGACCCACATAGACATGATAATGATGCGGTGGCTGACCCCAAGGCTTGCAGGGCTCGCAGTTTGGGGCGATAGCGTCCGCACCCCCCCGGGACCCGCAGGGCACTGTGCTGGGCTCTCCCGAGACGGGCTTCCCCAGCAGCCACGCCCCCAGCCCAAGCGCTCAGCTGCGGAGGCCTCTGATTCGCTAATTACTGTGATTACTCCACTAATCTGGGACGGAAATGAAACGGTGACGGCGGACTCTGTGATTTGTCACTTTTTTTTCCCCCCTAAAGCCCAGAATCCTGACAGACCTTCATTTGCCCCTATTCAGGGCTGTGTCAACGTTTCATTTTAGCGCAGATGCACACACCCTTAACCCCACGATTCCCCCCGTCCACCTCGCGCCCCCCACCTGTAAACAGAGCCGGCACTGGCCCCGATTCCCGAAAAGCTCACTTGTGTCACCGCTGTGAAACTGCAGTACAATGCAACCATATCTTATTTGGGTACGAGTGGAGGGTAATGTTCTGTAGCTGCACTGTCTCTTTTCCCTTATAACCTTCAGTAGCTGATTCCTAAAATAGGATATTGGCTAAACAAAGTTGTTATTGTTTTTTTTTCCCCTTCGTGAAGCATGCAGGGAAAAAAAGCTTCAAGTAGCTCCTGTTACCCCCCCGCCCCCCCACAGGAAAATCGCCGGTCTTCTCTGAACCAGTGTCATGTGGAAAGTAGCGGTAATCAAGTTTGATATTTTTGATGGCTTGCATTGTTTTTCTAAGACTGCCAAGAGCAAAGTTAGCACTGGAAGCGTTTTGTACACAAAGACTCACAAATGGAAAGTCTCCTGGGAACAGCGCTGTGACACATTCAAAACTTTTCCCAGACGCTCTATAGTAAACCCAAGTTTTTTTTTTTATTATATATATTTTTATAGTTATTTTTTTAAACTGTGGAGTTCACGTTAAAGTTCCCGTTATGTACGGAAAACAGTTATTACGCCCTTTGTATGTGGTACTGAATGACGAACGATTTCAGCGATTTCAATTTGAAAATGATCGCTGGTGATACTTGGACTTTCCTGCTAGGCCTTTATTCGCGTCAGAAGGCATTACAATCGCATGTGTAATTTCACCCCATGGCTTTTTAAGCTCTCCTGTTGACACTGTGGTGTGAATACTTAGTGTTTCCTTCCTCTGGCGAAAGACTGTTCCAAACATTGTTACGCTAGATATTTAAAAAAAAAACGATACCTTTCACACAACAAAGGTGCTACGAGTCCCTCTGGAAAGATCCCTGGGAAGCAGGGCTGGGGGGTTATGTTCTTATGTAGGTGTGAGAGTTTAATGGCCGTTTTTGAAGCCACTTTGTGTTGTGCAGTAACTAGTGGTCACACTCCCGTTCTCTGAATTTGGCTGGGCCCCGAGTTTTAACCCTTGCGTGTATTTGATAGCTCTTTGGGTTTAAGAGGCCAGCCTGTCAGTGGCCTGTTTTATTCCGGATGGGAGCCTCATCTCTGCACTCTCAGCTGCAGAGGCTGACTGCCTGCATCCTGCTATTAAAATAATAGGCCCTCATATTTGCGTGCTGCCTTCAGGCTGTCATGGAGTCCTACTCCAGGAACCCCCAAGTGTGTCCCTGCAGGTCACATCCACGCACCACTTTCCCTTCCTCCTCCTGTAATTGGCTCTCGATTTGCCTGGCCCTTAGCTTATTCGCTTATCTCCAGCCACTGATTGGTCCCCCCTCCCGTGCTGCTATTTGCCGCCTTAATCCCTGGTGCCGTGATTGATGGCTTCGAGCGGCCAGGGCTCTGACGCCACCACCCTGCATCCTCTGGCCAGTGGTTGTTATGGTATCTGATTTGCTGAGCTCTCGCTGTGACAGTGACGGCGTCGGGTCGGCTTCCTCTTTGATGACCGGCCGAGGCCTGGATGTGAATGCGATCCTCATTTCAAAGCTTGCTTTGCTGGAAGACTGCGCTGCCCGTTTGCTCAGCTTGAAAGATCGCGTCGTTCTTCCCCCCCTTCTTTCCTTTTCGCTACATTCGAGCGCAGTGGCGGCAGCGTCACACTCAAAGCTGCGGCACTGTCAGGACGCGGCGCCTCTCGCTTTATTTCCCTTTGGCCTGCAATTACTGTGGCGTAATTTCATGAAAAATCCCCTCTGCAGTGAGCGCTATGCTTCATTTTGAATATATTACACTCATAGCGGCGTACTGTACGTGTATTATGTTAAATTCAAAATCCTATTATTCCTATCGCCCTATAATATCAGTCCCACAGGCAGCGTGTGATGTTATAATGAGGACGAGGGACCCATTGCTCTCCATTGACTGCTCCACTGCATTTCCTTAAACTGCCAAGTAAGGCCGGCATTAATAATTCATCTCATTAAAGTGTGTAATTAATCTGGAGCGGTGTAACGGGAAGGAGCCGGGCGAAGGGCTGTTTTAGGAAGTGCCGGCGAGCGGGCGGGCGGGGGAGGGGGTCGCTGGGGGGGGGGTTTGACAGCGGCAGCCCTGTTTCTTAGCACGCCGTCTGATGCATTATTTATTCCCTCCGAAACGCCTTGTGCTGGCACGCACAGCGCCTCCCTGGGCCGCACGGCCCCCGCCCGGAACACCTATCATTAACACCAGGGGGTGCGGGGAACGCACCGTGAAAATTGAGAGTGCTCTCCCTTATTAGCAGTGCCAGGGTGGAGTTTTTTTGTTGTTTTTTTTTTTTTTTTTTTTTTTTTTTTTTTTTTTGTGGGGGGGGGGGGCAGGTTTTGTTCTTCGTGTCTCTTCTGCTCTGTTCTCAGAGCCTGACAAATGCACCAGGAGCTCATGGAGCCAGCCGGGGACCAGCAGCTTTGATTTTTATTTTAAAAATAAAATCTTGGGTAAATGGCAAACAGTGTTTACTTCTGTATAATTTTCGGTCATGTTCAGGCCTTCATGCCCAGTAAGCTGACAGAATCTGAAAGGGCGGATGGCGCTCAACACGCTGTGTAATGTAACATCTACACGCAGGCTCACATGTCTTTGGCAGGGGTCACATTGGCCGGTCTCCCCCCCACCCTTGGTCGCCCCGTTGCTGTCCTGGTGCGGGGGCCGCCTTGGGTTTCCCCCGAACAATAAACAAGGTGGGCTGGCACGCCTGAGTGTAACAGGTAGACTTAAACAAACGCTGTCAGATGAATTCAGCGTCTCTCCCCGTCAGCAGCCCCCGCCTCAGCTCGCAAAGCCCCTCATCTGCTCCAGATGTGGTTTAATTTACTGCGACTTGGCTAATTACAGTAATTAAGGATTAATTACTGTTAATTACGTTCACATAAACTCATCGCCAGTCAAAGAGCGGAGCCTTATGAAATGTGCCACGCGAGCGAACATGGGCCCCGCGCCCCCTCTGCCCGCCTGGCTGGCTCCAACGGGGCCCCCTGGTGGCCATGCGGGATGCCTTCCCCTGCTTCTCTGCCAATGTCTTTGAGGCCTCTGCTTGCAGGATGTCTGGGAGCTGCGGAAGGTCTTTCTGGGCTTTTTGGGGTTACGATTTAAAACCAATTTTTTTTTTTGTTTAAAATTAAAAGAAGTGCAGCATAGAGTCGCATTTGAAAGGTCCCCCATTCAGAACGCTGAGAGCATATAGCATTTAGCTCCTGCTCTCGGTTTGACAGGCTGCTTCCTGATAAAGCCGTTTCCCTACCCATAACCCCCTCTGCCCTCTGCCTTTCACCCTCATGGCAGCTCTCTGATAAACGCCACCGGTGCTCCTCTCCCAAAACATCTGTCACGCATGTGGGGTAGCAGACACAAACGTGGCTCCTCTAGCATTAAAATGTACAGTGCGAGTGTTTGCCAGACTGCGCTGATGGTTAGAGGGGGTCGCGAGTGTAATTAATGCAGCCTGGGCCACCGAGACCACCTCCTTTCTGTGTCGGCATGTGGAAACGGGCCTACGAGGCGTTCTGTGGGAACAGGTGCTGCCCGGGTGCATGGTGTGGTGGTGGGGGTGGGGGGGGGCACTGTCACACGCTGACGAGGCAGAGAGATGGCGGCTCACGGCAGACGGCGCTTGCCTCTGTCGCCATCCCCCCCCTTCCCCTCTGTGGTGACTGTGGTCATCTTCATGGTGTGCGGAGTGAGAGAGTGACACTCATTAAGGGCCCTGAATGAATGGCTTTAATAAAGAGCCTCGGCTCGGCCCGCAGCCCTAATAACACTGCCCCCCCTCCCTTTGGCCCCGCCGCTCACGCCCCTGCTTAGGCGCCCCGGCCGCGTCCCCCATGCCACACACGTGCACATGGCTGCGGGCATGCGGAAACACGCCATCGTGCCACCCCTATAAGCTCCTGAATGTCTTTAATCAATCGTAAAGTTTAATGAACCTCCTCACCGTTAATTACAGCCTCGTTGCAGATAGCACTCTAAAGTTTTTATGTTCATACTAAGGTTTAATTTCAGCTCACACCTGAAAAGTTAAGCGTTATTTTATTTTTTACTCTGTGCCCTTATTGAAATGCGATCGCATCACATGCCTCTCGCTTGATAAAGCTGTATTAAGGTGCTGGGGATTTCTCCGTGGCTTTGAGCTGCTTAATTCACATGTATAGTATGAGGCTAATTATATCAGCTTGACATAAGGCACCTTAAATAATAACATGAAATGGCTGCAGGCTGAATGTTTTCCCTCTTTGGAATAATACCATCCCTTTAATGATGGCCTTTCACGTGAGCTTCACATCTCCTTTAATGCTGACTGCCTCAATACGGACTGCCCTTAGGCCTGGCCGGGCCCGGACACCCCCCACCGACTGTAATTACCATTATTAGAAATGGCTCCGGGGGTGTAGGGCACCGCAGAGCAAAGTGCGCGCCTGTCCGCTCTCCTTGGACCTCCTGGTCGTGAGCCTGGGGGGCCGGAGGGGGACATGGAGGAAGACAAGAAGCCACCAAAGCCAGCTAATGTGACGCCTGTCAGAGCCCCTCTCACCAGCTGTCACCCCTGAAATGCACCAGGGTTCATTCTTTTAATTGACACCTTTTTTATGCTCTTTCTGCCTCCCTCAGCCTCTGTGACCCCCCCCCCCCCCACCCTGTCCCACCCCGCCCCCACCCGGTTTATTGTTCCCCCGTTGCCGGCCACCTTGGTGAGCCACAGACCTCTTCATCCGGAGCTGGAGGGTTTTATAAACACTTTGCTTCTCGCTGCGTCTGTCAGTGTTTCTGTAGGTCGCCCCCACACTGGTCATCGGGGGGGCTCGCGGCCTCGAAGCTGGCCAGCCTCGTTTTCAGCTTATAAAATGTAACCTGATCGCCCAATGTCCCCCTGCACCTCCATAATGTATTTTTTTTCTTATGGCATAACACTTATTCACAGGTACCTGAAAAATATTACTCACATATGACTATTGTCATATTATTAGGATGAACCTGAGAATAGTGTGTCATTATTATAATGGCTGTTCATTAGCGTAGTACATGTATTATTGTTAATATTCCTGGGCATTATTGTTACATGGCGTTATGCTTGCAGTACTTCTGGAGAAATGCCGCCGTTTTTCACAACAGCAGAAGTGACATAGGGGAACGTCGCAGGATGGGGTGCAGAGCGGATTCAAAGAGCGAGCGCATGTCGTCTCCATTCTTGTACACCCCGAAAGGATGAGCCTGAAAGCCTGAGAAGGTGGCAGCCAGGGGGGTGGGGGGAGTGTGGTTTGATCACCCCCCAGCTCTCCACCTCCACTCACCAAGTGTTCCAGCGACTCTTTTCCATTCCAATGCACCGCGGCGCTATAATGAATGATGCTGATGTTAAATTAGCATGTAGCTGTCGCTTTGATTCTGGGGCCGGCTACATGACAGGCCCACCGTGGCACGCGCCAGCGTGGTGAGAGGGGAACGCCGGCGTGATTTATTAACCGCTAAAGCCGCAGCAGTGTGTCCCCTCCGTGTGGCCAAAGCCGACGAGCGGGCCGACCGCAGCCACGGTGACGTGTACTGGAACTGCTAAGCACGGAGCCGCCACACCTGTACGGGTTCGTTACGTGGGCTCTGAGAGTCCTAAACATTAATTTCATTTCATTATTGTAATTTGGTGCTGCTCGCTTGTTTTATTTAGTGATTGCACCATTTCCTTAATGCAGTCCTTGTAGTTTGCAGTGACCTTTTTGTCCACTGGTTCTTTTTAATACGTTTTATTGAATTATTAAACAAGTGTTATTCACATATGACTCCGGAAAGTGGCATTTTTGTACAGCCTTCTATGTGTATGTTATTGAAAAATTAAAGCATGAGAAGACAAAATGAATGTATGCAGTTATATATTTAGGTTTTTTTACTCGGTACTCTGCTGTTTTTGGCTGTTTCTGGTAAATGCAGCAGGTATATTAGCCAGTGGTGCGTGATGAAGAGAGGCCTGTACACTGAGCCACGGCAATATAATGGAGAAATAAATTAGTGTGTGTTGCTGAAGTCTGCCACCTAAATCATTCTTAACTGACAGTGTGAATTAAAAATGACAAAGTGCACCATGAATAATGTAAAATGCAGCAGCCACCAGTGTGATGCAGTAAATACAGGAAAGCTGTGTGTTTTTACGGCATTTCTTATTTTTTGTTTGTTGAGTGAGGGTTTTTCTGATCATCCAGGCGGCGCTGCGGCTGAGCTCTGTGCTGCTGGTGAATAGCATAAACACAAGGGTCTCACCCATTATCACAGCCCAGCCACTGTAACATGGCCCCCGCCTTAAAGGCGCTTTAACTCCTACAGAGTCGGCGGAGCAGGACACCCTGAGCTGGGCCACATCCAGTACCATATCTCACCGGTTTTTGCCTGGTTCTCCCCTACTGCCATCCCAAGCCAGGGAGTGGATCGGCTTACAATATCGACACAGAGTGGAGCGCTTCCAACAGCTAGGAACTGCCAGCCGGAGATGGAGAAAGTTTTATCATTCCTGTCAGAAACATCACAACTTGCTTGTTTGACCATACATCTTCCTAATTGTGACAGAACACCTCAGGCTCATTAATTAAAGATGGTTTAATTCGGCTGCCTTCGAACCACCAAGGAGGGCTCGGGCACTCTTCCATTATCGAGCTGCATGTACACCCCCCGCCACCCCTCCTGAGAGGGGGGTGTAGTTGTTTGTTTATCCCTGCCTCGTTTTGTTGGTCGTCTTTAATGATTGCTAACCTGGCCTTAACCAAGCTGGGCTACCACATGGATGGCCTCCATAGCTCCATAGGATGACGGCAGATTTCCCTACTTTTTTTTTCCTCAATTAGTCAATAAATAGCAGGGTGGCCTGAAGTCACTGAAATGCTTCATTCCGCTGGTTCGCCCGGCTGCCGGTGCCTCCTGCCCTACAGATGGGCTCCTCCATCCTTCTGGACAAGACTCAATTATTCATGAACGTAGAGAGCTGGAATTTGTCTTTGTCCTTGTTCAATTAAAGGCTAGCTGAGAGTAAGGGTTAAGCTGAAATGATCCCGGCCTCTCTATATAGCAGCTTGGATGAATATTTCACCATGTTGGCCTGCCGCCGCATTAAAACCATGGTATGTGTGTGTCGCTCTTTTTTCTTAATTGACGTCCCGATGAAAGGATGCAAGCTGCAGTGGAGACGGAGGCTGACATGGGTCACGTCAGTGTGCCACAGTGTGTGGCTGATATACAGTCTGTTTTTGGATCCTCATGAATCCTTAAACCTACATACAACCCCTGGCTGTGTGCCTTGGAAACTAAACTTGTTTAATTAATATCTAACTGGACAGTGAAAAGCCCCCTTCACCCCCCCAGGTGCTGGCCTGGCTTTTATTCAGTACTGATATGGTTTCTAAGAGGCCAGGGTTGGATGGCTGAGTTGACAGTTCCGCATCATTTTGTTTCACTTTTCTTAATGAAGTATAGAACCGCTCAGCACTCTGCCATATATCCATGCAAATGGAGTAAAACTGGAGTGCATCAGTGCAAAGGGCTTCTCTCGTACGGCCGACATGACAGCCTGGCCATGTGCGGAATAGATGCCAAGTAAATGCAGGCCATAGAACAGTAATCAGGCAGCCAATCCGGAACATGCGGATCAAAGGTTGGCTAATTGGCTACCGAGTGGGAATCGTGCGCCGGCGGCTGGGGAGGCGGATTAAGGCCTCGTCTCTGAGTGGGAGAAGGGTGTCCGCTGGAGACTTCCGGAAAGCACTGTGCCGGCAGGGCTGAGAGAGATGAAAAGAACATGCACAGATAATTGTTTATCCCTTGGAGAATGGCTGATGTTCATCAGCGGGTGGCTAAGTTGGTTCTGCCTGGCTCTGGATGGGAATGTGCCACAGAGCCAGGAATGGTAACATTAGGACAAATCAATTAGCTCACCATTACCCAATCACAATAAAGGGCTCTGAACTGGGGAGGCCTAATTACGGCCCACGGGGAAGGTAATGGGATGACGAGAACGTGGTTTTCTTTCCTTTATTAGTTATATTTATTTAATCCATTTCATTATTTTAATTGTGCGCAAGTGGATATGAATGGTATAAATAAATCATACTTTCCCTTCCTGATGAACCAGTAACTGCCTTTTAGTTATGAGTATCTGAGTTGTCTCTTCTTGTTGGCTGCTATATAAATCATATATTTTAAATCAGAATTAGAACTGATGGATAAAAGTGTCTAGCATTGTTGCCACATACCTCCAAGCTTGTGGGTTTGAATCCCACCTCTGCTCTGCATGTTTTTGTACTGTTTGCATGTTCTGACTGTATTGTAAGGGTTTGTTCTGAATACTGTGGTTTCCTGCTGCAGTCAGGAGACACACAGTTAGGTTATTCGGCATCTCTAAATTGCCTGTATGTACGATTTGTGTTTGTGAGTGTGTGTGTCCTGCAGTGCACTGCCATCCTGTCCAGTGTGTCCCCTTGCCTTGTGTCCTGCAGTGCACTGCCATCCTGTCCAGTGTGTCCCCTTGCCTTGTGTCCTGCAGTGCACTGCCATCCTGTCCAGTGTGTCCCCTTGCCTTGTGTCCTGCAGTGCACTGCCATCCTGTCCAGTGTGTCCCCTTGCCTTGTGTCCTGCAGTGCACTGCCATCCTGTCCAGTGTGTCCCCTTGCCTTGTGTCCTGCAGTGCACTGCCATCCTGTCCAGTGTGTCCCCTTGCCTTGTGTCCTGAGCTGCAAGGGAAGGCTGGATGGATAGTTAGATGAATATACTTCTTGTATAATGCTAAATACAGAAAATATAAGAGGGGGAACACACAGTGTTTAGTAGCAGTGGCTTCTGACACTAACGATGGCGCACATTATTAAATGGCGGCCTGTGAAGTCACCGGAAGGCCATGTTGCGTAATGAGCGGAAGCCAGCAAATGCGAGGCACTGTACTCACAGAGGTTGCCTTGTGCAGCAAGTCGCTGTCACTGATGAAGGATTCCCGGGCCTGTGCTCCATCCCTACTCTGTCGTTTCTTTTCCTGGCACTTTTTCCCTGACTGACGTTCTCCGAGAGGGCAGCTTTAGCCGCAAGCCAGAGCCTGTCTCGGTACCACACACCGGAACCACTCCAGATTTCTTTTTTCTCTTAGAAAAAGCACTTCAAAGGTGGGATTAAAACTGGGCAGAACAACAGGCCCAACCCTGGGGTTTTACCCTGGGCTCCGCCTTGTTGTCGGGGCTGTGCTGAGCCCATTCTCAGAGAGGATGTCGCTGATGGCCTGACGGATGTGTCCGTGCCAAGCGTGTCCGTCAAAGGGGGCAGGTGGGGGGCTCGTTCAGGTGTGAATGGATATGTTCTTGTGTTTTTGCCGTGTATGGTGAGGGCCCCTTCTCTGTTTGGTTTACAGAGCTCAGGTCACTTTCCACATGTTAACCGCCGGATACGACGTGAACCCCGTTCAGAGTTCATCTGCGCATCTCTTCCTGCCTCATCTGATAATGTCGTTCTCCAGCCAGCTGAACACGCAGCCGTCGCCATTTTAAGTCCTGTAGCCACCCTTGAGCGCTATGTGCCTGATATTCGTCTCGCTGCGCCCTGCCCCTGTACGGTGCTCGGTTGGCGTTCAGGGGTCTGTGACGCGCCACGGCGGAATCTAGGAGAAGCTGAGCACGCTGGGTGTCAGATGTCCGCTTCCCCATTTCTCCAGGCGCCTATCCCATTTCCTCTCCTCTCCGCTCTTCTCTGAGGCTTTCATAACAAATGGACGGCAGTGGATCACCGCTGCTGCCAGCCCCCCCCCCCCCCCCTTTTAAAAAGACTGATGGCAGCGGCACCACAGCCAAGTAAAATAAACACTGGCAAATGCAAAGCAGGGGCTGCAGTGTGTAATGGAATTGTTGTATGAACTCAGGGATACTTGGTGATTCCAAGTGACAGTCTAGACATGTGTGTGCGTGCATGCATGTCCGTGTGTGTGTGTCTGTGTGTGTGTGTGCATGCTGTGGGAGCTGGTTCCAGAGGTGACTCAGACCTCCAGAGTGTCCGTACCTTTAGAATTTGTACTCCTTTTCCAATAATTCTTTGTCTCCCAGAAGAGTAAACAAAACTCTTCTCGACGTACTTTGGTATTTTTATCCTGTGCGCTCTAGAACAGAGCAGGTTCTTGTTGAGTTCTTTGCGTCTCCGCGTTAAACGTTGTCCCAGCAGTTTAAGAGATGGTAATAGGCACAGTTATGAGCGCTCCAGGAGGAGAGCATGAAAATGTACAGATGATAAAGGGCTTCGCTCTCCTTTTAATTTTATGTTTTGAACTATGAGCTTGTTTTTGTGCTTCATTGACTCTGGTATTTATGAGGTAGTTATAACGTTAGAAAAAGTTTTATACTCTTTTCTGAAGGTTCCGTCAGATCTACTCGGGGTCTTCGTAAATCATGAACGTTGGATAGGTGCAGTCGGGAGAATGGGCAGTTTATGCAGGCACGGTTTTATCTGCACTCACCCCCCCCCACCTCCACCTCCGTCAGCCATTCACAGGACGCACACAGATGAAACAGGATGTTTGCAGAACACCCCCCCACACACAATGCCCGATGCATGACCTCATGACCCCACTCCGCTCACCAGCAGTCATGACATTTGCATTCCAGATACAGTGATGGGAGGGGTGGTGAGGGCGTTGCCAGGGGTGTGGGGGGTCTGCCCCCGCCCCTACCCACACCCCTGCCGAGCTGACAGCAGGAGCCTCTCTCATCCCAGCGGGCAGTTATGCTGAGGCCAGCTCACAGACCAGGGCAGGCCTCCCTGCCTCCCCAAAGTCTCAGGCCTAATGAGCTGGAACCTTTCATCCACTTTGATTAGGAGCTACTGCTCACTGGAGGGTGACTAACAGAGAAAACCACAAGATAAGATTTCTCTCTTAATTTGCTTTTGGCACTGTTTTTAATTGCTGATATGTGTAATTGAGGCTGGTGTGCCTTAATGTGTTCACTGTTGTTGTGGGACTAGATTTTTCTTTTTTTAATGAAAGCAAACAAGTAGAAAAAGTTCAAGAGTGTGTGTTTAGCATCTTAAATTCCTTTTGTTTGTACTTGTGAAATGCATGTAAAATACGTACCTGGTGTGTTACCTTTGAAATGAGTCTGAGGGAGACCCCTAGTGGACATGCTGTAGAACAGCTTGTTTCCAGAAAGACAAGCCACATCCCAGGGGGTACCAAGGTTTTCTGGGAGGCAGCCATGCTGTAGGGGGTAGGGGGAGCCCAAGATGACCTGGTGCTGTCAGTCTGGCATGTAGGTCGGTTGGGTTCCTGAGGAACCCTGGTGGCTCTGGTGTTTCCACAAACCATTTCCTGAACCTGGGAGTGAGCAGATCCAGGTTCAAGTGAGATGTTGGCTTGTACAGTGTCAAAAGCAGGTCTTGGTGAAAGGCCAGCTCAGCTTTATGATATTTTTTTTGGAAACTGAAGAAAAAAAAAATTGCACAAATGCATTACTGAGCAATAGGCTTTTAAATGTTACTTCCTAGCCATTGAAATAGTACAGTATGCCTTCATAGACAAATTTTAGATATATTTGTGGGTTATACTTTTGCTGGCATTGCTGCTTGAATCAGCCACCCTTTTGTTGCATTTCCTTCAGGTACAGAGATGGAGCATAAACGCTCATTTTGCTGCGTTAATAAGCCCAGCTCATTAGTTACATTGAAACAGCATTGTTTGTATAACTGCTTTGAAGAATGTTTCTGTGGGGGCTGCTTGTGTATAATAACTCATTCGACAGCGTCATCTCGTTAACAACGGCCCCCTTTAACGCAAGACCCCCCCGTGCCCCCCTCCCCGAGGGACTCTCTGCAGAGCCATGCACGGCCAAAAGGCAGAGATTAACAGACCGAAACCCTGCCAGCGGATCCTGCATTTTCTGCGGCGTGACGGATGGCGTTTCCGCAGATTCATTTTTGTTAGTGTATTCTGGTGACTTTGGTTGATTTGAAAAGGTTTTTTTGGTTGGATTTGGCAGTGGCGCAAATTTAGGAGGAACATGGACATTTCAGGAGAGCAACTGCTCGACTAAGGCCGTGAGCTGATGTTTCTAATTGATGAAATGACGGTTTAATTATCTTCCGGCTTGCCAAAACAGCATGTAGCCCCAGCTCTTTTATGGCAATGAAATGAGGAGAGGAAGGACTGGTGATGCATCATGGCTGAGATGGAGATTTAGGAGGTCTGTCCATGTGCCGGTTTATTTGGGAAACGCACTGGGAGGCCGGCCTATACACTCTGTGACGTGTCAGTGCCTCACACTTAACTCCCAACAGGTTACAATATTTGTTTGTTTGCTGGTGTGTGTTGGGTGTCGCCTCTGAACTTAGTGACCTCTGTGTGACCTTTGACCCTGGCTGTCTTTCCAGTGCTGAGTATCCGTGGAGCACAGGAGGAGGAGCCTCCGGACGCCCAGCTGATGCGCCTGGACAATATGCTTCTGGCCGAGGGTGTGTCTGGGCCGGAGAAAGGGGGCGGGTCTGCCGCCGCCGCAGCCGCTGCTGCTGCCGCTGGGGGTGCTGGCTCGGACAACTCTGCTGAGCACTCGGACTACCGGGCCAAACTCTCCCAAATTCGGCAGATCTATCACACCGAGCTGGAGAAATACGAGCAGGTAAGAGCCTGCCTGGGCTCCATGGTGCCCCCTAGCTCATAGCCTTGTCACAGTCATGGTCCCCTCTGTCGGTCCTCTCATGGTCAGTCACAGTCCCAGCTCTTGGTCCTTTCACAGTCAGTCAATTGATAACCAGATTTTGTCTGATCGCCGGTGCCGGTGGTGAAACTTGCCTGCGCTTATTAGCAGAATAACATTACATCATTTTTTATTCTGAGTAAAACGAAAGATCGATCTGCTACCCGTATTTAATAAGAATAATGAAAAGGTCATATAAGTAAAATATAAATAAAATGCTATGTCCTGTTTTGATCGCCATCGATCCCCCAATAAGTAATACTAACAAAATAACTGACAAAAATGACTTATTTACCCTCTGTTGTTTTGGTGTGGTGGGGTAGTTTAGTTTGAAATTGTGTGAAGCTTAACCTATGAGCTTTTTGCAACGTTGATGCTTATTTAGAATAACGGTCCCAGTTCTGCAGTGTGAAAGCGACACACGAAAGTAGCCAGGAATCGGTTGAGACAGCCCATGAACTTGGAACCAGGGATCAGGTTCTGGAACTTAAGGGTAAAAACGCCTGTAGAGACTATTTTCAAGGTTCCAGTCCTTGTGCGTGGCTGTGCTGCGGCTCCTGCTCTCCCTCGTTGTTCCGCAGTGCCTGTGCTGTGGTCTGCCTCTATCCAGTGCTGTGGTCTGCCTCTATCCAGTGCTGTGGTCTGCCTCCATCCAGTGCTGATGCGCGCAGCGGCTTCTCACCACTCTCCCACTCCTGTCATCCTCGTCTTATCCCTTATTAATTTGTCTTATCTATTCCAGGGCTGTCAGATTATCGAGTTTCACCCTTTCATTGAAGTACGGCGGAGGTTCTCCTCGTGTTATTAAGGGGGAGAGATCAAAATCAGCACCTTGGGGGTGTGTCATTTGGAAATGGCTTGGGAGATGATTATTGAGAATGCGTCGACTGAGAAGTGTTGTTATTTTTGAGAGGCATGTATATTTATTCAGGACTGCCCCGCTAGCGTTTTTGTGCCTGTCTGTCACGGAGCATTCTGCTCTCTCACAAACAGGGCTGGGGGGGTGCAAGTAAGCACCGTGTGGACAGAGTCAGGATTGCCACCACGATGAACAAAAAAATATCAATCACATGACAATTGTACCATCTCATGACACTGATTTTATACAGTGAGGACTGTATCCCATGTTGACTATAGAGAGAGGGACAGAGTCAGTATATAAGGGGAGGCACTGTGAAGACTGTATCCCATGATGACTATAGAGAGAGGGACAGAGTCACTATATAAGGGGAGGCACTGTGAAGACTGTATCCCATGATGACTATAGAGAGAGGGACAGAGTCACTATATAAGGGGAGGCACTGTGAAGACTGTATCCCATGATGACTATAGAGAGAGGGACAGAGTCAGTATATAAGGGGAGGCACTGTGAAGACTGTATCCCATGATGACTATAGAGAGAGGGACAGAGTCAGTATATAAGGGGAGGCACTGTGAAGACTGTATCCCATGATGACTATAGAGAGAGGGACAGAGTCACTATATAAGGGGAGGCACTGTGAAGACTGTATCCCATGATGACTATAGAGAGAGGGACAGAGTCACTATATAAGGGGAGGCACTGTGAAGACTGTATCCCATGATGACTATAGAGAGAGGGACAGAGTCACTATATAAGGGGAGGCACTGTGAAGACTGTATCCCATGATGACTATAGAGAGAGGGACAGAGTCACTATATAAGGGGAGGCACTGTGAAGACTGTATCCCATGATGACTATAGAGCAAGAGGGACAGAGTCACTATATAAGGGGAGGCACTGTGAAGACTGTATCCCATGATGAATATAGAGAGAGGGACAGAGTCACTATATAAGGGGAGGCACTGTGAAGACTGTATCCCATGATGACTATAGAGAGAGGGACAGAGTCAGTATATAAGGGGAGGCACTGTGAAGACTGTATCCCATGATGACTATAGAGAGAGGGACAGAGTCAGTATATAAGGGGAGGCACTCTGAAGACTGTATCCCATGATGACTATAGAGAGAGGGACAGAGTCACTATATAAGGGGAGGCACTGTGAAGACTGTATCCCATGATGACTATAGAGAGAGGGACAGAGTCACTATATAAGGGGAGGCACTGAGTCCAAATACCGATGCTTTTTCTGGCACATTCCCCCTTACTTCCGCTTACCAGCACCGTGTCACTGGCAGCTATGTGGAAACATCACTGGGTTATGCTTGCTGTCACTGTATATACAGGGTAAACAGTCGATCTCAGCCCTGACAAGGATGGGTGTCAGGTTCCAGCTGCTGTTGGAGTGACATGTCACATTGAAGCGGGCGGCCCAGAGGAACACAGAAAGTAGATGGATGTATTTGCATCAGAGAGATGGCCTTTTTCTGATGGTCGGGTGGACCCGCGGCACAGCACGTCACACACTGATAGTGCTGTAAGCGCCGATACCGGCTAGGAATAGGGCTGAACCTGGCCCTGCCTGTTTTAGCTTCTTCCTCATGATCGGGAGCCGAGACCGGGACTAGGACCTTGACTACAAGATGCTGACACAGTATATAAAACACAACAGTGACAGGGGCATCCCGGTTAAAATTATTAGTAGCTGCAATGCTGACAAATCCCACAGCATAGCATCCAAACACTGAAGGAGAACGGCAGCACTATACAGTGTGTGGCCAGCTGGGTAGCTGTATTTTGCTCTACTTTTACTACCTTAAAACTTTTAATTATTCTCCTCTTTGTGCTCCTGCCTTTTCCCACACTTATTTCAAATTATATATCATTGGCTGTGTTTCTGTCAGTCCGTGACATTCCTGTTGTTAGATTAACATTCACTTGTTGCCAAGTCCTTTGTTGAGTTTGGGGTTAGCTGGGAGCGATGCTATACTGAGCTGAGACGTGCCTTTAATAGGGTGGGGGGAGGGCCACAGTAAACAAGCAGAAGTGTGGCCCATTTTCACAGTGAGGTGAAGCAGAAGGAACACTAGAAATGTTAAAGTCTGATAATGAAATAAAAAACCGCAGCCCTTCATACCTACTGTTCAGGCGTATTTTGGGTATCAGGGAATGTGGCTGTTTTATGCTGTAGCTGTACAGGCCTGTTGGCACATGCAGGCAAATATCCTTGAAAATGTCCCGATGTTGGGGGCCCACCCAGAGGGTGTGTGTGACCCCCGCCAGTCCTCTTGTTACGGTTTGTGTAAGCCCAGTTCTCGCACCACAGAACCGGTTTTCCTTAGAGTATGAGGTTGTGCCAACTGCTTCTCGCAGACACACACGCACAATCGTGCATGCACACACACAGCAAGAGGGAGATGACTAATTGTCACACGTTCCCACCTCAAACTTGCGAACAGAGCTAGAGCATCGGTGTGGCAGAAGCTGGCTCCCGATAGCCTTGAACGTGGACGGAGGTGCCTGTCGGCGGTGGACAGCCCCGGCCGTGCCGTCTATTTGCTTGCCGTGTTTGTTGCGTAGCGACGGCACCTCTCCAGGTTCCAGGCGGAACCTGTGTATCAGGCGCGTGTGTCTGGGGGCATGAAATGCGATCCACCAAGGACCAGTCTAAAGGTACTGCTTAGAGTGTTCGAATGAAAACAAGGTCTGTGACCTCTGCATGCCAGCTCTTCCACCAGTGTCCAAACACACATGGGACGTTCTCATGCTATCTTCTTCGGCGTGTCTGATGTCGTGAGATTCTCCAGAAAGCAGCCCGCATGACGATATCTTCAGGATTGTGCTATAAGCACGAATACGTAAGCGGAGCTTGGAGATGCTGCCCAGCGCTTTGGCGCAGCGTCCGGCGTATTGATTTGCTGAAAACTGAGTGAGTCATCGCCACCCCCCCCCCCACCCTCTTTGCTCCACTACAGGCGTGTAACGAGTTCACCACCCACGTGATGAACCTGCTGCGGGAGCAGTCGCGCACGCGGCCCATCTCGCCCAAGGAGATCGAGCGCATGGTGAGCATCATCCACCGCAAGTTCAGCTCCATCCAGATGCAGCTGAAGCAGAGCACCTGCGAGGCCGTCATGATCCTGCGCTCACGCTTCTTGGACGCCAGGTCTGTCAGTCTGTCCAGTCTCTGCCTGTCTGATCTCGTCCCCCCCAAAAGCCCTGTGGAAACCCCCCCATCTGCCTCCTGTTAGATGCATATTGACATATAAACCATCCTAAAGCAGTGTCACATAATGAACTCGCTAATTTAAGTTATTTTGTTTAAAAAAAAAAAATCTAATTAGGAAGTAGCTTGCTCTGCATTCTACAATTGCTTCCCTTTTTGGACAATAATTCGAAAAGTTGCTTTATTGTGTGTTCTCGTCAGAAAATGGCTATGGAGGGAGGGGCAAGGGGGTGAAGAGGAACTTCAGCTTAAGAGGTCTTGGGTGGTGTTATACTGCTCACCGTATTTCAACATACAAGGTCTCCGGGTTTGAATAGATGGCTGTTTCATATTCATCCTGGTCTCTACATGTGTTATTTTTTTTTAACCTTTACCCACCATCGTAGGAGGAAGAGACGGAACTTCAACAAGCAGGCGACAGAGATCCTTAATGAGTACTTCTACTCGCACCTCAGCAACCCCTACCCCAGCGAGGAGGCCAAAGAGGAGCTGGCCAAAAAATGCTCCATCACAGTGTCACAGGTACACCATGCGGACCCTCTCTGCAGTGAATGGGAATCACCGTGGTGTTACAAGTATACCCTCCCCAACCCTAATCCCCAAGTGAAACAGCACGTACCCTGATGTCAGACAGATTTGGAATATTATACCAAAATATACCATTATATATACCATACAACTATATTGCACATAGCTGTACAGCTTATCAAATAAGGGGAAATAATGAATACATTTTAAAGGAATTAGGGGCATTTAGTATGGATAGGTTTGGGGTTTCTGAGCTTGTAGGCAGAACTCACAGTAATAGTGGTTTCTGTCATTTTCAGATGTTTTAAATCAATATTCTGAAATTCCTTTCAGCAAATAAGCTTTACTAATTTTAAGAAGCATAATGGTAACTTCCAAATACCGTTATCACCGCAGGAAGTGGTTTATGTTAGAGGTACAGCCCTTAAAAGTCAGGCTTACATGACGGTGATTGCCCACCTGCACCAACATCCTGTTGGGTTCTTCTCTTCTCTCAGTGCTAAATCAAGAAGTCCATCAATAACCTCGGCTAATCTAGAACGTGAGCGATGGCAGCTTGTCCGTCTCTCTGTTGATGATCATGCCAGGTTCCAATCCATCATGAGACCCCCCCACATTGGTCTGATCGACAGGGACCTTGTGCTCAGTTTCACGCCATCAACTGTCACCTGCCTTGAATTCTAACCCAAACCCTGGCTCCGTCTGGCCCAGCCGTTGCCACCAGATTAGATTTGTATCGAGCCTGAGAATCCATTATGGTCCTAGAGCCTGTCCTCTCTCTCTATCATTTCATGTAGTGCATGTCAAGGTCACTTATGGCTGTTTTTTAAAAACAACAACAAGTAATCAGACCCTTATAAATATCTAGAAACATGTCTAAAAATGCTTAATTGGAATCCTGTGGTAAGGTCCGTTGACTAAGTGCACGCGCGCACACACAGACACACGCACATGCTTGACCTACGCGGGCGGCCCCCACTCAGCAGGTGGGTGAAAGGTTGGTCTCCTCCAGCTGTACCGGACGAGGCGTTGGGGTGCCCTTGAGTGCAGCCTCACTGACAGTGCTGCTGGAGCGTCTGGGCCGTGTGGGGGCAGCAGGCGGCACAGGCTGCTTCCTGAACCCCCTGCTGTGCCCACAGGGGAGATTGCCATCGAGTCACAGTTCCCAGCACTAAAGGCTGAAACTGACCCTGAAGAAAGTCTCGCTCGGTGTTGCCCCAAAAGTTCAGAGGTTTGATGGTCATCATCCTGGATGAATGGAGATTCCATCCCACCTCTACTGTATAGCCCTATATCCAAGTTGTTGAAATGAGGAAACAGAACCTGGTCCTGGCTGAAGGAAATTGCGTAACGGAAACACTGGCTGTCTTCCACTCTGGCTAATAAGAGCTGTACTGGTTTCTCTCCTTCCTAACGAACGAACCCCCTTCCTTAGGTATCTAACTGGTTTGGAAACAAGAGAATTCGATACAAGAAAAACATTGGAAAATTCCAGGAAGAGGCTAACATGTATGCTGCCAAGACGGCCGTCAATGCAGCCAACGCGTCCGCCCACGGTAGCCAAGCCAACTCCCCATCCACTCCAAATTCGGCAGGTGAGGCATGGCGTCCAGCACATCCTATTTAATGCGTACACATTCCTGGGGATCCCTGAGCCCAAGAGCGGCAAATGAATCTGTCAGACATACTGCACACCGCAGATATAAGCATTTGTAAATGGACGTCTTTGAAACCGACATTTTGTTCTGAGTGTCCTCATACGGCTGTTAGAAATAAATAGCTCACACCTGGTTTGATCAAGCAAAATAGGCCACTGTAGGCTAGCATAGAGAAGCACAGCTGTTTACGCTGCACGCAGTGCAGAATCGGGCGAGTAAAGCACCACTGCACCACTGCAGACTGACCACACCTTAAGACGACACCAGTGCTGAAGAGGGCAAGCGGAGCCAAAAGCTGGAGTCACAGCTGGAGACACCAAGTATTATGATGTGCCAACATGATATGTGTCTTATCCTAATAGAGGAGCTACAGACACAGCATTTGGGTTTAACATTAGCTAACCTGGGCCCCTTTTCCAGTGACGAGTCTCCTAGTCCCCTCCTTTAAGTACTAGCCTCCTCCTTTTCCTCACTAACTTGCCTCTACAGAGCCATCCTCCCGTCTTGCTGTTGCGTGATTTGCTTTCTGTCCTCCACAGCCGCATGTATGCCATCATTTTAGTAATGTCTGCCATGCCATTTTCCCCATCTGCCAGGGAAATTTGAGCACTTCCTGGACTTCTGTATGTCATTAAGTTGATAAGGCAGCTGGGTCTTTTGTCATGTGGTCATAAGCTGTATTTGATTATCGAACCCCTTGTTTTTTTAAATTAAGTTTAGCTGTGGTCCTTTTTAACATCTGGGGGTTTCTGCCATTTAAAAAAAAGCCATGCGGGAGATTCTTTAGGTCTCCTCGCAATTCAATTAGGACTTCCTCCACTATTCATCGCCAGCCACAAAAATCGATTCTTTCCGAAGCTGTCAAGCCATCTGCGGCCTGATTGCGGGCTGCAGCGGCTCTGAGAATACAGCCCTGTCCACACCGCCTCGTCGGCTTGGTGTCATCATCGGCTAAATACGTGGGCTGCTAAATTGAGCGATTTTATACAGGAGAGTTTCAGATGCTGATGGAAGCGTCGGCCCTGCATTTTCTGTGCCATCATTCCATCGGGGAAACAGAGTATAGGGGGAGAACATTCTGATAAACAGTTGTACGTCTACTGCAGGTCCGTCACATGACTTTGGGTATGAGTCATAGTTAGGCCCTGCTGTCGTCACTACTGACATCGTGTCCTAGCCACAGTACCTCCACCTGCTCTCTGCAGTGACATCCCAGCGGGAAAGCTCTCTCCACACCTGCCCCCCCTTGGCTGTGCTCTACTCTCCTCTTCTCTCTGGCCAGCTTGCACTAACCCTCCCCCCCCCCCCCCTCCCCCCCATGGGCTTGCATGGCGGCCCCCGGGCCACGCGACTGTTCCTCCTCCTCCTTCTCTGTGATTCAGGTGCTCACTCTCTCCTTCCAGGTTCTGCCGGCTCTTTTAACATGTCAAATTCCGGCGATTTGTTCATGAGCGTGCAGTCACTCAATGGGGACTCCTACCAAGGGGCCCAGGTTGGAGCCAACGTGCAGTCACAGGTATGGAGCTGCTCTCACAAGCAGGACCCACGCACGGTGTGGCCCACCCCTCCCCTGCCCTGAGGGCCCACTGCCCTGAGGGCTTCTGGTACCAGGGCAAACATTTTACTTGAATGTTGGCAATGTTGGGACTTCTCAGTTGTCCCCACCTTTGACCTCCACACCAGCTGCACCCTAAAAGTACAGCATTGATCTGGCTTTCCAGGTGGAGTTAGATAAGCTAGGGACAGATTATACAATATGCTCTGTGAGTGTTATCAGCAAATGGCTCCATATTGTGCAGTAAACTGTGAGTAGCGGCTACGGCTGCAACACTTTGAATCTTCTTCCCTGTTCTGGTTTGGCTCCTGTTTTTTGGGTTACTTATGTATAGTATTTTGGGGGGGGAGTCCACGTCCTCCATCACTGTGGATCTTCCTAATTAGCATTTTGAAATGAATTTATATATATATATATATATATATATATATATATATATATATATATATATATATATAAAATTAGTATTTCTGTAATTTCTGTTCTGCATTATTTACAGTTTCATTCAGTTGGTCTGATTCTGTAGAAATGTATTGTAGAGCTCTGTGTTGCACAGGGGCATTTTGCTTACACTGCTTTGCCATTTTAAACAGCACTGGATGTTGTACTGGTTTTCATTTTAAACATCATTAAGGCTGTCTGAGCCAGCACTCTGTTACTCCATCGTCACCTTCGCAATAAATGACCACAGACAGTTTTGGAAGCGGCTCAACGTGTGTCTGTGTTTCTGACTTGTATGTCACGGTCTCTTATCCGCTGCTGGCGTTTGACCTTGCCGACATGTCGCAGTAAAGCTACTTTTCTGTGTTGTTCCTCAAAGAGAGGCACGTTATTTCCCTCATAGCGATGTTTGTTTACGTTCCCCCTCAGTCTGATTTAACTGATGCTGTGGGGTGTTTCATGAATATGCAAACGACCGGCCTGAGGGTCAGCTTCGAGTTCCACTGGACTGATCCTTTGGCAGTTCAAATGTCCTTGCATCTGTTTTTGAGGAACTAAATTTTAATGTCTCTCATGCATGCTAACGAGCTTTGCTGGGACCGTGTGATTACAGCAGAGCAGTCGTGCGTCATTTTACATGGTGGCTTTCAGTTCGGCTTCCGTAACGCTGAAGTAGGATGGCACTGGTTCCTGGATGTTTCTGTGCTGATCGCTGGGTGACCTTTCCAGCGTGTGCAGCAGCCTTCTGCTCTTTATATGCTGCAGAGCGTCGCCTGACTGGCCTTTGTCTGTGTTTTCTTGTGTTCTAGGTGGATACCCTTCGCCATGTTATCAGTCAGACAGGAGGATACAGTGACGGACTTGCAGCGAGCCAGATGTACAGTCCACAGGGCATCAACGTAAGGAAAATAGCTCCTTTTTTTAAATACTCCCTTCCCCTACCAATTATTTCAAAGCCATAGGGCTCGGAATGCCACTTAGTAGGACGCGTCTTGGCTTCACGGTCACCTAGCTGATTGTCCATGTATCGGTCACGCCGCTGGCAGAGCTCTGCCCACGAGAGGCGCGGTGCTGGGCAGGCTCCACGCAGGCAGCTGGCGTCTTAGCCTGTCAGGGCCCATCAGCGTTTGCGTTGGCACCTGCGGCCACTGGCGCCCCGCCGTGAGGATCCATAAAACAGGTGACACCTAGGACAGCCACTAGTTCGGGATGTCACCGAGTACTGGGCCTGGGTTCTCCATCGGAGGACCGAGCGCCTTTCCGAACAGACTGTTCTGAATCGAGCTCTGGGTCCGCCTAAAAATAAATCTGCTAGCCAGTGAAAAGCAACGGCGCTCCCTGCGTGGCTTTTTGGGGGATGCCGGCGGCTGAGGCTGCCATGGAAATTTGCAGCGACAGGCTGTGTCGTATGAAGGAAAATCGATAAGACAGTCACAAGAGAAGCCGAGTGTAGATTCGGGACAGCGATCCAAGCGCATTGGTCAGATCACACGTTCGCCATCGTAATGGCGCTGACAGCAAGCCGCAATGCGAGGATGTGTTTCCGGAGCCTGTCCCCTGCTTGCGTCCGCCTGGTAATGAAAAGAAACCCACCCAGTTGAAGCGTATGCAGCGGGATGGTTTCCGAGGCAGTGCTGTCCCTCAGAGGTCATAGGAGAGCCCTCCCCACAGAGAGCGCTCCCCAGAGAGTGTGCTCCCCAGACAGAGCCCTCCCCAGAGAGAGCCCTCCCCAGAGAGAGCCCTCCCCAGAGAGAGCCCTCCCCAGAGGGAGCGCTCCCCAGAGCCGTCCGGCTGCAGCCCACACTGAATGCTAACACGTGCTGAGCCTTTATTTCGAAAAGCAACTGCTATAGTCACCTCCGCACATGAAAATGGTGCAACTCATTAAAAGCATTTATATAATTTAAAACATTACATTTCAATTACTATTAAACAAATTGATTTATGATTAAAATATTTTATTTATTTTTAAATAATTAATATGCTAACCATTGCTGATAATTACAAAATGTGTTAGGGTCCCCTTTAGAATTGTGAATATGAAATGTTCATTTTGAAGTTCTGCTTCTCGGATATGTTTTAATTAGCACTTGTGTGTTGGCAGCATGCGCTCACACGCCCCGCTGCAGCGGCCTGGGGTAGCACGGGACTGGGGTGGCTTACCTCAGAGCGACGACAGCCTTAACATGGCCAGGCTGAAAATGTACCCCTTAGGGTGATCCTTAGCTATGAGTCAAATTTAAAAATTTAAATACAATCACCTTTTAATCTTGTGAATGTGTTCCTGGCAAAATGTTGCTCAAGATTAAGCAGTGGTGGCTTCATGGTTTGGGATGAGCACCTGTAATTGAAAGATTGCAGGTTCGAATCCCCGACCGCCAAGGTACTACCTCCTGCTGTGTCACGATGTCACATATGGGTTAAATGCAGAAGACACATTTCATTGTTGCGCACTGTATGTGTCAACGCTGATCGCTAAATTATTCTTAATTCTAAAGTCTCTAACTGTAAATATACTACAGTTCAGCCAAACTTACAGGAGTTTGACACCATGATCAACCATACTCAAGCTGGCTAGTCAGTGGGTAATAATGTCTCATTCATGCCAAACCATCACGTGGCACATTCACGCATATAAGCAATCTGGCAACCTGGAGGAAACCCCACAATTGCACTGGGAGATTATGTGAATTCCACACATGGATCCGTGGCAGGGACTTGAACCCAGGTCCCTGTGATGTGAGGCAAAAGTGCAAACCACTAGACCACCGTGTCACTTACATACTACTGCCTTTCTTACCGTTTGGTAAATTTAACTTTTTTTTCTTAATTAAAAAAAAAAAACTAAAAAAAAACCCAGAATCATTTGACCAAATGAAACACCTTGTAAAAATGTGAAGTTAAGAACAATGAAAGGTATTTAAAAAAGTTCTTTTTGCATGGTAGCTGCCTGAAGTTTTTAAATAATGATGTTTTTCATGGCCTATTTTTAATTTAAATGAGCCACACGTGGGTGATATGGTGGAGCACTATTGCCTCTCACCCCGGGGACCAGAGTTACATGTGTTTGCATGTTCTCCCCGTGTGGCCGTGGCCTTTTCTCTGGTGTCCCCCACAGTCCAAAAACATGCTGAGGTTAATTGGAGCTGCCATATTGTGTGTGTATGTGTGCTCACCCTGTGACGGGCTGGTGCCCCATCCTGGGCTGTTTCCTGCCTTGCAGCTGTAGGGTCCAGACCCCTGGGTCCCTGAATAGGAAAAGTGGTTACAGAATGTGGTGGATGAATCGAATATTTTTTAACATGGTTATAGCAATCAAGAAAATAAAATACAATGAAATACAGAAAAACTACAATCGATTGAATGACCTGAGAGATTAATGAGTGTTACCCATGCTGGAGGACTGAACTAGGCTTAAGCCATTCAAGCTGCTTGAGCAACCATCAAAAAAAACCCTGAAATGTTTTCATGTATAAGATGATAAATTTAGGAAGGTGAGCATTCCTGTTAAGGCTCTTCCCCTATTTTCCCTCTTCTCCTTTAACATTGATCATTCCCTTAAATGAATATGTATTTCTGATAGTGATTTTCTTTTGATAACTGGGGATGTGAATGAGCACCACTATAATGGACAGACTGTGGTGTTACTGTCGTGTTTACGCGACATTCGAGGGGGTGGAAGGGGGGGGGGGTCACAGACTGGCAGAGTGCCTGTTCTTATAATTCCTCTCACCCTGTTGCTGGTAATGACCAAGCAAACACACAAAGCATTTATGTGGAGAACTGTTCATTCTCTGTCTAAGAACAATAATTATGGCCTCGAAATAGACGTAGTGTGTCACAAACGCTGAAGATTTCAAAAAGTTTTTCCCCCCTCTTTTTCCACTCTTTTTTTGATTACAGACTGCCTCCATCTTAAATAACAGGCTTTGAAATAAGAGCCTGCCACAGACCATTTTCAGCCCTTTCTGATGGCATGGAAATTGCTATTAATGTCTCAAATGCTCTTTAGCAGGCCTGTCGCAGGGATTTGAAATGGCTTCCATGTCTCCCATTATATATTCATTCCAATCTCCAATGTGATAATTTGCTATAATTGATTCTTCCATTGCCTGTCTTGAGTTTTTTTTCCCAGAGAGCACTGGATACATTCTCAATATTATAATTTGTGTTTATTGTCTCTCATGTAAATCACTTTCTGACAGCGCCGCTAAATGCCTTTTTAATTCGGCTTGCTTCGCCTTGCACGTTCAAAGAGGCGCTGAACGTCTCTTTTTGGTTTTGATCTCAAAATGGGCAGTGTTTAATTATTTAGTCTGAGAATAGCGGCATGGCTTTTACCTTACACACCACGCTGACGCGCTACTTCAATCCACAGGCAAACGGTGGCTGGCAGGACGCCACAACCCCCTCATCAGTGACTTCGCCCACAGAGGGCCCTGGGAGCGTCCACTCTGACACCTCCAACTGATCCATCCCTCTGCCACACAACCCCACCACAGCAACTACAGAGCCTCTGCCTTTTCCAGCAACACCATTCAGAACGGAGGTCAACTGCCCGTTATTACACAAAAAGGTTTTATGTTTCCCCTTAGAAGGGAATCCTTAAAAAGAAAAAAAAATTAAAAAGGCGACTGACAGCACTGATGTTGCTGGTCTCTGGGTAGATACACCTGCTACTCTGAAATATCTGGAAATCAAAATATGAGTTTTTCACCAAATCCAACATTTGTACAGTTTAATGTGCGATTCGGGTTAACTCCCTGTAATTATTAGTCATAAAATAACTACTTACAACTATTTAAAAAAAGCCTTCGTAATTTGTAAAAGCAAACCCCTGTTTCTATTGCTTCACACTACCTCTCAGCGAAAAACAACATAAAAATGTACAAAAACCATAGACTTTCATTTCCCAAAACAAGTAGACGACCACCATTGTTCTTCCAGATGGTTAGACTCTAAAGGACATCCTGTATTTATCTTAGGCCACATTCTTCAGCCCCAGCTGTTCTTTCTGTCAAAGTCTTTACTTTGTTCATTCCGAAAAGAGCCAAACAAGGAAAGCGGAGTGTCAATTTGCCGTTAGGCTGGAGAGCAAACGGACTGGAAGTGATGATCCATTTTGCACGAGCTTACCACTGATGGTGTGACACAAAGACTCGCAGAAGTTCACAATGACAATGGAGGAACGGCTGACTAATGTAAAACTCCAAGGGAACGAGTCCTATGTCTCTCCCAGCCCTTAAATGTCATAAGAACTCATAGTAGCTTCAGCATACAGTGTAATTAGTATGTCTGGTGATGGTTTTTTCATTCAATTCATGACTCATGTTCTGCTGTCTTGTGTAGTTGGCTTAAGGTTAACATGCATATGTTTCGAGGAGGTTATAGCCCAGGGCCACTAAAACAATCGATGCAACATGCCATCAAATAGATGCTTCCCTGCAAACTCACTCCTTTTGTTATTGTTAAGCAGATTCAGCCTCCAATTATTACAACTGAGTGGGTTCCCAAGACTGGAAAGGCCACAGCTAGTCAAGTAACCCAGCAACGGAGCAGGCTGTACCTATCCACTGCAGTTACAGAAAAATATTTTGACACATACTCACACACTACACATAAGATGTATCATCGTAACCAAATGCTGCTGTTAACCAAAACACTTAGTGTAGTAAGTGCATAAGAGAATGAGTCGGACTTTGACCTGTATTAAAAAAAAAACATTTTTTTTAAGCTCTACAGAAATATGATCATTTAAATACATAGTGTGTTTACTGTGTCATTGATTAAAATTAACCCTGTATTGCCCCACCACACCGTTGGTGCTAAATATGTATATAATAAATCAGATACATCCCCTAGATGATTAAAAATGGTTTTGTCCAAAAATTCAATTGAACACCAATTAAAGTATATTTATATATGACAAGGGTCTCAGTAACTGAGTTTGTTTTTCAGTGCTTTAAATCACATCTTGGCAGAATCTACTTATAATGTGGAAGTCATTAAGATAATATGATTTAGACATTTCTACAGTTAATTCCAGTTCTGCCCATTCAGGTAATACCAGGACTGTGCCATTAAACACGCCTCTTATCAAATTATTTTTTTAAAGGAAAAGAAGACCCAGAAGCTGAAGTAGATTAGGTCAACCAGCATAAACACCATTGTCTAACTGTGGCAAATGTAGTATGCAATAGACATTGCTGTTATTTCCATCAGCTACGCAGAGAAATCCAAAATGTGAAATTTGTCGTTTTAGTTCTGCTTCATTGCCCCCGTGGTTATACTGCGTTTTATGTTCCTATGTGGTGCCCCGTCTCTCTGACCATCCCGCATTGGCCCAAAAAAGTCTGTCTGTCACCAGCCTAACTGGCAGCTTGCACCTGCAAACTCACTCTTCCTGTCATCTTAATGCTGACAAACATTTATGAATGTTCTGGTTATTTTCAGAACCAAACAGCAGTCACAATTTCATTAGCATTTTTAGAAGACAAAAAGCATTCATGCTTACAGCACAGAAATTCAGAATATGTGTAGGTGTATTTTTGTGAGTCCTTACGCTATGGGCGACAACACATCTCATCTTTAATGTTCTGTTTTTGCTTTGTTACAGCACAGGAGTTTCCATTTCCCTTGTACTCATATGTGAACTTGTGCAAGAAGCTCTATATAAATGTAGACGTGCACCTTTATTTAGGGTTTGTTTTGTTGGAAAGGGACAGTATCCATTTTCATACAAAATGCAGCTAAATATTTTACAGGAGTTTAGAGATTGGGGATGGGGAGAGACACATTAGGGACAAGATTCACTGGGGATTTTCTTTATATGTGAAGTGCGAACAAAATGTATCTATGATTACAAAGGATACTGTCTTGTTAAGGTGATGTGAACATTTTATTTCTGCAATTAATTTCTAACAGCCAAATCCCCATCAGAAAACCCCCCCCACAGTCTGAGAAAGGGCAGTGACATCTGGCGTTACAGGTGGCATGCTGAAATACAGCTATTGAGAGCTAAAATGAGAAGAGCGCTCAACTGCTGCTGATGATTGACAGTTCTAAAAATGTATATATTTTTATACGCCATTTAGATTTGAATGCATCCTGTAGGATTCAGTAAAATTATACACTCGGAGAAAAAGTCCTCCGGAAACACTTGTACCATTGAATCTTTTATCTCTAAATAGCTGTATTTACAATTAGAATGTTTTAATTGTTCGGCGAAGTTGCAGCATCGTTAGCTGCAGTCATTGTTTTGGAGTGGCAGGCTCCTTTTTCCATTTTCATCTCATGGGTTTTAAAGGATCGGTATTTGTGGAAGCCATTAGACCCCGCTTTGAGATTATGTTGCTCAGTTATCTACCCTTGCCTTGCCCCACCCAGCCCAGCCCAGCCCAGCCCAGCCCCCAGGAGGATGAAAGGGTAAATTCTATTTCAGCGACTCAGTCTGCTCAGAGACCCTGAGGCACGGCCCCTCGTTTTTAAATGTTCTTTTCACATTGCCTGTCCAGTACCACGGTATTATTAAAAGCCTCATGTAATGACGCTTTCAGATTTTGCAAAAAAAAACAAAAAAAAAAACAAAAAAACAAAACAAAAAAAATAAATACAAAAAAACACAAAACAAAAAACCTATTAAAAAAAGCTGAGCAATTTGTAAAACATCAAATGTTTTCTTTGTTGCATGTCTTTTGTTCTTTAATAAAATACTGCAGTGTTTTTGAATGTTTCTTCCTTTTTGTTGTTTTTTTTTATTAAAAGATTTCAGAGTGTGAAATCACTGAGCCTGCCTCTGGCCCAGGTCCAACCTTTAACCTCTGCATATGTAAAAAGGTATACAAATGGAAACACAGTGTCTTTTTAATTCCAACCTAAAACTTGTGTTCTGTGGAGAAGACAAAAAAAACTAACAAGGTGTAGGTTTTACGGTCTATTAATTTGTACTGGTAATGCATATTCCAAATAAATAGTTTCTTTTGTTCCACACTGGTGTGTTATCACTGAATTGAATTAATTTCTTGCATTTTTATGAGCAGTGCTTGATTGAAGCTGCACAACACATTACAGAAGCTGCTTTTGACACAGTGTGCTGTGCATATTAATTCTCCAGTTAGCACTGTTTTAATGAACCCTAAACAAGCATGACACAAACCCACAGCCCTGTACTTTGGCTTGGAAAATTTTGTAAATTTGGGGGATGGGGAAGCAAATCATGTGACATGTTAGCATACAGTGACTTATATCCAGTAGCAATGGAGAGGCATTCTCCAGCAAAAGATAATAGATTAACTAAGCACATACACACAAAGGTCTTGCCAAACTATGGCCTCGAGTAAGAGGTGGGTTTTCAAGAGGGTGTGTGGGGCCTGGTCACATGGTCTGGTAGGGTCTCCAGGCAGGCAAGATGGACCTTTTACCACATGACAAAAAAACGCCACAGTGTACGACCACAGTCACATGTGCTTCACTCACACTCTGCAGATTCCCTTCATTACACGCATCTGATATTATCTCATCCTGGGTTCTTTCAAATGCTTCACAAAGCTGACATATTTACGTCATGTCTCTCCCAGTAGATCAGGAAAGAATAACATTACAGTGTAACAATAAATAATAATTACAATTGTTAAATAAATGGCCTTCCCCTGCCCTGCAATAGGTCGGCACCCCATCCTGGGTTGTTCCCTGCCTTGCGTCTGTAGCCTCTGGGATAGGCTCCGGACCCCCCCGTGAACCCGAGTAGGATAAATGGTTACAAAAAATGAATGGATGGATAGATGGATGGATGGATGGATGTATAGCCTTCCCCCCCTCTTGTCCTAAAGAGGACCTCTATCTACTGTGGCTATCTGTGGTATAGATGCTCAAACATGCATAAACACTGAGAGGCCCTGACAGCTTTGCCGAATGATCGTCCCGATTTTTGGGTCAAGGGCAAGATGCGTAGAACAGAGTGCTTGACAACCGCCACCTCTCACCTCGCACAGCACGCCAGCGATGTCGACGTGTTGCGTTTTAGCTTCTGGTGCTGCGGCACTGAGTGTTGAGCAGGAAGGGGAGGTGATGGGGGGTGGTTCGCACCCTTCTCAGAGTGAGGAGGCCGGGGGCATTGGGACACCGGTCCCTCCCAGGCACGATTTATGAGCAGACGCAATAGAATGCGGGGAAGGGCTCTTACTTATCTCCCTCAGCAGATAAATGGGGGGGTGGGGATTTCTGATTTTGTTCTACCAACTGAGCTCACTTCAGAACTCTGAAGGGGAAGGGAATGTGGGGCGAAAAAAAAAAAAAAAAGCGTCGGCATTAGGAATGCTTTCTGAATGTTTTAAGGATAGAAATCACAGGGCATGACAAAGCCTGTGGGAGTGACAACGTGATCAAATACAATTACGTGGGAAAGCCGTCTTGTTGCTATCAAAGGCATTTACTTCAGCTCTGACACATGAAAGAGGCAAACTGCTGGATGTGTGCTTCTAATGTATTTTAATCATTATAGTCATTCTTCTTCCTACTTAATGTGACTCCATGGGGTCTGCGGCTCTTCTCCCCAGGTAACCTCTTCATTTCCCTCATTTCCTCCGGAGCTCTTCCCCACATTCCTATTGCTCTTTGCTCTGCTTGCATTTCAGCACACGGTCGACCCCCCCCCCCAACTGCCCCAAATAATTCCTCGTTGCACGGCCCACGTTACTTAGCCGCTTAGGAATGCGGCCCTGTTTCCGATCGACGCACCGCTGGCGTACCCAAAAGGCGGCGTGCGACGTGTTCCTGTCTACCCTGCAGCCAGCACGGTGTGGCAGGGCACGGACGAGGGCTCCCTCCGAGAGTGATCTGACATTTCCGCGGCTCCCCTAACACGCTATTTGGCAGTCGGCACCTCGCGAGGGATGACCCACGAGACAAAGTCTTCTGTGGTATCCGCTGGTTCAGGAGCTTCCCAGGAAAAGGTCAGCCGGTGTGGGAGAGGCGTGCAGAAAGCGGATTAAGTGAGATGGGTAATAAACATCACTGCTTTAGACTGAATTTGATGGCCACTATTTAAACTCCCAGTGGTCATATTTTTCATTCCCTGCAATCAAGATTGTTTGAAAGCAAATCCTGTACATGACCTCTGCAAGAGTGGGGTGGACATGCCCAGTTTTTTCTATGTGAATAAAAGAAAAAACAAAACAAAACTGACCTTCGTTTTAGACTTAAGAAGTGACTGAAAAGAGCAGTGCGGTTTAGAGCACGTCGAGGAGCCCTCGCCCCTTCCACACGTGAGCTGAATAATTACCACACAAGTGGAGAACATCCAGGCCCAAGCCGCTTTAATTCTAGCTACCGGATCCCCAGCCGGGCCTCATGCTTATTATTCCAGCACACATCTGACCTTTCGCTTCGCAGGGAGCCGCGTCAGTATCTGCAGCTTCCAGGCCGTGCTGAGGCTGTGCTTGTATCTGCCCCTCGCAGGAGATCACGAAATCCCCGTGCCGCCAGGACCAAAACGACACTTTCTAAAGCTGGCCCAGTTATCAGCTACCCACACGCTCCATCTAATACCAGTCAAATATCATTCTGCTCCCAGCTGTTTCATTCAAATAAATGTGCATCTGTTTTTCACCCAGCGCTGGGGGTGTGGGACATGCGGGGCTGCAGTCTCAGGTGGAAATGCTCTCATTTATATGCATCTGTGAAGCAAAAATCAGCTTAAACACAGAGCTCCATTCTGGGCCTACCGCAGTATTATCCTAAGCTAAATGGGGGCATTTACATAGACAATAACTTCTGGCTTAAAACAACAGAGCCAACATGATGTTTACTGCCTCCAGCCTGGACTAGGCTGGTTTCCCTCCTGAGGCAAGAGAGCAGAGCAAAGTGGAGGTCGAGGGGCTTAATAGTGGCGCAGACCGGGTATCGTAAATGCCCCAGACACCCATGTGACGCAAGCCAAGGCCACTGTGTGACAGCTGAATGAGACGTGGCTCATGTCAGGGTTTCTCCAACAAACTAACAGCCAATATCTGGAGGAACAATGAGCAGCAGGAGTAGATGAGCAGCGCCTCGGAGCAGCGACGCCGCCTAGATCATGGCCTCCTGCATGCTTTAATGCTCTGTTCTTTCCTGGTTGAGTCTGGAGGAGAATGACAACTATTACGACAAGTACTGAGTGAAACGGGGGGGGGGGGGTACCAAAGGGCAGAGGCCTCGCAAATGTATAACAGCATTCTGCAGCTGATCCATGCTCAAGGGAGCAGCTCTTGAGCTATAATTACACCCAGTGCGGGATGGAGTTAATTGCAGCAGTTGCTGATGTCTCTGGAGTCCTCTGGACCTGGAAGTGGACCAAGCCGGCAGCAGCGCCCAGTCCAGCGGGAGAGGCACCGCAGAGGCAGTGGCAGCAGCTGGGCGGGGTCGGCCCAGGGGGGCGGGGCCATGCCCCCAGGCTGAGCATATGAGACTGGCGCAGTGAGCGAGTCGGATAATGGAGATTTACATTTGGGTAAGAGCCTCACAGTGATGCTGCTTCCCACAGCAGGACATCAGGCACTATTCTTAACAGGCCTATGTAAAAAGACTTGTTTAAAAACTCACATGCAAAGATTAATTTTGCTTTGCAGACACGATTAAATGTCTCTGCACCACAAATCTGTAAATACTTCTGAAATTCAGGAAATGTTCACTTCACGTGTGGGTGTGTGCGCGCAATGCGTACAATGTGTTTACCACGTTTGCCTAAAGCTTTTTTCTTGTCTTTTTAATGAGCCAGATATGGACCCCCCCCCACACAGACACATGCACCAATGCAAATAACCTTGGACTGAAAAAACAGGGCCCCGAGATGGTTTCGCTGAGAGTGAGTAGCACGTTCCCGCCTTATCTCTGTGGAACACAAATCCTAAAAATCGCTGGAAATGTGTACATGTCGAAACAAAAACGTGCGCTGTTTCATGGATTACCTTGGCAAAAACTACAAAGGATACCGGAAGCACATATCCATGTAGTTAATTTTAGCTTTGTTGCCTCCTTGTTGATGCCAGGAGTTATCACTATGTGCCATCGTAATGCTTTCTCCAGAGCTGTGGAGCGTGTCCACGTACTCAGGGAAGGAAGTGAGATCGGACCTCAGTGTTATACACAAGCAGATCTGAAGGTCCATAAGGGGGTGAGTCAGTTACCTGGAAGAGGTCAAATAACACAGAGGGAATCTGTGGGGACCTCCTGTAAAATTTATAGCAGGGCATGTTCCTCATCCGTTTGTGCTTTCATCCATTCCATGCCCTTACAGGGGGTGTACTGCAAGGTTCACCTGTGTGTGCAGATAGACCACACACACACACACACACTCCTGTTTGTGTGTGCGTGTGTGTATCCTGGTGCACCCGCTCCCGGGCCGGAGTCCTACATAACAGCATTGCTTGTCAGGCCAGGATTCCATGCTAACCCCTACGCCAAGTGCCCCAAACCACAAGTACAGAAATGCTTTCTGCTCTAACCAGCTTTATTTGGGGAGAGCTTGGCCTGATTAAAACTGAAAGAAACATCTCCCCTAGAAAACGCGCCCCCAGTCCCATCTGACAGCCCTCCAGACGGAGCTGTGTTTACCCAGCGCCTCTCCCCACACTAGAGCGCCTGCAAAGATGCTAAGACGCGAATGGAGCTAACAAGGGCGTCACGCACAGCTTGTGGCATGGAGCACAGGCAGCCATAATCACCCGCGCAGCACACTTCCTGACCTATCTTTCGGAAAATTTGTCCGATGATCCTAGCAGTGTTATCTGTGATCTAATTCACTCTAGTCAGGAGACAGCCGTGCACAATTCCAGCAGGGTCATAAGAAAGCCTTATTTCTAACACACACACAATTTTGACAAAGAAATACAAACTACATGTGCCTGCAATTATGTATTAATTCAGTACTGTGAATCATACTTGCCAATTATTATAATTTACTGGGAATCCGGCGATGTGAGCAACAGTCACACCCAGTTCCTACGTAGGTGTCAAAAGGTAAAGCAAACATCTGGGACATGGTGGCAACAGAAGTGTCAGATGACACATTTGCAGAGTCCGCCTGATACGGCCTGTGCCCTGCCAACGCACATCTTGTGGAAAATATTACAGTGGGGTGACTTTGTTCTCAGCTACGTTGCCAAAACAGTTTCCCCTGGAAACATCTTGCTGAAAACGACAGTAAAAGGAGCCCTTTCTTTCCTGCATCTAAACAATCTGCCAAGACACCTCTCTGTAGGCTGGGGCAGCACTGTCTTTGTTTCTCAGATAGATCTGCCAGTCATAAGTGACAGAGCCTATATCTTATATATTGAAAGTTTCAACAGATAACCACAGTTTACAGTTGATGTGATAGAAAAATCACTGTTAAAATGCTGCAAAGGGATGTCTGATGCAGGGACAACAGACAGTATCATTGTCAGTGGTACAGGAACCTGCTGTGTTGGACCACTGCTATGTCATGATATTACTACAGAAGCAGTCTGAGTAATGCCTTATGTACCCCGCAGTTAAAAAATAAATTTTCCCCACAGTGTTTTATGTAACTTTTTCTTAAAAAACAATCTTGTTCTCTATCTCTTTTCACTCCTCAATACACCACAAAGACCCCTCAACCTAAATGTCATCGCCACTTACTGGTTATTCAACTCCAAAATATGAATTCGGTAGTGAAACAGTGGTGACCTCTTATGGCCAGGGAGGGTAGATGTCACTGTGATTCAGGCTCTTACTTCACTATTCACAGGGCATGTACACACACACACACACACACACACACAGATTATTAGCAGTAATTCATGGTTTTCCCAAATCTTAATTCAGAAAAGGATAAATGGTTACAGGAATTCACCCCCTTCATCACAGAGATCAAAATATTTTCAAATCCAGGCACTGACTATAGTAATAAACTGATGCAACTCAGTTTAAAATGCAGAGATTAAGATGTTATGAAACAACTTAGAATGACTATGTCACAGTTAACTTTGATCTCACATTTCTGACATTTGATAGCTCAAGGCTTGTTGAGAAACTGCACATTGATTCCTCCTTCTGAAAATGACTGTTCACCACAAGGTCCACTTAAAATTGGCTGAAATCTATGCAGATTAGGCATTTTGCTTGTACCAATAGGTAAATGTTTATGTTTTTGAGTGAAAAAAAAGCGTCAGTCATGCCACTTATTGGGATAACGAGGAATCAGTCGGCACATTAAGGATGACATTAAAAAGTCTGTTTCTGACTCTGGTTTCTTGGGTATGACAGTGTTACATCTCTTCACTTTCTCGTGTCAAACATTAACTATGCACAGCCAGTAGGTGGCAGTGGAGGGTCCCCACCCTGGTATATAGAGATAGGTCTGGGTGGTATATCAATAAAATATTGTATGGTCATTATGAACATTCATATTGTCATCAATTTGAATATTGTGAGCAACGTGATATAGCATAAACAGTTGTTTTCTTGCATAATTCACAGTTATGCACTATTTTTACACACATTCCATCATGGTATGAGTCTGTTGTTGTTGTAATTTATCAATATACATGTCATTAGTAAAACAATTTGGTCATAATCAGAAACACCCAAAACCACCTGTCAGATTTTACAGTTTTCTACTTATGAATTTTAGAGTATTGTGATAAATATTGATAATATGAAAATCTCTGAAAATATTGTGGTATCGCCCAGTCCTACATACCGATGGTCTTAGGCACAAAGAGTCTGACAACAATATAATAAATCCAATGTTTCCCCTACCATTACATTACAGGGGCACACCCCCCCCCCCCAACACCAGCGGACAGAGCGCGCACGTCTGAAAATATGTCGCTACAACCACCTGAAAAGCAGCCAAAAATATCTGTGTTTTTTTGACTGCTGTCATTAAAAGAAACATATGAACACCATGAATCTTGTCGGTGTCTGTCTGCCCCCCTACCCCCCCCCAAAGCTGTAAACCTGGGGGAAACACTGAAATCAGAATCAAATTAAGACCCAATGACAGGATCATTTCAATTAGAAATAACCGACTGAACTCTATCAATCAGGATTGTCATATGTGAACATTTGCAGTACAATAGGTGGTACCAGGGCTTTGAAGGTTCCAGGTCTCAACATCAACAACAGTGGAAGGAAAGCTAGCTACAGGACAGCAAACCACTTAGCAAACCACCTCACCTAGAATATTGTGTGCAGGTTTGGTCACCATATCTTAAAAAGGACATTGCGGCCTTAGAAAAGGTGCAGCGTAGGGCCACAAGAATGATTCCTGGTCTTAGAGGAATGTCATACGAGGAAAGGTTATTTGAGCTAAATCTGTTCAGCCTCAAGCAAAGGAGACTGAGGGGGGACATGATCCAGGTCTATAAGATTCTAACAGGTTACTTCAGCATTAGTTCAAATACAAGAACTCGTGGCCATAGGTGGAAATTAGTGGGAGAACATTTCAAACTGGATTTAAGGAAGCACTTCTTTACACAGCATGTAGTCAGAGTATGGAATAGTCTTCCTGATAATGTAGTGCAAGCTGAATCCTTGGGTTCCTTTAAATCAGAGCTAGATAAGAAACCTATGCCTGAAAGGCAACAGTGGAAGGAAAGCTAGCTACAGGACAGCAAACCTATGCCTGAAAGGCAACAGTGGCCTTTCGATGGTGATTGTGCTTTGCAAGCACACTTGCAGAAAGCATCCATCTTCCAACACTCACAGAAAGCAGAAAAATGGAAATCTCAACTGACTTTCCTCTTTTACAAGATCCATTGTGACTGTATTATGTAGCTTAAACCACACTGCTGTCAGAAAGCTGATTAACATGCGATGAGCAGAAAAAACTGGCTGGTCAGATTTTGCTAATCAAAGCTGGGTTACTGAATCAACTAATTACAGCTTCTGCATGGTCTTCAGCTAATCGGGAATAAGGCCTCTAATTATGGTGTTTTACATATTAACACAGAGGAAACCAACCTTAGGATTATTGCTGATATCTAGCTATTAATTTAAATGAATTCATTGCTATTTTTTCCAGACCATGGCGGTTCGATCACCCAATTCTAATTGTGGGCTAAATCCCCTAATTTCTCAGAGCTGAAGGCTTTGTTCAAATAAATGTCCAAACTCTAAAATGTTGATACAGAATATCCCATATTTATGGAAGCCCGTTTCCGCCACCGTGGAAAAAAAAATATAATTTAAGTCGAAATTTCAACTTAGTTATCTCGAAATCTCTACTTAATATCACTAAATAATGAGAAAACTCTCTAAATTTCAACTTAGTTATCTCATTATTTCGACTTTCTCAAAATAACGATATAACTATCTTCAAATTTTGACTTAGTCTCTCAAAATTTCGACTTAGTTATCTCAATATAATGAGAAACTCGCAGTAACGCAGAGAAAAGACTGATTTGGAGTACTGACTTTAAGTTAGCTTAACAGTTTGATGTATAGTTGTGGTATACCAAGCACTGTTGGAATGTCGCTCTGGATAAGAGCGCCTGCTAAATCCTGTAAATGTAAATTGTGCTGAGCGAATGAATTACTGAATAAAGTTGTGTCCAATTCTTCAGTGGTTGGGTGACATCTATTTTTCCTGGGGTTCATTACAGTATTTACTAAGTGAATAAAATGAATATGAATGAATATGGAATTCCAGATTGTATGTACAATAAACACGTTACGCCATATTTGCTTAGCATAGTGACTCAAACTGATGCTGTAATATAACTAAGAATAATATATCCATCCATCTTCTACCGCTTTTCCGTGTCGGGTCGCGGGGGCATCAGTCTAAGCAGGGAAACCCAGACTTCCCTCTCCACGGCCAGCCGAGAGACATAGTCTCACCAGCGTGTCCTGGGTCTTCCCCCTCCCAGTGGGACTTACCCGGAGCACCTCACCAGGGAGGCGTCCAGGAGGCATCCTGACCATAGTAGAGCAGTCCCTCCCGAATGACCGAGCTTCTCACCCTATCTCTGTGTAACATAACTCAGTCGAAATTTCAAGCTAGTTCTCGTTATTTCAAGAACTCTTGAAATTTCGACTTAATATCTCAAAATAACGAGAAGTCAAAATTTCGACTTAGATATCTCGAAACTAAGTCGAAATTTTGACTTCTCGTTATTTTGAGATATTAAGTCGAAATTGAGAGTGTTATATATTCACCATATAACGTATCGTTATGTACGCACGAACATCAGTCCGCTAGCTCACATAAACAACACTTCATGCTTATTGCCGTACTTCGTGACTGACTTTATTCGCACAAGAACAATGCAACACATTCCAGCATAGGGTAGTGTTTCCCCCCCTACCGGTGTGGAGTAGTCACAATAAATTGGCAATACATCACAGAGAGTTCTTGAAATAATGAGAACTCTCAACATTTTTATTTAGATCTCGTTATTTCGAGATATTGTTGAAATTTGAAGATCTCGAAATAACGAGATAACTAAGTCGAAATTTCAAGATCTCGAAATAACAAGATAACATCTCAAAATTCAACCTAGTACTCATGATTTTGAGACCTCGAAATTTCAACTTATCTTGAAATAATGAGAAGTTGAAATTTCGAGATCTCAAAATAACGATATAACTATCTCGAAATTTCAGCTTAATATCTCGAAATGAGAACTCTCGAAATTTCAATTAATTTAATATCTTGAAATAATGAGAACTAATTTGATATTTTCAAGATCCTGAAATTACGACTTAATATCTCGAAATAACAAGATAACTATCTTGAAATTACAACTTATCTTGAAATAATGAGAACTAAGTTGAAATTTCGAGATCTCAAAATAACGAGATAACCATCTCGAAATAATGAGAACCAAGTTCAAATTTCGATTTAAATTATATATTGTTTTCCCCACGGTGACGGAAACGGCTTCCATACATATTTACATGCGATAGTGGTCATTTTAAAAGATACGAAGTTCTCAGACCTGACGATTTCAGCCAGTCTCTTAAAGCAAAAGATGATCCTTTAAATCCAGCTTTTACATGCAACAAAAAAAAGACCATGAACAGCCTTCATACTTAGAGGAATGTGCAGAAATACTATGCTATTTATCTGTCCTTCCATCAATTTTCTGAACCACTTATCCTGGTGAAGGTCACAGTAAGTTAATTATAGCTAATAATGAAAAATCACTAGGAGTAAGGTGACTGCAGTGTGTATTATTGTGCTCTTTGTCTATACAAAACACTGCAATACAGAACCCCACATATACAAAATAAGGATGCTGTTTACGGCATGTGTGGCTGCTTTGCTCAGCAGAGGTTGTTTCCTAAATGCTGCTTCCCAGGAATGTTCCAAATGGCCCTAAAAGGTCACAATATCCTTCACAAGGTCATATTTTATTGACAGCGAGAGACAAGAACCTTCCTCTTATGGAGAGAATTGATGTTAGCGTGGCAGTTTGGGTCTCCCGCTTGACATCTTGGATTTAATACGAGCCTTTGGAGACGCGTGTCAAGGTTTCCAAGTCTATTAAGTTCAAGAACCAATGGCTTTGAAACTGAGAGGAAAAATCATGCGGAAAGCAGCTCTCCGTGGGAAATAAGGCCGCACATTAGGAGGCGAAACCCTTCTTCACATGGCTAAGCATTGCAGAGGTCTTTCCTTCCTCTGCCACTGATGTTAACAAGACAATAAAATGTTACAGTTGTCACCTTGGACACGGTCAGTAACATTCTGGCTTAGAGATTCCAACACATACTGTGGCGCGATCTGAGCATCCTAAAACTGCTGTCCCAATCGGATCTGCAGGTTAGCAATCTGTGGACATGTCAAGAAGGTTGCCACTTGTATCTTATGGTTGGCAGAGAAACCGTATCACTAGGCGCTTGAGTAAGACCCTTAACTTCAAAAGCTGCCACAGAGGTACCAGATAAAATGGTTTTGCTCTCACCTGTATGAGTGTCTCATTGAGAGCAAGAAGGGACATGTGAAAATCCAAGAATTCCTATGCACCTATACTCATACAAATAGCAAGTGAAAGTTTCCAGATCTGAGCTGGTAAACAGCCCCCACTTCCAACTGGAAGCAGCCTCGTGCTGCCCTCGAACTATTGTCCTGCAAGTAATAATCATACCGGGACATCCCTGCACTTCTAGGAAACTTAACCCTAAGCTTGTGCCTGCTGACACTGGAGAACTTCCTTATCTGCTTTCTAAATCATCTCGGATATCAGAAAAGAGCGAGCCAGGCCCAAAATGATATGTTTTCTCCATTATTCTGAACAAATTGCTGGTCCTAATAATCCCGATTCATCCTGTGCTCACTCTGTTCACCAGCTAAACAAGCATAAAAATATGAGCACTGACAAACCTCAGCAGGTACATCCGGTTCGATTGTCTCTGAATTGTCTGCACATCTACCAGAATATTTCCGCGAGTAATCCACATTTAAAAGCTGAGAAACACACAGAGTAGATGGAATAACTCAAAATGAGGTCAGGATTTAACCATAGTTATACTGAGATATTACCCTACAGAACATTCCCAAAAGGGCTACCAATACACACAGGGAAAAAATCTACAAATGAACTACCTGTCTGCCAGCCAGGGTAAAGTCAAAAACCTTTAACTGAGCTGTTTAAATCTAAAAAATAAAACAAGGTTGCTTCATATTACACGTTAATCACATTTTAAAATGGAAACATTCATACCTGACCTGCTTCTTCATCTTATTAACTGTAAATAACATTTCCTCCAAGGTGCACATGGTCATATGAAAATGAAATAGTCTCAAAATTAGATTTGCTTTCAAAACCCAGCTTATATATTAAGTTTTTATACCATGTATATATTTATACTTTTTTTAATACAGAAGAGTACTTTCCCCACACAATATTTAATAAAAACTTGATGGGTCCCCTTATGGTGCTGTGTGTCTCCATCAGCAGTTTGAATGACTTTGGACTGATAACACGGAAAGAGTGTGAAAGGGCTATTCTACTCAGTCCTTAATTACACGGCCGTGATCATGTGACAATGCCTTCCAGCTCAGCGATACCGTCTGCCCGGGATGATCGGATAGCTCTCACTGGAAGCTTTCTCATTGGATTTTTGGTTTCATTCTGCTTTTTATTTTGAATGTTCTAGCATATTATATTTTCTTAAGTGCTTAAAAACGGATGTCATGCTTCAGTATTGCAGTGGTAATGGAGCCAAATGCATGTTATTCATGCAGGCCTGTTCCGCACATAATAAAAAGCTGAAGAGGCTTCTTTTGCTCTTCATCTGTTATCCTGTAAATGTGGGAAATAAAGGCAATAAAGAAGCGACAGAAAATATTAACTTAAAGACTTAAAAAGCTAAGATTCTTAAAAGGGCAGTTTCACCACTGGCTTATGAATAACGAATATGAAAATACTAGGACTGTAAAGGTACATGTTATTGTTGTGTAGCGTTTGGTACATTTCTTTTGGCTTGGTATGCACAATAAAACAAATGAATACATTTATTGTCATGGACAGAACCTAAATTCACAAGTAGGTGTTCAACACAGAAAACATTATGCTAATTGTGCTGTGAGTTGGTTACGGCTAATGCTAGTTACAGTTATAATCGGCAGTCTGGGAACATTTCAGTTACCCAGTAGATTACACCAACATCGAAGAGAATGTACTTGATGTGACCAACACTGTCTTTGGCTCCGAAAAACCGAACTTGGATACGCTGCTGGAAACGCATCCAATATGCTAATTCATTTCAGACGATCATCTGCATATGGTAAGACCAGAGCAAGACAGAAACAGCTTCTGCAAGCTAGTCTTCAGCATTTAATGTGTTTCTGCCAGCAAGTTCAGACCGGACTATTTTAAAAATAGTAGGCCATAGCCTATAGGAGTGTTTATTACTACAAATGTTTATATACGAGCATAATCAGTAGTAGAGAACATGGGATTTAGTTTATTGTGACAATAATGATGATATATTTTTGATTTTAAAATTTTGCTAATTTTTAATTTTTTACAATGTGCAAATTGTTCCTAATGGTGTTCATATTAATACAATTTTGCGTTTGTATTTATTTAATAATATGCTATTCCAGAACAGATTCTGTTTGCCTTGCTGTACCAAAACTGAACAAAACCGGCAACCCAAAACCGAGATTTGTACCTCAATTTTGCATACCGTGACTCCCCTAGAAGATTCAACACCAGCCCTTAAGCACATCCTGGGCCTATGGAGAAGACTCCTTCTGGATCACAGAGGTTTGATCACTACCCAACATTAAGTGATGCATTAGTTATTTCAAAGGATAGGTGTAGAAACCATGAAGGATCGCTGCACTTTGAGTACAGAACCAGGAGATGTTGGGGTCAGTCCAGTCTTGACCCACCTCTGCATTGCCATGTGGCACAAAACTGCCTGTGCAGGGACGGATCAGACCCATGGCGCCACCACAGCTCCTGGACGGGCACTGTCCTCGTGCTTCACAGAAAATCACTGGCAAAAGAAGCTACTACTCTTCCAGCTAAAGGTGAATCCTAATTACAATGGTGGTAACGGAGCTCAAATGCCATTGTCTCATCTTGTCCTTTCTTCCTGTAATGATGCCAGAGCAGGAGGGAGGCCTGAATTAATTAGGATTCACAAGGCAGCCTTTCCTACATCACAGGAGCGCCGTAATCAAGCTAATGTGAAGGGATGCAAGTTCACTGGGAAAAAAAAACAAACGGCCTGTACCTGTCAGCAAAGAGACCTTTCAGCCGGCGTGTCGAGAGCCTGTTTTCCTGACAAGATGACTCGTCACGGCTCACAGCGGCCCTGCAGAATCGGGGGGGGGGGGGGGGGGGGGTCTGCCTGGGTGGTGTGACTGACATTTGCCGGGAAGCGAGGCTGGCCTCGGAGGGGCTGCGGCCCAGACAGACAATGGGGGAATTTTCTGGGTCACAATCTAAAAACTCCACCACATCACCCCAGTTCCCCCCTCATAAACACTGATCTCTGGACAGTACCCAGCATAGCAGAAAAATAGAGTCTGCTCTATAACCTTGGTCCTACTGATGGGAGATCAGTGGGGGACAGTGGTTGGCAGCAAGAGTATGAGCCAGGTTGTCCTTTCTGTTCCCACATGGATTTTCAACACGTTCAATACCATTCTGTGTCCCCTTCCTCCGTTACAGCTCAGAAGCACATAGGCTATTAGCCATAGCTTTATCGACCATGTGGATTTGGATATATGCTTTTTCCTTGACAGTTCATGGATGACTGACAGAATGGGTTTTGGCGGCCACGAGTGGCATGAGAAGTCCAGTCACCTCCTGAAAGGTCCCTCATGCACAAAAACCATGTGTCAGTTGACCAATAGAAGACCTCAACTTGGGCTCTGCATCAGGAGTCACCATGATCTTTGCACCCCCTCCCGTGAACTGACAGTTGGACCCAGCTCAGGGTATCAAACGTGTCCTGGGTGACTGTTTACCTTGGACATCCAAGACGGTTACATTATGACAAAGGAATCAGTCATGCGGGACCCAGATGTCAATCACTGGCATCACTGTAGTCTTTCGGACAGCTGACTCACTGAGTGAACATCTAACGCTTAACAAAAGCAAACAATGTGCAAAAAGCTCTGAGTGTAACAGCATGTAATTTGAATGCTGGTGCACAAGCAAATCCTGATTCATGACTATCAGGGAAGAGTCTGACTCCTATGTGACCCCTTGGAGAGCAATGAAAAGTTAACAAGGGATCAGTTTATACAGGTGATTTTCTAGGACAATGGAGGAATAATTAAATGCATCTTTAGGACATAAATTTTTATGGCCTTAGCACAGGATTACGTACATCTAGGTCATTTTTTGCCCCATTTAAATTTGTCAAATTGCAACAAATGCTTATTTTTTTGCTTTGATGTCGATCCACCTTAAAAAATCTGTATCTCTGTGGTCACAAGACAGAAAAAAATAAAACTACTGCTGTGCTAATGTGTGAGAGCAGTCATTTTAGAGGGGCGCGGAGCAGTATGTAGGTCAGCCGCAGTATTTCCACGCGTGTGGCTGGACCAGCAGCCGTGTAGACTGGCAGCGGGTACTCCAAATTCCCCTCTGTCAGCATGGAGCCCTCTTCTTCCATTAATGACCATGACGTTATTTGGCTGGACAGTGGCATGTCTGGCCGAATTACCTTCAGAACTACTACATATTCATAAATTGACTAAATATAGTCAGGAAGCCATGACCTGGGCAAATGGAGGTGGGGGCAGTGGCCAGTCACCTCAGCTGATGTCTGAACCACGGTGAAATGCCAGAGAGACCCTGTCCACGGGCTGTAACAGAAAAGCAAACACTCCCCTCCCACAAAAATGGAATGATATGGTGGGTCGAACAAGACCAATGAAACTTGTCTTTGAGAACCCCCACCCTCAACAAGGCCAGACTGGGCATTTCAAACCCTCCTCCCCCCCAGCCACGAAGATGACCAGCATTGATGTTCCCAAGCATTCGTACATTACATTCATGAGTTGGAGCTGTTGCCAGGTGTGGGGGGCTGGGGGGGGGGGGGGTCTGCCTCCTTTATTTATTAAACACACTACAGAAGGCTCTCCTCCTTCAGCAGCCACTCTCAGCACTGCAACCTCGCTGCCCCCCTCCATTAATGTGATTGGCATCCATTTAAAATTCTTTGTACATCTTTATGAAATTTTATTAAACTCATAAAATGGATTATCTTTTATAAGAAGCGATGTATGCAAAATGTCTTGCTTCTTGGAAATCAGCCAGAGCAGAATATTACCTCGGTTCTCTCTGAATATTAATAGGCTGAGAGTAGTTCGACCCCGTTGTCTCCTCCCGTCTGGCACTGTGGGTGTGCGCATATACGCCCAGATCCACTACAATCACACCGGACAGCCTGCATGCCACAACACCGGCATGGACATACCTGCACTCGACGTGGTGTCAGAACACCGCAGAATCATTTGAATTCAGCTTAATTTAGGATGTGTCTGTGGTCCAAAGGGTATAACTGTCAGCAAAAGGAAAAATTTGTAAAACAAGGCCGTGGAGGAGTTGGACCAACAGAAATGTTAGAACACCGTGCTACAGGTGGGTAAAAGGTGAGACACCAGGAAGGAACAGCGATGCTGACAGGTAGATGGCCGGCAGAGCAGGAGGAATATGCTGACCACAGGCCACTGGACGCGCCTATTCGCAGCAAACATGGCTACCTGACGCGATGCAAAGCGACGGGGTGCTTCCCACACGCATTCCAGCCTCACCTTCAGGCATGTCTGCTTACGCTCACTCTAGAAGCACATCCTCCAGCTTCTGCTGCTGTTTTTGGGATTTGACCTGTAGCTCTGCACTTCTCCCATGACTCTTTATATAACATGTTGCTTTCCTTAATAAATCTCTTACTCTTAACCAGGTTATTTACATATTGAAAGGGACAGGATATCTTATCTTAACAAGCAAACAAAGAGTCGCCTTCATGAATCTTGAAGGCCAACCACCACACGCCCCAGCACCCGCACCCCCACCTCCCCCACCGTCAGTCTTACCCCCATCTGTCATACCCCATTGCATCGGCACCGCCCCCCACCCCCGCCACTGTGGGAATAGCTGTCACTTAGGTCCTATTAACACGTCCCCAGCCAGCGTACTGCACACACATGGAGGAGAGGCGGTGACACCGAACAACACACCGACATGTGGCCTCGTGCACACTGCTGCTGCACTGACATTTTTTATTTATTCAGAGCAACCTTCTGTCTGAGTCCAGCCACAGTGTACAGCAGGTGTCTATACGCCCAAGTGCTGCATGACTGTGTCATCAAATACACGCATATAACTGGGTACATTACACTTCTTTAAGTCATGATGAATGCATTAATAATTTTATGAAATATAACAAATCCTTTAATCCAAACTCAGGCCAGAGACCCCACCCAGCTATCAGCATAAATATCTGCATTAGCATAGAGACCCAACCCGCCCTCGAACACTACCCAGTTAATTGGAATACTTGTTTTAAGGGGATGTATTAATCACACCAAAACCCAGTGAGAGTACTGTACTGTATATGAGAACAGGAAAAAAGAGAGCAGCCAACAGAGCGGCCTGCTGACTGCCCAAGGCGGGTTCTGGAGTCCTGCCAGGACCTCCCTGAAACCCGAACCCTCACATAAACGGAACAAAATGACTTTCAATAACCAGTGTGTTAAACAGCTTCATCCTTCAAAGGTGGCACTAAAGCAATGAGGGAGATCGATGTCTCCGGTGACATCTGGCATTCCAGCTGTCTCTAAGCTCCCCGTTTAATTACCGCTGCCGCCAACGAGCGTGGGGGCAAATTTGCTGCATTGTCCAAACCTCTTAACAAACCCAAACGCTATGCGGCTAATACATAGTGACATGGATGATTTGGCTGATCCTGGCTATAAAAACCGCTGGATGAATCCGCTTGTGTAAAAAGCGAGAGGGGGTCTTAAAAAGGCTGTTAATGACCATTCAACCTCCATAGAGACTTTCCACTAACATAGAGGAGATGCGTCAAGGGGTATGAATGTCTTTTACACGTTATGCAACCTATCCTTGAAGGCAGGTCAACAAACATCCATCAGAATGTACAGCTATCCTTTTCTTAAAGTTCAGATAAAAGGCTGAGGAGGAATTATTCTCCCCCCATTAAGGGAAAACATTTGTAATGTCGTTAAGAAAGAATTTCATGCCAGTGAAAGTGTTTGGCCATTCAGTATTAAACCTAAACAATCATCTGGGGTACTAACCAATGCAAATTTGCTGCGTGTTACCATATTTAACCTAAATATTTAAATTTTTCAATCACTCTTACAGTAAATCTGCGTAACAAAGGCAACTAATATTTAATTCTCCTTACTAACAACAACAAAAAAACCCGAATAACTGAGACCATGTTACACATGAATGTTAATCTGTGACAACAGTAGTTAGCTACTGTAAACATGAATCCCTATTCGCCAGACATGCCACTGTCCATTCTATTCACCCATTATCCTTAAAGGTAGAGCAAAGGGCTCCTCCTCAGCCTGATTCCTACAAAGCTGCAGAACCTATTTAACATTTAAAGTAAAAAATGTTCATCGTCATTACTTGGATAAGACATTCCATACCATTTTTTCCCTGCCTACTGTCAGAGGGTGTACAAGTGCACAGTAACTTTTTAAAGACTAAACACCCATTTCCTGTAGGGGAGACACTTAAATGAGCCAATATAGACACCCTAAGACAATAATCTACCAACATGTGCAGAGCACTTCAATTCACACTGTGATATTTTTACCAGCTACAAAGGGTATTATGATGTAAAGAAATAAAAGGAGGCCAATAACATGTTGGGGATGACAAACAAAAATTTTTGAAAAATACAGGCACACACCATTAAACCCAAATGGTGCAGCAAATACTGTGTGATTGTATATCCTACATTTGGTACCAGACTATGGAAAACAAGCACAACACTGGACAACGTATAATCAACCGACCGACTGATGTGTACCTGCACCAACTCTTTCGAGAATGGACTGTGCAATTAATGCACAAATGGTCAGTATTCCCTCCTGAGGTGCACTTGTACCCGTGGATAAGTGTACCCACATGCATCTGGCACGGCCACCGCTCTTACTTGTTGGGCCGAACTTCATAGTGGAGTAGCAGTGACACCCCCATGTCATTAATCCTCTGTCAGAGGCATGTAGGACAGACCTTCACCTCCACTCAGCGGCAGTCCGTCCTTCCGCATCGTTCCACATTTCGCCGGCACAGCCTGCCATGCTGTCAGTTTCTGCACTGCAACAGCTAAGAGACGTACGTGTAATTTTCAAGAAAGCGGCGTTTGTTTATAACACAAGGTTTTTACGGTATTATCGAGTGACAGCGCTCTGAATGTGTATAGTAAACTATGATTCAGATCATGAGTCACACACACCAGGATCTGGTCTTTTGACAAAAGCCATACTGGCTCAGGCCAAGATACCAGCAACACAGGATCTGACCCTGTCACACATTCACCAATCACTATGGTACACTAAGCTACAATCACTATCCTCTGCCATGGAGGCCAAGGTATCCCTTTACAACATGAGGCCTTGCCCTTGCTGTCTTGGGTATTTGGAGAATAAACCTTCCATGGTCCACAGCTACACCCCCTCTTTAGTGTATGTGGAGCACAGGCAGGTGGTGCTGTGACCAGTGGCTGTTTATGTGTAAAAAAAGATTTTGGCCTTGGAAAAGAAGCTTGGCCAACACCCTATCTGGTTACCTGGTGAGGAACATCTACAGATCCTTACCAGCAGCTTGGAAACTGTGCCAAACTAACCGTTAAGAAAAGCCAAAAAAAAAAAAAAAAACAGCACAGATGGCCAGAGACAAGTCACTGTTCTTTATTTGGAGAGATAAAGGCAAAATATGCGAGGTCTAAAAATATGTGGTGTAAAAATACCCATTTTTAAAGGTCATACCGAGAGTAACAGACGGGGGTTACGCGGCATTCCAGGCCGCGGCTGATCCTGAGGTAATCAGGCAAAGATGAAGTGCTTTGTTTTCTGCCAGCTTTCACACTACAGAATTCCATGTCTTTTTAGAGCGAAAATATGCCAGACAGTACAACTACTTGACGGCAGTTAATTAGCGAAACGTTCTTTTCGTAATTACATTCACCATAACACTATCAATATATCAACCATCAAGTACGACGTATGCGATTCATGAATCCCAGTTTTTGGTAGATACAGTACAATTCCGCTTAGGATACCAACTTAAATTTGGACTGTTTCACGTTTTAAGTATTTAATTCTTCAAAAAAACTGCGTCGACTCGTAGGAACGCGCAGCGCTCCCTCACCGGTGGATTGATACGAAGAGGCGCTTCACTGCCTCACCGGCGCACTGACACTTCGACGTGCGTCTCACCGGCGCATTAATACGGTCGGGGTAGCTGAGGAACTAGCACCTGCAGGCGCAGTATCATTTTCTAGGTGTTCTTAGGATGACACTACCAGATTAAATACATTTAAATATGTTTACCTAAAAATGCAAATAGCCTGAAGAATGTCGTTTTTTAATTATACGTTTTAATTTATGTAATTGTCTCTTCCAAGTAGCAAACAAAATATATTTTTATTATGTATATTGGCCAAACTTCACTTTTTATAATTGTTTTTTTTAAAGACATCTGCTCCTATACTGCCCTATGGAGATACTCGGCATATTTTAATAAACCTCTTTTTCTGAAGTTCTTTTTAAAATGCTTGCGTTCCTACACCTAATTATCAGTGTGAATGATGCAACTGGGGCGTAACTCTCCAACGCGGGGTAAACATTGGTGAAAGTAATTGCCGCACATCGTCCGTTAAAACAAACTCGCAAATTCTGCCGTTTTATTGGCTGCACTTACCGGATTCAACTTGTGAATCCACCGCAGTATGAAAAATTGCCACTAGATGACGCAAAAACGCCGAGTCCGGCGCTGCTTCATGGGCCACGTTCTGACCAGTAATAAAAATATTTACTACTTTTTACACTTCACTCCCCTCCCCCAATTCCTGTATCATTCTCATCAGTGGCCAGCTTATGAGAAATAAAAATAGACGAGTTCACCTACATACTAATCAGGATTTAACGGTCCTATTTGTAAATACAAACTTCTTGGATTTATATACCTGTTTACATTAAAGGGTATTTAATGTCTTCAGACTGTTTTTCTGGTATCTTAACTGGCATGCCATATAAAATAAAGTTTGAAATTGCCTGGTACTCACTGACATCAGCATCCTGTGTGGAATACTGCGTTTTGTATTATACCTCTATATGACTTTAATAGAAACATTGTTTTGCTTAGTGAATATGTGAGTATATGCCCAGAAATGAGTAAGGGGGCGCTATTCCATATATTTTGTGTCATCTTGGGAGCCACAACATGTATTTCGGTGGACTCATTTGGCATAACAAAATGTCTGACAGCTCCACAGGTGAAAGCACGCAAGTTCTCATCGAATGACCACTACAGTACAACATCTGGCTGAAATTCTGGAATGACTCACCACTAAAACCATCCTTTATTAACTAGTGTCTGAGAGGGACTCCACTTAAACCACTCACCAAGGGTGAGCATACGTCGGATACCCCGTGCTGTTGTCTTGGAAACGGGTTTGGAAATGGCACCAGCGGATAAACCAAAGTCTGTTACCAAGACAACAGCCCAGCACATGCATTTGACACATGCGTGTGGCAGTGAACACATGTAATTATCTCTCTATCTTCGCCGACTGTTTATAGAAGAGAGAAGGAGAGTCAAACGTGACGCTGTGATACTCTCAACAATATGTAAATGACAATCCAGATTGCATCATACACTCCCTGCCAAAAAACGAACACACCCCGAACACGTGTTTGCCGAGAAATGCGTGTAAGGTTGGAATCTATCAGCAATAAATTTATCTTGTTAAGAAGGATGGGCCTTGAGGCAGTAGCCGTCTTTGTAGAAACCGGGGTCGTGAACTCTGCTTTTGGTTGGTTAAGAAGCACAGCGTTTAGCAAAGTCCATAGTGCATACATACATACATACACACAGCACTAGCAATGTCGTATGCAATGTTCCCTGTCAGATATGAAACAGAAACTAAGTGCTGATCCCAGATCAGTAAACTCCATTGTCAAACCCCAGACATTTTGAGAAAATAGTCATTTGGTTTAGAGTTTTTGAGGGTGAAGTGCCAGTCCAAACGCACGGAGGGAAACAATGACCTTGCATTCACACATCGTTAATACAGCTGTGTCGCATCGCTGCCACCTAGTGGCTACTCCTTCAAGCAGAATGATATGGGCGGCAGGCAGCGCGTTGCAGGTCAAGCAATGGTTCGACGTTTTTTTCTTTTCTTTCTTTTTTTTTTTTTTAAGCTTGTGACGGACTGCGGCACAAGGGCGGTATTAAATGTCAGGCTGTTACTGCTGAGATTCACGGATGTTGGTTCAAGGCCGGGGAGATATTCTGGCTTCGTTTAACTATACAAAGCAAGTCACTCTAATTCAGTGAAATATCAAGTCCTAAGGATTACAATTATTTATATTTTACTCTGCTATCTTTTGTTTTTTTTATATGATCGCAGATATTTCTTTCTAAAACAAAATGCTCTACCCCTAAATATATCATCTCGTCTACTCCTCAGTTACTGCGCTCAAGACGCACATTTTAGCTGCTCAGGTCTATTCACCCTTCATAACCTTGCTAGATATAAAATAACCCAAATCTCTCACGCTCTCAAAAATACCTTAAGCTACAAATCTGCTTCACTTAGATGTATGCTGTAAATTATCGCCCCCCCATTCTGAAAACCATGATTTCTGTTTCATGTCCTACAAAAAGAATTGTTTATGGGCGATGGAGTCTAACTTGCGCTTAAGATCGTCACTGACATAATACAGGACGCGAGGTGTAGCCGAGCAGACGGTTTCCAAGGCAACAGTCGACGTGGGACCAGCCATTAGGATTTGGTGTGGAAGTCTGGGGCACTGAGCGGATGGCGGGTGGTCGTGTCACTGCAGGTAATAGCGACCCCTGCAGCATGTCTGAGTCAGTGTGAGTCAGTGTAAATAACTCCGGTTTAATGTCAACAAGCTAATCTCTAGGGATAGCCAGCCCCAGAAAGTGCTTTCCCTGCCGAGTTGTGAGTCACACTCCTTGTTTCTGGAGGGATCCTTTTTATAACAATATCTTCTTATTATAATTACGACTGGCATAGCCATATATAAGTTATTTTTTACATTTATTGAGGGAGAAACATGCTTCTCTGATCACTTTTGCAGTGCAGGATAAGAAAGCAGGACATTCTCATGAGCATTAATATCAAACATCACAGGGCAATGAGCCTCAGACAAGCAGCCAGGGAACAGATTTCTTTAGCTAATGATTTCCCCTCATGTTCAACCACCGCACCCAGCGGCGGATGAGCTTACCTGGGGGTCCAAGGCAGACATCAGCATGGACACTTGGGTGATGCTGATGTAACTGCTGAATTTCCCCGAGGCTATCCTTAGCTTTAGTAAAGGATGAGCCTGTGCATGGATGCTTCTCTTTGCTGACCCCATCTTGTTCTCCATAGCTTGGGGGTCACAGCAACCTGCCGCACCCATGGAACTGGGGGTTAAGGACCTTGGTCAAGGACCCACAGTCATGTGACTGCGCCGCCAAGGCTGGGCCTCAAGCCAGCAACCTACTGACCACCAGCATAGAGGTTTAGCCCACTGAGCCACTCACTACCCATCAGGTAGCCCATCTTTTCACAGAATACAGGAAGGAACTGAAAGAAACTGAAGCTGCTGTAGCCATCCTTGGCGTTAGGTGGTGACACTACCTGATGGCAGGCGTAACCGCTTTCCATTCTAATCTACCATGTTAATTACGGGCCACTTTAAGAGCTGCTCTTATAATAAAACAACAGCTGGCACATTTGACACTGCACAGTGCCCTAATACAGGGCCGGGCGCCTATCAGCTGATTTTCATGAAGCTGTTACCATGGCAGCGGCAGCAGAACATGTGCTTGAAGTACACCGAGAGGCTGTTGGGGCAATCCATGTGGAATTAATGTTTCCCCTTCATCAACACAATTACTCAAACCAGCAACCTTCTGCTTAATATGCATCATTTATGGTGGGGGGAGGCCGATGTGTCCCTTAGTGAGTTAGAACACTGTGCCTGTGATTAGGAGGTTCAAATCTCAGGGTCAGCAGAGTGATTTTACCGTAGGGTCCTTTAGAATGACCCTCATCCCCCAGTTGCTCCAAGGGTGTGAACATGATCCCTATTTCCTCGAAAATGTCGAGAAGCAGCAGGTCCGTCTCATGAGCACGTCAGCAGGGACGTGGGTCGCCTCCTGAATCAGGAAGCGTGAGAAGATCTTACGAGCCCAGCTGAGGATTTCATCCAATTCTCTTTTTGATTTGTGTCTTACCTGAAAGAAAGCTGTGAAACGGAGACACGCCTAAAACGATCCTGGAAGGACTCTGCCATCTGGACTCGGGGAGCGTTTAAGGTTCCTCCAGATGTCAACTGATGCAAGACCTGCGCGTTGGAATTATCGAGTTAAACATCACAGGCCTCTGGTGCACAGATTCAATTTTGACCAGTACTTCTAGGGATGGCCTTATAGTGGTGCTGTTTGAGGCAAAGTGTAGCTTCCCAGGTACGAGTAGGACAGCTGTAATTGGTGCACCCCAGTGAGGGAGATCAAACAAGTGGATAACAACGTAGCGCCTGATTAGCGCTAGTTCCGCTCAAGCGATCCCCGCTCGTAACTCAGGGCTCGAGTTCCGCCAAAGCCCTGTGCTCCCTGGAAGGCTTCCAGCCTGGATTATTCCCGCGTAGACCCTTAACGTCCTCCTGGCACAACCACTTGCCAGCTCGTCATTTTACATTTTTCTCTGGGTGAATAATCAACTCGGGGAGTTCTTTTCGGGCACCGCACAGCTGGTGGAGAGGCGAGTGGGCAGAGGCGGCTCGGCGCGGGAGTAAGATATGGCGGAGCGCTGGCCCAGTGCCCATCAGAATGATTTCAGTCAGCATCTAACTCTGCCTCCCTGGCTCTTGGCCTAGCTGCAGTTTCTCTGGGGCTGTCTGGAGTGGCCATTCTTTTTGAGCTGGCCCGAGAAAGGACAAGTTTTCCAAGGCTGCTTCCCTCTGCCTCGACCCCACCCAGTCCTAGATGAACCAGGTGCAGCGGCCATGTTCACTACCACTCGAACCATACATTTGTGTGGGCCCCCCCCCCCGTAGTTTGGGCTCCCCCTGTTGGCTATAGACAGTCAGTGCACTGGAGGGCGGCAGAAACAAGAAACCGCATGAACCAGATGAACACCAAAAACCAGCCAAAGGCTCAGCACTACATGGTACGGTGTTTACACAGAGCTCAGCGGGGCTGGAGAGGGACCAGCTTCCAGGTGTGGTCCCACGCTAGGTGACAACAAGCTCATTTCAACAGTTCAGTTGGGGCGGGGGGGCTGGAAGGGGGGGGGGGTGATGCTTGCCCTGTATCCCCCTCATGTCGGACCCCTGCCACGTCGCTCCAGGCATGGAACAATGACGGCTGTGCCAATGAGCCGCATTTAAATCCGACAGCCTCTCCCTCGCATACGTTCTCTGTGTGTTTTTTTTTTGTTGACTGCAAAAATCAATTAAAAGGGTCCTAAAGCTGTCAGGCTGGGATATGATAGCGGCAGTCTGTGGCACTGCACCGTGGCAGTGACATCTGTAAGTGTCAGTCAAGAGATAAATCAAACGGGGCTGGGGCGGGGGCTGGCGGCTGGGCGGGGGCGGCACTCTCCTGACAGGCTGATTGATTCCCATTCATACTCATTCTGGGCGCTGTCATGCCAACGCACCCGGGCTACGGGCGGGTTTTTTATGGCTGTCAACGCGGCTTTGCTGCTGCCTCTAATCGGCCTTCGAGAAAAAAAACACAGTGAAACATTCACCCCCCCGCCCCAGATGAAGTAAAGACTTGCACCCTGAATGGTGTACTCTCATACTCTACAATCATGGTAATTCAATATCTGGGTGGGCCTCACTTCAGGCTTTACGGTTAATTATTTCGAATCGGGAATACTTCAGCTCGACTGATGCTAAGTGGGAGAATAAGAAGGAAGTGTCTAAGACTGAGCTCCTTAAACAGACCTTATTGAGTGTGAACACAGCAACCTAAAAGCTGGACATGAAATCACAGTGTATATCGAGTACTGCCTCAGTTCAGCCTAAATGATCCTCCATGCTGTTTAATCACATGAGGAAGGTACACTGTTACCCTGCACGTGACTGTAATGATGTCTGCAGCATACAGCTTGGTTAATCAGTCCTTTTTGGTTTGAAGGAGGCCTGCCCTCATCTTCTCCTGGCCTCAGGGGTTTATGGGAAATGCTGCCTGTTTATGACTGTTTGTGAATATTAAGATGGTCCCCTCCCCCGCCATCCCAACTGGACGCCAGAATAAATCATCTCATCGTTGATAAGACTGAAATATGTGAGAATGGCGGCAGCTCGGACAGCAGCGTGCACAGCGCGGCAACGCGTGCGTGTCACCGGTGACGGCCCAAAAATAGGTCGTACTGTCCACACGTCCCAGAAGTCAGTGTGGCGCGCACGCTCAATGAGATGGCTGACATCTCCTTCTGCTTCTTAGGGCACTTGGGAAACAGCAGCATTGTTCTAATTAAGGAGGCGGTGCTGTCGACGTGCGGGAGGCACCCGGAGCTGTTTGCTTTGCCGGGCTCGTGGGTCCCCTGCATCTGTAACGGTAAAGAGAGTGTGTGTTTATTCCTTCTGAAGAGCACTGTGGAATAAGGCGATACTGGCCCAAAAGTCATGCCACGCCTCCTCCGACCGGCGGACCTGCTCTGCTCTCTGTCTGTCATCCAAGAAGAGCTGCTGTCTAACTGATCAGGCTGGTGACGCAGCGGCCTAGTGACAGCGCGTCGGAAAGCATGTCTGTCACACATATGGCCCCATCCCAGGAGCACTGGGGGGTATTTAAAGGGGCGTTCGCATCACACTCCGGACAGGGGGGTATTTAAAGGGGCGAGTGCATCATGCTCTGGATTGGGGGATATTTAAAGGGGTGCCCGCATCACGCTCTGGATTGGGGGATATTTAAAGGGGTGCCCGCATCACGCTCTGGATTGGGGGATATTTAAAGGGGTGCCCGCATCACGCTCTGGATTGGGGGATATTTAAAGGGGTGCCCGCATCACACTCTGGATTGGGGGGTATTTAAAGGGGCGCCTGCGTCACGTTCTGGATTGGGGGGTATTTAAAGGGGTGCCCGCATCACACACTGGATTGGGGGGAATTTAAAGGGACACCTGCATCACACTCTGGGTTGGGGGGAATTTAAAGGGGCGCCTGTGTCACGCTCTGGATTGGGGGGTATTTAAAGGGGTGCCCGCATCACACACTTGTTTGGGGGGAATTTAAAGGGACACCTGCATCACACACTGGATTGGGGGATATTTAAATCGTATCCTGCTTTGGATCCCTCTTCCTCCATCTCCCAACTTTCCCCTTGAAAGTAAATGATGCCCCACAGTATTTACTGTGATTAAACTTAATTTCCAATAACCTGGGTTGTGACCCAGTTTTGCTGTAGCTACGTGCCATCTGGGATACCTCACGGGTGCGTCCATGTGTCCGGGGCCTTTTCACCTCAGACATGCAGCACCCGGGTTACATAAACGCTACAATCCCAAAATATTCAACGCATTCCGGCATCTGTGCACACGCTTACGCAAGGAGAGCTCGCATGCAGCCCGGCCAACATTCAAACGAGTCACGCTCTACAAATTCACTGCCACTTTGAGAGCCTATATTCTGCGGGGCTTGGAGCGTGTTTCCCGAAATAAATGTAATGTCCCAATGAGCATATGTTTGCCGGGTCTCAGCAGAGCAGATTGAGTTTATTTAAAGCTTCGCTGTGTGTGTTTCACCAGTGAAATGCTGCACGACTGCATTTGTGTGACTGCATTGTAGCCAGCCAAACATGCGCTCACTGATTGATTTCTGGTTTAATCAGGACGTGACCTAATTATCGGCAAGCGGCAGTTGATGTCTGAGCCCCGGGGTCCTCGTCAATCGTCCTCCAGTCCACCGTTGGCGAGGGAGCCAGTATAGTTCATTACTTCAGAGCTGAAGCCAGAGTTGATTTATGGGATCCTGCCCTTTCAAGCCTGTCCAGGTCTAACTTTACCCAGGAAGAGACGACACATGCCAGGGTGTAACTGCTGGGGACCAAGCTCTCCGCTGAAGATGGAGACAGAGGGAGGTCAGCTCACAAGACATCGATTCTGCCCATGATGGAGAGCACACTCAGCTGGGATGAGCAGATCTGCCCATATCGAACACTAACAGTTGTTAAACCTGCTTTATCATGTTTCTCTAACATGCTACTTTAAAAACACACTTAATGCTTAACACCTGTTTGACCATTAGTGCCACCTGCAGGACAGAGCGTGTTACTGTAGGTTGGCGGGGGCTGTAATCTGAGCCTGACCATGCCCCATGGCCTGTGGACAGTCACTGGGCTGTAACTGTACCAGCTCACATGTCACTGGTCCATCTGCAAAGACCTCGACCCCTCAAATGGCCACCATCAACCTAAACTGGTGTACCATGCCAGTTATGCATTCGTAGAAAATCCTGAGAGCCACCATACCTGCCCCCCCCGCCCTCGGGCCCCCCCCCCCCCCCCCCCCCGCCTCATATACAGGCTTGCCTCTGCCGTGTTGGAATGTTTGGCGGATGCTCTTAAATGGCAACAGCTGTTGACAAACAGAAGACGGGGGACCATCCCTGCCGGCAGTCCGGGGGCAGCTGGGACCTGATGCCCCCCCCCCAGCCTCTTGGCTCTGCTGCCATGTGGGCGAGTCCGGGGAAGGATAACGGTCACCTTCACTCACCGAGGCTGCTCATCTTAAAGCCAGGCAGCTTGCTAAGCACTTCCTGGGAAAGAGTATCACTCCAGAGAGAGAGCATCTCCTCACATGCATATTAAAAGGCTATTAGCACGCTTTATTGTAGCTACAGTCCAGGTGGATCAGTCATTATGGAGTGCAGTCAGGACTGTGCTGCAGAAAGGAAAAAGCACTGTTATAGTAACCGTGTGCAGTGGGAGAGAACTCTGCAAGAAATCATATAGAAAAACTGGTGCTACAGGGGGTCAATATATGATGAACAACATCCAAACACTGTTCTAACAGTCAAAAGAAAAACAGGGGGAGGGAATGGGTTTTACAGCAATGATGGAGGAGATGGGGGGCGATGCAGCTTCATAAATGGGGTGTGAAAACGAAAATCTCATATTTGGCTTCTTGATGCATTTGTGAGAGAAATGCAGAGATGACAAACTCAGGATTTGTGAGGTGAATTTTAAAATCTGTCTTGAATCACTCTGCCACAAGCCCTCTCTCTTCTTTTATTTCAAAGCTTCCGATCACTCCGTCTTCCTGTGTTGTGTCACGTTCAAAAAGTTTCCTCCCTTCTGCTCTGCGTCATCCTTAAATGCTTCCACCTCTTGCACACCCTGCAGTGCTACACTCAAATGGTTCCCCTTCTGCTCTGCGTCAAACTCAAATGCCTCCATGGCTGTTTTGAAATTCAGAGGCTGCATCCTTTTAGTCCTTTTAAGGCTGCAATCGAAGACTGAATATGTCACAGTGGCATGACAAGGCCGTCCTGTTTCGAAGGCTCCTTCACATGCATTCTAGAAATGTGTTCATTTGCCAAGATCCCAAGATTCATTGTGAGACCCTTCAAAAGACGCAGTCTACAAAGGCTACGTAGCCCGCATCCTACGAAGGACACCTGCATTCAGATATCACACCTCTTTTATATTCTTCTGTGTTACACTCAAATGGTTCCCCTTCTGCTCTGCTTCACCCTCAGATGCCTCCACCTCTTGTATACTTTTCTGTGTTACACTCATATGGTTCCTCCTTCTGTTCTGTGCCACCCTCAAATGACTCCTCCTCATATTCACTGTTAAGTGTCACACTCAAATGGTTCCCCCTTCTGGTCTACGTCACTCTCAGATGCCTCCACCTCTCATTCCCTGTCAAATAACTGTTAGCAGCCCAGTTAGCCACAAAAACCCCACAACATGTACACCTGCTTACTTTTTTGCTCCATTCTCCATGTGACTGATGGGAAAATTTTTTGCTTTCACCAAGACAGGGAATTTGTGCATCCCAGCCCTGAGGCCTTTCTGCACCCATGCAAGACAAAACATTCTCACCGTTGCTTCGCTTAATGAGCTTCTGCTTGGCCCACAAATGAATAATGCATCGGATGCTTTTGTGTATACGGTACATGTCTGATGCCCTGCCGTCTTTGGCCGTTGGCACGACCATTCGGACTAAGCTTGCTGGCTGAAGGCTCTTGAGTAAAAACCTCCCAGGTATCAGCAGAGGCCGTAATTGAGAGTCAGGGGAATTTTGGTCTCTAAGCGCAAAGTTAGGGAACAGTGGTCGGGTTCGTTCTCTTTTCCTAAGGGCTTAAAAAAGCACCCAGGCAATTTCTCTGACTGTGTTTGCTTCGAGGGTTCATAAATTAACTTGCGACGGAGAACCTCATTGCAGGGGTAACGAGCGTTTGACAGGAAACCAGCACGCATATGTGGCAACACCAGGGGTGCCGAATCGGGTCAGAGATCGGGGCTCGTTTGGCGCTCTCAGCTGAAATGAGCCGCCTAGACCCGACACATAGCGCCGGACGGTGTTCTTGGCATCCAGCCGCAATGCATGCTGGGTCAAAACATAGCAGCCGCCCCCCGGGGCAGGCGGTTTAATCAGCTGGCACTCCTCGCATTACCCAGTCATGCATCAGAAGGCCCCCGAATCCCAAAGCGCAAGCTGAATCCACACATGATGCTGGTTACGTTTAGCGATGTGCTAGTGAAGGACACTGAGCATCACGAACATGCAGCTGTCAGGGCCCTGGGAACTATGAGCATTACTGAGGACCAGCCTAAAAAACGAGTGTGACGTAGCATTAGCCACTTAACATTAGTGACTTAGCGTTAGCGACTTAGCATTAGCAAAGTCTCTAGGGTGCATCACAAAACACTGTAAGGAGCTAAGATCAGAAAAGCTATTCAAATCTAAATCCCGTGAGAACGTTGTTATTAGAAAAGCGCAATATACAACAATGTCCAGCTTTGCCATGGAACCGCAAGCAAGCGATAGCTGATGAAGATGGAAAGCAGGCTAGCGATGGACCACAAAGCCTTCGCTAATCTTCCTGCCGTCCATCAGCACTTCCAGGCATGACTGAATCTGAATCCGTACATGTGATTGCTGCTTTGTTCTTTAATATACTGGTATCAAACAGTCGGGCCCCTGCTGTCTCTCTACCCTCAGGCTGTTACTGAACTGGAGAAAGGCTTTGTGTACAAGGAGAGCTCGACCAACCCAACCCTTTATATCAAGAGATTTTCTCCTCATTTATCCTGAATTATTCACACCAGCGCCCCCCCTGTTTGAACATACTCAAGTAAATCTGGCCATCATACCCCCATGATTATCTGGGAAGGTCCCTCTCTTCTGAGATTATAGATATAGACCAGCTTCTAAGGGAGCTGGTCAGATGGGGTTAACCCACTGGTCTCCCTGCGATATAAAAATGTGTTTCCTCTGATTTCCATCTATAGAACAGCTTAACTGCTTTTGCCTGCTTGGGAAACAGGGCAAAACATCCTGAATCTGTTTCCAGGAGGGGAGCCGGAATGTTTTTGGTGGAATGTGGAGGTACCTCAGTCACCATGCCACCTGTCTGTCATCCCTGGAATTGCACACCTGTGCCGGCAGCTTCCCTCTCATTGCTCAGCAGAACAGGCCGTACCAGGCTGCCAGCACACCTCTGCAGAAGGTGACAGACACCTTAAGGGATCTTTTTATCCTTATAAGCCACAAACATGCTTCAGTAGAATAAGACCGCAGGTAATCCTTTCAAAGAGATGCACTCTATTGTTTGCTGAAACAATGCAGTGTTTATTTACAGTGTCCCCAGTTCATTCTTCATTTTGTACGTGTGTATGGTATCAGGTACGCTGTGAACAAGTTGCTGATCTGGGAGGTTGAAACTCATACCCTTAGATGGGAATTTTGGCAGCTCAGTCCACTCTCTGAGACTTCACACTGGGAATGGGACACTGGGAATGGGACACTGGGAATGGTAACGCGGCATCAAGTATAAAAGGCAAACCTCGATCGATTTACATGGGCGGGCCATGTCACAAGAGTGGACCTTGATCACATGGACGGGCCTTGGTCACAATGGAGGGCCTGGGTCACATGGGCAGACCTCGGTGACATGGGCGGACCTCATCACATTAGCGGGCAGGATGACAAGGGGCTTCTGTAACCTAAAGCGGTTTTCTAGGCAGCCCTAAAAATGCACTGTCACATGACTCATGTGACATCTCCCTATTCTTGGGGGGCGGGGCAGTCTCCCACTGCTTGTACCATTCTTTCTGAGCCCCGCTGCCCGGCTCCCCGTGTCAAAGGGACCGCACCGCATCCAGACACTGGCTGATGGAAGAGGAGCGAAGAGCCCCCTTTGTTGTGACTGAAGGGGGCATTTGTCTTGTGGTGTCACTGTTGTGGAACAGGACGGCAATGACAGCAATAACAAAGCACAATGCAGCAGGGCTCATGTGCAAAGCTCAATGGCATCGCACACAATATGCAATTAGCAGCCCTGACCATGTTCCGGTCACGCGGGTGGCTTGTTCTTCTACGGGGGACCCAGGGATGGTTTCATTATGCGTGTGGCGGCACGCGAGGCTGACTGGCCACTGCGTTCCCTGTGAATCCTTCCCTCGCTTGTTGTTAAGGAAGGATAATTAATAACAGTCTCGTGGAAGATTACAGTTTGCGGGAGAATCGACCTGTCTCTTTGATTAATTAGCCCGGCGGCTGGATAATGCGCGGTTTGGGGAGCGAATCGCGACGGGAGACACCCTTGGGGGCTGTTCCACAAGCAGTCGAATCGGCTCACAGGCGGGAGCCTTCCCAGATTTAGCCAGGTGTGCCGGTAGCAGGTGCGGCGCGCGGATAAGGGGCCAGATTTCACCGCCGCTCTCGGAGACATCAGCTGGGCCTCTTCCTCAGAGACAGCACTAAATGGCCTCCCTGTACTGCCGCCTCATCGATCTGCTAGTTAAGCTACAGGACGTGCAAACTGCTGAGGCACTGTATGGATTCGGGTTCGAAAGGGATATCTCCTACCATGAAAGGAAGAGGCGATAAACCAAGACCTTCTGGTCTATCTTCAGCTTTTACTCTAAGCCTCCAGATGGCATTTAATCGTGAATCACTTTTTCCTCACGGTATCTTCGTCACGTTTTTATTGGCAGATAAGGTGCAGGCTAATGTCAGTTTATGCGTGGGTAGGCAATTGTGATACCAGCCAGCCCAAAACAGACCATCAGCTGGAAAAATCCACACGCGCCCGGCTTCTTTTACGTAGGCGTGTGGAAATGCCAGACGCTGCTGGTGAGAAGGAGTCTCAAAATACCGTCCGGTGGCAGCGCTGCGGGGCCACACCAGGACAGACGAGCACCTTAGTGAGCAAAACCGCACCTTTAAGCGATAGAGTCGACAGAGGTGCTGCTTCTAGTCACTTGGGCTCACCAGAGGAATGAGTTACCGGAGTCTGCTCTAAGATGCAAGAAAGTGATGCAGACCTACAACATTAATGTGTCTCTAGAACAGTAATGGGCCATGCAGCAGATTTATGACTGACACCCAAAATAGGCTCACCCCAGTCACAGCCAATCAGTTTTCAATCGAACGACATGCTCACATAAACCAGAGGTATTGCTGTGCCTCCTTCCTACAACTAGATGGCAGTGTTTACTCACATTACAGCAGCCCAAGGTCAGATTGTTGATTCGAGTTGCTTTTTTCAGTATATTCTCAATTCTGACTATTATGGAGTAGATTTAAATTGCACGTGCCTTTTTCTGTAAACTGCTCATATAAATAATGCATTCATCTCATTAACCCTCAGGTCATGAATTGCAAGTGTATAATTTTACCTTACTATTGTTTGTTTAAGGTTGTCCAAGACCTTACAGTTCAAAACATTTTTCACAGTGAAAAAGCTCCAGTTTTAAGTAAGATATGAGAGCTGGTTAGCTAAAATACGACTGATAAGGTGGATAAACGACATATTGATTGAGAAATAAGTGACTGGTGAGTAACAAAAGACTGCAGGTATTTTATAACGAGATACAGTGCTCTACACGCGCGGATTGACTGAGCTGTTGATTTTTTGAAGATGCTCGTTGGGATTCTGTTATGTGCTGAAGTCATCCCCCCCCCCCCCCCCCCCCCAAACCTCGTCAAGCCACAGTCTGGTTGTCAAGGTAATCTTGCTTACATCTCTGGATATCATCCACTTTACCCTCCCCCCACACACACACCTGGGCCCCCTTTAGTCATCCTGAACCGAGGGCAGGTTCTGTGCAGATGGTTGCCGGACCTCACCACCAGCTAACCCTCCCACGTTGCCATGGCAACTGAGATCCTACCCCCTCCTCCAAAAACCAGGTCTCTACAAACAGTAATTTAGCCAATACCACACACAGTCATTGGGGCTAATTGAGTCTGTAATTGATTCAATAATGCTTGGGTTCAAAGGCAGCTATAAACAGACACAGCGCACCCCCCACCCCCATGAGTGCGGGCTGCATTTATCCCTCTGCGTCTTTCCAAGCAGGAAATCGCTGCCCCTGAGTGCACAGATTAATGCATTTTCCCAATATGTTCATTAGTTCAGTCAGAACAAAACAACTGCGGACCCAAAGCAAAAACATGGCCTTTGCTATTGACGGCAGCCTCCATATTGTTAATGGTTCGTGGCACGAGGCTGGATACAGATTGGATTGCCGGCGCGTTAATGTCAGCCAGGTCTGTCCAGGTCATGGGGATGCCTTGCTTTCCTGTCTCCACTCTCTGTAACCCCACGTTTTTCCTTCTCCAGGTCTTCTGGATGCCACATGGAGAGAAGAATGTGAACTGGAATTCACGCTTTGATTACTGTCTGTTTAAGAGAATAATAGCTGTCTTTGAACTCCCTGATGAGGTCTTTGAGATGAGTGATTCTGAGCTTGGAGGGGCGTGGCCTTATTACACCAGCTCTTATGATTGGAGGTTGCCCCATGCGGCTTCCTGTCCTAGTGTCATGGCGTTTTCCACGGATCCGTATGACTGCCAGCTCTTGGTTCCTCCCACGTTCTTGCCCCTCTCGGCCTCTTGGGGGCGGTGTGGGCCCAGTGTCACATACATAAATGCGCTGAGTCATTCATATACCCCCGCGTGACTGTGTGTATGCGTCTCCACAGATAAGCCTCTGTCCTTGGGCACAATTACGATTTTATTGGTATTAGATAATTGTTACTTTTATGAGGAATGACACACACATGGTAGATAGTTCAACACTTATTTGAGTTATATGGTTTGGTATTTTACTGGAGCTAAATCAGCTTTAAATACCTCTGTCATCGGTGCTATAGCACAGGAATGCGGTGACTGCAGACCTCTAACCCTCACACCTTCTGCAAGTCGATCATGTTCCTCTTCCCAGTGGGCCTCTTATCAGCATTTGAAACACACAACTATTTCTAATGGCCACAGTAAAAAAAAGACATTTGGAGAATAATTTTTTTCCATCCCTCTGTTTATCTTGAGCCCCCCGACAGAGAGAGATGTTGACTGCAGGGGCTGTTTTTTTGCTCAGACTCTGCCAGTTCATTGTTTCATCTTTATGGACATAGAAGAAATTAACACCAAACCAGCCCTTGGCCTTTACATCTGAAGATGCCTCTTCCCAGCCCAAAACAAGGCTCCTCTGTGAAGGCGTAGGGTGTGTTCATTACCCCTGTGGCCAAGCGGGCTCACAGCAGGCTAATCACCGCGTCTGAGAGCATCCCCGCCCAGCTGGAGGCCGTCTCTCACGGAAACCGCGCTCCTGTAACACTTACGCGTCTCTGGCGGGAATCGACTCGTCACGCCGCGGCAGCAGCTGTGAAAGAAGCAGCCCACTTCCATTTTCCAAAGGTGCATTATAGACCTGTTATTAGGGCGTCTCTTTCTGAGTGAGTGTGTGTTTTTTTTTTTTTTCCAATTTCGGTCCAGCAGAGAGCCCGAACTCTTTGTCACGGAAACGGTAATTCACAGTAATGACCTCCGAGCATCGGAAAGGACGCCGTCGAGCTTACCTGTCCTTAATCCCTGTTTTGCGATCAGAAACCTGCATGGTCATGAATTAGTCGCTCAGCTTTATTCCCGTCGGTTTGTTTGTTCTCTGCCTGCGGAGTTATTTGCGAGGGTATAAACGGCACTTTAGTGGCCTGGCTGAAGGCTGAATAAACCTGGGAGTAAAATGATGTTAATAAACAGCCGTAAATGGGGATAACATGGTGACGGGTTCAAACTGGGCCAGCAGAGAGCATCACGGACGCATTGTGCATGTGCGGGAAGGGCTTCTGTCTCCCCCGCAGATTTTTAAAAGGATGCTTGCCGATCCCAAGAATAAAAGTTAGTTATCTAACAAGCCTTTGAAATACCGTCTGCTCCCCGGCAGCTGAGGAGGGGGGCGCTGAGGAGGGGGGCGGGCGGCGAGGAGTTGCAACTGTTACCCCCTGGGCCCGAAAACCTGCTTCACATGGCTCTTACGCTCCTCACACGGGACCCTGCTTCAATTACCTCCAACTTCATACGTCCCTTGTGCGGTGACCCCCCCCCGTCTCGTCGCCTATTTTTCCTCACAATTCCCTCTCCATTAAGTCAGGCCGCAGTTTAATTGCCGGGCCGGGAAGCTTTAACCGCACCCCGGGTATTTGAAAGCCTCCGCTGCTGGCTCTCGGGGAGATAGGGCTGCTGGAGGTAGATAGGCCTCTGCATTGTTTTCGGCCAGACACACGTCTGGAGCCGCTGTGCCTGAAAAGCTAATGAGGCGCTGGCTCCCTTCCAATGTGACGTCCGCGTGACAGAGTCGCTTTAGTGGTGATTCTGTGACCTCACCTCCCAGTCCCCGGCGGCCATTTCCCCCTGCATGAATGCATCATTCGCGTGATTTTATTTTAGCGCAGGGCTGTGCGGCCTGCGATGCCCAGCGCCGGTACCGGTACCATCGCGGGTGCAGTTTGCACACAGATGTTTGGACGAGCCTGGTGTCACGTGAAGACGGTGCTGACGCGCGTCTGAAAACCCCAGGCTGAGGTTTATTGCTGAACTGGGCTGACAGACAGCAGCCCATATGGTGCTGAAAGTGACCTTGAAGACACGCTGTGAGGTGATCTGCTCACATCCTGCAGAGTGTTAGCAAAGGGCCCAAATCATTCACTTGCTGTCGGTCGAACAGAAATTTCAGTGATGGACACCAAGGGCCACCTGTACGTCCAGCAGCGGAAAGCGATGTCTGCCCTACAACCACGACCTAATAATGTCTCATAAAACTTTACTGCATAACAAAGACACACATATACCGATATTTACAGGAAATACTGAGACATTTCACATGAACTAGCACAACCTGTTATTTTCCCCGAATACACTGTGCTGGGACGGGTTAACTTCACTGCCTACTAAGCTATGTATAATAGCAAGCAGGCATGCACCAACGTGTGCTGCTATATTTTTTGGGGGAACTTTGTAAAGTCAGCCTGATTCTTTGTTTCATATTCTGCTTCATAACGCTGTTCGGTCAGAAGTGCATAGAGGAAGCAGACAAGTGTTTTTGTTCTCCACGCAAGCTGAGATAGTAGCTTTATTGTGAGACAGTAAAGATTGTTCTACAAGAGCAGAGCTTGTTCTTCTTCTTCACTGACTTGGCCCATTTCAGGAAAAATCCTGCAGCAGCTGCTGGGAGGGTGAGTGATTCTGCACCAGAGATACACACAAACCTTCAGACGTCGGGCAGCATGGATCACCTGTTCCTCAGAGGATTTTCTCTCTGGTCTCAGATCCCTGTTGAGATTGCTTCCACGGCTCTCAGTCACGATGGAGATGTCACTCTCAGGCACAGACAGACGTTTCTCCACATGATTCTCTTTGTTGACAAGGCTGGTCGATCACGCGATTTCATGACATGTATCCACACTCCTGGGTCACGGAGTGTTTAAAAAAAACTGCAGCAATGTCAGAGATGAAACTTACGTTGGGGTACACAGTGTCTGAAAGCCAGTGTACTGGATAATTTTTGATGTTGCAGTAAGCATATTTTCTGAGATTTAAAAAAAGCATCTCTGCATCCACCATAGCATGCCTCGACTGCTGTTCTTGATCCATACTTAATTTCACATCACAAATTTTCATAATTAGAGTCCCACATCCAGTCAGAACAATGAAAACCCTCAGCTACTTTGCTTGTCATTTAACAGCCCTGCCTGAATATAACATTTCACATTTCCCCCTTCCTGTGAGGTGGGACCAGTCGTTGCCATTGATTGACAAATACTGTAGCAAATGGGAAGGCTTGTTCTGAAAACTGGCTTCCATTGGCTGTAAGTCAGGCTGGTTCTGCCGTGAATGTACCGATGTAGCTATCCTGGGGCTCAGTACACCTGTCAACAGAACCAATGGGCCCAAACAGGCTGCCAAAGTGAGGCACTCTGGGATTGGTCGAACAAACCCGGCTAAGGAGCTGGCGGTTGAGGCAGAGACTGAGTCAGGCCTTCAGAGAATACAAATTAGATGCCTTGAGAATATAGAGTAGAGGTTTCCTTCTGTTAAAGGCCAAACACATCAACATTTCCCGCCTGGGAGGCTGGTCTTTGACACCATACACTGGCAAGCGAATCGAGAGTGACTGATTGGTCGGTAGCGATGCTGGGACGAGCGGGCCCCTGATGTCAGCAGGGCCGGGTCCCCGGGGACGACGTGAGAGCTACGCTTCCTGATTTATGCCCGCAGATTCGCCGGCATCACCGCACGTTAAAAGAGCTCATTAGATAGAGGCCGATATTCCTCGCAGCCCACTGGTGCCCGCTGATGGATGTGGCGTGTTTACCGCAGCGATGGCAGCTAGTCATGTTGGGGCCGCGTGATTTAACGCGTGATCCGGCTGGGCCTGTGTGTGAGCGCCGAGCGTGTTCACATGCCGGGAGAGCGGTTACAAAGCGTGTCAGCGAACGGGCCTCTGCGTCAGATCAGAGTCGAGCTGAGCTGAGCCGGGCCGCCACCAGCGGCTTCCCTAATTTCCTTCCTTTATACCGAGAGAGAGACAGCAGTGATTTTTAATTGGCCAGGGATCCTCGCCTCTTCCACTGGTTTTAAGCCTTTTATACCTTCCTTTTGTGGTGTTTTTGCGACAGCTGTCGCTCCACTTTGATCACATGATCAAGCGAGTTGAAAGATATTGACGGGTGGCCGTGGTGTTCAGAAACGGAAGCATCTGACATCATGGGTGGCGGTGGTGGGGGGGGGGGGTGGTTGGGTTGTCAGACGCGAAAGGCGTTTTAGAAATCTTCCTAAATCATTTATTATAAAAATATTATTCAATCCTGGTACGATACCAGCTATAATGCAATAAAGATCACACACAATATCCTTTAGCAGGAGATAATGTTTCACTTGTGTTGTGTTGGTGCTGCATTAAGTCGATTTTTGTGTTCAAAAGCCATCTGTTTATCCGACTCCCTGAATGCTAAAGAAAGATGCATGTTTGGTCATGGTTCAGCACTGAATGTGCTCACAGGGCCCTGAAACTCACAACCAAACGTTCTGGAAGGTCCAGGAGTCACCACCCAAATCTATGTAAATGAATGCAAAAGCAAAACAGACTGACGACTGATCCATCCGATCATATCCGAGAAAATGGCTTCTGCTGGCAGGATCTGTGAATGCGAAGGTCCTCACCCCCCCTCCCCGAGTCACGCGAAACACAGCCGGGCTTCTGCTCATCTTGGCGGGTGCTGGCATATATTCAGACAAGAACTGTTGTCGGTTAACAGGGCTCATTAATTTGCCTCGTCATTTAAGGCACTGTTTCAAGCAATGCTCATTAATTATTATTATTTCATAAATAGATTTTGTTCAAATTAATGAACTGTAACAATATCAGACATAAAGGTGTCGAGTGAGATTTATTCCATCACTGTCAGGGGGGATTAAGGAAGCTCCGGCTCTCGGAATAGCACGCCGCTTCCAGCCGTGACACTCTGCTGCTATATGCAGATACCTTCCGCTTTAATTACATGCATGCCATGGCCCCGCCCACACAGAGGAGCATGGCCAATGAAACAGAGCCGTATTCAGCTCGGGCCCGACGGCACTTTTAATGGGAAATGCTGGGTTTCTGGGCCAGAGATCAGTTTGTTCCCACATGTCGGGGAGGAAAAGGCAGCGGCAGCGCCCTCCGGCACCGAGAGCTACATGACGCTTCCGTTGGCAGAGTCGGAGCCCGTAGGCTGGAACTGGCAGAGATGCCGGAAAAGTCTTTAAATTGAAGAGGTTGGAGTGTGAGAGTGCTGCAGGCTCTGCCCATTGCCCAGGGCCAGGTGGACTGGGCCAGAGAATGATCCCTCATTAAACAACAGCCCTGTCAGAAAGTCTCCCTCAGCCCCAAGACGAGGGCCTCTGCGGCTCCAGCCGGGTGCGGAAAACCCAAGAGGCCCAAGAAAGGTTGCAGATCAGCTATAAGACTCCCCTGAAGATCCCACCTATATTATGTCCATGCCAAGACATCTTCACATCCAATTGGAGTAAGTCCCCGCCCACCTGATGGTACCTGATTGGATGAGCACCGATTTCCACTAAAGCTCTGTCAGATGTCCTCCCCAGATGAGCTATGGCACAACCTTCATCTTGGTGCCGGAGTGTTCCTCAGTCCAGCAGCGTTGGTGACATCTGCCATTCTTCAGTCCTATCATGACCCATCTGTGGCATGAGGGGGTCAGCTGGAGTGGATGAGGAGTGATGTCACTACTGAACCCTTAAACCTCTGGTGTTCCAGGGACTATGGCTGGCCCTGCCTTCTCAAATGTACAGCTGAGGGCTCCTTTAATAATGGAACCATGGAGCCAGACCTTCAGTGACCCATTGAGTGGGGATACCGCCTGGAAGTGGAGCGAGGGATGGCTGGCCATGACCCACAGCCGGAAGGGTAAGCTGTGTGACACGCTCCCTGCTACTAATGATCATTAGCTTAATTAGCTGTCAGACACCGACGCCTTGAAGGGGCTCTCAGGGCTTTCAGGTGGGAATTCTCATCTAATTCCCCTGTCAAGTTACCACTCACATCAAAACACTTTAATCTTATCGAGTGGATCATCCACAAATGACAGCTGCTGTGCAGTAACACATAGTTGCTATCGCACTAGGGTTTCACTCCAGCCTCCCGCCAAACATATCACTCCCGATCTTCTTAGCACCTTAGTGACGCCATCATGTGACATTTTTCATGAAGGAATGAGCCCCAACTATCCCGGAAATCAGTGCCAGCTCATAAAAGTGGAGCGGCCCGCTGGTACGGCGAGGGTCATATCATTACACAGCTTCCTAGCTGTCTTACCGCTCTGCTTTTCTTGCTTTGGCCTGATTTCGATCTTGGCCATTGATTCCTGCTCTCTTCCCACCAGTGGCCTGTGGATATCGGCATACAAACCTCGGCACCAGCCAATCCCTGATCCTCAGGTTTCACTTAGTGGCACAAATGTATTCTTGTCAGCGTTGCCTGAATGTCAAGGGAATCGCTCTCCACGAAGGGTCTCCTTATCCGCCTTTACTCACTCACTTGCATGGACCTTTGAGTTTTGTGCTGGCAAACAGTAGGGGGCAGTAGTGCTCCTTAGGTTGGTCTATCAATAAGTGGGAAAGTGGCAGTGTAGGGGAAGGAGTAGCGGCTCTGTAACAAACGCAAGGCGGTAAAGTGCACATTCAAGAATGCTTTCAAAGAACCAAAATGAGTAATTCGGTGACTAACGAGGGCTGCTCGTCATCTCCATAAACGCGTTTTAATTACCATTATGGGCTGGACTTGAAGAGGTAATCAGTCATAATACACTGGTACAAACCTGGCGTTTAGTGGCGGCCTCCTGGGTAAGCGCTGACGTAGCCGTGTGCACCATCCAGCGGCTAAGAATGCCTAACCTCTCTTTAGGTCGGTATTTTTGACAAGTGCCAAACGGTAATCAAGGGCTCGATATTTCACGCTTTCGCTTGGGCGCTGTGCTGATATCCGGCCAGTCACTCATTTAACAATGGCAGCTAATTTCCACCTGCGGAGGCTACAGACCGCGGCCTGCTTCTCAGCCGAGGGACATCCCCCTGCATGCGCCAGTGTCCTCTCCACTGCTTTTTAAAAAAACATTACTCCGGGCTGCATCGCTGTCAGACCTCCCAGGCAGGCACTGTTTTCAGGCCTCTTGCTCTGCTCTTTTGTCTTGTGGCAAATTTCCTGCCGGGGTTCTCCTGCATTGGAGGGACTGGGAAGCCTGCCATCCAAGTGCCGCCGTCACGGCGGATTACAGATCCTTATTTTTGGCTGTTAATGTCAGCTCCGTGTTTCCTAGTTTAAAACGCGGCACATTTCCCTAGTTTTTTGCCGTGCATTTCGAAGTAACACACAGTTCGTGCGTGATTATTGCTGATAAGAGCTGGAAGGGTAACGATGATGGATGATGGATCTGTGACAGCTGGCACAGCAGGATGTGACGGCCGGAATGGAGGGATGCTGTTATTCCAGGATTCTCTCCGGAATGCTCCCCAGCTCCTTGTTCTGTGCTTCACCTTGTTCAGTCGTATCAATTAATGGCCTAATTTTACACAATGAGGAATCACAAAATGACATCACAGAAGCAGTCCACCCCCCACATTGCACATACGCCACCAGCTTTTAAATCACCATTTGAATGGTACTCTGCCTATCCCCTTCCGCCTCCACGCTGCAACTCACAGGCACAGGCTGCAACTGTCAAGCCCAGGCCGCGACTCTCATGACCAGCCATGGGTGTCAAGCTCAGGCCATGACTCTCAAGTTCAGGCCACGACTCTCAGGCCCACTCTGTGACTCTTAGGCTCATGCTGTGACTCTCAGGCCCAGGTCACGACTCTCATGACCAGCCATGGGTGTCAAGCTCAAGCCATGACTGTCAAGTTCAGGCCACGACTCACAGGCCCACTCTGTGACTCTTAGGCTCATGCTGTGACTCTCAGGCCCAGGTCACGACTCTCATGACCAGCCATGGGTGTCAAGCTCAGGCCATGACTCTCAAGTTCAGGCCACGACTCTCAGGCCCACTCTGTGACTCTTAGGCTCATGCTGTGACTCTCAGGCCCAGGTCACGACTCTCATGACCAGCCATGGGTGTCAAGCTCAAGCCATGACTGTCAAGTTCAGGCCACGACTCTCAGGTCCACTCTGTGACTCTTAGGCTCATGCTGTGACTCTCAGGCCCAGGCCATGACTCTCATGACCAGCCATGGGTGTCAAGCTCAGGCCATGACTCTCAAGTTCAGGCCACGACTCTCAGGCTCAGGCCGCGACTCTGAGGCCCACTCTGAGACTCTTAGGTCCATGCTGTGACTCTCAGGCCAGGGCCACGACTCTCAGGCCCATGCTGTGACTCTCAAGCCCAGGCCACGACTCTCAGGCCCAGGCCGCGACTCTCATGACCAGCCATGGGTGTCAAGCTCTGGCCATGACTCTCAAGTTCAGGCCACGACTCTCAGACTCAGGCCGCGACTCTCAGGCCCACTCTGTGACTCTTAGGCCCATGCTGTGACTCTCAGTCCCAGGCCACAACTCTCAGGCCCACACTAACTCTCAGGCCCATGCTATGACTCTGAAGCCCAGGCCACGACTCTCAGGCCCACGCTGTGACTCTCAGGCCCATGCTGTGGCTCTCAAGCCCAGGCCGCGACTCTCAGGCTCAGGCCGCGACTCTCAGGCTCAGGCCGCGACTCTCAGACCCACTCTGTGACTCTCAGGCCCATGCTGTGACTCTCAAGCCCAGGCCACGACTCTCAGGCCCACGCTGTGACTCTCAGGCCTAGGCCACGACTCTCAGGCCCTGGCCGCGATTCTCAAGCCCAGGCTCAGGCTGTGACTCTCAGGCCCACGCTATGACTCTCAGGCCCAGGCCACGACTCTCAAGCCCAGGCCACGACTCTCAGGCTCAGGCTGTGACTCTCAGGTCCCCGCTGCAACAGGAAGCCGAGGATGCCACTTCCTGTGAATCGCCAGCTCCGTGTTTACTGATAATTGTGTTGTGATATCGCTTGGATACTTAAGGGATTAATCCGAGTAGCTAGGCAACATTATATTTGTTAGGAGTGACCACCTTGTGATGGCTTGAGACAGAGCTAAAGATGGCCACGCCCACAAGAGAACAGCTTTAAAGGGGGTGTGGTTTCCCATCCAACAATTTTGATTGGTCACTGTAGCACAGTGGGTAAAACAGGAAGACCTGGTGTTTGTCAGCAGGTGTCTACAAAAGTGGAGGGAAGATGTTATGGACAGGTTATCCTGGTTGGGGGGGGGGGTGGTCTGGGGCCTGTTTCAGTAAGTAATGCTGGGGGCACCATAGACAGGGTGCTAGCGACCTGCAGGACACCTGTAAACGCTCTCACAGTCGTACTCTGCGGGCAGTTTATAGATGCCAGTTAGCCTGACTGCATGAGGAAGCCGAGGGGTGTCGGGGAAATCCCGATAACCCAACCTGCTTGCAGCCTGCCTGTATACATAACCGTACGCCCTGCAGAAGGCAGGCAGCTCACAAACACAATTTACATACAGCACTAATGACAAAAATCACATGCCAGTGTGTGGGTTTGCATGGAATTTATGTGATTTTTTTTGTCTTAAATTTCTTTCTGCTACTAACTGCATATTTGCCATGGAACAGATTTATTCTTATAGAAGATAATTTATGTGAGCAGCTGATGGTGCAGGTCCACCCTCACAAAGCAGATCTATCTTTGCTGCTATATTTATTCCCACCAAGAAATCTGTTATCGAAACAAGATAGGATTTACTAAAAACTTTACTATACTATAAACTTGATTATTTTATTATAAACTTTACTATTTACTTACTATAAACTTTATTTATTGATCCCAGGTGGAAATTCTACAGCAGTGAGGTACTCGGGTGCAGACAAACAATCATAAAATATGCACAAGTGCAAACAAGTAAACACAGTGCAAACACGCTGCACAAACAGAACACCCTCAAAGGAATACTGTGAAATAAATAGTTACAAAACTACATTAATAGGCTGGGGTGTCACTCTGATTGGCTGTGGTGTCACTCTGATTTGTTGGAAGCGTCACACTGATTGGCTGGTGGTGTCACTCTGATTGGCTGGGGATATCGCTCTGATTGGCTGAGGGTGATTGTATTCACAGATTTTTATTTTATTATTTTATTTTGATCTTCCCCTTGTGGGGAATAATAGGTTTTTATCACATTTGGTCCCCACAATGTAATATATACATAACCCACACACACACACACACACACACACACACAGACCAGCTCAGACTCAGGTCAGCAGACCATGTGTGCCTTCAGCCAAGGCCAGATTTGAACCTACAGCCCAGGAGGTGTGAAGGACCCTTTGCAGAGCATCACCCTACCTGACACCCACATCGACCAGCATCAGGCTGACTATTTCTCACTGCTTCAACTGGGGGTTCATCGAGTGATTCGGTTCCATAGCTACAAGTCACTCGGGGGCATGTCATCAAACAAGATGGCTGCCCCCAGTGTACCAGCCCCTCATGTCATCAAACAAGATGGCTGCCCCCAGTGTACCAGCCCCTCATGTCATCAAACAAGATGGCTGCCCCCAATGTACCATCCTCTCATGTCATCAAACAAGATGGCTGCCCCCAGTGTACCAGCCTCTCATGTCGTCAAACAAGATGGCTGCCCCCAGTGTACCAGCCTCTCATGTCGTCAAACAAGATGGCTTCTCCCAGTGTACCAGCCTCACATGTCAACAAGAAGAATATCCCCAGTGTACCAGCTGTACTTAATGGGACGTGAATAAAACGGCTCTCAGAACAGCATTTCAATCCATCCTAAACACCTCCTGGGCCTCTCTGCTATGTGAGACAGACTCTTTATTTAAAATGCCACCTTTTGCCCTCGTTTTACTTGTACACTTATCACAGAAAGGTCAAAAATGACAGAGAAATAATTGTGTTGTTTCTATTCTCCCTGTTTTTTATTTGCCACATTGTACTGAGCTCTGGTCCCTGTTGCAGTACCCCCAATGTGACGCTGGCCCCTATGTGTTTGGGGGGGAGGGCATCCTGTGCCTTTTATTAAATCAGGAACATACACTTTATCTCTGCACGCTTTTCAGCAACTTTGTTTATGAAACCCACCCCCCCAGATCTGCCACCCCCCATGACACAAACACCTGATCTCCTTCGCTCGCTGGCCTGTTACGCAATCCACTGCCGCCTTGCCTTATTTCATTGTAGTTCCTTGACACCTGGCGCTCATTTATCATATCCAGTTTCTAGTGGTGGATGGGGGGGGGGGGGGCTCGGAGACAGCCCCCCTGTCTCACACTGTCAGGCGGTGGCATGCCGAGACTCGGGACAAGTCCCTCACACACAGCGGATTTTATAGAGTACTGCGGCGCTGACATTGTGGTGGCCGTTCCCTGCGATTGAGATGTCACCGGGAGGGATCGCTCTGCGTAACTGTAAAAAGCCAGGAAGGCGGAGGGAGAAAGACGGAGGAAGAACAGACCCATCCGTCAGTGCTGCTGGAGTGGGGTGTCCTTCCTGTACCGTAAATCCCTAGCTGGAAAGACCCGTGCCAATCCGTCTAATCAGGGCAGAAACGGCAGCGTTTAATTAATGAGCTCAAAGTCACGGTGACAGCATAAGCACTTCAGATAAGGGAGTGGGGGCGATCTGGGGTCCCCGGGAGGCAAACAGTGCCTGATCCCTCCCGTCAGCAAGAGCAGTAATTAGCTCCTTTCTGGCCCCTGTAAGACGGCAGCTTGATAACGGCAGAATCAGAAGCGGATCGCTGTTTGTATCGTGCGAGAATGTTGTAGAAAGCAAAGAAAAGGGCAGAAACAGAGAGTAAATAATGACGAGAGACAGGCTGCTGCAGAGCGGAGGGTGGTCCCGCATGACGGGCCGCACATGAGCCCAGAGTAGCGGCTCGCACTGCAGCTCGAACCCACTCACTCCCTCCTCTGATTGCTCTTTCACCAGGGTGTCCTTCCCTCTCTCCCCTCGCCTGACGTAACCTTCCAGAAACTTCTTCCCCACCACATCCCACGTACGTTGCCACGCGGCAGTCGGCTCCCCTGTGGTGCAGCTGCGGGCCCCACACTGGGCCTTAATACCAGGACCGAGGCACGCCTGGCTTGTGTGTCTGTGACGCCTGGCCAGCAGGGGGCGTGGTGTGTGGGGGCACTTTCCTTTCTTGTTATATCACACGGCACTTGCTCCCTGCTGTTTTCAGACATTTCTTTGTACCTTCAGATCTGACCTTTTGGTGAATGAGCTTCTGGGGTTGATTACATCACCGCAGGCTGGCTCTCGTCTCCCACCTGGCCCCCGGTGTCGGGGGCCAAGGCCTCTGGGGGCAGAACGAGTGCCAGGGAGAGGGTGGGGGGGGGGGAGGGAGAGCTGAGCTCCGATACAGTCAAACATGGACATGCGGAGACACTGCTGGCTGGATGTGTAGAGAGGCAGCAGGTTCCATGGTAACCACCACACGTGGCAAGCTCTAAAGCAGCCGCAGCAGCATGAATCAGCTAACCACAATAAACACACACACACACACACACACACACACCCCACTCATTCATTTCTATGGGACAAATGCTAATGCTAACTATGACAACCATAACCACTATCCAGCCCTAACCATAACCATAAGTAACCAAAATAGAGTTTTCCCATATGGGGACCAGGAAACTGGTCCTCATAAGATTAAAAAATGGGTATTCATCACGTATACCTGGACACACACACACACACACACACACACACAAACACACACAAACAGATACACACAGACACACATGGACACAGACATGGTTTTTGTAAGAAAAAACTTTTCAGCAAACCTTCCATCACCAGAGCAGCATGAGTCTGTTTTTTTGACCTTGCGGGGACGATATTTTCTGTCCCCACAAGGGAAAACTGTTTCATGAAAATCTGTCACTGCAATCAAAAAAGTAAAAATGCCAGAAGTCTTGTATTTTGTTCAGTTAAGGTTAAGGTTAGGGCTGGGTAGGGGTTAAGGGTGTCGTGATTGGGATTAGGGGTCTTCCCATAGAAATGAATGGAAGGTCCCCATTTAGATAGTTACGCCAACGTGTGTGTGTACGCGTGTGTCAATGTCGGTATGATGCAGTCTTCGCAATTTGGGGCCCAGAGCCCCCGTGGGTGACATAAACAAAACAAACTCCCACTCCCCCATTGTGAATGTAGCTGGTATTCCAACCCCCTCCCCCCCCCCACACACACACCAGCAGTGACATCAGTCACATGACTCTGCCCCCCTACAGATATGATCTCATGGTACCACCGAGTTCATTCTAAACCTGCTCAGCCATGCAAGTGGATTTCTCTGTGTAGCGGCAAGACTGTGCAGGGGAGAGGATCCACACACACACACACACACACACACGGAAATCACCTCTCTAAATGCTAAATCGTGTTTCAGTGTGTGTGTGTTTGCTGTGGAGACCATGGCTGACGGCAGGGCTGTTAATGAGGTCTGTAACCCTAACCTCTCTGTTCAGGCCTTACAGGATGCTGCTGTCCCTCTCACCTGTGGGATAGCTGGTCTGCACACACTGCAGGAACCGCACCGCTCCCGCACACACTGCAGGAACCGCACCGCTCCCGCACACACTGCAGGATCCACACAGCTTCAGCACACAGTGAAGGATCCACACTGTTCCCACACACATTGCAGGAACCGCACCTCTCCCGCACACACTGCAGGAACCGCACCTCTCCCACACACACTGGAGGAATCACACAGCTTCAGCACACACTGTAGAATCCACAAGACTCCTGCACACACTGCAGGATCCACACTGCTCCCACACACACTGCAGGATTCGCACGGCTCACATACACGTCAAAAAGTCATAATGTGCAGAGTGCTCCACAAAACCCATCTGATTTAGCAGGAAGTGAAACAGTGTTACGTAATTGGATTATACGAGCCACAATTTCAGTTTTATTTTTATAATATGTTCCTGGTCGTTCACAAGCACAGCAGGTATGCTCCGATTTTTCCCGAAGTCACACTGAACTGACAAACCCAGTTAATCAGGGTGTCATGTAAATACACTGCCATGTCAAACACACCAGGAATACTGAGATGGTCTGAAGGGACTTTCAGGTTATCGAATCTCTCTGTGTGAAATCTATGGTGCTCAGATACAAATTAAAATCTACATGCTTGAAAACCCCCTAAAATTGAGTTTATGTAATTTATCTAATTTAGGCCTGACAGTCAGGAAAGCCAAGGAAATGTGTTTTAAGGGGATGTGTGAGCGATTTCGTTCAGATAGAAATGCTTGCCAGTGAAGTCAGAGATGAGGGTTTCCGTAAGGATCAGACGGACAGGGAGTGTCAGTCGGCTGCTGTCGCTCTCTGAAGATGAGTGGCTTATATTAAACAGCTTTTAGTTAAAAGGTAATCGTACGTAACGGGACACTGAATCAGGTAAGGCCTGCATTTGCATGCTGTATTTGAATTTTCAAAACTGTGTAATTAAATTATGTATGGAAGTATAAGATCCTGCCTTTATTAACGTATAATTATTTACTGTGGATATCTTAATTAGGCCTAAACTTCAAACAAAAATGGTGCTGAAAGCTTCTAGTGACAGAATTCGGAGCTCCGCCCCCCAGGCTCATCGTTCCTTTGAAACTAGACTGCATGGATCAAATGAATTGAATTATTTATTTGATACTTAAATGATCACAACAAGTATTTCGATAAAAAAATGAAAAATACTGATAAACAGAATGTAATTGTATTCAAGATGATTTATAATAGAGTTCCATCCATCCATCCATTCATTTCCTGAAGCCACCTTCCCTGTTCAATGTTGTGGGGGGGTCCGGAGCCTATCCCAGAGGCTACGGGTGCAAGGCAGGGAGCAACCCAGGATGGGGCTATTAGAATTCATTCATATTTTAAAATGAAATCCACTTTATATCACTTTTAATCCATTTTAAATATGGCTGTAAATGTGCATTTTATAAAATCTGATTGTGTAAAAGGTTTTCCTTGAACCCTGCACTGGTCTTTCTCATCCCCGTATCCTGGAATTGAATGAGTGACCACTGGCTCATATATGAACTGTATAGCCCTTCTCCATGCCACTCCAGTAAGCCCCCAGTCTACACCAGTAAACCCTCAGTCTGCATCATATTGGCTCCGCCGGTACGTCTTGCGTAGGACCAGAGGATGGCCATGGCCAGGACACACCCCCCTCCGAACGGCCACATCTCCCCTCGGGGGCGGGGGGGCTGGAGGCCTGGCACTGGCCGTATCCTCTCGGCAGATGGCACGGCCATTGGGCGCCTGCCACTCTGCAGGGCTCGTCCCGGTCGGAAGGCCCTGGGTTTGCAGGAGCATTCCCGGGTCCTACGCCCCCCAGCCAGGAGGGAGGGAGGACCTTCCCCTTCCATAACCCATTTTAATCAGGTTAAATTACTCCAGCACCCCAAGCTGCACCCTCTCCTCACTCATCCAGCACCAGCTACAGGTCTCCCAGAAGCAGCTATGATGAGTCACAAACCCAACCGCCATTGGAAGCTCCTGTCCTTTCACTAAGGAGCCAAAAGTGATGTGAGGCTCAGTGTGGATCCGAAGGTCTTAGGGTCAAATCCCAGGGTCGGCAGAGTGAATTCACTGCTGAGTCCCTGAGCCATGCCCTTAACCCCCAGGTGCTCCAGGGACTGTCTGACTCTGCTTTATTAGAAATGTACATGGTTGTATAATATTGCAGAGGAGCTTAAGGTGGGAGGGGACGCTGATCCGCTCGCCCTGGGGGACTCCCATCGCCGTGGTCCCCATCCAGTGCCTCTGGCGGTGACCTCTGACCTTGCCACTTTGCACCTGCTGGATTCCCTGCTGTGCTCTCTGCCGCAGCCCGGTTAAGGGTCCCATCCTTTCCGATGCGGCCAAGGGACAGCAGCCAGGAGGGAAATATTTACCCCACCCCACTCCCAATATCCACCATCTTACTTAATAACTTCCTTTCCAGGATCAATTAAAATAGCAATGAAAAAACAGGACTGAGCAGAGCGGAGCTCAATATTTCCTCTGGAAAAAAGTGCATATGAGCAAAAAGAGACACTGGGGCTCGGCCCCCCCACTGCATAACTCATTTAGTCTGAGTTCAGCTCTTTTCAGTCCTGCCTGATATGCGGCTGCAGCTTCCGGTTCTCAGCCGGTATAATTAGGCACACAATACAGTCAGAACAATTTCAATGAGAAGGAAGTGGATTTCTACAGAAACACAGCTCATTAATACATTTTCTGAAATTATAACACCCACTTATGGACCCCTGCGTGCTCGCGGCGATCCAGATTAAGAGTTCTTGTGTAAACACAGAGAACTTCACTAAGTGGGACCTCTGGCAGCCACTTCGGATGTGGGCCTGAAACGCTGTGAAAATAACCAGAGAGCTTCCTGGAGGTTTGGGTGGAGGACACGGCCTGCAGACCTCCTCCACAGTGAGCACCTCTTCCCCTCTGTGCAGTCAGCCTTTGTGCTATTTCAGGGACTGGACTCACGCCTCTGGCCTCAAACGTCATTGTAAAGCCACAAAGACGGAAAAATATGTCTTTTTTCCCCCTCTGCGCTGGTCTGCGCTGCTTACTCAGTCTCCCCTAACGAATGTGGACAGAGGGCAGACCCAGTGCCTTAGAAAATGAGCCCACACTGCGATCATCTGTCTCTCTTTGGCCAGGGCAGACGCGGGCACCAGCGGCCGGCTTGGCCCCTCGCCTTGGGTGGGGGGACGTGACCTTGCAGGGGCTCCTGAGCCGTTTTGGTGCATCCCGGACTGATTGCGAGTGGGTTGGTGGGCGGAGCACAGCGAGTCTGGCCAGGCCTCTTGGGAGGCAAACGGATCTGTTGATATCCAGCGCGGCCTTCAGGAAACACCCAGATCTTTCCTCTCCCCCCCCTTGCTATCAATTAACACCCAGCATGCCTCATTGCTCTTTCTTCTAATTGCGTTTTATTCTATTTCCAAGCCCATGGTCATGACGGGCTGCTTTTAATCAGTGACTGGATGGTCTTAATGGTGCACCGTCAGCAGCTATCCTCCTTCCAGGAGGAACGGAAACATATAGGTTGACCTAGACAAATGGAACCGGCTGTACGGGTGCTTACATCTGAGCTGCCAAGTCCTTCACGGTACACCCCATGAGTGGAGTTTCGGGGTGCCAGAAGTACCACCAGGGGGGCATCGGTCACGCAGACTGGCCGTCGGAACCAGGACTGACACAGGCTCCTTGCTGTCAAATCTTCATTCAAGATCCTTTGACTTTTGCGCATCAGCACACATGCAGGATTTCTTACTCACGCCATCCGGTCAGTAACAAATATCAAATAAAAGATGCTCACAAAAAAATCACAGCATACACATAACTAGCAGCTGCAGGGGGTCGTATTTATGGAATAAATTTAAATTAAATTCAAGGAATGGTAGAAACATAACACACGGCTAAATCTTGCTTTGACATACAAATATTTGTTTTGTTTGTTTAGTTTGAGTGCAGCACCATTTTCTGTGTTAAGCAATCTATATATTTGTTTATTTATTGATTTTTGTTTTTGAGGAAAGATGTAGACATTCACTATTCACCTTCATCGCTATGGTAAAAGACCCGACAGATCTGAGCCTGAAAAGGCTGAAAGGTACATAAAATGATATGAAATGATATAAATCAAGAGAGATGCTACTTTAAAACCCGCTAGTCCACCAGAGAATCTGTGGGTGGCCTTGGGAACCAGAGCAAGTGATGGTGAGGGTCAGAGGTCAAGCTGAATCCACAGAAACTGTGATTGGAGGCCATCACCTCGCGTTCGGAGAACCTCAACATGATGGATCTTCAGGAAGGTTTACCGCGTCTCTCTCAGGTTCAATGGGGGAGAAGGTCTCAGGAGTGAGCAGAAGACCGGACTGCATCTGTTTGTTGCGTCAAAGATGGTCATCTCATGTTCCCCGATCCTCCATTTTCAAGACAATCACGTCTCACTTCAGCAGAACATAAACGTTCCTCATGCTTGATTGTTTAATGCTAAAGAGATGCAGGCACTGGTCACTGGGGTGTATGGGGTTCGAGTGAAGTTCTTCAATGAGTGGATGAAGGAGAAGTCACACCCTATACTAAGGACCTGGCGCCAGCTTCCACCGTCATGCAACTAGATCCGTCTGTCACGGCTCTCCAATCCATCACTCCCCACGCGCCGCATTGCTGTGCCGTGATGGCATCTCCTCCATTCGTCAGAGTAATTATGGCTAGGGACGACTCCGCAGGGCCCTAAGCGATTGGTGGCGTGATTAGTCCAAATGACGGCCGAGGGCCAATTCCTCAGGCCCCTCGACAGCACGGAGATCGGCAATAATGGCTCCGATCCGTCAGTGCGGCTGATGGGAGGTTAGTGCCGGAGCTGAACCCGGGTGACGGATCGGAACGCAGCGTGGACGCATTGCTGCTGAGTATGAGAGGGCTTCACGCTTTATGTGCCATTACTGCCATTAGCGTTACATTCCTATCCATAAAGTTTATGTTATGTTATGGTAAGTACTAGAAGCTTCCAGAAACTCCTCCAGCTCATATGATGGTACTAGTACACACACACACACACACACACACACACACTGCGGCACTGCAAGGGTCAGGTCGAAAAATTAAGGAAAAACAAGTATGTGACTCCTGCCTCAGCTCCCCGGGATGGACAGATGGTGGCGCTGCCTTCAGGCTGGTGGCTGTACGCAGTCCGGTGGCTGTACGCAGTCCGGTGGTATCATCGCCCAGCAGCGCTGTCCAGCTGTGCTTATTTGCTTGAGATGATGTGCAGTGTCCACTTTGAAGTGGTCGCTGCTGCACTCCCCAAACCACCCCCCCCCCCCCCCCGGCACTTTGGCCTCATCTGTCTGGAGCTGACCGGGGTTGGGGGGGCAGGGGCTTAATCACGCTGCATGTCCTGGTGTTTCAGTCTCCTGGGAAGATCATGATCCTCTCATTACCCCCGTTCTGCATGATGAAATGCTAAGTTTACTTTAAAGCGCTGGGCCAGGAATGATGTCGTGCCGGGGGGAGGCTCTGTATTGTGTAGAGGTGGAGGTTCTGTGTCTTGTTGGGGTGAAGGTTCTGTGGCACGTTGAGGTGATGACTCTGTGTTGTTATACTGGTAAGGATCCTGCGCTGGGCTCTTCTCTACTGGGCAAAAAGAGTATTTCAGAGGAATTAGTTTCCATTTTCCCTTCCCACCGATGGCTTGTGGCGCCTGTCAAACTGTGATGTCATTTCTAGAGGGATGAGCTCCTGCACTGGCCACCCGGAGCACCTGCCCCCCCCCCCCCCCCCCCACTACATCACCTGTATCCGGTCACTTCATAGCTGGCCCAGTGTCACGCGCAGCATAACATCCCCCCCACCTTGCAGCACTACCACTGTCAGCGGGTTTCCCCGGTAACGGTGCCGGGATGCTGAGCTTGGGGGAAACTTTGGCAGCTCTTACTTATCATCCTTTTGCTGGCTGTCAGCTCCCAGCCCCCTCCCTCCTCACAGAGGTTCTCATCTTTCCAACACCATACAAGCCCTACTTCATATTATCTTCCTCTCTTTCTCCAGCTCTCACTCCTCTCATCTTTGCTCGCCTCTCTCTCCATCCCTCGCTCTGTCTCTCTCATGCCGCTACGCTCACGTGGGTCCTGCTATCATCACTCATCTTCCTCTCCGGTCCAGAGGATTCTGCTACCTTGGAGCAGGACAGCATCGGAGGCCCTTTTCCGAAATGCCCCCCCCCCCGCTGCTCAGAATGGATTTGCCAGTTCGTTCTAATGCTTCTTCTCCCAGTGTTTCCCAGTTGGGCTGGCATTCTATGGAACCTCTCATATGTCAGGACCTGCCAACGGCAAACCAGCACAAACCAGAGGATCACGCACCATTAATAAGACAACACCGTCAACATCATAGCTTATTTGCCATACAGTTTATTTTTGGAGAAACCCCCCCCCCCCACAAACCCCCATTGTTCGGCGACCACGGACTGCAGTTGGGAACCAGCGCTCTACACACTCTTCCCTGGCATCATTCTAGCAATTCTAAGCTCCAATGCCCTGCTGCAATCCATTCATCTTTCAGATAACTGATATGTTTACAGAGCAGTGCCCAGATGTCACATGTCATGAGAGATGCACTAGGGGGCGCTGTCCGTCACCTTATGTTTGCAGAAGGCAATTTGAAAATGGACTGGAGGGTTTTCACGTGAGAAGGGCACAATCAGGACACGCCCCACCTTTATTCGACATGAATCCTGCCCCCCCCCCCAATGTGATTGAAAGACGATGTGTGGTTAAGCAGATAGCTCTGAAGCCTGTCCGTTTAAGGTCAGCTGTCCTCCTGCGACATAAATCTTTCCCAAACTGGATAGCATCTCTTTTACTCCTCTATGCTTTCAAAGTCACACTACGGAAATGTATTTTCATAATGTAGTGCTGTAGATGTAGTTGCATGACAGCTTAGGATATGAACGTTAAACTACATAATATCCAAATAATGACTGATTTTCTAAAACGACAACCCGTATAAATATTTCACCTGTGTGGTTTCGGTACTGTATTGTGGGGCCTTTACAGGTTGATAGTGACAGATATTCTGTATCTGTCTCTCTAATGACTGTGATGTTTATATCGATAATGTATCATTGCACAGTTTCTCGTATCTTTCCCCATTATGAGGTATAACTGCAGTGTCAGTCTTATAAAGTGACAGCCCACAAAGGCCCCGTCCGTGTGAGTGTGACATCAGTGACCATGTCCTCTCTCTCTGCGTCCACAAACCTGGAAGAAGCTTGCTTATCATTTCTCAGGCGGCAGCAGAGTTTGCCAGTGCCCTTAATTGAAAACCAGCTGGGACTGGTGAAACACTTCATACGAAAATCGATTTCTCTCAGGTGCAGGTCTGGAAGCCGTGTTGTTCTGAGGCGCTGGGCTTGCTTTAGAGTACAATCGATTCCTGCCTTTTTAGCTCCAGATCTGCAAATGCAAATTTCCCCATGTTTGACTCGTCGGGCGGAAAAGCATGAAGTAAATTATCCAGGGAGTTTCTCACAGGGGGAAACGTGTGTAGCCTGACTCAGCATGGAAGATCTGACCACACATCCTGCTGTTCTGCTTGTCATCTCCCTGGAGCACACACCCCAACGTGGGCAGTACCGGAGGGGGTAAAAAGCCTCCCATTCCAACTGAACTAAAGCCTCCCACCTGTCCGCAAATAGTGTTTCTGTCCATTTGAGGAAATTTTCTTGTCTCACAACACAGCTGGGTCTTCTGCATGCGTCACCTCCATGTCACTGATCCAGAGGAGACACAACGATCAAAGAAAATGCCGGAACAGCCCCCAGCGGCTGCGAAACCTTTCTGGAAGACCTTCATTTTTTGGTATCGCCCTCAGTGTGGCCACTAAATCGGGCAACATGATGTAAGAGCAAATGAGATATCGGGGGGGGGGGGGGGGGAGGGACTCGTCACACAGGAATGTGTCACCAAAGCCGCCTGCTACAGCCTAACCTAACTGTAGCATGAGCCTCGAAGAATTCTGGGTCACCTTAACTCCAGGAAAGCGATTCCTGAATGTGCTTTCTAATAATGGGGGCTGGGGGGGGCTCCATCCCAACGCACCCGCCTGAGTCAGGCTCACATTGAGGTCCCGTTTGGATTTTTACTTTCGAGCTAAAGCTGCACTAACTCCTTCCGGCCCGAGACAGTTTGATGGAACACTTCAGTTAAAAACCGGGGTGAAGCGGATTTGGGGGGCGAGGGTGCGAGGGAGTGCCGCAGAACTGGGATCTGTTTTGTGTTTAAAGCTCCTGTTCCCAGTAGGCTCAGCGGAGCTACTGTGAATGAATGTGAGGTAGTGCTTTTAGGGAATGTATACTTCTGAGCTCCAGAAGTCTCTGTCTCTCCTCCTTCTCCGTGACGCAAAGTTATTTGCACATTTTCACCAATGATGCGCCGTCTGCTAGCCTGTGCCGGGGTGTGCTGACCTGCTGCTAGGAGAGGCTGGGGTTAATCACAGGTGGGGGGGAAGGGGTGGGCGTGGAGTGTGCAGGCGTGGGCGGGAGATGGTGGCCAGGGAGCGGAGGCCTGCTGGTAGATGATTAGTCGCTCAGCTGGTCTCCACGTGGCCAGAGTGGGCTGGTGCTGGCAGGGCTGCTGGGGGCCACTGGGGGCCATCTCACTTTCCTTCTCACTCCCCCAGCTTTAACTGGTGCTTTGTCAACATCCTGCAAATATGTGAACTCCTTCAGCTTCTGGCCTGACGTTAGAAACCCCCAGATAATTTTACATATTGGTTCTGCATGTTCCCTAGAGGTGATCACGAGTCTGTCTCCCGTTTCTGATGCCCAGTCACCTACTTTAAGCCCAGTGCTAAACTACCTCCTTGCAAAGTACTGAGTGTCTGCGTGATACTGAGGGCTTCCTCTGCTTCACTGAGGCGTCTTTCTGACTTTCTGGACTTGCGATTCTTGCCTGTGTGTTTTCCTGCATTTGCTGGGCTCGCCGATTGTCTTCTCATTACTGTCCCTCTCCCTCTACCTGCCTTTAGTCTTTTGGATTCCTCCTTCTTTATTGTTTTGTGTTTCTGCCTGCCTGCTTTTTACCCTGCCTATTTTAGACCTCGATTCCAGCCTCCGAATTAAACATCAATTCACCCCAATGTCTGGATCCTCTCAGTCTGTTCATAGCAGCCCACGTTTTAAAAGACCAATTTCTCAGCACTTGACATTTGACTTGATTGACTCAAATGTTCAGCATCAGGCAGAAAAAAAGAAAAAGAATAAAAATCAGAAGAAAAGCAGCAATCAAATCTGACCGAGAAGGCAAATTTCTGCAGGACTGGGCTGAGATCTTGTTTTGATTTTCGATACGGACGCCATGTTTCTCTGCCGTTTTAACAACTGTTTGAAAGGCATTTACACGGCAAAGCATTCAGCAGCACTTATGGATAGTGCTGGGATAATGAATGTCAGAGATTTTTAAAGCTTTTTTTCCCGAAGGCGGCATTCATCTTCTAAGACAATAAAAATTCAGTTAATTTTCGCAGCGAGGACTCGAATCTGCCAGCGTCGTGTTTAAAGAAACCTTTACAATGAAAAGACAAGCCACTGTTCTGACCAAGTGCCGTTAAAGTCGAATGGATCGTGCTTGTCAGGGCTTAACTGTGATATAGGTACTGCCAAAGCTTTCATTTTGATAAGATCTATCTGCATCAGTGCTGGGCCGGCGGCCAGGACAACGGGGAGCACTGACCCCCGCGCCATCCGCCGCCTGCTTAATTGTTCTCTAATTACTTTGTTCTTCACCCTTCCTATGAATATTCTCGCTATTTTCCATTAACGATCTTTTGATGCCCGGTGTAATTATGAATGTGACTGGAATGACACAGGCCGCTGAAAAGGCTGAACTGCACAACTCCGTCGGGAGGGGGCGGGGTCTCAGGCACGGTCAGACGGCATGTCGACGTGTCGGGAGGGGGGCGGGGTCTCAGGCAAGGTCAGACGGCATGTCGACGTGTCGGGAGGGGGCGGGGTCTCAGGCAAGGTCAGACGGCATGTCAACGTGTCGGGAGGGGGCGGGGTCTCAGGCAAGGTCAGACGGCATGTCGACGTGTCAGAAGGGGGCGGGGTCTCAGGCAAGGTCAGACGGCATGTCGACGTGTCGGAAGGGGGTGGGGTCTCAGGCAAGGTCAGACGGCATGTCGACGTGTCAGAAGGGGGCGGGGTCTCAGGCAAGGTCAGACGGCATGTCGACGTGTCGGGAGGGGGCGGGGTCTCAGGCACGGTCAGACTGCATATCGATGTGTCGGAAGGGGGCGGGGTCTCAGGCACGGTCAGACTGCATATTGATGTGTCAGGAGGGGGCGGGGTCTCTGTCACAGTGGGTGGGCACTATAGCAAGTGTCCTGTTCAGCTTGAACCCATCAATGGAGCTTAGAAACGGCCTGTGAGGACAATCATCCCCTCCCTGCCCCGTCCAACGTGAGTGATATTTCAGATGCTCTAGCAGGACCCAGGAGCCCCAGTGATAGAGCGTCTCTCATGACTGCACAGGTCGGCCCCCTACTGGCAGGAAAAGGAAGAGCATCCCGCTTCAGTGCAGTTGCTGGAAGTAGAACTGGCTACAGCAGCCGGTGTGTCTCTCTTAAGGTGAGATACACACTCGGTAAAGCATGATAGCTCGCCATTAAGCTGGGCGCTGTGAAAAGCAGGATGTAAATGCCTTTAAAGTACAGCGTTGGTTGCAAAGAATGTTTATACCCTTTCTGAGTGTCAGGGATTTCATGCGCACCGACGCAGAGGAGAATCTGTTTTCAGCAGAAAGCCCGTCATTTTCTGCTTTAACAGCGATCTTGTCAGACTTTCTGGGTCATTTTTCAGATTATCCCTCCAGCACAGCCTGAGGAGGTCAGGCCTAATACGTTATTTAATATGAAGCGACTAGATTTGTGATGTGATTTAAAAACCGCTAATAACCATTTGCCAAATTCCCATAGCCATTGGTTTTGTTTACCACAAATTTTTGTTTGGCCCCCTGTTGGCCACATACAGTCACTACACTCAATATTAAATAAGAGCATTCCTTACTTATAAAAGATGCCAAAGCAGTAAATTCTGCTAAATTGCTAGCTATCTTTACTTGCTAGCTAATGTTGTTATATGCAACCACTGCAAAACAGGAAATCAAATACAGGAAGTCTCTAGAAGAGAATTTGCCAAGGCTGACCAGTTTCTTGGCCACAAACAATGACATGCTTGATTAGGATGCAGCGAACATCACAAACACAGACGACATTTTGAATGCGGCCCTAACATGAACACGCCCAATCCTGCCCACAGCCTTTCACCGCCTGGCCTGCGACTGGATATGGATCCACTTTGTTTCATTCCACAATGAGGCATGGCAGAGCCCAAGTACCGACAAAGTCACCATGTCAACGCGCATCACAAGTATGTGCGAGGATAAATGGTGGATTACCGCCCAGTGTAATGTGTGACGGAGCTGAAGATGGATGATTACATGCAGTATTTCAGCCATAACCTTAAACACACATGGCTGTGCACTGCGCTGTTTATTCCGGAGATAAATGCACAGCCTCCGATTTGCATGCATGAAGGTTAACAATGACTAATTACACAGGCGAATAATGGCCAAAGCATCTGTAACTCAGCAGAAAGTAGCCAAAACTGAAATAAACCACAAATACAGGTGATTCTTAATGGAATGGAAGAATGTTTTTATGTCTAAAAAATTAGCTATGCAAGGTACTGAACAGCACCCATCAACTGCATTGACAGTGTTTACTGGCATGTCTGCTGCCCTGGAGGGCATCCTAGATGGCGATATAATCAAAAAGGTGGTCTACATGCATATAGGAATGCTCAGATTTAGAGGTCTGAGTGTATGATTGTAGCTTGGTTCTCTGTGAAGTGAAGCAGAGGCCTACAATAGATGACAGACGAGTTATGTAACATAAATTGAGAACTGAGTGGATGGTGGGGCCTTTAATCAGACATACAGTGCAGCCTGTCCGGCTGCAGCTGGAGGGCAATCTTGACGAGGTAAGGAGGTGTATTGAGAGGGAGGGCGATCGCGTTAGCCCTGCACTGAAAGACCACAGGAGGCCGGAGGGGCCTGGTGTCCCACAAGAGCGAATTTACAGTACGCCGCCGTTTGACTGGTGCCCCATCACAGAGCCGCTAAAAATACAGGCGTCCATATAACAATAGCACTTTCGGGTAAACAACAGCGCGGTGTTAGGGTCCTTAGTGACATGAGCATCGACGACTGCGAAAATGCTAACATGGCGATAAAACGACGAAGCACCTCAAGGTATAGTAATGCCACCCAAATGCCACATAATTCAAAATCTCAATCATTTCCTCTGTGGGCAATAGAAGAAAATACCCAGCGGCAAGTTGTTATGCAAACAGCTAAAGACAGGAGTGTGTGATATGCGCAATCGCCACAGGGGGGCAGTAGGGAGCATGCTGATCTTCGTGGGATTTTAGAAGGGAACCTGTAAAGTGCCTGAAGATGCCGCTCAATGGTAAATTTGTCTTTCTGTTGTCCGCTGTATAGTGATGGAGGAAACAAACCTACTGTGGGGATTTAGATTACCATGCGCTGTCGGTCACTGCCTGCACTAACCCACCTGCTGGTTGCCATGTGATTGATTTCCGTAGGATAAACGTTCCATCCACTCTGGATCTCAGAGCCCCGTTGCTTCTATTACTAATTACTTCTGTGCAGCCTATGTCCGAGAACACCAACGCAGTCGTTAATGGGATCGATATGGCTAAATCAGACCGTTTTGACAATGCCGTGATTGTGATGGCCGAGCCCTACGGCTGTCTGGGCTGAGAACCAGGGGCCGGCTCGCCCTCGGAGAGGCCAGGCGATTACCACCATCAGCATTTTGGGGACAGCATCCATCACCCACAGCAGGACCTGTCAGTTCCAGCAGAAGGCGGATCAGCCGGGGTCCACGAGGAGATCTACGCTTGCTCCTCATGTTTAGAGGAACGTAAGGAGAACGAGGACACTGGGCTGAGCCTACATCCATATGCTTTGGTTTTTTTTTTTATAGAAACAACGAATGAGAAAAGAGGAGCAGAGGAGGAAGTGAATGGAGGATTGGACAACATGTGTGAATGTGCAATGCAGTCTGTGGGGACAGAGCGGCTCCCCCTCAGGAGATCATTTGGCATGTCTAGGTAAAATGCAAACCCTGCAATCCCATTCCCAGAGTGACCGTCAACTATTAACGTATTTCACACGACGTCCTGCTGTTAGAGCGGGAATCCCTTTCCGTCGATCATGAGATCAGAAGAAGATAAAATTGTCGGATGAGGGCTGGTGGTTGACATCACAGAACACGCATTAGAACAGTGGTTCCCAAAGTAGGGGTCGCGAGACATTGAGGGGGGGGGGGGTCGCGAGATGATTGCCAAGAAATCAAATAATTTTTTTTTAACTATTAGAAATAACATTTTATCAACATTTTAACATTTTATATTAACATTTTATCCATAACTAACAAAAGATAAAAACTAGTAGTTAATAGTTACATTTAAAAAAACATGTAAATTAAAATGCCATCAGCCTTTCAAATTTCTTTCTGTTTGATCGCGACCCCTGAGGTGATTACGACAGATTAACGACACATCAATAGTGTCAGTTGCAGCAGAATTTAGAGCACCATGTTAAACATTCCAACATGTGCACGTAACGTGTAGGTAATTTTCATCGCTTTATGCTTAGGATATTATTTTTGTTGAAATGAAACGAATGAGTTATATGGTTGTTAGAGCTTTGTGTTCTTTTGTGTTGTCATGCTCTTGTTTGGATAGGATATTTTGTTGAAATTAAACAAATGAGTAAATTACTATTAAAAAAAATTATATGGTTGTGTTCTTTTGTGTTGTCATGCTCATGTTTGGATAGGTCTATTGGCGCATGTGCACCGTTGCGCGCAACATTTGTATATTTTAACCACTTCTGAGGATAGTGGGGGTCACGAGTCACTGGCACGGTTATTTTGGGGGTCGTGAGCTGAAAAGTTTGGGAACCCCTGCATTAGAAGATGCTTACGTTTCTGAGTCACATGCTCATGTTTCTCGGTGCGTACTGCCCTGTGCACACTATATTAATGGGAATAGCTGTTATGATCCCTGAGTCTTGTCTGTGAGGCTCTTGTCTGTGAGGCTCTTGTCTGTGAGGCTCTTGTCTGTGAGGCTCTTGTCTGGGTGGTGGTCTTTTACCACCATCATTGGGTGCAGATTATTGGTGTAAAGTTGTAACTAGAACTCCAACCCAATATCCACATGAAATGGATACCTGACTGTTATGGGGTCCCTGTAATGCCCAAGCAAAGAACACCCCCCCCACCTTTGTCCTAAGATTGCTGACCAATTCCTTTGCTTATCTCCCCGCTAAGAAACATCTCATTGTCATGGGTTCCTCCTTCAGGACTGTGCAGCTTTTCCACCGCAAGCTGTTGCCGTCCTGATGGCAGCCTAGCAACGAGAGTGTGGCCTTCGCGTTTCCGTGGAGGTGGCAGTCAGCGCCAACCGTAGGTGGCGAGATGGACCGCTGGCTACGGATTTGTCATTATTACCAGAGAGATTCTCATCGAAATTCCCAGACGGCTCCTGCCTCTGTATCCATGAGCAAGAAGAAAGTGCAGCCGGCTTGCCATGGTGAAGAGAAATCCATATTTACAGTGAGGAGCTCCTTCGCATGACCTGGACAGTGCGGATCAGCCAGAGAGAGCGTCTCATTAGAAAATCATCAAACAGGGCCTTTCATGAAAGCCCAGGCAGCTCAAAGACACATAGCAAAGCCACCTCTAACTCATGCATTTGACACACTTCACCGAGAGCACGTCTCAGAAATCTCCCTTAATCCACCCAGCTGACTCTATTTAACCCTAACAATCTAATTAGTGCAAATGGGGTCGGCTGGATTTCATTACCTTGAGGTATCGGGAAACACAGTCCCGTCGCTCAGTTGTCATGGCGATGTGAGAGATCGGCCCAGCAGACTTGCGAGAAGTATACACTGCATGTCTCGTATTTAGCTCGAAATTGGGACCGCTCGGCGTACAGAAGAGTCTGCCTTTTGGGAATACTGGTCCGAGTGCTGCCGTTAGCAACGGCCCTGCACACTTGAAAGGTTTACTGGCTACTTTGTTTCACAAAGTGCCAAGTTCCTTAGCTCCTTAGCGTTGAAGCATACCCTTGAATACACAGTCCTGTGGAATTCCTTCCTCTTTGAACCGAATTTGCCTGTTTAATTGAGTCCATTGAAGGGGAATCGGGGGTGCGGGATCTTAAGGCCATTCGATGAAAGAACTTAAAGAGCAGCAAGTGTGGGCAGGAGAGCACGTGCCAGCTCCATACTATCACAGCGCTGTCGGCACATTTCCTCTGCTACTCAATGGGCCGTTTCTGCTTTAGTGAGCCTCTCGAAAGGCACAAAGAGGGTGAAGGTACCACAGTCGTACTACAAAGGAGGCTCAGAATGCTCCGGAGTGATGTGGAGGGCTTGCACTGCAATTAGCCTGCGAGATTCCTACCCTGTGACACACCAATTTCCATGCATGTCGCAAGTGTCGCACTAATGCGGTACTCCGGTATCCCAGCATGCACCACTCCCTGGGCCACAGGGGCCTACACCCTTTACTTGATGGTCTTGGCATGCTGCACAAAATGCTGTCGTCGGCTCCAGGCCACCGAGGCAACTACCCACAACCGTTAGCAGATGTGTTTGAATTTAGCTACTTGTATCAAATACACAGATTGCTCAGAATACAGATACTGTAGCTGCAGAACGATTTCTTGATGACGGCATGAAATGGACTCAGCAGCTCAATAACATAGAAAAACAGATGCATAGTTTTCAAATAATATCAAAATGTACTGCAAGAAAATGTGCAAGAGACAGACTATTCCTTAAAATGAAATGCTTCCCGTGGGTGCTGAAGAAATGGAACGTGTAAAATGGAGAGCCGGGGAATCACACCAGGGAAAGCAAATTTCTCACGACACGGTTCATATCGGCACTGGAGCCTCACGTTTCCGTGGCACCATGGCCTGTGGCAGCCCAGGAGTAACTCGTAAAACTCATCAGCCACGCAGGCGTCCGGCTCACGGCTGTTAAATTTAATCACCGTCCTCTTCCCGATGCCTTGTCGCCGACCCAGCTAGAATACGGGAAGTCGTTTCAGTTTTGTGGTGGGCCACGTGGACGGCCACTGCGCTTTGCCCGATTAATTCTGCAGCCTCTGTATGAGACAGCCGGGCCGGACTCATTTCCGACCATGTCTTCATTCTAGAAGTGCCTGCATTTTACAAGGATGTGACGCTGTTATTGTGCTGACCTTGGAGAGGGATCATTGAAAACTCAATTAAACCCACGATTAATTTCTCCACAGTTGAGGGCCTCGCGGTGAACAGGCCGCTTAGTATTCTGGAGGAGATGGAGCGATGAGAGGAAGCTGCCGCACTTCTGGAGCAAGGAGCCTGCACGCTTCGACAGGGCAGTTATAGATGGGAACGCTAAAGAATGGGACTCGCTCTCCTTTAATTCTTTGGAGCCTTATTGCTTTTTGTAGGCCAACTCGTAGGCTTGAATTCACAATGTCACTCCTCAGGAGTGGGTCCTGGGGGAGGCAAAACCAGCTACAGAAAATATTACACTGGATAAAGCTGTACAATTATAAGTAGTTCTGGGTTAAAATACTTGAACACTTTTAAGTTATGTTTACATATCCAAATTCTAGCCCTCATTCCAACTGGATCTCCTGCATTTACTGCCTTTCTGTTGGTAATTTGTACTTGCTCTTACTTACTTCTTAAAACGGCTTTACTACAAAACTCTACAGAAGATGGTGAGTGTTATCTCTCTTCTTGCCTGGAGACCTTAATTTCAGTAATTGATCAGCAGGGGGAAGCATTTTCCAGTCGACTTCCAGTTCCACATTTTGTGTTAATGCTCATATTGCTTGCAAGTCTGAATCGTAATATAATGTTTAAAAATTATGAACCTCAGTGGAGAAGGACACTGAGCCTGGAGCTTATTCCAGGAAGCGTGGGGCACAGTGTACCCCGGACAGGAAGCCATACAGATGCACACTCTTTCTGTCCCACACACACACATACACACACACATGCACTCTCTCTCTCTCTCTCTCTCTCTCACACATGCACACACAGACTCTCTCTCATACGCACACCACACACAGATCTCTCTCTCTCGCTCTCTCTCTCTCTCACACACACACACACACACACACACATACACAGACTGTCTACGTCAGCAGTTCAGCCCAAATCACATGGTGCAATGCTCTGGGACCCACATGCCGGCGCACGTCAGGACAGAAATCAAACCAACGTCACCACCCACTGAACCATCGGAACACTGGCCTCTTAAATAAGCCCCCCCCCTCTAATTCTTATTGTCACTCACTCCTGCATCCTTGTGCACACTGATATTTTGAGCCTGTCTGCATATTTCAGTGAAATTCCCCTCCCCCCTTTGTAAGGCATATTGACAGTTACTCTGTCAAAACACAATGTCCCCGTTGCCATAATTTCAGTCGCTGTTCATGCACATTCTCCGAAGGTCTGAATTTACCGAGCGTATCAACATTTAGGTGGAATCCAGCTTTAACCGGGAACAATCAACGCTCTCTTATTACATTTGGGAATGCAGTTTAGACAGGAACAAAAACATCCGAAGGTGTGGTTAAAACAGGAAGTGGGATGGGGGAACAGCAAAAGAAGCGGGGAGCAACGTCCTTACAAGCCGGACGGTTTCTATGTTAGCTCCTCTCTGGCTTTCTGGACACGTCTTGGCTAAAAAAATCCAATAAAAGAGACCTTTAGGCGCATTTGATTCCTTTGACAGAAAACAATTCCAGAAACGTTATCTTGTTTTACAAGGGGGTGGGGTGGGGGGGCACCCCGTCCGTTCTGGGCCTCTCTCCTAAACCGCACCACTTCACACAATGCCATGCATTTTTTATTCTCCGGTTCTGAGAAGAGGGGTTGGCTTCAGGAGTTTTTGGTCTGCCCGGGGTAGGGCATCGCCCTCAGGCTAGATGCACACACCCCTGTATTCTACTGTTATGTGGGCAGCTTGCATGGTGAGGTCAGTGTTTCTCCAGCAGGGCGGCGACCTACATCGGGAGGCCTGTTTCCGCTTTCACCACCTGCGACATGGGGAGACTGTGGAAGCCAAGTCCCCACGGCAGGGTCTGCTAGGAGGCTAGGAGGAAAAAAAAACAAACTGTTGGATATCAATACAATGCACCCCTTTCACTTCATTTTCTTAAAAACATGAAGGTAATCGATGCCCTAAATACATGGTTCTTTGCAAAGGGCAGTTTTCTGCTGCCTGCTCCTGATGCAGATAGAATATGGGGTATTGCTTGTTACATGTGGGTGTTTTATTAATTTTAGTTTGCATTGTTTCTTTTTTTCCAAGCCAGACTGTCTCCTATTTATACTCTGTTTTCTTTGCCACACCGGTCAGCTGACGATGAGTCACCGAGCTGTTTTCACATATTGCAGGTCATTAACCGCCAGAGACCCGGAGCCACGTGCACAGCCTTTAATAGAAGCCCTTGCCGGCGAGCCAGGGGACCCTGTAGCCTTCTGGCTGATGCCAATTCACCAGGACCCACGGTGCCCATCATTTCGAGGTCAGCCTCTGCAGCATCCGAAGCCGTCTAGTACAACCGTGTGGATCTCTGCAGCAGCTCGGCTTTCTAGAATGAAGACATGAGAAATGAGGTATGCAGCTGCATGACATCACTGCCTGTGACTGTGACCACAGTGGCCTTCCAAGCAGGTTTGGGGTTCCCCCAGGCCTGTGGTGGCCTACCCCACCTGCAGAGGGGTACTTAATGCTGCTCCACCCCCCCATCGTCGCAGTGTAGTGTGTATCTTACTCCATAAACAGCAGCTATGATTGCATCGAAATCATACCACTACATTCATACCTTAATGCTAATGAAGGGGAGTTTACTTTACAGACCTGGATGGAGTGACTCAGGTCACACAAAGGCATCGCTCAGGCTGTTTGCTGGCTACCTTTCTGTAGACCGTAGGTCTGCTCGCTTAAACATGGTGCCACCTGCTGGCCGTTATTACCTACTGGCTGACAATGGAACAGGAAGCATGGGGAACACTGGGCAGCTCCTTCAGGGGAAGGAGAGTCAAGGTGACGTGGAAGCGGAACTAGGAGGCCCGTCTCAAACAAATACACCGCTGACCTTTGACCCTGGATGGTGTTCTTGCTGCGGTGCCGGGGGTGGAGGATATTTTACCATCGTACACATATACAGCTCAGACAGTTCCCATTAGCCTGCTCAGAAGCGTGTTGTCCTGGATCTGAATATCTCAGCTGAGAGCAGGTATTATAATCAGTGGTGGAAAATACCAGTGCATTGAAGCATTGGCCGCGATGGGGATATCACCATGAGAAACGTGAGTCACCACGGCTGTGGCTGGCAGTAATGACAGAGTGATGCAGGAGGGAGGAATGTAAGCGAAAGAGGAGATGAGCAGAAGGTCCAGGAAATTAATGGGGATGTTGAGTGACGGTGGAGTTTGGTGGTTCCCACTCCGACTCGGAGTGCGGCCGTTTGCAGTTTGCTTACTGGAAACACACAAATAAGTCCCAGAGAGAGGCCTCGTCATCCGCTTGTTAACTTACTGCCCTCCCCGGCTGGCAATCTTAGGGGGTGGTGGGCCTTCGCTTCCGTGCCACACAGGGGGGGCTTTGTTTTTCCTGGAGGAGCCAGTAAAAAAAAGTCACTTCCTGCCCCCCCAGAAAAACATACAGCTAACGAGTAGAGTTTGAAGAGCTAGCTAGCTTCAGCATATCTTAAATATTAAACATTTAGTGTAGTGACTGTTTGTGGCCAACAGGGGGGGCCATGCAAATGCACGGTTTGAGCGGTGGTTCACAACATCGCTGACACCACTCTACAGATAATCCCGCTTAATGGCCACACCTGCCTCCATTAGCTGGTAGCATCTACTGTAGCTCACTGCCACGCCTCCCCGCCATAGCGACTGCTCCCCGCTCTCATTCCACATGGTTTTATCTGCCTTAGGCATTAGCATCCTTCTCTGAGCAGCGTCCCTGTCCCTTAGCCACACTTTTGGGGCGTGTTGAACACCATGGGGTTACCTGGCAAACTCATAAGAGCCGGAATGTGCCGGAAGCTTCATGTGCTTCCTCACTGCACTTGTCATGCCAGTGGAGGTGATCCCTGAACACAGAGAGATGTCAGGGAGAATAGAGTGACTAAATTAAAAGAACACCATCCAGGTTCTGGACTACCTTCAGTGATTTGGGCTGGGCAGTTGTGCCATTAGTCATCCCTGAACGTTCCCTGCATCCCACGATTTTCTCTTGGATTCCCTTTTAGCATCTTATTGTGTTCTTTTCCATTTCCTACAGGTTCACCATATTCCCTTTTTAAATCACCATTGATTGAAGCAGGTGCTGCATCGTTTTCTGCTGTTACGTGTTCTGGGAAGGTGCCATATAAAACAATCACGCCTGTTTGGGTTCGGGTTACTCACAGCACGTCCTGCACACCCTGTTTCAAATTTTAGGGACGCACACATGAGGAGTTTCAGGTCCTAACAGGAAAATATTTAAATCTGCAAGATACATGATGCTGACCATATCCTAACTGTGGCACTGTCCCTCCGAGGCACTACAGTGCTTTATGCTGGGACAGCATTGCTGCTACCAATATTTTCCCATCATGCAATGGGCTGTGACCCTGGCCCATGACTTGGAGCCCCTGGCACACAGTGACACACATTGCTTAGCAGCTGTGAAATCTTTAATTCCTCACTGGTTGCTCGTCTACTTGAGCTCCTGTGTCTGGGCTGATATGGTTGCATTGCCAGTGCATGGACCCCAGATGCTTCGAATGAGAAAAATAGTACAGAAATGTTACATAAATAAAATTTGAATGTCAATAAGTTTCACCGCAGGTAAACCGTAGAGAGGCATAACCTCAATGACAAATTTCTGCTTGTATTTCCTTGCCAAAACATATTTCCCACAGGAAGGTGTCAGCAGATCTCACAGTCAGCAGGTCTCTATCTTCGACTTGAGACCGGGGGGGGGGTGGGGGGTTTAAGAATGTGCTTCTCAGAACGAGCGAAAGTGGATCAAACGACGTCGTTCCACTGCCAGGGAAACGGGGTCCAGAATGCGGTAAGTTGCACGGCTGCGGTTGAGGGAAGTGAGAGCAAGTGAGATGGAGCGAAAGCGCCAGCGCAGCTCCTAACGCCTGCCGACACCTGCCAACCTGGCTGCAGTCTGACGTCGGCTTCCTGCTTCATCTGAACTTTGCTTAGGAATTTCAAAGAATAAAAAAACCTCAAATCTTGCTGTATTGGTTTGACACCGGTCTGCTTTTTGATATAAAATACAGAGTGTGTGGCAGGCTTCGGTGCGAGACCTCCCACTGACGCTGAGACTGTGAATTGAGTAACTTTGGCAGATGTAGATGTTGGTGCTTCCCTTTGATGATGGTTCGTGTCCTCGAACAGCACAATCTTCGAGGAGCAGCGAGGCCTTCGTGTGACGACAACAAGCCTTTCATCCGAATACACAACCTCCTGCAGTCACCAAGTTTATCTGTTTAACCGGCAAACAGGACTCTGAAGTTCTCCCAGCATAAAGGGGGCATTTGGGTGCCTTTGGACAACCTCAGACTTGGGTAATAAGCAGGGAAAGTATTGCGCTTTTATCTCTTTATGCTCAAACCGTCGGCTACATCCTGCATTAATTGATGCTCTGCTTGGGTCCCACGAGGCAGTAGTTATCCTCAAATTAGATTGGGTCCATGTTGCAAGTGTCACCAAAAACGCGACAAAGTTATTTTCCGTTTAAGTAAATGCCTCTGTTGTAAGTCGTGTTAGCGAGTGGATGATGTCAGTAGGAACATAGCATAGCTACCAAAACAAAAAGAGGTTTTACTGGATGAAGTTGTTTTTTTTGGACCGGATGAAGTGAAAGTTAACCCAGTATAATGGAGAAAAGCAAAGAAGGTTCAGGAATTGACCCCCAAAAACAGCTTCTAAGGTCTGTCCATGGGGGTGCCTTTGGGGTAGCACCCACGGACCACCTGGAGGACGGTGCACTTGCCGGTGTTTATGGAAAGATTGGGTGACTCTGTGGATTCTTTGGGGGGAGGCTATGAGTGCAGTGTGATGGATGAAAAGAGAATCAACGTGACAGCTGCCAGTGTGGCACTCAAGGTTACTGCAGTTACATGAAGTCACATATTGGGGCGGAGTCAAGCCTGGTGTGATTTGAGAGCACCTGATTGGCTGACAATCAAGGTCATTGATGGTAAACATGCGCAGCTGAAACATTCTAGCGGAACCCGTAACACATGCACTGATGAAGAAGAACTTGCCAACATCAACAGCCAGGCTGACGCTTACACCTCTGATACATTGTTTGTGTCAATAAATGCAACGTGGAAAATGTCAGCGTCTGCACCATCAGACTTCTTCACACCAAACATGCTTAATAAATGATGCAGCTGAGCCTAATTAGACCCTTTTAAATGAGATATTCCGTCTGTGACATGGGACTGCTGCTGCGCTGCACGTTATTCGCAGATTCCCGGAGATAAATGCAAACGTTTCACCAGCTTGTCTTCACAACGCATCTGTTCCTCACACGGCGTGTTAACTCATCTCCGCTGCCACCTGAAACCATTTTCTTTAAATGTAGATGGAGACATTTGCTGTTGGTTTACGCTTTCGCTTGCAGGACTGGAAATCTTTAATTCCTCACCATCACAATGCCATAAACGAGTAATTTGGGGTCACAGGGTCAGCCATTGCTCTAGTGAACCCTGGAACTGTAATAGATTGAGGTGTCGAGCCTGCTGCTGGGCCAGGTGACCCAATATCTTGATACCCATTAATTACGCTGTAGGCATTAGAGATCTGGGCTGTGGACCGATCAGATAAAGGATTCCACATGGGCTTTGAATGCCCTTGATAACAGAAGCGCCTGAGCAGATAACGATCAAAGGAAATCTCCAATATAAAATCTCCAATATAAGATTTAGCTGTCCACGAAGAAGGCAGTCTGGAAAAGGTCCTTCATGTGGCAGAGCACTGAGGAGGTGTCTTTCATTAAAGCCACATCACAGAAACCTTGACGGACCTGCTGACTTTATGTCAGCATTGCAGAGCACCTGGATCGCTAAGACCCATTTTAGCCGTCCGTTTCGTGAGCACAGAAGAGCTGTTATAAAAAGAGGCCCTTTATTAAAGCTTCCAGTCTCTTGTTCATATGCTGGATCACAGACTGTGGTCATCAAGGTAGCCCCTGACCTCTGCCACTCTGAGAGCCATTTGTCACGCTTCTTTCTGTTTAGCCGAAGAACACGTGAGGCGCAAAAGGGGTTCTTGCTCGTCCTTCCCGTGGTTAAAAAACGCCAGCCCTTCCCATAACTCTCCCAAATGTGTTTGTGTCAGATGACTCATCAGATACGAGGTTGATACCGTCCCACTCGCTCCCCGGGGTTGGCTAATGGAGCTGGCACTGCTGTTGGATCCGTCTGATACAGAAAAGCTGCTTTGGTTATCTGGCCTCCCTTGGAATCTTAACTGATTGTCAGGCAGCCAATCAGATAGTTCAGTGAGAGAGAGGGACCTCCTCATTCATCGGCCCTTTTCCCTTCCCTCCCCTCCACTGACACCTGTTTGTCCGTTATTTTTTGCCTACTTCCCTCATCATGCCAACAACATCTTAGGCCTGGAAACCATCTAGTGAGGCTCCCCTGCTTTGCTTCTGGCACAGGAATCCCAGATCTGGTCATAAACAACGACAAACCTCTCCCATCAGAGTCATCGCTTTGAGGTGATCTTGCAAAGCTGCATTGCTGATTGTACTCCATAAAGCTGAGCATGGGATTAGGGGAAAAATACAAGTTAGCAATAGTTGGCATTTTTCTGGGCTACGTAAGATGGCAGTCACCTTCCTGGGTCATTGGTGCTGAGATGCTCTGAAGCCACGCGGAGAAGCCCAGAGACACGAATGTCCCGTGCAGCACCGCGAAACTGGGTCAGCGCTTTCCCCAAACAAACCACCCAAAGACAAGCCGGCACATGATGAACGAGTGCTAATCTTCGGAGACAGAGACGAAGATGGAGAGATCATGGGTGAGTGTTTGCTGCAGATTACACCCTGCCTGGCACCCAGCCCCCGCCTGCTGTTTCCAGCTTGCGTGCCTGCGCTCTTTATTTGGATATTTACTGAAGCGGTTTGAGGGACATCTTTGCCAAGGGTGAAAGCCAGAGTTAAATGGGGGCTTGATCACATGGTCTTCCTTCCCCCCATGTGAAATACAAGCACACAGCCCGCAATGGGTAACAGGACTGCCGCTCGCATATTACACCTGCTCCTGTGAAGGGAGGCTTTGCTTTCTGGCCACCCAGTTTCCATTACAGAAGTTTCTCAATGAAAACATTTCCCAGGGAGCAGGGGTGAGTATAGAATTGGGGGGCGGGGGGTCGAGTGGCCAGCAGGGCACTGGAGCAGGAAATTAAAAAGGGGGCACCGGCGGATTTATGGCATGTCGGTTGCTAATAAGCCTCGTCGTACGATGACAGAAGCATGCAAAGCGTTGATTACGAGCAGAGCACAGTTCGTAATGGATTCCTCTAGTCCGGCTCAGCCTCCACCCATGAGAGCCGGTGATTCCCTGGGGCAACAGGATTTTGGGATGTCCTGAGATGGATCCTTTCCCTCATGTTAGCCCTTAAACTTTATTTACTGTCTCACATGTGTCTGGAGACCCACTGTGCCGGTGACAAGGCAGCAGCATGCTTTTATTTCCTACTCCCAACTGTAATAGAGAAATCGATTCGGCCCACGCTGTGGGCGTCACACATGTGAATGACGCCACTGAGGCCCTCAAGGTTAATATGCGTCCATGAACCCTGCGCTGAGGACCAGCTTTTGTGTTTCTGCTCTAGCTAGGTGATATAATGCTATTTAGTATGCAGTCAACACAGAGAACCATACATGAAGCTTGAAACCTGAGCAGCAACTTGATCTACCCTGCTGACTGTGTTCATCCCCTGCAGAGTACTCATTCTTAATGAGACCACCTGACCATGTTCATCCCCTGCAGAGTACTCATTCTCAATGAGACAACCTGACCGTGTTCATCCCTTATAGAGTACTCATTCTTAATGAGACCACCTGACCATGTTCATCCCTTACAGAGTACTCAATCTTAATGAGACCACCTGACCATGTTCATCCCCTGCAGAGTACTCATTCTCAATGAGACCACCTGACCGTGTTCATCCCTTATAGAGTACTCATTCTTAATGAGACCACCTGACCATGTTCATCCCCTGCAGAGTACTCATTCTTAATGAGACCACCTGACCATGTTCATCCCCTGCAGAGTACTCATTCTTAATGAGACCACCTGACCATGTTCATCCCCTGCAGAGTACTCATTCTCAATGAGACCACCTGACCGTGTTCATCCCTTATAGAGTACTCATTCTTAATGAGACCACCTGACCGTGTTCATCCCCTGCAGAGTACTCATTCTCAATGAGACCACCTGACCATGTTCATCCCCTGCAGAGTACTCATTCTTAATGAGACCACCTGACCATGTTCATCCCTTATAGAGTACTCATTCTCAATGAGACCACCTGACCATTTTCATCCCTTATAGAGTACTCATTCTCAATGAGACCACCTGACCATGTTCATCCCTTATAGAGTACTCATTCTCAATGAGACCACCTGACCATGTTCATCCCTTATAGAGTACTCATTCTCAATGAGACCACCTGACCATGTTCATCCCTTACAGAGTACTCAATCTTAATGAGACCACCTGACCATGTTCATCCCCTGCAGAGTACTCATTCTCAATGAGACCACCTGACCGTGTTCATCCCTTATAGAGTACTCATTCTTAATGAGACCACCTGACCATGTTCATCCCCTGCAGAGTACTCATTCTTAATGAGACCACCTGACCATGTTCATCCCCTGCAGAGTACTCATTCTTAATGAGACCACCTGACCATGTTCATCCCCTGCAGAGTACTCATTCTCAATGAGACCACCTGACCGTGTTCATCCCTTATAGAGTACTCATTCTTAATGAGACCACCTGACCATGTTCATCCCTTACAGAGTACTCAATCTTAATGAGACCACTTGACCATGTTCATCCCCTGCAGAGTACTCATTCTTAATGAGACCACCTGACCGTGTTCATCTCTTATAGAGTACTCATTCTTAATGAGACCACTTGACCGTGTTCATCCCTTATAGAGTACTCATTCTTAATGAGACCACCTGACCGTGTTCATCCCCTGCAGAGTACTCATTCTCAATGAGACCACCTGACCATGTTCATCCCCTGCAGAGTACTCATTCTCAATGAGACCACCTGTCCATTTTCATCCCTTATAGAGTACTCATTCTTAATGAGACGACCTGACCATGTTCATCCCTTATACAGTACTCATTCTTAATGAGACCACCTGACCGTGTTCATCCCTTATAGAGTACTCATTCTCAATGAGACCACCTGACCATGTTCATCCCCTGCAGAGTACTCATTCTTAATGAGACCACCTGACCATGTTCATCCCCTGCAGAGTACTCATTCTTAATGAGACCACCTGACCATGTTCATCCCCTGCAGAGTACTCATTCTCAATGAGACCACCTGACCGTGTTCATCCCTTATAGAGTACTCATTCTTAATGAGACCACCTGACCGTGTTCATCCCCTGCAGAGTACTCATTCTCAATGAGACCACCTGACCATGTTCATCCCCTGCAGAGTACTCATTCTTAATGAGACCACCTGACCATGTTCATCCCTTATAGAGTACTCATTCTCAATGAGACCACCTGACCATTTTCATCCCTTATAGAGTACTCATTCTCAATGAGACCACCTGACCATGTTCATCCCTTATAGAGTACTCATTCTCAATGAGACCACCTGACCATGTTCATCCCTTATAGAGTACTCATTCTCAATGAGACCACCTGACCATGTTCATCCCTTATAGAGTACTCATTCTTAATGAGACCACCTGACCGTGTTCATCCCTTATAGAGTACTCATTCTTAATTAGACCACCTGGACGTGTTCATCCCTTATAGAGTACTCATTCTTAATGAGACCACCTGACCGTGTTCATCCCTTATATACTGTAGTACTCATTCTTAATGAGACCACCTGACCGTGTTCATCCCTTATAGAGTACTCATTCTCAATGAGACCACCTGACTATGTTCATCCCCTGCAGAGTACTCATTCTTAATGAGACCACCTGACCATGTTCATCCCCTGCAGAGTACTCATTCTCAATGAGAACACCTGACCATGTTCATCCCTTATAGAGTACTAATTCTCAATGAGACCAGCTGACCATTTTCATCCCCAATGGAGACCAGCAGGCTTTCATTAACTGTGGTGTCTGAGGATATGGGGGCTGGTGATCGGTCACCATGGGAACCTCAAATCCAGCCCCGAGCCACTGCTTCCCCCTGGTAGCATGTGACGCTGTGACATCATATTCGATGCGTAGGTGAGCTTTGTGAAAACACTGCATCCGATTTTCCTAATTTTTGTGTAGGTTTCAGGAAGAGCATATATTCGGAGGCCCAGAGGACCACACAAACACGACTTCTTAAAACGGCGTTTTTGTTTGATTTGGGCCATGGATGTCGGCGGTCTGGCGTCTGCGGTTTTTAGAGCGAATCTGCTATCTGCAGCAAAGCCTCGACATGCTTTCAGTGCCCAGGGAGCACCTTGGCGGTGCCGAAGCTTCTTCCCCAGCTCCTTTCCGGCTGCTTCTGGTATTGCTTCAAATCTCGGAGGGCAAAGAGATGTGAGGAATTTGTCTCAATCAGAGCCAGGCCGGGGGGGGCGGGGGCCGGGGAGCAGGGACCCCCACCGCCACCGCACTCTATAAGTGCCCACTGTGAAATTCTGAAAGTAATTTGTACGAAATTGAATTTCCATTAAAATGAAATGAAAACAGAACTGGAGATTTTTTCCCCGACTCCTCACCTAACACCCCCCCCCACACACACACGTCTCACCCACCCTTACTGACAGCAGATACAGATACAGCAGCGCAAAGCCAGTTTATGGAAATCTCAGTGTCGGGCCAAATCCCATTCTACCATAAGGGCTTAATTTCACGAAACTTCATGGGGGCTGATAAGACTTTCACCTCTGAGCCGAGGCCCCGTTTGGGCCCCTTTGGGGTTGTCTGCAGTCATCCGTCAGAGTACCCCTGGTACGGGCACCCACCATTAGCAAACTTGCATAGAAAGGTCCTCGTTAAGCTATTACCATCGCTCAGGTTGTTTATTTAATCAATTCACCACTCGGACACATTTAGCATTTAAAAGGCAAAATATATTTGAAAGTTGTAGACACTTCTCTGTCTGTCCGGGAATATGTGTGAACGTACTTGGCAATAAACTCGATTCTGATTCTGATATCACACAGTATTTCAGTTATGAATAAGAGTTTGCACTAACAACATTAATGAAGTAATTTTTGTATGCTGGTAAGTTTGGGAGAAAAGCTTAGTGTACACACGGCCCACTGGGGGTTCGAGACCTACATTTACGGATGGATGGCTGCCTGGTCACCACTGACTCACCAGCCTGTCCCAACACAGCGGGCCACCAGATGGGAGATGACCCGAGGGCTGATACAGGTCACGGGACAGAGTGGAACTTTCTAGAAGGTGTCCTTTTCCTGGACCTGGGACCACAGGCAACCTTAAACTAAACTTTTCACTGCCCTGTAGAACTAATAAAGGTTTTTAGAGAAGTGATGTTCCGTTCTCTGTGGAGAGACGCCTTCATGAAAATGTAATCAACTGACACAGGAAGAGTACAGTTTGCAGTAAAATTGGAAGAAGAGTACGGTTTGCAGTGAAGTCAGAGGAAGAGTACAGTTTGCAGGGAAGCTTTTGCCATTTAGCTTTGCAGTTTCCGGCCGCTTCATTCCAGTCAAGTGCATAAAGATCTCAGATCATCTTCTCAGTAAGGATATGACAGATGTGGGGTATGCATAATCTCATCACAGCTCCTGACGAGCTGTGTTTTCTCCCATCGTCTATGTGCCGGTTGTTGTTCCAGATCTGCTCCTCCAACATCCCTAGGTTCCGTCACGTCTTTGGCAGCCAGACTATATCATCGTCCGAAGTTTAAAAAGTTGACAATGTTACATATCTGCCTTTTTGCGTGCTTCCTAATTCCAAAAAACCTCACAAATTTTTGCAATTAGGTCTATTTAAAGAATTCGGCCCAGCAGCATCCAAGCAGGTTGCTGCTGCTCTTAGGTTTACAGTGAGGCGTGACATCGTAAAGTCCACCTCATTCCCACTGGCTTTCACTGAGAGCTGTTATTGCACTGGATGACTCATAAGATACATAAATGTCCTTTTCAGATGTGATTATGAATATTTCTGTCCCTCCCACTCATTTTTCATTCTTACAAAGGTTCGCGCTGTTTGGTTTCCATCTGAAATGACAATTCTGTGGGTTGAAAACAAAGAGCCGCTTTAAGACTGAATCAGTTTCGATTGCTTCGGCCCTCCGTGTCCTAGGTAGCCTCAGGCAGGCTCCTCCCCCTCCCAGTGGGATGTCCCCACTCCACGCCACGTTTGGCTGGTGTTGGGGGACTTGTTGAGAGTACGCTGGGCCAATTTTGGCCTGTGCCAAATGTCGCTGAGACTTCCCAACAATGCGCTCACTCGGTGGGCCTGACTTTTAAAGGTTGCACTTATTGATTATCCGCAAGTCGCCCGTTCATCTTCACTGTCATTGAAAGGATGCAGAGCAAAATTGGGACCTTGAGGAGTTTAAAGAAAGCAGTCGAAGCTTCCCGCCGATGGCACAAAGGCCCCGTGTGGCCCCAGAGAGCTGCTGCTTTGTGGTGCAGTACATTACCACCCCCTCATCGATGAAGCTGCAGAGGCGATCGTTTTCATGTACCAAGCCACGCCCCCCCCCCCCCTCCACTACAGTTACGGTGTCGTCCTCACTGCCGGGGGCCGCTGGCATGTCTGAGTCAGCTGGGAGATAATCATCTTTAATCAGGGCCGCAGGCGATGTGTGATCATGCTGGGAGGACCTGGGGGGGGGGGGGGGTGGTACCAATAAGGTCAGCAGTTAAATGTTACCGTAACATTTGGAGCGGAAAGGCAGGCGATATGCTAAAACGTTGATTTGAATGCCAGTCGCTGAAGGAGATGCGACTCGAGGAGGGTTCAGCTGTGGCCCTGAGGTATGCAGCTTGCAGAGGGTCCAGTCATAGCCCCAAGGTACATAACTCATGGAGGGCCCAGTCATAGCCCCAAGGTACATAGCTCATGGAGGGCCCAGTCATAGCCCCAAGGTACATAGCTCATGGAGGGCCTAGTCATAGCCCCAAAGTACATAGCTCATGGAGGGCCCAGTCATAGCCCCAAGGTACATGGCTCATGGAGGGTTCAGCTGCTTGCAGAGGGCCCAGTCACAGTCCCAAGGTATGTTCAATTCAGTTTAATTCAATTTTATTTGTATATTGCACTTTCACAACATCAGAGTACTTTACATTATCCTTCCCAAAGCCCCCAGTGAGCAAGCCAGAGGCCACAGTGGTAAGGAAAAACTAGAAGGAAGAAACCTTGGGAGGAACCAGACTCAAAGGGGGAGCCCGTCCACCAGAGGTTGGCAGAGGAAGTCAAATGAGCAAGTTTCAATTTGCACTGTCCCAATTTTAACATTTGAGTTTCAAAGCGGGGGGCATGTTGGATTGCGACTTCTGGAGGATCCAGCCATGTTTCCAAGGTGCGGAGATTGCAGAGGGTCCAGTCACAGCCCCAAAGTACATAGCTCATGGAGGGCCCAGTCACAGCTCCAAGGTACGTGGCTCATGGAGGGCCCAGTCATAGCCCCAAGGTACATAGCTCATGGAATGCCCAGTCACAGCTCCAAGGTACGTGGCTCATGGAGGGCCCAGTCATAGCCCCAAGGTACATAGCTCATGGAGGGCCCAGTCACAGCCCCAAGGTACGTGGCTCATGGAGGGTCCAGCTGTAGCCCCGAGATATGAGACTTGCAGAGGGTCCAGCCATAGCCTTGAGGTACGCGGCTGCAAGCTCATTCCAGACTAGATCTGACCTCCTCCTCTCCCTTCTCAGCCCTTACTTGAGGGAACATTGGCAGATTCGGCTCTGACACGTCGCATGTTCTGTGTGAGGAGGACACCCGGCTCCTCAGAGTTGATCACTCAACACTGGAGGTGTCATTAATGTCACCCGAACCACATGTCTGCTTGGACTCCCCTGTAATTTTCTCCTCAAGGTTTGCCTCTACTGGCACGTCGTGGGTTGTGTGGTGACAGCATCTCGATCTTGCCAGGGATTATCAGGAGGGGACGGACACCCCCTCTTGCCCCCCTGACCAGGCTTGTGGACGGCTGGTTCACTCGCACGCCTACCTGTGCCTGCTGCCCCCTGTGGATCTCTCAGATCTGCCTCCGATCGAATTGTCCATAAATCCTAATTGCAGCACTTTTCCCCTCCGTCTCGAGGATATGGCACCGTAATGGAACCTGGAGCTCAGATAAATTGTTATTACGGCGTCTAAACCTAGCACCACCTAAAAATCAATGGTATAATCACCGGCAGGAGATGAAGCAAGGCCAACAGTGATTTATTCCCAGGTTTGCTGTTGTTTTCCTTTGAAGGCAGGACGGCAGTGACATACCTATCGCTGCACTGCATTATTAAAGAGCGTGCGTGAATTCATCTGCTTGTGTACTTGGGGTGCTACTCCTTGTGAGTGCATGTGTACCCGACCTCCAGGCTCACCTTGAAAAACCTTCGAAACGCTCCCTAAAAAATTCAAGACCTGCAGCCATTTTTTTTTTCTGAGAAGGAAGAACTTTCTGGTTATTTTCTTTGTTCGGGGCTGACTGCACGGCGCGGGCGCTGTCGTCATCCCTCGCCGTAATCCGGTTATAAACACCACTGGGGGAAACGGTGGAGGAGGCCGTCAGCAAGACATTAATTAGGAGACTGTCAGGGACCGGAGGGGAAAAAGTCAGGCTCATCACGGAAGCCGAGCACGGGGCTGGAACGGGGGAGGAGGAGAAAAATACCAATCTGGATGCTGCCAGGAGGAAGGCCCAGCTTTTACCGAGGACGGCCACATTATACCTCAAGGTCTAGTCAATGGTACAAGATCAATTATTAAAAAGGCAGTTAGCTGATCCACAGACAGGGTCCTGCTGCCTCTTCTGACACTGCAAAGGAGTGTAACAAACGCAGAACTCTGCACAAAACCCCACCACTGCATGCGGCAGGAAAGGACTGTCGAGAAAAGTGAGCAATGGCAGTGAACCCACACAAGCTGCTATGGCGGTTAGCACGTGCCACGCACAAAGCGTGTTAAAACGCGCGGTTCTTTTGTGACATCACACTGCACGTTGGATAAACGTCGGCATGTTGCTAAAAAGTATCTGGCAATAATTGGAGCTATATTACAGAGCGCCAGACAGCATGACCGAGGTTCCTCTATCACTCTGCTCCTTACGAGCAGCCATCAGATGGTCTTTGACATAAGCAGCGGGCTGACTGGACGAAAAATGGCGTGATGCATTGAAGGGAAAACGCTTTTCAACACAGTAATTATTCATCTCATTTGGCCTGGGTCCTCCAATAGGGTCATTATTTCGAGATTCCTGCGGTGATATGCTGCTTTACGGAGATTTCAGGGGGTAAATGAAAAACACGTGGCACCTCTTCGCTAAACATGTTCACAAGGGCAGGGTCCCGAAATAGGTCTTTTACACACGCGACACCCAGTCGGGTCGCATCACGCAAACATTACATCACGTTCTGTCACCATGTGGGTTCCCGGAGAGAGCTGGTTCTCTCTCCATAACTCCGGAAACATGAATCTGTATCCCACACCTTATATGCTGACACACCAGAATCTGCGCCGGAATTTCATGAGGATCCATGTATTGAACAATTAACCCCAGTGAAACTGCTGATAACTGGTTTTCAGACACACACCAGTCTAGACATTATAAATGACTGAGGCATTAAACCGTGAATGTATTTTGTGGCTGATGTTCACATTTCAACTCTCTCCGCCATCCCCAAACTGCCATCGGTCCCCGGAATATGTCAGATAATCATTTTGCGTGGCTGAGCTCACAACAGCTTTTCGACCGTGAGGTTTTACTCCCACAGTTTCCTGGGGTTTAATTTGTGAGGGTAGCAGCGGTTTCTGAGAAGCCAGTCTGGCATTGGGCCGAGTAGCCGAGGTGTGGGGGGGATTGGTAAGTGGATGCTTGGATTGAAAAGACTCCATCTTTCTGACCTTACACGATGACTGGTCCTTTTTTTTTGTGGGGGGGGGGTATAATTTCTGTAAAAAGAGGATGGCACTCCTGTCCTGTACAGGTCCTACATTAAGCAGCACCCATTAACATTTACGTTCTTGAACACCGCTAAGATAGCCAACTGCTGCTCCCTCGACTAATGCAATTTTCCAAGGTAAAATTGGAAACGATTATCAGAAAGCTGTGCCTATTAAAAAAATTGTACACAAAAGGAGGCTTTTTCTGAACACAAATCACCATTTAACCCGAAATAATTTTACAAAACGTGCAGTCAGTAATTGCCCCATAAATCAACAAACAATTATGCAGACAACTGAAATGTTACTGTGTCATTATGAAATGTTATTATGCTATGGATAGCACTGTAAAGTCATCACAAGCTGAATAAAATTGAGTAAAAGTGATGGGGACTTTTACACAAACACACTACACGTAAATAAATGAATCCTTCAATTAAAAGAGAAGCCAGTTATATTTAGTGCTTGTTTAAACTCATTTGTTGAAGTGGAGAGTGATTCAGAGTGGGATTTTTTTGGAAAGTATCAGAATGTCACCCTAATAAAGAAAACCAGCAGTATGATCTTAGGATTCACCTTATAGCGAATGTCACATGACACCTTTAATTACTGGCAGATTATGCTACAGACTTTTGGCTACTGTTATGGCTACAGCTTCTAGAGCCTTCTGGCTGTGGCTATATTTCAGTACATCTGTATTACCGTACCTGACCTATATTACCGTACCTGACGTTGCTCCTACTGTATATTACCGTACCTGACAGTACACCTATATTATCATACCTGACCTATATTACCGTACCTGACAGTGCTCCTATATTATCATACCTGACCTATATTACTGTACCTGACAGTGCTCCTATATTACCATACCTGACAGTACACCTATACAGTATTACCGTACCTGACAGTGCTCCTATATTACCATACCTGACAGTACTCCTATATTACTGTACCTTACAGTACTCCTATATTAATGTACCTGACAGTGCTCCTATATTACCGTACCTGACAGTGCTCCTACTGTATATTACCGTACCTGACGGTGCTCCTGTATTATCGTACTTGACAGTACTCCTATATTACTGCACCTTACAGTACTCCTATATGACCATACCTTACAGTGCTCCTGTATTACCGTACCTTGCAGTACCCCTATATTATGCCTATATTACTGATGCTGTGCTAGGGCAGGTTTGAACCTCCAGGTCTGCTGGCCCAGTGTTTCCCTTGGAGTAGATAAATATGTCTGCCGTTACCCCTAAGAAATAAGTAAAACCTAGAGTGTTGGTTGTAGCCTTCAGTGCACCTGGATAAATATTAAAAATGACATTAACCCTCTGGGGTGACGCTGGATGGGGCTGGGCGAGGCAGGGCTGTACAGTGAATTACCCGCATGTCATGGGTCTTTTGGATGCCCTTCCCTACCGCCAGGCACACATTGGCATTTATGCAGATCACCTACTGTTCAGGGCACTCCTGGGCCGTGACGACAATGGGAAGCTCATTGGGGGCATGGTTGAGCCCCCTCCATAGACTCTTGGATGCACTGAGCCATCAGCGGCGATGCCACATGACACCTGAGCCATCAGCGGCGATGCCACATGACACCTGAGCCATCAGCGGCGATGCCACATGACACCTGAGCCATCAGCGGCGATGCCACATGACATTCATCCCTCGCTCTTCTCCTGGAGACACCCTATTGATCCCGCTGCATTTTACACTCGCCCCGGTGTTACGAGGAGAGTAACAGAGCGCCCCCCTGAAAATGTTCCCCACCTCCGCGTTATTATAACTGATATTTTTGTGGAAGAGGACTGTGAATTCCAACAGCATCCATCAGCAGATTCATCCCCAGTCTGTCCCTGATTAATTACATAAACTAAATTTATATACATTGCCTGAGATGGGATGAGATACTGGAGATACTGGATATGCAGTAATTTCTTATTTAGCAACATTAGACGTTGTAAGAAGTATGGCGGTGGCAGCCATGTTCTCCTTTGCTGTTCTCGGCCTGATTTAGTGTCCGATCGCTGGCTCTCCACTGAAGGTCAATGTTTCAAACATCCTCAGTACCATTTTTTTTCTCCCAACACCCTCACCCTACAGGGGCTAATCGCCAGAGGGTCTTGTGCTGTAACCTGCTTTGTCAAAAATGAGAAGGATGCTGACTGCGGTCTGGGGGGAGGGTGGGGCTGGTTTAAGTGTCAAAATGCCACTGGGATTCTTGCCTTATCCTTATCCGGTGTGATTGGGGGCCATCCTGCCCATATATGGTGCAGGCAGCGTCTCACCAAAGGTTATTGTCAAAAAACCCAAGTGGCAGGTTAAAGCGTTTCTCGGGGTGTCATCGATTGCCTCGGAGATTTATCCCATGTGTAAAAGTCAAAGCTAAAACGTGTGAGCGTTTCTTAAGATGTGGCAATCTTAATGACCTTTAAGTGCAGAAAACAATAAATGAGAAATGCGTATGGTGGAAGCTTCTGGAATTACCCCCCCCGAACATGCAACCCAACGTCTGTCTAAAGCTGTCACACCTATTTGTGTCTCACAGAGGTTTTTAATTAGCACAAGTGCAGCACTGTCAACAGTGGGCTCTGAATCTCAATTTTGCAGCATCACTTTACTAAAACATGAAAGGGCCCCTCTTTAATTGACACTTTAGCTGCTAAGTGTAGCCTTCATGATGCCAATCTTTATTAATTAACAGGTTCTTCTCCAAAAAGAAATATTCTGTTCCGGTTAGGTTGTTACTCAATTTCACCAAAGTACTGTGACCTGGTGGCAGATTTGAGCCTGAGTAGAGGGGAAATGTGTTATAGCAGACTGAACAGGCTCCAGAATGGAGAGCCAGGATGCAGGCACTGGGTGAGCCAAGACCTCGAGGAGGAATGAATTATCTTGGAGTTCCTTTTGGTTGCAGTTTAACATTGTTAAAGAGTACAAAAGTTCCTCAAAAGGACAGACCCCTTGTTAGCTTCCTAGTGTCTTGGTGTATCTTCTCCACCTACATGACATGGGGGTTATCTGTACAGGCATGATCAGAGGTGCATTGGTATGTGTTATCTGTCGCAGGTCATCTTGCTCTCCATTTTAAGACACGCAACACATACATGTGACTATTTGACTAACGACGAGATTTGAACCAATGACCTTCTGATGACAGGCACAGAGACCAATCCCCTGAGCCACATACCACCTCCATGTACTGTATGGCATTTAGTAACAGGTGAGGCCAGATCTTACCTTCTAGAATGCTCCGCTGTACCACATCCAAACCACTTATGAAAGAGTCTGCCCATCCCAAATCTGAAATTTCTAACACGCTTTTCAGAGCAGGATGAGTATTGACATGGGGCCGAGCCCAGACGGTGCTTAATGGCTGCCTAATGCTTATGTTTCCTGTTTACAGACAGACCCTGTTCAGGGTTTGTGTGTGCGCTTCAGGGAAATTGGTCATACTTCACACCATAATGAGACTACAGCATCCAGTGAATAAGAATATTGATTTATTCTGTCTTTCTGGCATTCTGATATTTGACTGGCGCACTTTCCATTCAGAATGTCTGATAGATCTATCAGTATACCGCAGCACAACACACGTACAATAAAAAGATATCTGACAATGCCAGCCACGGATTATATAGTATTATTTTATTTATATGAATGGACAAAACCACAGCTTAGTGTCTTGTTCTTGCTATAGACAAGTAATGGAGTTCCAAATGTACTAATGCAGGAATCACAGAGCTATGAATAGTGTTTTTTGACAGCTTTTTATTATAGAAAGTCAGCTGTTTCCAGAGTAACACTCTCACAAGGGCCTCCGGATCAAAACGGCACTCCATGAAACTCGGAATCAAGGATTTTCGGAAGAGGAGGATTTATGCAGCGTAAGCTAAGGTGTTACTCTGCTGTGTCTCCCGCTGTACAGGAGTCCTAACTTCTCCTGTGCAACACGGGCTGAGCCAAGTAGCAATTAATTTACCTCCCCTCTAGGGGAGCGGCAGTGAGGCTGAGCGGCTTGTGCTGACGCGCGCCTCAGACGAGTCGTTCCCCAAAAAGCCGGGGAGTGATTGTTTGTGGAAGCAGCAGGGTTATAAGCAGCCTGCCCTCCGCCGTCACGGCATGTCTCTGTGATCTGTGCACGCATTATACCTGAAGCAGTGTCATAGTGTAACCTGGTGCTCACAGTGAAAAGCTTCAGCCTGTGTGTGATTCAGGGGCCGATTTGCTGTTTTTGGAAACCGACTCAAGAAGTCACATAGGGGGCCCTAGCCACCGCAGTGTAGTACCTTTTTTTGGCCACCAGGGGCCCTCCGCACCTCAGCCCACCCCCACCCCACAAATGCTGATTTGAATGGTGGTAAACACTGCTGCTATGTGTGATCTGAATGCAAACACGTGCCTTAGCTGTACATGGCCCCTGCCACCCCCCAACCAATCAAAAATGGCACGTCCTTTTTGCATGAATGTGCATGTATGTGATGCTCAGTGGAGGGGGCGCAGCGACATTGAGGAGAAGGATTTAAAGACTCAGTACCCAAGCTCCCCCAACCCCCCCTGCCCCGGCCGCCTCAAATGCATGAATATTATAAGCTATTGATTCAGGGCTCGTGAGAATGAGAAAGTCTGCAGGTTTAATATACCAGGCTGTACTTACCGTATCTTTCATGCAGGGAATGACTTTTGTGGATCCATTTGTAGCGAACACTGTTTATTAGGCTGATATACTCCACATGGTTGGGAGGTATAAAAGTCGGTCTGCGGAGGCTCCGTGTCTAATTCGCTTTGGAACATCTCTAAAACATTTTGATGAGCATGTAAATTCAGATTTTTGAAGTTTCCGAAGAGTGTCCAACGAAGATCCCAGACACTTCTGCTGCAGATGTGGAAGCTGTGTGGTATGGCAGCACATAGAGGTATGACAGCACATAGAGGTATGACAGCACATAGAGTTATGGCAGCACATAGAGGTATGGCAGCACATAGAGGTATGACAGCACATAGAGGTATGACAGCACATAGAGGTATGGCAGCACATAGAGGTATGGCAGCACATAGAGGTATGACAGCACATAGAGGTATGACAGCACATAGAGGTATGGCAGCACATAGAGTTATGGCAGCACATAGAGGTATGGCAGCACATAGAGGTATGGCAGCACATAGAGTTATGGCAGCACATAGAGGTATGACAGCACATAGAGGTATGACAGCACATAGAGGTATGGCAGCACATAGAGGTATGGCAGCACATAGAGGTATGGCAGCACATTGAGTTATGGCAGCACATAGAGTTATGGCAGCACATAGAGGTATGGCAGCACATAGAGGTATGGCAGCACATAGAGTTATGGCAGCACATAGAGGTATGACAGCACATAGAGTTATGGCAGCACATAGAGGTATGGCAGCACATAGAGGTATGGCAGCACATAGAGTTATGGCAGCACATAGAGTTATGGCAGCACATAGAGGTATGGCAGCACATAGAGGTATGACAGCACATAGAGTTATGGCAGCACATAGAGGTATGACAGCACATAGAGTTATGGCAGCACATAGAGGTATGACAGCACATAGAGGTATGGCAGCACATAGAGTTATGGCAGCACATAGAGTTATGACAGCACATAGAGGTATGGCAGCACATAGAGGTATGGCAGCACATAGAGGTATGGCAGCACATAGAGTTATGGCAGCACATAGAGGTATGACAGCACATAGAGGTATGACAGCACATAGAGGTATGGCAGCACATAGAGGTATGACAGCACATAGAGGTATGACAGCACATAGAGGTATGACAGCACATAGAGGTATGGCAGCACATAGAGGTATGACAGCACATAGAGGTATGGCAGCACATAGAGGTATGACAGCACATAGAGGTATGACAGCACATAGAGGTATGACAGCACATAGAGGTATGGCAGCACATAGAGGTATGACAGCACATAGAGGTATGGCAGCACATAGAGGTATGGCAGCACATAGAGGTATGACAGCACATAGAGGTATGGCAGCACATAGAGTTATGGCAGCACATAGAGGTATGACAGCACATAGAGGTATGACAGCACATAGAGGTATGACAGCACATAGAGGTATGGCAGCACATAGAGTTATGGCAGCACATAGAGTTATGGCAGCACATAGAGGTATGGCAGCACATAGAGGTATGGCAGCACATAGAGTTATGGCAGCACATAGAGGTATGGCAGCACATAGAGTTATGGCAGCACATAGAGGTATGGCAGCACATAGAGGTATGACAGCACATAGAGGTATGGCAGCACATAGAGTTATGGCAGCACATAGAGGTATGACAGCACATAGAGGTATGACAGCACATAGAGGTATGACAGCACATAGAGGTATGGCAGCACATAGAGTTATGGCAGCACATAGAGTTATGGCAGCACATAGAGGTATGGCAGCACATAGAGGTATGGCAGCACATAGAGTTATGGCAGCACATAGAGGTATGGCAGCACATAGAGTTATGGCAGCACATAGAGTTATGGTAGCACATAGAGGTATGACAGCACATAGAGGTATGACAGCACATAGAGGTATGGCAGCACATAGAGTTATGGCAGCACATAGAGTTATGGCAGCACATAGAGGTATGACAGCACATAGAGGTATGGCAGCACATAGAGGTATGGCAGCACATAGAGGTATGACAGCACATAGAGGTATGGCAGCACATAGAGGTATGGCAGCACATAGAGGTATGGCAGCACATAGAGGTATGACAGCACATAGAGGTATGGCAGCACATAGAGGTATGACAGCACATAGAGGTATGGCAGCACATAGAGTTATGACAGCACATAGAGGTATGGCAGCACATAGAGGTATGGCAGCACATAGAGGTATGGCAGCACATAGAGTTATGGCAGCACATAGAGGTATGGCAGCACATAGAGGTATGGCAGCACATAGAGTTATGGCAGCACATAGAGTTATGGCAGCACATAGAGGTATGACAGCACATAGAGGTATGACAGCACATAGAGGTATGGCAGCACATAGAGTTATGGCAGCACATAGAGGTATGGCAGCACATAGAGGTATGGCAGCACATAGAGTTATGGCAGCACATAGAGGTATGGCAGCACATAGAGGTATGGCAGCACATAGAGTTATGGCAGCACATAGAGTTATGGCAGCACATAGAGGTATGGCAGCACATAGAGGTATGGCAGCACATAGAGGTATGGCAGCACATAGAGGTATGACAGCACATAGAGGTATGGCAGCACATAGAGGTATGGCAGCACATAGAGTTATGGCAGCACATAGAGTTATGGCAGCACATAGAGGTATGGCAGCACATAGAGGTATGGCAGCACATAGAGGTATGGCAGCACATAGAGTTATGGCAGCACATAGAGTTATGGCAGCACATAGAGGTATGGCAGCACATAGAGGTATGGCAGCACATAGAGGTATGGCAGCACATAGAGTTATGGCAGCACATAGAAGTATGGCAGCACATAGAGGTATGGCAGCACATAGAGTTATGGCAGCACATAGAGTTATGGCAGCACATAGAGGTATGACAGCACATAGAGGTATGACAGCACATAGAGGTATGGCAGCACATAGAGGTATGGCAGCACATAGAGGTATGACAGCACATAGAGGTATGGCAGCACATAGAGGTATGGCAGCACATAGAGTTATGGCAGCACATAGAGGTATGACAGCACATAGAGGTATGACAGCACATAGAGGTATGGCAGCACATACTGTAGAGGTATGACAGCACATAGAGGTATGGCAGCACATAGAGTTATGACAGCACATAGAGGTATGGCAGCACATAGAGGTATGGCAGCACATAGAGTTATGGCAGCACATAGAGGTATGGCAGCACATATAGGTATGGCAGCACATAGAGTTATGGCAGCACATAGAGTTATGGCAGCACATAGAGGTATGGCAGCACATAGAGTTATGGCAGCACATAGAGGTATGGCAGCACATAGCGGTATGATAGCACATAGAGGTATGGCAGCACATAGAGGTATGGCAGCACATAGAGTTATGGCAGCACATAGAGGTATGACAGCACATAGAGGTATGACAGCACATAGAGTTATGACAGCACATAGAGGTATGACAGCACATAGAGGTATGACAGCACATAGAGGTATGGCAGCACATAGAGGTATGGCAGCACATAGAGGTATGGCAGCACATAGAGGTATGACAGCACATAGAGGTATGGCAGCACATAGAGGTATGACAGCACATAGAGGTATGACAGCACATAGAGGTATGGCAGCACATAGAGGTATGACAGCACATAGAGGTATGGCAGCACATAGAGTTATGACAGCACATAGAGGTATGGCAGCACATAGAGGTATGGCAGCACATAGAGTTATGGCAGCACATAGAGGTATGGCAGCACATAGAGGTATGGCAGCACATAGAGGTATGACAGCACATAGAGTTATGGCAGCACATAGAGGTATGGTAGCACATAGAGTTATGGCAGCACATAGAGGTATGGCAGCACATAGAGGTATGACAGCACATAGAGGTATGACAGCACATAGAGTTATGGCAGCACATAGAGGTATGACAGCACATAGAGGTATGACAGCACATAGAGGTATGACAGCACATAGAGTTATGACAGCACATAGAGGTATGGCAGCACATAGAGGTATGGCAGCACATAGAGGTATGGCAGCACATAGAGGTATGACAGCACATAGAGGTATGACAGCACATAGAGTTATGACAGCACATAGAGGTATGGCAGCACATAGAGGTATGACAGCACATAGAGTTATGACAGCACATAGAGGTATGGCAGCACATAGAGGTATGGCAGCACATAGAGGTATGACAGCACATAGAGTTATGGCAGCACATACAGTAGAGGTATGGCAGCACATAGAGGTATGACAGCACATAGAGGTATGACAGCACATAGAGGTATGACAGCACATAGAGTTATGACAGCACATAGAGGTATGGCAGCACATAGAGGTATGACAGCACATAGAGGTATGGCAGCACATAGAGGTATGGCAGCACATAGAGGTATGGCAGCACATAGAGGTATGACAGCACATAGAGGTATGGCAGCACATAGAGGTATGGCAGCACATAGAGGTATGGTAGCACATAGAGGTATGGCAGCACATAGAGGTATGACAGCACATAGAGGTATGGCAGCACATAGAGGTATGGCAGCACATAGAGGTATGGCAGCACATAGAGTTATGGCAGCACATAGAGGTATGGCAGCACATAGAGGTATGGCAGCACATAGAGGTATGGCAGCACATAGAGTTATGGCAGCACATAGAGGTATGGTAGCACATAGAGGTATGGCAGCACATAGAGGTATGGCAGCACATAGAGTTATGGCAGCACATAGAGGTATGGTAGCACATAGAGGTATGGCAGCACATAGAGGTATGGCAGCACATAGAGTTATGGCAGCACATAGAGGTATGGTAGCACATAGAGGTATGGCAGCACATAGAGGTATGGCAGCACATAGAGGTATGGCAGCACATAGAGTTATGGCAGCACATAGAGGTATGGTAGCACATAGAGGTATGGCAGCACATAGAGGTATGGCAGCACATAGAGGTATGGTAGCACATAGAGGTGTGACAGCACATAGAGGTATGGCAGGCAGCCACATGACCATGCGGTGGACATCTCCACCGGCACGACCTCGTTAATTAACACAGCACAGCCTAGTAATTAAGGTTCTCTGTGACACACGCCTGTGCATAATTATATTTTTCTACCCGTGACACATTTGTGTGTGGATGAGCCTCACGCTTGATTGGAAGACTGGAAAGTCAGCTGAAAGAAGAGCAGATTGTTAGTTACAGAAACAGGAGAGCGTGACACTCTATTGGCAAACAGATGGATTTTGGGGTTTGGGGAACGGTGGAGAGGGATGAAGTGGAGAGACAGAAGTTTCTAGTGGAGCAGGAAGGAGGAGCTGCGTCTTCATTAGGTGCTGAAGCTTCCGGAACGTCTGACAGCCATTGGTGCAAAGGCAGCTTATGATCTTGGTCATGAAGGCCTTGTCTCCATGGAGAAGGCAGGCACCTTCAGCCTGAATCTGTCATCAGTCAATTAATGACAGCATGGAGGAGATCCTGGAGGGTGGGGTCCATATGTGTGTGTGTGTGTGTGTGTTTGTGTGGTGGGGGGGGGGAGCAGCTGAATTAGGCAATAATGACCACCGTGCCACTGTGCACCTTTGGAAAACAAACAGAGGACAGTAATTGCTGTTAGGCCCTCGACTAACGATGAGGAGCATCTGTGTTTGCTTACTAAGTCGGCAAGGAACTACCCAGGTGGTACACTGGGTCGCAACACACAGGACACTTCAGCCAATCAGGTTAAAGCATTCCACACCCATCAGGCACTGTGGAGTTCTTGGGGTCATGGATTTAATGCCATGTTGTGAGGATTTGCACATTTTTGTTTAATTAATTTATGTCAGTAGTTTAGAGACCATTGTTAGCTAACAGATATGTGAGTTGGGGGTTTGTACCTTAATTCTCTGTATAGTACACAGCGCAGGATCTATGGTGTAGGGGGGTATTGGCATTGTAGTCGTAGGTATTACATACAGAGATACAGGTATCTCCAGGATGGTCTCGCAGGGCAGAGTAACGCACTCTGTGTGACAGGGGGTCCTGAGTCGTGAGGGAGCATGACGTCTCCTCTCCCTGCAGCGTTGGAGGTATCAGACACGCTTCTCCGGTTCCCTGGTTCTCCGTTCCGGCACTGGCCACTGCATCACTGGTGCATGACTCAGCCCGCCCGCATCTCTGCTTCGCTTGATAAACCTTTGCACTTTTTCTTCACACCTGAGTGTATTTTTGTGGTCCGGTTCCATAATAGTCACAGGGGCTGGTCAGACAGCGTGCTGCTAATTTTAAGTCCCGCCCCTGACTGGATCTCAGCCGACCTGAGGTCACCCGAACCCCCGTCAGTCTTCATCAGACTGTAATTACTGCTCCGCTTGGCTCAACACAACCTCATGCCATAGTGGGGGACGACGACAAAATAATGGTTCATAGTACTGGGGGAGCCTCAGAGTTTGTAGGGTAAGGAGGAGTCAGTACAACCGAGAGACAGAAAACAGGAAGCATCACGATAGAGAATTAAAGAGTGAATAAATGCATCCATGCATCTTCAGAACACTTTTCCTGCTGGTGGTCAGGTTAAGTAAATTCAGTGAATAAAGAGTAAATTTACCACACATCAGGGGACACATGAAGGTTAACGTGGGGGTCCATATGGAAATGTATGCTTTCTTTTTCTTCTTGGGCTTCCCAGGCCGGTCACCCGAGAAATTTCTATTTTACTTCCATGTTCTTTCATCTCGTTGGTCACAAAAAAATGACCCCTGCTCAAAAGGAGCAGCCCTCTCCACCATCACAGGCGGGCAATTTAACACAGGGGCCACTTCTCCTTGTCGTCATGGTGACCTGTTTGCTGAAACCTCTGGAAGAGTTGGGGCCGTGGTCCAGGGTGGGCGTCCCATCGCTGGGGATGGGAACGGCGCTTAATACTGTGCTGTCACATGTCTGTCTTGGGCCACCTGCTTTGGGACACTGCAATTAAGAAATCTGGCTCTGTTCACAGCTGAGAAGCTTCCGGAAGGACTAGCCCGGAACGCGTGTCAGACTGCTGCAATCGTCTGCCCTCCCTTTTCCATTTCTTCAGAATAAAGCTTGTTAATTTAAGATTAATAGCTGCATATCTGAACTATTCATGTGATCACAAGGCTTTTCTTTTTCCTGCTAAATAATTAGGATGAAGCAGAGCGGACACGGCGGCGCCGCCTTCGGCTGGCGGTCATGTTCGGCCGGATCGCCTCGCCATTACTGCGTGGCGCTCTCTCCTTCTCGAATCGCTACCATGCCGGCATCCCGACAGCAGCCTATTTATCTGGTGAAATATGCTTATAGCCAGGGTGTGCGACGGTGTGTCGGAAAAGGGCCGCATTCCGGATCCACGCGGGCGGATTTGCTCCTGTTTGTATGGAAAAACCAATATTTATATGAGGCACGGATTCACGGCTTCAATCTAGGAGGGCTTGTAATGTAAGGCTTTATGCCGAGACTTTATTTGTTACTTTCATCCCGGGTTTGTTTGTTGGACATGAAAGCCTATTACCGTGGGCTGGCTTTTATGGTTATGGCTCTCGGCGCCGTGATGGAAATGAAACAGCGGCCCAAGCCCCCGCGGGCGGCCATAACGCTGGATTAGGTGCCATCCGTCAGCGGGTGCCGGCGAGGGGGGCATCGCTCACGTCTCTGGTCCCGTGTCCCGGCTGCTAATTGCGTCAGTATTCATGGCTGTTTATGTTCTCGCCGCGAATATCTCCCATGGGGCCGTGGGAGAAGGGCAGCAGTGGGCCGCCGGCTAAGCGGGGGGAGAAGGTGTGCTGGGAGGGCCAAACCCATTCAGCCAGGTCCTGGGGGTGAGGGGTGTGGCTCAGTGTATTAGCATGCTCTGCTTATGACCAGAAGGTTTAGGGGTTAGGGTTAGCCAACTATAGCTCTGGTTGTGGTTACAAAGGTTACGGGTTTTTCAGAAACCTGTTTTTATGATTGTTGTTTTATACTTTCCAATAGCCTATTCTGTAAATTTATGTCCCCAAATTAGGGTTAACTGCAGCTAGGGCTAGGGTTCAGGATTGTGGTTAGGTTTAGGGTTCAGGATTGGGGTTTGTGGTTAGGGTTAGGGTTCAGGATTGTGGTTTGTGGTTAGGTTTAGGGTTCAGGATTGGGGTTTGTGGTTAGGGTTCAGGATTGGGGTTTGTGGTTAGGTTTAGGGTTCAGGATTGGGGTTTGTGGTTAGGGTTAGGGTTCAGGATTGGGGTTTGTGGTTAGAGTTACCAGATGGAGCAGCATCACGGACAATATGCAAACTCCAATTTTTTTTTGCTTTTTTTAATTAGGGAAACATCAAAGGTTGCCTTATCTAAAAGGCTGAGAAGCTGTGTGTTTTTAAATTACCGTACAGTGATGAGCATTTTGAGGAAGCGATTAGATTCATTATTAAGCAGCAAGAATCCTTCCAGCGTTGACGGCTGTAGATTCACTGAAGCGTGCTCTAAAAATTCCAGCACGCAACCCGTCCCAGAGACTTGCTCGCTGTCAGGCTCCTTCACAGGGAGCACGTCAATAAAGACGCCTTCATACATAATTTGATGAACATGGGGGAGATGCCAGTCAGTGTGGGCCGTAGGAAGGTTTCAGTAAGATGACTGAAATCAAAATAATTTCAATGGGGCTTATTGAAAAGGGCGTTCGGTGTGAAACATGGTGAATGTGCAGGGTTCATAACCACAATTTGGAGATGAGACCGGCAGGTTACCAAAGATTTCACGTATATTTATTTTCAAATCTATCACAGCAACTTTACAATAAAAAATCAGGCATGAAGAATTCACACAACAGAACGCTTTCAGTATCTCACATTGCAGGTGGAAAGGAAGGTCCGCTGTGCCCCTGCGGAAAGTCCCTGATCCTGTCCAATCAGGGGGTCCACCTGTAGGGCCTAACCTGCCCCCCCCCCCAGGCAGGGATTCAAGCTGGTAGCAGAGATGAGAAATGGGGGGGGGGGGGCACTGGGCCTGAAAGAAGCCAATCAGCTATGAGCGCTCCTATTGATTTCCGCACAGCTGTGGCTGGTTAAGGAGAAAAATCAGTCTCTGCTGGGCATTTGTGCAAACGCCACAGGTCCCACGCTGGGGGTGGCGGATGAAAACACAGCAACGGGACTGCTGGGTCACGTGTCCCGGGCCAGACGGATCGTGACAGTCCCTTAAGAGCTAATGGGACGGGAGATTTGGGCGTGGGGCAGGAGATGGAGCCCAATGCCGGAACTCCGCATCCGTCACCTGGCCAGGGGACAGCTGTCAGCTACTGGAGAGCCTCCCCCAGCTGCCCGCCCACCCTCTTTGCGCCTGTTGTCACACAGCGGGATGCACTGCAGCTTGATGCGAGTAGCATGCAGCTATCACCAGTTTATAAGCATGAAAATGACCCAATGACAGTGACAAACCATGACAATGACCACCGCATGACAATTACACTCATGACAGTGACACCCAGTGACAATGACATTGCAGGATGAGTGCCTCATTGGCGAGCCCATGTTCTAAATCTCACACAGGTGTCTGAAAGGATTGTAAGTCGACCCTGTAAGGACCTCAACAGCTGAAAAAAGCCAGACTCTAACGATCCCAATTAGCAGGTCCTGCAGTACCACCAAGGAGGCGGTGTTGTCTGGTGATGTAAGACCGCTTGTAACCTCCACATAACCCTCTGACGGCGTGGGAGATAAACAGACCCCCCCCACACCACCACCACAGTGCTGGGACGTCCCTCTCCTTCAGTTCAGTTGGTCTGTCGTGTGTCAGGAATCCACGACCACACGCCACTGGGCTGCGGGTGCCGAGGACACACATGACCATCGACCTGAACCTTGTCAGGTTTCAGAAGCGAAGTGGAAGGAGAGCGGCGCTGAGCCAGAGACGGCGCCTCCCTGAGGACAGAGCGCTGCGGCGTAACCCTTAAATATGCATGAGCCCCTTGAAGTGACACTGAGTCGTCTTTCCTTTACCTATAGGGCCATAATTCCTGAAATATAGCCACAGCAGAATCGAAACGCTTTGTTGTTATGTTATTAAGGATGCCGGTCTTTCTAAAGTGAGATCTATAAATGCTAAAGATGTTTAAAAGCTTCATAAGCGGCGAAAATGATTGTGATGGTCATATAGCAGATATAGAGCACGCGTTCCTCATCACAGACACGGTGAGGCACACGCCTCACGCTCGCTCTCCGTAACGATCGGTTTGAGGCTGTGGCTGGTCTTCACACTCCCCTTCGGTTGCTCTGCTTGCCGTCTGGCAGTTCCTGTGCGGAAGGTAAAAACCCACGGAAGCACAGTAGCGTAGTGTAATTTCCGCCTGGGGGAATTCGGCACAGGCGATGAGGCTGGGTCAGATGAGCCCCCCCCCCCCCCCCCCCCCCTCGGTCTAATTAGCCATGGCCCGGACAGAGGCGTGGGATCAGCGGTGGGGTTAGGACCCGCATTAGGCAGCTCGTTAAGGATGCAGAAAGGTCCCGCAGCCATGAGCCGCTAATTGCAGAGTGAGTCACATGTTCAGTAATGAGGGAGAAACCTCTAATTTACTAATGAAGCAGCAGACGGGGGTCCGGGGCCCCAGCAGGGGTGGGGGGGGGGGTGTCGCTCCTGTTGGTCACATGATCCTTAAATACCCAGCTAGCAAGTGGACAGCGCTCCCCTGAATCTCACACCAGGCCGAATCGCCCGCCCCCCCCCCACCCCCCAACCCCTCTCATCCATGGCTGGTGTAATCAGAGGGGACGGGGGTGATATTCCCGTGCTCTCTTCTAACAAGCGGGTACGTGTTGCTGGCCATGACTCTACGACGGGGGAGAATGGGGGGGGGGGGGGCGATTAGACTTGCATTAGCCCCCGCCTACAGTATGACTTTGGAGTGAGCCGCTCTGATAGAATTCCTTTGGTTCCCTCAAAATGTGTGTGTTTGTTGTGTTTGTCTTCAGGCGGGGGGTGGGATGGGGGGGGGGCGGATAACGTCATTCATTCTTTGTGCTGCGCTGAGGTCTATACCGTCAGACAGGGTATTAAATATAAATCTGAAGGCATCCTTTTTGGGATGTTTGGATCTGAAAGTGGGGAGCGCGGGCAGTCGCGCCTCCTCTGAAGGAGCGCACAGAAGGAGCGCACAGAAGCGGCTTTGGAGGTCGAGCTGCCGCTGCCTCATCAGAGGGCCTCGCCTTCGGTGAGATTCGGCCTGGCGTCGCTACTGAGAGACAGACTAAGAGCAGCTGAATTGAATATCAAAGGGAGGGTTTTTGGGGCTGGGGGGGTTGGCGGGGGGAGTTCGGTGCATAGTCAGGCAATCCAGTCTCTTCTTGGGTGAATTTTGCATGCATATAGCATAAGGAAGGTGCCAGAAGGACAAGCGGCCGTTAGCCAGGGTCAGCCCTGCCCGGGGAGGTCACCTTTTATCTTAGCCGCTCATTAGTATATGGACTGATGGGATAAGTGTGGGTGCAGGGCAGAGAGAACGAGGGCATCAATCAATCCAGGGGGCCAAAGTGGATCGAGGGAGGCTACCTGGGAACTGGCGTTCGTGTGAGGCAAAGCTGCTCAAAGCCCTGAGGTAACTGGGTCTGTGAGACTTGCGAAGGTTCCTGGCTCGTTGGTTCAGGATGGATTTGCGTTGGCCCCTGAATGAAGAACCTGTCTAACCATCAGCAGCTGGCAGACTCTGTAATATTCAGGTGAAAAGACGGAATGGTTTTTATTTGCTGTCAGGCATTTATGTGGCTACCTATGACCTGCATTCTTTGGCTGCTAGGGGTCCTAATGGAAAGGCAGAGTAAATGACAGCCCCAGTGTGTGTGTTACCACCTGCTGATTATCTGCACAGTTTGTATTAAAATTTGCAAAAGTTATTCTCTGCAGTCCTGCATTCATTACTTTGTACAGGAGTGCAAACAAGACAATTAGTATTCCTAATTCCTTTTTATTTTACTGCTTTTCTTAAGAGGCTTTCTTAAACCACCCGTTTTACTGCAGTAACCTCTTCTGGGACTCAAATCGGCAGCCTTCAAGCTCATGTCTTTAAACCACGGAGCTACCGCCTAAATGCTGAACCAACAGCTGAAGGACACCCAGGTCCTGTAACTCTTGGGGCTGCCTCGCTCCATAGCAAGATCATCTCGTAAGTGTATTTTTTTCCTCTTGTATGTCTGTTTCTTAATTCATCTCTAATCGGCCTCATCATCATTTCAATGCTGCCGCAGTGATTTGCGGAGCATACTAATAAGGCATAGCTCACGAAATTCCTTCCTGCGTGTTGTGCAGATGCCCTACGCATCATGCCGTTTGCGAGTCTCTCAGGATTAATCTGGGATGTCTGCTCTTTTTGCCTGCTCTGTTACCGTGTCTGTCTGCTGTGATGCAGTGTCCAGAATATTAGGGTGAATTTTATTCCTTTCCCACAGACCTTGCTCCTTCCGGGGATCCGGTGAGGAGGAGGAGATGACCCGTTGCTTAAATGCAAGCAGGATTAAACTCCAAACCCATTAAACCTATAAGTGGGATTAAACCCCACCCCTGTTAAACCTACATGTGAGATTAAACTCCACCCCATTAAATTTACATGTGAGATTAAACTCCTTTCCATTAAACCTACAAACAGGATTAAACTCTACCCATATTAAACCTACATTTGGGATTAAACTCCGCCTCTGTTAAACCTTAATGTTGGATTAATTCCCCTCCCCCCCCCCCCCATTAAATGTACATGTGAGGTTAAACTCCACCCCATTAAACCTACAAGCAGGAGTAAACTCTACCTCGCTAAATCTACATGTTGGATTAAACTCCACCCCATTAAATCTACAGGCAGGATTAAACTCCGCCCCTGTTATTTTCCAGAATGTTTCTCCCTGTTTCTCTAGCTGGAATGAAGAGTGCCACTCGTTCATCTGAGATCTGAGGCTCCTTTTTTAGGTTCAGTTACAGGCTTCATCTGTTACTCTCCTAAACACCAAACTACGGCTTCATTGACTGAAAGACCAGGGAGAGTATCAAGACCGCCAGAGATCTACTACTAATTCTACACCGAGCGATGTTTCCAAACTAAATAAGTGCGACTTGACTGCAGACCGCATGAATAAAACCCGTTTAAACAACAGCACCAGCCCCTCAACGATAAACCAAAGGTTAACTGCCGTGCGAGACAGTGTGGAACGCCCACGAGGGCTCTGTCACCGGGACAACAGAGGAATCATTAAGCAGCTCCACTATCTATCAGTCAGGCTATAATATGTTTATATCTCATCATTACAGAAAAGGTGTGTTATTATGGGATATCGTGGGTCTGCGCCGATGAGAATAAGACGCGTCTCTCGGCTTGTGAACCTTGGAAATGTTTCCCATGGATGTGGTGTTGGCTGGATGGATTAATGAAGCAAAGGCTGCTTTGTGTAGCATCGGCGAGATACGGTTACGGTTTCCGTGCCGGAAAGCAGGACAGTGGCTCACCAGGATAACAGCCGGACTTCCAGGATCTTATGAGCGGTATTATTAATGGGCTAATCCAATGAGAAACAGAGCAGACCTGAATGACGATGCCTGTGCTCTGCTAGCCAATCACATCGTCCCTCCAGGCTGGCCCTAAACCACTTTGTTTTTATAAACAAATTTGAATCCAAAAAGAATCAATTCCAAATTAGCTGGAATAATTGAAATGGAAAGGTAGAGGATCTGGATGAGAGCAGGCCTCACTGGTGATTTTGGGTGGCGCTGGGATTTGGTGATGGGCCCGTCCACCTCATCCCACCTTTTGTCACAGTGCCAGTGCTGGATAATGCCTGGTGGTTTGCCTTGGGAATCAGTGAGGAACCATCAGATTCACAGCAGCTATTTTTTCCCCACAGAGTTCTTTGCTATTGTTCCCAGCCAGCCGTGTGCGGCGGTCTTTGACGTCGTTTCTGCCTACAGGCAAGGCTATGATCAGTAGCAGACAGGGCTAAAGTGGAGGGGCCGGCTGGTGCCGTCATACGGCACTGCCGAGGAGGTCAGCCGGCTTGGATCGCTGGCTTCGCCCACTTCCTGTTAGCATCGTGGAACCGGTGCAGGAGATCCCGTTATCTGTGCCTCCCATCAGTCGTTTAATTGTGGTTAATGGTGGAGACGTTCGTGTGCACTGACAGGACAGACTGCCCTTCTCCGGTGGAGATAAGGCCCCCCGGGAGCAGCACAAAGCCCCATCCTGGTGCACTCACGCCATAATTATTCTATAATTTATAGCTACGAGCATCTGCTTGTTTTGGTTGGAATAATGAAGATGATTACTTTGAAAACCTGAGGTAATGGGTGACAGAGGGCTTCCTGAAAACATTTAAAAAAAAAATAAAAAATAAAAAAATAAACTCTACTGCTGATGGACCATTTGGCCGAGCCAAAGGTCTTGGCATCCATTCAGGAGACCCAAAGCAGAGTTGAGCTGGCTGTTGTTCCAGCCCGGTGCAGGCTGACCTGCACAGCGCACACGACGCACAGCAGACCTTAGCAGCCGGCTGACCTCTGCAGCCTGAACGTGCATTTTCCATCTCCGTGAGCCGACATCCCCTTCTCAGAAGGACCAGGTCATTTCCATCAGACTGCTGTGCGTAGTCGGCTCCTGCTGCTGCTGAGCTCCAGAGCCTTCTCAGCGTGGTGACACCTCCAGCACTGGGTTAACGATGAACATCTGCCAATCTGCATGTTCACCTGGCAGCAGTTGGTTCGAGATGTAGCGGTTTGCTCTCAGAGGGATATCAAACCTTTCTGCTTGTGTCAGAAGCTCGTGAGGTGAGTGATGTCTGACGATCGTGGGCGCGCTCGTCCCAAGTCTCGTGTCACTGCGGCACGCCTCTCATCAGTCCGTGGTCCCCTCCACACTCCCGGCATCCTGAAGTCTCTCTGTCAGGGGTTTGTGGGTGACAGCAGATGGGGGCCACCTGATGTTCTCACATCATGCAGGGGGGAGACCCAAGCAGCCCCCCGCTGTCGTGTAAAATGTGATGGATGCGATTGCACTCTATGGGCCGCAGGGTGTGGCTTTTCCGCATTCGCTTCCAGGCTTCTGAGCTTCCTCAGTCAGGTGAGGCGTTCCACGCCGGAAACTCGGGATGTGGAGGTGTTCCTGTCCCTCCCGACGGACAGGAGGAATCACCCTGAGGGTTTCTGCCGGAAAACCTGTCACGCTCACTGCCATTGATGTTATTATCTTCTCGCAATATTCAATGAAGGGGCATAGTGCTTAAAAAAAATCCACCCAGCCTACACCAGGCGGCACATACTTTAATTAATCATAACTCAGATCTTTGACTTTGACTTAAAAAGGTAGCGATGGGAGCAGCCAGGCTTTGAAAGCCAAGGTTGTGGGATTATCAGGTGCTGTCAATCACCACCGGCTCTATTCTGCCCCCTAGGGGTTACACCCAGAAGCTCCAGGTATGTCCTATCCTCAGCATTTCTTCTCTTACCGGTAAAAAAAAAAAGTGGAGAATATGTTGCGATAGATGTTTTTTCTTCTCCTTTGTCATTTTTCATCGTTAAAGCAAGCAGGCGGTGAACGTGGGTCCTGATATCCCCCATTAAGGCACGCACCTTCCCCTGGCGCGAATCCGAGGCCCAAACACCCGTTTCCACGGCCACCGCATTTACAGTAATTGCCACGTTTCATTACGGGGAGATTGGCTGCATACTTCCTGGGAATCTAATTAAAAGCAACACTCATCGATCCCGGCCTCTGCCAGCAAGTGCCCTTTACAAATTCCATTTGCATAAATATTACAACACTTGATGAAAACAAGGACGCCATGAATAATAATGTCATGCAGAAAGGTTTGGAAATAATTAGCCGTATAGAGACGTGAACCACGTACAGTACACACACGTGTGTGATCGCGATTCATGATCAGAGCCAGGAGCTGGCGGACAGTTTCACATTAACGTCGCGCCGCAAAGGGAAACGGGCTGACAAATGAGCGGAGATGGGTTTACTGAGAAAAAGCGGCACCTCTTCACCGTGAAGACGGCTGCATTCCCGACCTTAAATAAAAGCATTTTTGTTTTGCCCGCCTGTGACTGTGAAATTTCATACCATTGAAAAAGAGAACGGTGCCTTTTATTGGGGACTGAATCACAGTCCTGATCTTTGCAGAATAAAGCTTTTGAGTTAGGAGGCTGTCCAATTAAATCAGGAAGGTGCACGGGTGACACAAGCTTTCAATTTATCCTCAATTCAAGACCTCGAATGACGTCAGTCTGCTTTGGCTGCCTCTGTTTTCTGACCGATAATTCTGAGTACAGTATGTTGCTCCTACAGACCAATGACCGTGCCAAATAAACTTCTGTGAATTATTTATTCAATACTGTACATGGCATAGATAGTTCATTTCACATTTCTGTACACGGAACCGCGGCACGTTTCAAACTCCATCTTTAAACAGTAGGGAGTGTATCAGTGTAACGTGATTGGTATTAGCGTGAGAGTGCAGCTCTTCGAGTTACTGGCTGATGCAGGTATAGCATTAAAATATCGCCCCTGTCAGAATACATTACTGACGCGTTCGGCCATGCAGGTCTCAGGAGCTTTTTTGGAGCTCTGAGTTGAATTTTTTATCCCTTTATATGATTCCCGGCGTATCGGTGATTGTTACGCAGCTCCATCAGATCGCCTCCTACAAAGCTGTCTCCTTTTTAATGAAAAGCTGGACAGAAGGCAAACAGTTACGTGGATTGCTGGTGACGATGCTTTATTAAAGAATGGCGAATAAACGACTGCCTTGCTGCAGCAAACACTGCTCAGACAGAGATACAGAGAGCCCGGATTTTGCGTGTGAATGAGCTATGAGCTCTCAGTGCTCCGCTGGGAAATAAAAGCACGTTGTTCTGGGATGCGACGTCAGCTGGCCGACTGGGAATCGGGGGACGTTCACACCGGCAGCAGTGATGTCAGCTAATGCTGTTTCGTTAATCAGAAACCCTGAGGTTCCTCGCAGATTTTCAAGGGTAACACACAATGGCCTGATTTCGTGTAGGCATGGCATGGTCACATAAAACATCCATCAACAGCTGGGGGAGGGGGGGTGTCACCCTTGGTAGACTTCACTGATTGGGGGTGAGGGTTCACTTCTGTAGATCTGGCTGACCGAGGGGCTGAGACAATTTTTGAGGTGGGATCAAACTTGTAATTTTACTATTCTGGCTACGTACCTGATCGGTGATTAAGAAGAATTTGGGGGTGGGGATCACAGCGGTTACACTGGTGTACGTAGCTGCGTGCCTTCTGGACATAAATGGCATGCGCTCGTAAGGTCTAATCGAACGTGGGGCCAGCAAATGAGGGAGGGAGTTAATATGAAGTAAATACTAATTTTACACAAATATGCAACTGTGAGTATTAATTCATTTATCGAGTCATTTCACTCTTTATGCATATTAGTTCATTTGCCGCGTTTGGTACGTGCGGGCTGGTTTATTCATCTGCTGATTAATTGCCTGTGATATATATCAATAATTTACAGATTCAGTCACACGGGGCCACTCTGTCCACCGTCATGTGACCATCTGGCCTGGCTGTCAGCTGATCCCCAAAACGGGCAGGAGCTGGAGAAGCTGCCAGCATGATCAGGCCTGATCCTGCCAGGTGTGAGTGTGTCCTGGCTGGAGGATAACAGGAAGCCACCACAGCGGTTTGCAGCCAAGCCGCCACAGCAGGCTGCATACAGAGTGTTTTCGACAGGGTTACACGGGCAGCTAGGGCCCAATCTCCTGTGAAAACTAACCCTACAGTCTTACACGTGGCTAAATCTACAGAATTATTTGGAGAGTTTCCTCTTTGGTGTTATCTATAAAGCTTACCCCACAGCCTTGCGCTAAGAAAGCAGGGTTATCTAGAAGACTAATTTTTGCTATCTAGAGTGTCACTTCTGCAGCTTTATATAGATAGCTAAGTAACTCGGGCTATCTCTCGGGTTAACTTTAACCTGTGTTGCTGGGCATGCCATTCTGATTTTTGAAAGAAATGGAACATTACTGTACAATACCAAGACTTACAAACATTCTCATTCATCCTAAGACAGATAGAATATTCTTTCCCCTTGAAATAAAGAGAGCATAAGATTGGGGGGGACGCATGAACAGTAGCGACTCTTACGGAGATTACAGTTTGCCTACCACTCTTGGTGACCACATTAGCATCATTCAAAGACAAGCTCAGAGCTCTTAGACTTTCACAGGTGTCATTTCTGATACACTACACTTTCCACATAGGTAAACATTATTTGTGACAGCAAACCGCATTGTTCTGATAAGATGTATCCTATTAATCAAAAGTCATGTTTTTGCTTCTTTCACAAACAGTGAATTATGCATGTGGAGTAACTGGTCTGCATGTGCATTCAAACACTACACTTTAAAATCATTAGGTCGCCGTAATTACATGCTGTTCACCGGATGTCCTGCTCTCACAATGTAATGGGGACAAGGACTTTCACAGGGACACGGGCAGCAGCCATAAAATCAGTATCCATCTGTAAAATCGGTGTCCGCTTGGTGTGATAAAGGGCTTTTTATCGCCTTGATACCTGCATTGGTATCCGGGGCAGAATATTCAACAGATATTAAATTTAATGTGGATGCCTATGCAGTGGAACACTCACTAAATATTATTTTTGTGTAATTTTTATGAAATATTGAATTAAATCTGTGATTTAAATTGAAGCTTACAACACATAGCTTACAACAGTTTGCTTTAGATTGATCAATATTATTTGTGACATGTAGCAGATTATTGTTGTTGTTAGTCGTCGGTGTTTAATATAGCAACTTTTCCGGTATGTAAACTCAGTAACACCTTAACATGTTTTTAGTAATTTGTAAACACATTCATAATGTATTATAAACTCGGCTATAAATATTTATCAAAAAGCATAACACATTATAGCCATAATTATTATGCATTATGAATGCTTTATGAAGCTGTCATCTGTGATACCTTTATAGTGCATTATAATGGTTAATATAAGCATTAAGGATGCTTTGTATTGCATCTATAGTGCATTATAGATGAGTTTTTCATAAGGCAGCCATAATGCATTCTAAACATGGCTATAATGTATTATGTCTGTTCATAAATATTTATAGCCATGTTTGTAATGTTTTATGAATGCATTATAATGCATTATGAATGTGTCTCTAAATGACTAAAAGCATGGCCCTAAGTAAAGTGTCACTGTAAACTCCAGCGATGAGGATCCACTGGTATGTTTCCGAAAGTGTGGAGGCGTTTTTGACTGTCTTAAGGCCATCTGGTCTAGATGTGGTCCGAGTTTCACAACATCAGTGTAGGTTCCCCACAGACCCCAGGCAAAGAGACTGCTTGATTAAAGCATCCATTTTCCTGGTATTCAGCCGTCTTGCAGCCAATGTGCCCCCCCCCCCAGCACCCCGACATTCTGATTTTGATGTGGCCAGTAAGATTAGCTCAGTGGGAGACGAGCTGTACACCCCACACGGACTGTAAAGGCTTCGGAGTTTCCGTTCAGCGTTGGCTATAAGGAGGGTAAACTTTATCTTAGCATTATTAATGACTCTTAATCGGCGTCTCCTGGAGAACCTCACCAGCCCATGAATGCGTATCTTTATCTGCATCAGCGTGTCCCGTACTCGCCGAGCACGTCAGCTGCTCCTGCTTTCCCATCCTCCAGGCGTGCCAGACCGTGGGGCCGGCCGTCCGAATGCCACGTACGGACCCCCCCGGAAGTGGAAGCAGGAATGTTCTCGGTAGACTGACCCAGCCACCCAGCCTGCCATTGTCCTGTTTGACTGCATAATTACTCACACGAAAGTGGAATTTAATGGCTGTCAAAAGCGGGATTAATTTCTTCCTCTTGTTGACTAAGCAGGAATTGCGATGCCCCCCCCCCCCCGCCCACCATCCCAGCGCCCCCCTCCCCCCTCCTGTTACCGATCATAAAGCCTGCTGGCAGACAGCAATAAAACAGAGCGGCTGCCCGCTGCGAGGTGGCCAGTGAGTCACGATGCATTTCAGTCACTCCGCCTGGCCCCTTACCTTCACGCGTGGCTCCCACAGCAGCGGGATTCTACAGGAACGCCACAGGAAGCAGCTCAGGCATGGATATGGGAGGGGAGGGACCCGAGCTGTGTTATTGCTGTCCAGATCTCTCTTTGCGCCTGGGGTGGGGAACAATATGATGACAAGGGCCACAAAAATCAGAGTGCCCCATAATGGTGTCTCCACATGCTGATGGGGAAACCAGTCACTGTTTTCTTTCTGGTTTTCTGTTGACGTCTCTGACACCCTCTCCTGCACACTGGCCACGCCCCCTAACCTGCCCATCAGCCACACACCCTCTCCTGCACACTGCCCACGCCCCCTAACCTGCCCATCAGCCACACACCGTCTCCTGCACACTGGCCACGCCCCCTAACCTGCCCATCAGCCACACACCCTCTCCTGCACACTGCCCACGCCCCCTAACCTGCCCATCAGCCACACACCGTCTCCTGCACACTGGCCACGCCCCCTAACCTGCCCATCAGCCACACACCCTCTCCTGCACACTGCCCACGCCCCCTAACCTGCCCATCAGCCACACACCCTCTCCTGCACACTGGCCACGCCCCCTAACCTGCCCATCAGCCACACACCCTCTCCTGCACACTGCCCACGCCCCCTAACCTGCCCATCAGCCACACACCGTCTCCTGCACACTGGCCACGCCCCCTAACCTGCCCATCAGCCACACACCCTCTCCTGCACACTGCCCACGCCCCCTAACCTGCCCATCAGCCACACACCCTCTCCTGCACACTGCCCACGCCCCCTAACCTGCCCATCAGCCACACACCCTCTCCTGCACACTGCCCACGCCCCCTAACCTGCCCATCAGCCACACACCGTCTCCTGCACACTGGCCACGCCCCCTAACCTGCCCATCAGCCACACACCCTCTCCTGCACACTGCCCACGCCCCCTAACCTGCCCATCAGCCACACACCCTCTCCTGCACACTGGCCACGCCCCCTAACCTGCCCATCAGCCACACACCCTCTCCTGCACACTGCCCACGCCCCCTAACCTGCCCATCAGCCACACACCCTCTCCTGCACACTGGCCACGCCCCCTAACCTGCCCATCAGCCACACACCCTCTCCTGTACACTGGCCACGCCCCCTAACCTGCCCATCAGCCACACACCCTCTCCTGTACACTGGCCACGCCCCCTAACCTGCCCATCAGCCACACACCCTCTCCTGCACACTGCCCACGCCCCCTAACCTGCCCATCAGCCACACACCGTCTCCTGCACACTGGCCACGCCCCCTAACCTGCCCATCAGCCACACACCCTCTCCTGCACACTGCCCACGCCCCCTAACCTGCCCATCAGCCACACACCCTCTCCTGCACACTGCCCACGCCCCCTAACCTGCCCATCAGCCACACACCCTCTCCTGCACACTGCCCACGCCCCCTAACCTGCCCATCAGCCACACACCGTCTCCTGCACACTGGCCACGCCCCCTAACCTGCCCATCAGCCACACACCCTCTCCTGCACACTGCCCACGCCCCCTAACCTGCCCATCAGCCACACACCCTCTCCTGCACACTGGCCACGCCCCCTAACCTGCCCATCAGCCACACACCCTCTCCTGCACACTGCCCACGCCCCCTAACCTGCCCATCAGCCACACACCCTCTCCTGCACACTGGCCACGCCCCCTAACCTGCCCATCAGCCACACACCCTCTCCTGTACACTGGCCACGCCCCCTAACCTGCCCATCAGCCACACACCCTCTCCTGTACACTGGCCACGCCCCCCTAACCTGCCCATCAGCCACACACCCTCTCCTGCACACTGGCCACGCCCCCTAACCTGCCCATCAGCCACACACCCTCTCCTGTACACTGGCCACGCCCCCCTAACCTGCCCATCAGCCACACACCCTCTCCTGCACACTGGCCACGCCCCCTAACCTGCCCATCAGCCACACACCCTCTCCTGTACACTGGCCACGCCCCCTAACCTTCCCATCAGCCACACACCGTCTCCTGCACACTGGCCACGCCCCCTAACCTGCCCATCAGCCACACACCCTCTCCTGTACACTGGCCACGCCCCCTAACCTGCCCATCAGCCACACACCCTCTCCTGCACACTGGCCACGCCCCCTAACTTTCCCATCAGCCACACACCCTCTCCTGTACACTGGCCACGCCCCCTAACCTTCCCATCAGCCACACACCGTCTCCTGCACACTGGCCACGCCCCCTAACCTGCCCATCAGCCACACACCCTCTCCTGCACACTGCCCACGCCCCCTAACCTGCCCATCGGCCACACACCCTCTCCTGTACACTGGCCACACCCCCTAACCTGCCCATCGTGTGGAATGTGGGATTAGCGGGCCGGGCTGCTGCGGCGTACCACCTTAGCACAGCTAGAGCAGCACCAGCAGGCCAGCTCCCATAACTACACCCTTGCCACCACTATGCTGTGCTGTGCCAGGGCTTGTGGGCGGGGATAATTCACCTGCCTTGGGAGGGAGGAAATGACCATCTTCTGACTGCACTAGATTATAGGCTGCACTTAATTTACAAGTCAGAACCTCGTGAATGTTTGTTTATACCAGTGATGGGCTGTGGTGGAGGGGGGAGTGTTTTCATTGGAGTGAGTCAGCTGAAAATGTGTGACCTGTTGGCCTGTGAAGTTTAACTCTCGCTTATTTGGGTCGATAGAGCTTTTTATGCCCAGAGGTTGTGCTTTCTTCTTTTTGGGAAAGATGGTTTGGCTTAGGACTGGAACCTGCCAGAATTGGGCTGTTTATCCCCCATTTGTGCATCATAAATTTGGGGGGTGGAGGGGGGGGGGTGCCGGAGGTGGGGAAGGGCCAGGTTTGCGATGCTGAGCCACCCAAGCAGCTGACATGAGCAGAAACTAATCTGCGGTGAGTTTTTAACCACCTCTGGCACAGCAAAGGTGCGAGAAACTCTGCAGCTCAAAACTTTCGGGTGGCGTTTATTTGGTGTGGTTTTCATCCTCGATGGCACCCCCAAGCTGCAGAAGATCATCAGCTGGGCAAAAAAAAACAGCAGCTGGATCTCATTTATGGAGAGAAGTAAAGCGATGATTTCTCACCTCCTTTGGAAGGAATCGACCTTCCCCCAGATGCCAGGACACATGGGGCAGCTGAGTCTGGATGCTCTACTTCGATAGCCGCCCGCTATGGGGGGGGTCACACCGCCGCTGGGCATTGCAGCTTCCCATTGCTGGTCATTGGGGAAGGGGGGGGGGGAGCTGTGAGGTGAGGCAAAGACAGCCTACAGTGCCCCACCCCCAGCGCACGCACACACACACACACACACACACACACACACACACACTGCCCTGCCGCCGGACAGCCTGCGATTTAATGACCACCCCTACGAAGGTAGGAGGCCAGCTCTCTGGGTACCGTTACCAAGGTGCTGTCCTTGCTGCCTCAGAAAACTTAAATTATCTCATGTGTCTGGAGTCACTGCAGAGGCAGTACAGGAATAATAAGTGCCAGGTTCCATACACAAGGACAGGAATCATTTGCCATGGCAACAATTAAGGATTTTAAAGATTGCCAAAATGTTCATTTTTAGGGCTTCCTTATCAGAAATTATTTTCTCTTCCTATGCTGATAACGTTTATTCCGTCGCACGTGGGCGTCGGTTGGGTTTGGCTTCTATACCCTCTGGAGATGCTTCGTACCCCCAGCCCAGCACTATCCCGCTATTAAAGATCAGCATTGGATCATAAACCCGTGAGACTCCGAGTCGCCCTGAATGTAACACGCGTGCTTCAAAGGCTCTCTTGTTCACGCTCCTAAATTCACGCTGATCGATGGACGAGGCTGGAACAAATACCAATATTTATCCCACGCCTTGGACCATAAATCTTTTAACTGATCATCATCACCATCATCATCACCATCACCTTGATTAAAGAGAACCACAATCAGCCATCATGTATTTTTGTTGCTGTTTAATTACAGCAATGCTAGTAAAATATAATGAATCTATTAAATAATACTTTGGCATTTATTATTTTAGCATTGCTATCATATTCGGAAAACACTGACATCATGTATATAAATCACACATTTGGAGCACGCTTAGAATTTAATATCCTATAAAACTGCTTTATGTGACAGCACTGTGACTTCACCTAAATGTTTAGTCGGTAATTGTGTACTCGTCACAGAGACGACACCTCCGGAGTCGTCCCCTCTCATTTATTATGGTGGCTTGCTAAATAAATCACGACTCCCGGTCTGTTACCGACAAATCGTTCCAGCAATTTTTTCGGTCGAGATATTGGAGGGAAATCAGGCTTCTGCATAGCTGGCAGCGTAGCTGAGCGACTCCGGGGATGTGAGAGATGGACTGATTGGGGATCAGCCTGCTTTCCTTGGAAACCGAGAGAGGAATATGGGCTGGGTCAGCGGCACGTGGCCCGCGGCGACGCGCTAAGCGCGTGTGCATCTTTGCCCTAACATGACCTCGCCCTGCATCGCTAAAGCTCCCATATCTGTCAGAGACTTTGCGTATTTCGTTTGCCGATCCTGCCCATTTCAGGAAGGCGATCGCCTGTGGTCTCGGTCAGTGTAATAAAGAAGCCCCAGGCATTGCTGGGCGGCAGTGTAGGTCAGGAACTGGGCTTATTTCATTCCTCAGGCGTGCTTCGTGCAGAGAGGGTGACCGGCTCTCCGGCGTGTGGCTCCTTCTGTACCGGTGATGTAATCTGGTCTGCGCAGCACGTTGCTTCCTCATCATGTCCTCCCACCTTCCCCGCGTGTTGAGCTGGGACTGCAGGACTGCGCTCCCAGGATTGGCCACTAGGGGGAACTATGAGCTTACCGGCCACCGAGCATCAGTAGAGGCGGCGATCACGGCCAGCACCCGGGCTCAGTGGGATGTGTGGGCAGCCGGCCCGGCTAGGCAGCACAAACACTGCATGACCAGTTGGATTCAAGCTGCTGCTGATGCTGGTGCTTCTGTGCCACGCAGAAATGTGTGGCCGGCGTCCGAAGACGAGCTCGGGAGCGGAGCGCGTTTCCCACTGTGATCTTGGTGCTGCGCTAACAGAGTACACTCTTAAATGAACCCACCCTTGGTACTTCATATCGGAGGAACCAATCGGCTGGCCGGTTCTTTTCGGAGATGTAGTTAATCCGAAAGGACACCAGAATGACAGGTTCCTAAGCTTGATCATGACGGCTGCATGTCCGTTGAGAGGTTAAGCAGATGATTGGAGCACTGGAGCTGCTGCCTTGGTAGCTGTACTGCAGTGGAGAAGCAGGTCCCTGCCCAGCTTTGGTGGCCCTGCCTCCGGTGACACTGTACAGTGCTTTACTTCTGCGTTCTGCCCCAAGGAGCACGTTTTGGCCAGACCCGGGGGGGGGGGGGGGGACTCCTGCGAGGTTCATGCTCCCCCTGTCAGCAGGGAAATGGCAGCCACACCGAGCTAAAGGAGCCTGCTGCCCCACTTCGGGGGTGTTCCCTGCTGTTAGCACAAAGATGCTTCATAATCCACTTTGCATATTTGTGCCCCAAAGCAGCCTGTTCATTTCCCGCCTCCTCTTCCCGACATCAGGCTTAAACGCGCCACCCCCTGCTCCTCAGTAAGTAACTAGCCGTCAGGCCTTAATTAACAGCACGCATGAAGCCCCTGTGCTCCCCTGTCGGATCACCCCGATATCAGAGGAGCCACCCTTCATCCTGGCTTTCTGGACGTAAGTAATGCTGAGGTGAGCACGCTGTCCCCTCGCATGCCCTGTCCCAGCAAACTGAGGCGTTAATGGGGGACACAGCTCACCTGAGAAGGGTGGCCAGCGATGTCCAGAGAGTGTCCGCAGACCAGCAGCTCCCGCCTGCTTCACCCCGGACTTCCCAGCGTCTCTTACTAGGGAAGGAGGATGCTGGGATGATCCTCCTCCATACTGCTCTCTTGGCTCTTGGCCATGCCCCGAATCCGGCCTCCCTGACCTCTGGCTGGGTGGCAGGAACCTACACTGACTTCTGAGACCATCTTCCTCTGTTTCTGGCATGACTGCTGGTGGGTATCGAGGTTCAATGTCACGTTGAAGATGTAATGCGAAAAGCCTCTTGTTATCTGAGGGTTTGAGTGTCATAAATCACTGCTGCGTTTAATAATTAAACACTTGGCAGTGTAACCTGGGACACTAGGCACATTCCTTAAATGTCAGTGACAATTAAGCTTGATAATAAATCTCAGGACGTGGTGCGTCAGGCCGTGTAGTGCAGTGAGGGAGAGCGCGCTTAAAGAGGGCCGTGTAGTGCAGTGCGGGAGAGCGCACTTAAAGAGGGCCGTGTAGTGCAGTGCGGGAGAGCGCGCTTAAAGAGGGCCTTGTAGTGCAGTGAGGGAGAGCGCGCTTAAAGAGGGCCATGTAGTGCAGTGAGGGAGAGCGCGCTTAAAGAGGTCCGTGTAGTGCAGTGCGGTACAGTGCGCTTAAAGAGGGCCATGTAGTGCAGTGCGGAAGAGCGCGCTTAAAGAGGGCCGTGTAGTGCAGTGCGGGAGAGTGCGCTTAAAGAGGGCCGTGTAGTGCAGTGCGGGAGAGTGCGCATAAAGAGGGCCGTGTAGTGCAGTGCGGGAGAGCGCGCTTAAAGAGGGCCGTGTAGTGCAGTGCGGGAGAGTGCGCTTAAAGAGGGCCGTGTAGTGCAGTGCGGGAGAGCGCGCTTAAAGAGGGCCGTGTAGTGCAGTTCCATAAAGAAGGCAGTGTAGTGCAGTGCGGGAGAGTGCGCATAAAGAAGGCAGTGTAGTGCAGTTCCATAAAGAAGGCAGTGTGCTCGCCCTGGGGAGGACCAGACACCGCCCTGCTCGCCTGGGGCGTTATGTGGTGCGCTGCGTTGCAGCTGCATAAATCCTGCGATAAGCTACTGTATATTTAAAAAGGCCCTACGAGTGAGTCAGATGTTAGTTATATGACGACTACGCTATGAGTGAGTCATACATTAGCTATATGACGACTCTTACTGCAAATAATAATAATAACAATAATTACAATAATAATAGTAAATATGAGACCAGTAATTAGGATAATCAGCAGGGATATAACTGAACCAACCTAAAGGGCCTATAGAGACACAATCTCCACAGATTAACATTCGTCGAAACCCATTCTTTCCTTGTTAACCTGATATAATGTGATTCTAGCTTCGCTGCTGCGATATGAGTTGAAATGTAGATTTAATATCAGAATTTTATTGATTTTTGCTGTTAGCATGCCATATTGCCAGTGAAACGGCGCATGCTCTCAAGAATGTCGGCTCATTAGCGTCCTATTCCAGGTGCTCCCAGGAAACAGGGTTGAAAATGAGCAAGTTCAATCACACTGGGGCCTGACGGATACCGCAGGCTTGTAAATAAAGGGATTGGGGGATGGGAGGCGATGCCTGGGCCGAGCTGAGCTGAGCCGTCTGCCGTCAGAGCGTTTAGAGCCCCCATCTGCCTGTAAATCATGCATCCCACCCAGCGGAACTGAGCGTTATGGCATCCAGTGTGACGGGGCCACACCTGCTTGGCGAATTCCGCACCGAGGCCCCGGACAGGTTCCCGGCTCTTTGTCGCTGTCGTAAGATGTTCTGTGACTCATCCGCTCGCTGAAGATCTGTATGTCTGAGAGGGAGATGGCGGCCGGATGAAACATGTTACATGAATGCGCGACTGGGAGGCGCCGCGCCCCAGCATCCCAGCTGCCGGCACACGCACCTCTCCTCATGAAACAAGCCCGGCCATCACTTTGGCTTTCCATTCATTTTCCGCTGTCGTAATTCCCGTTTCTCCAGATACGGCATCGCTGCTCCTCCCATTAATACCCGACTGGCTGAACTGGAGTCCCCCGCTGTCTTTGACACCCCCAACGGTGAGCACCTCTGGATCAGAGGGTAAGCAGGTTGATCTGCACGGCCCCCCTCAGCATGATGTGTCTGGGGTGTGATGCACTGCGGCTGCATCATGTTGCTCTTCCGAAGTTATTCGGATGTGAACCCGGGGGCCAGTCCAGCAAAATTCTCCTTCAAACTGACATTTCCTGTTATTGACACACCTGGAGCTCCTAACATCATGTTCATGAATGAGATGATCTCTGCAAATATTAAGACCTAAACATGGTACGTATGAACCTTGACTTTTCAGAAATGGGATCCTCAGATTATGGTATTTTGCATGTGTGTTCATGAATTATTCTCAAAGACATTTGTGAAGAGTTTCCCAGAATTTTTCAAACACGATAAATATGAAGTAATAAAGCCTCCAGTCTGTGTAATTATAGAGGGTGAGAGCTGTGCTAACGCAATGGAAACCATCATTGGCCGAAAGGAGGGCTCTGCTGGGAGCAGATGAATCTCCTGGCCACCATTAGTCCAGGGATATGCAGAAGATACAGGATCCGGCAGCAGCCCACCGATTGTGTGACTGACACCCAGCCCAGTGATTGTGTGACTGACACCCAGCCCAGTGATTGTGTGACTGACACCCAGCCCACCGATTGGGCCTGGAAATGACACTAACACTCCTGGCCACCTTCCCAGATGCTGTTATCAAAAGCCAGATCCAATCAAATAAATCTCAGCTTCTGTCTCTTTCCACCCTGAGTTAGATGCTTCTCGCGATATGTTTTTGATAGCCGGAGGTCAGCTTTAGAGAATGGCACTGTGGTAGATGGGGTATCCACAGTCAGTCTGCGCCGGAACACGCTAACAGAACCTCAGCCGGCCTTGTGTGTTTCCGTGATGCTCGATTGACGTGAGAGAAGATTAGTTACCGACAAACTGGCTTCACACGGAAATCCCCTCAGACATATGCATGTGTCCGTGTGTGCATGTGCGTCTTTGGGCACGTGTGTACTGGCATGTTGTGACGGGGATGTGGACTCCCTGCTAGGATCTGGTAATGCAGAACCAGGCTTGGTGCTCATTAAGGAGGATGAGCCGTGAGTTTACAGAGGGGCCTCACTAGTTTTGCTTTCCTCGGTAGAGCAGAAACTGACCTTTCTGCTCAAGGAAAGCACTCAGTCCCCGGCCGGGTTCAGCTGCTCTTCGCGACGGCAGCTGTTAAATGTCATGCCGCAGCATCTGGAACATTCAAACAACCAGGCCTGTTCATGTGCTGTGATTCACGTTATTCAGCAGAAACAGACACATCAGCGATGTGAAACGTGGTAAGCTGCTTTCCCTTGAGCTTAGAGAAGCACACCTCCTGCACATTTCAGTGTCACATCTCTTTGCAACACTGGTTTTCCTGCTTGATGACTTTCAGGGCTCCTGATTTGACAGCAGCCTATTGGTTTATTCCCGGGGGTTTATTGTCGAAGCAGCTGATTCGCTCCTCTTGCTGCCAGTCATCCAGACCCTCTTTCTGTCTTGGTTTGGGGGAGGGGATTAGATCGTTTGCAGTCACACTGGCTAGACTGTAGAGGGAGCCCTCATGGTCATTAATGCCCCCCCTCCCCACCCTTACTCCTTCGGCCGTGACACGGGGGGGGGCTAGGGTGCCATCTGCCAGCGTGCTCGTCACCAAAGTGGCCGTCATGCCATGCTAGCACTGGGGACTTGCCACCCCAACACTGGGCTGCTCCTCATTATCACAATTATCACGTTGCTATACCAGCAATATGTCCTCGTGTTTAAATTTAACATTAATTCTCATGTGTTCATGCTGATTTCTATAATCATCAAGCTAAAATTAACTAAACATAAATGGACTCCAAATACCAGCATTAAATACCACCCCCCCCACCTTTTAAAAATATGTCAAATATAGCCAGTTGCTCGCAGTGTCAGTTAACAAATGAATGGCGGGATCACGCAGATTCACAGTTATCCTCAAGTTTGACACAGACTGATCCCCCAGTAAGACCAGTAAGAGTTCATCATATTTTCGGCTCAAACTACATTTTAATAAGTGCAGATAAAAATCAATAATCTTGTGGACTCGGGGGGCGAGCGGAGCAGCGAGGAATGCGGCAAACGATGGCCTGTTAACGCGCCTATTAAGCGGCGCCATTAATGTAAGTACAGTTAGCAAGACGCGGGGCGGGCACCCGCTAATGAGCGAGATATGCTAATTCACACCGTTTTCTGAAGATTTCCTGACGCGTAAGAAGTGTAAAGTGACATTTAAGACGAACAATTCCCATTAATTTCTGGAGCAACGTAAATGTAAAGGCTCCGGATTCTTTTCATTCCCCATTAAGAAGGTTTATCAGTGGTGTTCTTAATTAAATGTGCCCTAATGATCCTGGGCCTCCGGTGACAGGCTGGCTTTGGCGAATCGACTGAGGGAGACACCAAAGCCACACCACAGGTCACTGCCGCTCAGCCAATCTGGGGGCGGTGAAGCTGGGATTTCTCCTGCTTGGGGGTGGCTGACGTAAGGCCCGGAATGTTCCGTGGGCACAACGAGTCGCTTCTGATTCACTCGTGGAGGAACACCGTCAGGGGAGCGGGGATGAGAGCGATGCTGTCCCCGTTGCTGTCACTTCAGGTTTCCGTCGACCATGGCGTGTTTCTCAATATGCGTACTTCACCGTACTTGTGTTCTGCTGTACGTCATCTTCCACCGCTGAAGACCAGTTCCAATACTAAGAACAGAAGTACAGAGGACGGATGTTGTTCTTGCCCTGCCCCAAAAATCAAAGATGCATCGGTTGCATTATTGCTCCAAGTGCGTTCTTGGGAGACAAGTTAGTAAGACCGGTTCTGCCAAGACCACAAGTGCGATCTTTGCATTCTTGGTATTGAGTAACACCCCCTGTATGACCTGCCCCCTCCGTGCTGAGGACCTGGGGGTCGTCCTCAGACTTGCCTGTCCCACACTTTCATCACCCTTACCCTGGCTGCAGGTTAACCATCCAGAATGCATTTTCCCCACTTCTTTAAAATCTTGTTTCTCGACCGACGGCAGTCTGAGCCAAGTCCAGCTCAACCTGTAAGATACAGGAACGCTAGTACTGTGACCTGGTGGTCGAAAACGGCAGGACCTGTGGACGGCTCGGACGGCCATGTTTGCTGGCCTGTGCGTATAATCAATAAGCAATACAATCCTCACAAGGCGGACAAGATGGAACGAAAAAGAAGGCAAACACTGGACAGGCACACAACCCGCAGAGAGAGCTGTCCTATTTATCCCCTACTCTCCGGGTCTCGCTCCAGGCTCAATGAACCGGCAGAGGCGTTGACATTGTTCAAATAGCATCCGCGCGGGCTTTCCGGGGTGGGGAGGGGTGTGATATTAGGAAAGATAATGGATGAATTAATGCTATTTCCCCTGCCAAACAAATTATCCCAGAGTGGTATCCAATCACTCTTGCAGTCACAGCCAAGGTCCGGGTATTGATGTAGGTGCTTCCAGGGAGGGAGACCAACTAAGCCGGTCAGGCACACGTGTGCATTCCTGTACACGCGGCCCCGTCACGCAGAAAGCATAAAGAGCCAAAAACAGCTAAAATCGCTATGACCTCCGTTACAGCCCTGGTCTGGCAGCCAGTGAAACAGACGGGTGATTTTCCGGCAGTTATGAGTTGTGAAATATTTCCCAGGAGCCATTGGAATGTATTTCTGTAGAAACGAGCACCCTGAGATTTTCCAACAAAATGTATATACGGACGCCTTGCTGTAGAAGGACAACATTATTTCAGCTGGCATTTAAAGGTATAATGAGATGCAGAGTAGAGTAGGGGCGGAGGTGTTGACCGCATGGTGCTTTAGGGATAAAGATCACACCTTCATAGTTATATGTGCCAGGAGAGGAGGGCTATTCATTGAGCTTCGTAAAGATACCGCCGTGTCTCATTCAATCCTAGCAGCACATCTATCAGCTGCCTTAGACTCTTTGTTTGTTAGAAGCAGATGGTAGCAATTTAAGTTGAGTGTCCAAATTAGCAGTATTAAAATTAGGAAGGACAAATAGTAATTATGCCTAAATTTAGGACTTTGCAATTTGATTGCATTTGTTTTCCATTTAATCCCACTTCTTTTTCCTTGCGAGATAATTTGAAAAGATTTCTCCATCATTATATTGATATTCGCTTAATTTCAGCCGCTTATATCTGGATTTGTCAGGTACTTGGATAATTCATAGGCTGTTGATTAGCAGGAGACGATTAAATCCTTCCCTCTAAATCACTCCTCAACATGAGTCGATAGAGCCGAGTCGGGTCGTTTCTTGCGCTCAACTACGTAGCATTTAAATTTTCACGAATTATTTGTTTTTCCACTTTATGGCTGTGGGTGTGTTCCATTTCGACAGGTAGCAAACCCATCGTGTTGTATGCTGATGACATCACTTCCTGTGTGGCTGGGGGGGGGGGGGGCATGTTGCTTAAAGGGACAGACTTTATAACGTGATAGTTGCTGCATCAGGTCCTGAAAATAGCTATTGTGTAAATTCCGACAGCCAGAATTTCCAGCTGAGTAAGTAGCTGAATCTGTAATAAGAACAGGCAGCGGTTCCCCCTTTGAGGTGACTATGGCAGCTAAACCGCCGCTCCATGACGCACCTTCTTTGGGTGGCTCAGTCAGTCCAGCCACCTCTGGGTTCTCTGCTCCAGCCTCCTGGAAATTGAACCCAAAGTCAAAACCCGCGTTATTTGCCATAAGGATTGACTGCTTCCTTTTTTTTGGTTGACTTCAAAATGAGACTTCAGCACAGAACTTCCTGACAGCATTACCTTGAATGACAGAAGCCAAGTCCACCACAAGACTGAAAGCTTTTCATCCCGGTGTGGGTGCTGACTCCCCCCCCCCCCCACCCATGCGCTGTCCAAAGTGAAATTGTGTCATGAAGCTGCCTTGGGGGGGGGGGGGGCGGGAGCTGGCTGGTGCCTAATGGGTTGACCGGCACTGATCTTCAATAACAGGAAGATTCTGTCTCACGGTGACTTTTTGCAGGACATTCCATTTGAAGGGATTTCACAGGGGCTTGGAGGAGCCCGAGGAGGGCGATGACAGACAGGAGCTTCGCTAGGGTGACTTAGAGATTGATGCTGAGTGACCTGGACAGACAGAGCACTGCCCCTGTCAGTGATCACTGGCCGAGATTCGCGGTATGCCGATCGACGTGATGCTGTAGGGCACGTCAAAGCTGATCGGGGGGAACGTCACCGTCACAGGCTGCAGGGACCAGGGGACAGGCCAGCGATCAGGAGATGATATTTTTGGGCATTTATAGCAGCTTCATCTAGGATCTCACACCTCTGTGGTACCTCTGTTATGAGGCACAGTTCATAAAAATAAATTGAATTGAGTTGGATTTTGTGCAGAGGAGGTACTTGGGACTAAGGGATAATAATTTAATGATACAGGAATCTTACGCCATTTTCTCAGGAACAACTAATAGATAAAAAAAATCGATTCAACACCCCAGACGTGAAATTCCTTGTTAGCTGTTTTGTCAGCATGTTCTGATGTGTTGTGCGAAATCCATTCTAAGGCTCCATCTGAAGCATTAAGCTCGTCCTGGGCAACATGTCAAGATGTTCTCAGAGGACCACGTGTTTGATACGGAGACGAACCGGGGCCAATGTAAATACCAGCAAACAGATTCGCAGGGTTAATCGTAGGGAATGTAAGTCAACGCCCGGGCCGCTGTTTTCAATCTCAAACTCACAACCACGTGGCACATGAAGCTGGCTCGGGGTCAGAAGCTTTTCAGGCCTGACAGGAGGTAATGAACATGAAGCTGGCAGACGTGCAGTCATGGTCTCCGATGGCTCAATCAGCAGCCGATCTCATTCATAACGATCGCAGTGGGATGGCCTCGCATGGTAAAATGAATACCCCTGTCATGACATGGAAGGGTGACAAATGTCTAGTCTTACTGGCAGAAAGGGGGGGGTGCAGGGGGGCGGTTCCTCTCTCAGACTCAGGAGAATCAGTCACACCTCAGGTTTGCCTCTCCAATCCAAAGGTGCTCAACCTGAAACCTTCCCTCTCATCTCCGCAAACATTCAACCCCAATGTTTCACTTTGATTTACAAATCCATGCAAATCAGGCTTTGTTTTAAGGATCTTCAATTAAAATGCTAATTTGGTAAAATATGAGCATTCTAGCACCAGGTTGAAAAAGCCACAGAAAGATATTCTTATGCGTTTACTTTCTTACCACCGTTAAACCTATTTGCACCCCAAGACAAACCCAACCGTTGTGTAACCTTTACACAGGAGTTCCTCCGCAGCTCTGGTCTCAGCGTTTTTTTTTTTTTTTTTTTTTACCTTAATAGGAAAAACCGCACATTAAATCTCTATTGAATCTAAGAAGACGTTTGAATCTCCGACAGCAGTACAGACGGGAAGTCATTTTCTGCAGTTCTTCACCAGAGCGCTTTTGTTAAGAAAGATGACACACTGTACTCCGTATAAATGAATGCTCCGTTAGCCGTGAGGCTACCACTCGTTAATGTCTCCATTTAAATGCAAATTCTACCTTTATGACCCCGGCGGAGAGACCGTACAAAATTGAATCTGGCTCCTGTCTTTGAAGTGTCATGTTGGGGGTGTGCATGTGGCACGTGGCAACGCGGCGTGCCGCACATGTGGGGAGCGGCCAGCCTGTTTCCTGCGTGAGAGCTGGGCTCAGGAAACGTGTGGGATCCTATGCGATGACCTCATTGGGACCGGACCGATTCACTCACAGAGGAGACTGGAGTAGGCAGGGAGAGAAATGTAATCCCCCCCCCCCCCCCCGCCCCGCCAACACACAAGTCCTTAACATAGCAACCTGAGTACTCAGTACAGGTGATGTCAAGCTGTCCCTGAAAAGCCTCTGAAGAGGATGACAGCCTGTATTTTTACCTTCCAATATCATTCAGAAAAAAATATACTTTAAAAAAGTTTTTTAACCTGGATTTTTTCATCTGATGTCGTCTCTCCTGCTCGCAGAAGATGGAATGAGAAGGAAAAGCTGGGGATTTGACCTAATTATTGCACAATTTTGAGATCGGATGCGAAAACAAAACCAGCATGAAGACAGCAGGGTGAGGTGGGTGTCGGCGTCACGGCTGTGGTGAGGCGGAGGTGTGCGACTGCCCGCGGTGGCCTGGTGGTGCCGATTCCCCCCACGCTCACGTGCTGGTGCTGCTCACGTGGCCGTCTTCACTTACCTGTCCATTCATTTGTTCGCTTAGCTGACATCCTGCCCCCAATAGAAATGATTTGCCCATTTATATACCTGACAGACGCTACCCAGGGCTACTACAGTCAATTAAACTGGCAAACTTCTATTTACATGTCATTAACCATTGTGCCACCTGCTGGAGAACTGAGAAACAGCACAGGCAGTACCAAGACTTTTGATAATTAGCGCACTAGCTGTTCGCTTTTCTCATGGCTTCCCCCTAGCCGAACGCACCATGCTGTCGCTCCGAGTGATTTTGGAAAGAAACACTTATTTCACGTAAAGTTTTATGCAAAGTGACACACACACTTTAGAAAGCAGGATCAGACAGCCCCCGGAGCAATTGTAGGTTAGGGGTCTTGCTCAAGAGTCCAACGGTGAAAGCAGCATGCACCCGCTGGGGTTTGAACTAGCAACCTTCTGATCAGAGGCAGGGTGTCCCAACCCACTGAGCCACACAGAGAATAACTCAAGGAGCCTGCAATTGGATCAAAGGAGCCTTTTGTTATATGAGAATGACAGGGATGACTGCAGTGCTCTCTGTGAAGTAGGTGACATCCCTAATCAGCTGTGAGAGGCAGAGGCGATCAGGCCCCGCCCCCACGGGGTGTAGCCCTGTGTTGTCTTCCAATGTCAACGCCAAGGTAACCGTGTCTGCAGTTAAATCAGAATCCCCCTCTGCCGCGCATTAAATACGCCACTTATTATAGTCATCTTCAGCTGCTATTTATTCTAGCCTTCCAGTTTTTTTTTTTTTGTAATCGTGAGGAAAAATTCCCAGAAACAGCAACGGCGGCGCTCCGTGAATCGTGATCAACGGCCCACCAGGACTGGCAGCTCCCCGGCGGATGCACACAGGAACTCGGCATAATTACTTTTAAAGGATGAATTTATTTTTTGAAGATGGATTCCTATTACATTCCGAAGAGCATCCATCAGCGTTCCACGCCGGTTCGTCCCGCGTTGTTGACAAGTGTGCTCCCCCCCCCCACTACTCCCTACCCCCGAGGACGCCTTTTAATATTGTCAAGTCCCAAATGGAGTGTCTTCGCCCAGATGACAGCGACATTCCAATTAGAGCTCAGTATGCTGGCAAAAGATATTGTACTAGAAAAATAGTTTAAGAGAAACAGCAGCAGAAAAGCGTCTTTGTTGTGATGAGACATTTTCTTGATTCCACCCACCCGCAATTACTGAGCCCCGCAGCTCTGTGGAAGAAAACAAAAGTTATGCTGTAACACTAATACCTGAGTGACACTTCAGAATCATGGTGGGTTAATTTTAATCTGACCGATAATTTACTGATGCTCAGAATAAGAGTGAGGAAATTACAGCCCTGAATTGAGCTTCAGTACAACAGGATCATTGGTGTTTTAGGTTTAAAACAAATTTCAGTGGTACTTCCAAAGCACTTCCTTTTTAGACAGACACAGGCATGCTTTGCTGCAGTGTCACAGAGAATGTGCCGCATTTGAGATGCAGAGATGCACGCTGTGATTATCGCAAAAAAAAACCCAACAATGACCTTGAGTTCCCTCTGATGTGCCATCTGTGCCAATCACAGTTAGTAAGTACAGGATGTTGGGGCAGGTGTTTGGCACAAGGCTGCTTTGGTTGTGGCCGGAAGGTTGTTGGTATGAATCCCATCCTCGGCAGTTTTGTCACATGTCTGTTGGCTCTTGAACAAGGTTCAAAATGCCTTAGGGACACTGAATAAGTGACCTCATCCTGTCCTCAGGCCCAAAGCTTTATTGTCGTGTGTGTGTATGTTTACATAAAGGGGAGCATGATGGGATGGAATGTACCAGAACTCATGCTTGTGCAAACCGCATGTAGAACTTCACTTCCTTTCATTAAGGCCAGTCTGTCCACCATTTGTCTGATATGCAAACTTGCTTTCAGCCACCGCTGCCATGAGGTTGTGGGACTTCAGCCGCATATGTTTTGCGTGGGTGGTCCGGTGTCCCCCTGCAGTCCAAAGACACGCAGGCACCCTTGTGGGATGCAGCTCTGCCCTGTGCCCTACACTGCCCCCGTGACCCTCCATCCAGCAAAGTGGCTGGGGGCTGGCAGACTCATAATTAGTTCCATGCAACATTTTATGATTCCTGCTGTATGTACATTAGTTTAATTACTTTAGCACTAAAGGACTAGAGCGTTTCCATATGGGTGACATGTGGCAGGGTGAGGCCTCGCTCCTCTAATAGGGCCCATCCCCCTTGCTGCTCTTCCCCATGCTTCAGGGCAGGTGCAGTAACAGCTGCAGCTCAAAAAAGGCATCGCCTGCCTGTTGATCTGTCTGTCTGTCCGTCTCCTTGTCTGTCTGCCTGCCTGCTTGCCTGCCTGTCTGTCTATCTGCCTGCCTGCCTGTCTGTCTGCCTGTTGATCTGTCTGTCTGTCCGTCTCCTTGTCTGTCTGCCTGCCTGCTTGCCTGCCTGTCTGTCTATCTGCCTGCCTGCCTGTCTGTCTGCCTGTTGATCTGTCTGTCTGTCCGTCTCCTTGTCTGTCTGCCTGCCTGCCTGCCTGTCTGTCTGTCTGCCTGTCTGTCTATCTGCCTGCCTGTCTGTCTGCCCAACTGCCTGCCTGTCTGGTTGTGGAGGAGGATGGAGCCCCCACTGTATTACTGGTGCTCCCCAGGTAGCTGATAGCCAATGAGTGACAAGCTTCCTGACAGACTGACTATGGGCAGCTGTGGGCCGGCTCCTGCCCGGTCCCCAGTCTTCCACAGTAAAGCCTGTTCGCATTTCCGGCGTGTCCTGTTACACACTGGCTGTGCACTGCCTTGTAGGACATGCAACCTGAACTCACGACAGAAGAATGAACAAACGACCTGAGCGAGCGTGAGCCCTGCATCACTCCTGTCTCACTGTTCCACATGTGGCAGCTATACTGGGCTCTGAAGTCTGACTTTTCCAGTAGCTAAGTGGCGAGCCAATATGGCCGACCCCAACGAGCACTAATGATGCACGTTAATGGTGAAGCCTGCTGGCGTTTGGGTAGTGGCGTGCTGAGAAGCCAGCCTAACCGTCCGGAGATACAGCGCACCCTGATGAAATTCCTGCCTCAGAGTTCACCCCTCTCAGGAGGCAGGGTGTCCCTGTCATAATGAGGCACCGGTCTGGTGATCAGATCAGAGCTTAAGCACTATATAGATTTTGGCCAATCACAGCTGAGGTCTGTCCGGCTCGGCGAATCTCTGTGATGTTGGCATCATGCTGACATTCTGAGAGACAGAGAGTGTGCGAGGCAGACGAAGATAGAGAGAGAGTGAGTGAGAGAGAGCGAGAGAGACAGCCCACCTGCATCAGAGGGACAGGACAAAGGGATTTGGGGCTAAATGAGGAGTGCAGGAACGGAGTGGTTGGCCCCATGGGAGCCTGGGGCCCCACGTCTAACACTGGGGGGCTTTAGCTGCTGTGGCGGCTTAATGGGACCTGACAGGTCTCGCTCTGTAAACACCCAGACTGGCACGGTCTGTGTGGGAAACGCTGTCATGTGAGATGCTGCACTGTACAGGTAGCCAGCAGACATGCATCACAATAAAGTGACGTGTATAAATAGTGCATTTAAGATAATCTATTTACGGTGCGCATTTAGGGAGAGGAAATTTTCCCTGCAACTGAGGAATCAAAGATGGTGATGAATCACATGACAGTGCTGAGGTGGGCATGCTGGGAGTTGTTGTTTTAATTAAAACAATGGCTGTGTGGGGGGGGGGGGTGGATTTGAGGTGTAGAGTTCCGCATAAAGTGGCTGTTTAAATACACATTACAGTGCCGTTTACACAAGCTATTTACATGCACCTCCAGCTAACGATGACTCATCGGGAAACCACGAACCGCGGTAATAACAGTTCTATAATTACCTGAAAACATATAGTGGAGAAAATATCTGAGGAGAAAACAACAGTGTATCGCGTCCATTCTGTATGAAATAAACAACAAAACAGAACCTGCGAGTCTCGCTTGTGCGTCCATTCGTTTGTTCTGTGTATTATTGCTTTTATTACTGCTGATAACATCCAGTGAGTCTGTAGAGAGTGTCCTTTTTCAGCTATATTTTTCACCATCATTCCCTACTTAGGGGGTGCATTCGGCCTGCCACACGTAGATATTCAGAGCAGAAAGGGGGTGCTTCGAAGGGTATCCCCGAGAGATGTCGGGTGTACATCACCGTTACCTGCATATTTAGGCAGCTTAAACGAAATCCTAGTCTTATCAATAAAGACTGTTTCCCACATTATGTACGATCGCCTTATGGAAGTAACCAGAACTTTCTGCACAGAAGCTATTAATCAGTAAAGGCACGTAAGCCTCCCGTGATGCTTTATTCCGGCTTTTACGTTTGCTTAATGCACGCCGGCCCCCATCTTTCTCGCTGCTCCTCTCCATCTTCGGCACTGTGAGTAATTCCCAGAATTCATCCTGAGCGATCCAGGGTTATCCATTACAGCCGAACGCCTTTGTTTTGTTTGCGACTGAGGGAAGACGGAAATAAAACGAATTTAAGATAAACAGGCAGAGATAAATAGCCCCGTGTGAATACGAGGCTGGGGATGTGGGGTCGCGACCTCCCCCTTCCCAGCAGGGTCTTGCGGGACAGCTGTGCGGCAACCGATCGGTGACTTCACCTTTTATGCAAATGTGCTGCTTATGAATATGTAACGGACTGTGTCAATGACAAGAAGGTGAGAGGGACAGGATGCTGAATAAGGGAAAAACGCTTACCAGTTAGAACAGGGAATTCATTTCATGGCTGAAATTACAATAAAAAGACGCAGGTAGGAGAGATGACTTTGTCCAATAGGTGGCGTTATTTGGGAATTCTCACCAGCAATGCCGAGCCCTTCTACAGTGGTTCATGAGGGGCAACTTGGATTTGTTTACCAAAGCAGCTACATTTATTTGAGGCACAAAAACCGTGCATTTTTTGTGCTCTGTGAAAGTGAGAGTCTCACTAACTTTTAAGATGAGACTGCTCCTTGCATCATTTCATATATCGTGGCTGTGTCACGCACTGTGATATTTTTAAAGTTTCCTTGAAGCTATTTATACTCCTCACATTTTATTTCCCTGCGCTGATGTCCCCGTCTAGCCGAGGAACCTAACATGTCACGTTAAGATATGCAAAATGCAGGGCGACGCCTCAAAAAGTGGAAAACTGGAAAAGACAACGTAGTGGGGAAACTTCCCACATGAGCATGGTGAGTGTTTCAGGAGGATCCCAGAGGTGATAGCATGATTGGGCCCGGCGAGTGTTTCGGGAGGATCCTGGAGGTGATACCATGATTGGGCCCTGTGGGTGTTTCGGGACGATCGTAGAGGTGATACTGTGATTGGGCCCAGCGGGTGTTTTGGGAGGATCCCGGAGGTGATAGCGTGATTGGGCCCGGCGGGTGTTTCGGGAGGATCCCGGAGGTGATAGCGTGACTGGGCCTGGCGGGTGTTTTGGGAGGATCCCGTAGGTGATAGCGTGACTGGGCCCTGCGGGTGTTTCGGGAGGATCCCAGAGGTGATACCGTGATTGGACCCTGCGGGTGTTTCGGGAGGATACTGTAGTTGATACTGTGATTGGGCCCGGCGGGTGTTTCGGGAGGATCCCGGAGGTGATAGTGTGATTGGGCCCGGCGGGTGTTTCGGGGGGATCCCGGAGGTGATAGCGTGACTGGGCCCTGCGGGTGTTTCGGGAGGATCCCGGAGGTGATAGCGTGACTGGGCCCTGCGGGTGTTTCGAGAGGATCCCGGAGGTGATAGCGTGACTGGGCCCGGCGGGTGTTTCGGGAGGATCCCGGAGGTCATACCGTGATTGGGCCCGGCGGGTGTTTCGGGAGGATCCCGTAGGTGATAGCGTGACTGGGCCCTGCGGGTGTTTCGAGAGGATCCTGGAGGTGATAGCGTGACTGGGCCCGGCGGGTGTTTCGAGAGGATCCCGGAGGTGATAGCGTGATTGGGCCCGGCGGGTGTTTCGGGAGGATCCCGTAGGTGATAGCGTGACTGGGCCCGGCGGGTGTTTCGGGAGGATCCCGTAGGTGATAGCGTGACTGGGCCCTGCGGGTGTTTCGAGAGGATCCCGGAGGTGATACCGTGATTGGGCCCGGCGGGTGGTGATTGCTGTTGGGCTGAATCTTGCACTTGCCTTACACAACACAGGTAATGCTCTAATTGACTCTAATATTTGTACATAAAACCTGGGGCCTGTTTTGTTGCTCCAGCATCAGTTCAGTGAAGTGCCGTCAAGCCGCCATCAGGTAAAGAGCATAAGCAAGCTGTCTCATCAAAGATTCATAGTGTAGCGGCTGGAGGACTAGGACTATTTAATGTTTATTATAGGGCAGTCCTCCCACCCATTTTCAGCCAATCTCGGGGGGTTTGGAGATAGTGGGAATGTGGGGTACCTGCGGAGTGGGTAAAAGGAGAAGCGGCAGGCTCCGCACAACCATATACTGTATATACTGGGGAACATTAATTGTTGCTTGTTTTTCTTTCTTGGTTCTGTTGCATCCTGTTCCTTTTTGTGAGTTTGGCGTGGGCTCCGGCCGTACAGGATCCATTAAAGTGCTCTTTTGTGTTATGCCTGTTGCGTGGCCATTACAATACTTTCACAGACATCAGTTTTTCATCCACTAGGGTGATGGTTACTGTGTGGTAAGTAGGACATTTGAGAAGCATGGCATTCTGGGATGGGTGAATGGACACCAAACAGCCAGCTGCAAGTCAAATGTGACGAATGTGAGTCCATCACCAGGGACAACTGTTGGCTCCGTCCATAACCATGATACCCAAGGCAGGCAAGGTTACCCTTTTTGGGAGGCAGGGTCATGTGACTGGCGAAGTCCCACCAACATCCATGGCTAAAGGCTTTTTGGTTCCTCAGACAAAAGGCCGTAATGTAGCAGTTTAAAGGAAAGTTGTTTTATGTGATAATTTAGGCATGGTTCTTCTACAGTGTAGGTTCTGAATATAAATGTCAGGACCACCAGTGTCATAAGGTTTCCTACCACGTCATAACATCTTATAGGCGTCTCCTTAACATGACAGGTGTTCCAGAAGCTTCCAGAAGGCAGTGGTATGGGATAATCCGTCACCGAAATGTCTTGCTCCATTCATCACAAGGACCCGCGTGATGGATGCGAGTGAGTTTGCGAAGGGGAGGGAGGGAAGAGGAGAGCAGGGGGGCTTTTGGACTGCCCTCAAAAAATCATCCCTCCACAATGAACAGAAGCAGATGATGCAGATCCATTATAAGAAAATTATGCCATTTTTAAACAGTCTTAAACCCCGATAGAGATGCAAACCCTAACAGTGCATCACACACCATCTGAATTCCATAGACTGTGTAGCTGCTTTGACAGAAAAGGTGATCAAACAAGTGAACAAACAGACAAACAGAACCGGGCCTGGAATTGTGTTGTCAGACCTTTTATTGAAAAGAAAATCACAAGCAGAGCACATCATAAAGGTCTTTATTCTCACACGGGAAACAGGGAGGGTGAAGCTTCGCTACTCAGCGGAATAAACCCACTCGCCACCCCCACTCCCCTTTCAACTGCAGATTATAAGCACACAGCACCCTCAGGTATCGTAAACCGGCTTCGCCTTCGGCTGTTGGTTTTACACGCTGAGGCCAGGAGACCTCGTCTCTTGCTTTTGAGGGAGAATAAAGGCCCCTCATCTCCCATAGAGCCTTTCTGGCGTTCTCTGTTTCCTCGACATCTTACACGTAATCACGCCTTAAGTATCACAGCACCCAGAGCGCGCTTACAAACAGGACGCGTGAGGCTCTCTGTCTGGCACAACGGATCACGTTTGTGTCTCTGTACCCACCCCAGTTGTTTTCCAGGCAACAATGGCGATTTTTGAACAGGCACAATGGACGACTGTGTTCACTACCAGGGGGCCGCAAAGGGCCTTTTTCACAAGCGCCGTTGTTATGAAGAGGTTCCGTTGCTTTCCATGTTCCTCGCTCTTGGCTCCAGGCAGTAAACCTGCGATGGGCTCCTTCAGAAAGGCTGCAGAAACCCGGGAAAGCGCAGAGACTAAATGCAGAGGGAGATTCCCGGAGGAGGCCCCAGGCAAGACTGCGATTCCCCATGTGACGTTAAAAACAACATCCACTCTGCGTCAGGATTCACGTGGCGTCCCGGGCCTTTCCTGCCATGAATATTCATCGTTGTTCTTCACCAGGATGTCTACTGGAATGGAATATATAAAACCTACATAATTCAAAGTGTCAATAAATATTCATAACTGCTTAGGAAAACAGATATAAGCTTTTTTCAGAGTGTGACTGTCCCATAGATATGACAGTATTAACAGTCGTGATGTTGATTCTGAAGCATTTTTATGGGTCTGTAAACTCTTATGGTAAGTAACAGCACATTCAAGATTTTGCTAAATGGTGACATTATTAGGAGCTTTTTATACGATAATCTGACAGGAACTACAATGACGATAAAGCAATTTGTTACATTTTTACACAAGTAATTACAGGCTGACGTTGTAAACTGGCTGTAAGGTGTCCTGCAGTAAAACAGCTGCTGTCCCGTAAAATAAAAACCAATTTAATGGGAAACACGTTCAGCGACAGCAACAGTGTGCTCACAACCACGAAGACGCGATTGTAGAACATGCCAGAACATCAAGCTCTCAGTCAACTTAATAATAAAAAAAAGATTTTAATTGTATATCCGGAACAAATAAGCTATTCCTAAACAAATCAGCCTCAGAAAAAAACAATACTATTAGGGAGAATTAGAAAACGTAATTATCCAGAACATCAAGACTCCGACAAGAGACACAGCCAGCCATTGCCACGTTGCACTTCCGAGCTCATTCAGTTTTCGTTTTTTTTGCATTTTGTGTTTTAACACTTTTTTTTCGGCTTGGCCCGCTCATTTAAATAAATAAATAAAAATAAGGAAGCCTTCAGGAGAACAGGAGAATTGCTGACAGTGTTTTTTGTTACCAAAATCAGAGGCGTAAGCACCGCCCAGCCCTCTTAAAGGCGGGAGGCCTGCTCTGCAGCTGCTGATCTGGCAGAGACCCTGCCGCCCAGTCGATGAAGTGGCATTACCTGAGAATGGGCCAAAGGGTGGCACCGGCTCTCAGCGATCCCCGCAAGGAGGCCCCAATGTGGATACAAACCATCTGTCATTTAGCCCGTAACAGTCCTGACAGCAGCTGCCAAGCAGGGACCTACCAACAAGGGAACGCGGGTGCATTGAGTTACACATCCATCCCTTTTTCCATACCCCAGAATGGGGGGGGGGGGCAATGGAGAACTCTTTGACTGTTCAGGTTTCTGTTGTTAGCCAGTACATAGGTAGGTATTGAGGTTGTGTTTCTAAAACTAAATTACTAGCAAGTAGAGCCAGAAGATCATAGCTAGCTAGCTGGTTAGCAGAACATGCTGCTGTGGCATCTCCCAAATTAGGAACATCTTTATTTCACATTGTGTAATGACTGTTTGTGACCAAGAGGGGGCCCCCAAGCCTCAGGGCCCCCATGTAAGTTCATGGTTTGAGTGGTGATAAACACTATTGCTGAATGTAAATGTTCTACAGGGGTCGGTTGCTCGGGCCCTGACATGAAAAGACACACACAGTGATGTCACCGAGAAGCAGGGTCACCAGGGGCCCCACTAATGACGGCCGGCCAAGTTCAGGCCTAGCGGCCGATGGAACTTAAAAGTACAGGGCGGGGGTCACGGTGACCCCCCTCCCAGCAAGTGAAGGAAAAAATAAATAACTGCCAGCTTGTTAAAAAGATCCCCTAACACAAAATATTTGAAAGACATTTCGGTTTCAGTAAGCGGCGCGCTCTGGAGAACCATCCAGGAAGACTTCTTCATTACCATCCAGTCCCATAGCCAGTTTTCTGCTGTAGCTTTTGCTGACGGGATTTTTCCAAGACCCGTAATTCCTTCAAACTCACTTCTCTAATTGTTTCAATTAACCGTTCAGATTTTTTTTCCCCTCTGTTGCATAAAAGTGGAAAATTAAATACTGTACACGGATGAGAGTTTGAGTGTTTATTTCGCAACGAGCAGCGAGAATTAAATTCTGAGTATTTAAGGAATTAATTACCATGGATTCAATCTGCGAATGGGGAACGATATAAATAAATAAAGTGGGAGGGCCAGAGTCCCCCTAATCCGACGCCACAGTCCCGGCTTTGATGTCACAAATGACTAATATAATTCTGCGGTGGCATTATGCTGTAAGCCAGATTTGCTTGCGAGACAAAGGTGGGACTTAATTTCATTTTTAAGCCGGGTTGCCTTCCATTGTCCGGAAGCGGCAGAGTACTCAAAGAAAACTAATTGGCGGAAAAATTTCTAGCCATGTCAGGAAACGAAACGGCAAACGTAAGCACGAAAAAGACTGGATAATCCTCCAGGATTAAAGACATGGGCGACCACAATGCTGAACACGAGGCGGACAGAAAGAGCGCCACCCCCCCATTCATTTTCCTAAGGGCCACGTGAGCATCACTCATCCAGGAATAACAAACAGATGTTTAATTTTCGGGCCGGGGAGGCAAAAGACCTCATGATGTTTTGTGTGCAAAAAATGTAAATGCGTATAATTATGCCGGTAAGCCCCAATGGCTGCAGGCACTGGCTGACCCTGCTCTCTCAGCTGTACATCGCTCTACTAAAAAGCATCTGCCAGATAAATAATGTGTGCATGATGGTCCAGACGTGGCTTCACAGAATCACTGATGGCAAACAGCTGCTGAAGTCCTGGACACTGGGCGGGACTTAACGAAGTGCACTTTTCAGGACCTGTGTTGGTGCCACCTGACATTTGCGTTGAGTTAATTTTCTTTCTGTTTTTTTGTTGTTGTTTTGTGTAACACAGTTATCCAGAAAGAAGTGAGGCAAAGTGAAGGTGTGATTTAATCAAGTGTGGGAGATTGCATTGTAAATTCTGTTCTGGAAATAAATGAAGAGCACCGCTGGTACCTCAGTGGAGCTGATTTTTTCCGGAGCCATGAAATACAATTACCCGAATGGCGCGTCTGTGCCGGCGTTCAGGATCGTGACACATTTGCTGGGAGAACTTTTATATTTTATTTTGCAAAAACAATCATGTGATATAGCTACATGCGTGCATTATTTACGCCCTGCTCACACAGAAGTAGCTGTAATTTGCTGCTAGAAAACAAATGAAGTAATTTTATTTACTATGCAATTAAGGATTTGTTGGGATGCTTCCCTGGCAATAGTTTATGATGCAGGTTTATTGAAGTCTTCTTGTAATTCCAGTACAACCTTTGGGTATAAAAGCATGGAGAAAAAAGACGTATAAGACTGATGAGGGATCAGTCTTCCGTAGAGAAAATACTGTGAATCAATGTGCTGAGATCAAAACATGAAGGAAAACAAGAGAGGCTTTAACAGCTCGTCCTGCTTGTCGGGCTGCTGCCAGAGAACAAACTGGCTTATGCTTCTCACTAGAGGAACACATATTTCACGGTGACTCAGCAGCCTACTGTGTGACATGAAAACTCAGGGGTCTTGTCAGCATTTGAAAGGAGGATCTTGATTTTGGCTAATTGCCCACGGCCCACCAGCTCTCGCTCTTCATTGCCCATTAGCCTGTGTGAATCGTATTTTCCTGAATCACTGGAAGGCTTTCCTGTTACTATCAGGGACATCAAAAAATCAGCAATTACTCCACTGACAGGTCCCATGTTCCCGTTATGAATTAACTGGACACCAGCATCAGAGGCACTGACCTTATCTGGCACCAAAGTGATGGAGTGTGATGAGGTAAGAGCTTAAAGCCCTCGTGTGGGAGGCAAAATAGGATTAGCAATAAGTGGGTGTGGTTTTGTAGGGTCAGTGGACAATGGGTGTGGCCACTTAAAGATTTGTAACCCTGTGGGAGGGATGACCTCATACTGCCAGTCACTGATTCATCTAACCAAGTCCTGATAGGTTACTTAATTGATTCCCACTGGCTGTAAAGCAGGCAGTGACGGACAACCTCTGATAGTCAAGTCCTTGGTGGCCTTCAAAGACTCAATGCTCCTCCGATGTGAAATGCAGCCATAATTAATGGTGACTTCAGCTTAGTCTCCAAATCACTGCGAGCCCAGCTGAGCCCATTGGGACTGAAAGTGATTAATTACAGGCTAATGCTCCCATGAAACAGTGCTTAGAGATACCAGCTAGGGCTCCCAGCAGAAGCCGGGGACTCGGTTAGGCCTTCCTGAGACAGAACGCTGTCCTACTGGTGAATTCCTGACACCCATAATTCTCAAGATATCTTCCTTGTGTGTGGAGATGATCTGCCTGCACAGACTCGAGTTCACTGCTGTGGTGAAAATCTTAGCCCATAAAAGTCCCCCCCCCCCCCAGTCCTGGATGGATACTAACCATCTAGTTCCTGAAAGTGTCACACTGTTGAGCAACCCTGGTAATCAGCTCAGAAATTAATTCAAACAAAAATGTTCTTATTTCTAGATGAGCAAATCAAAATGCAGCACAATTTGAATTACAATTCACACTCTTAGGGATGGAAATTTCCCTCTATATTGAAGAGGATAAATGGATTCGACTGTACTGAAATGTTCTTCTTTTTTATCTAATGGCCCCTACCTTTGGACACCACACTTCATTTAGCATTGAGTGGAATAAGTGCTTACGGACTTAACACTCTTAGGAGTCTCTCCCTCCCTCACATGTGACACAGTTCTCCGTGAAAAAGGTCCGGAATTTGTCTTCCAAATTCCATAAAAAGTTGTACTCCGGTTCCATTTATCAGATGGGACATGTTCTGCACAACAGCAGGCAGTGGCATTCGGCTGTGGACGGCTTTCATGGCTGGAAAATCCATCACCCACTAGGTCGGAATTCTCCGGAACTAACGGAAACCTCTGCTTACATTTCTCACTCCGCACGCTTCAGTCACGGCTCTTTCACGGGAAACAGAACGTGAGCTGTGATATTTCAGGTGCACAGAAACATTAGCATGTGGATATTTTTTAAAGACGAGAACTCATCACAGGAAGTACTCCAGCAGAAGCTTCCCTACAGTGAAACGCCCAGAAGTGCGTGATGAAATGTCCTGCTGTGGATCCAACGTCAGGCGGCAGACAGAGATGGGCAATCGGACTCCACGTTACTGACAGACAGATGTTTGGACCCGTGTCCCACGTAACCAGTATGACGGTAAGGGCAGAGAGGACAGTCAGTTTGGTGTAGCTCCACAAGCAGAACATCGCGCTAACAATGCAAAGGCTGCAGGTTCAAATCCCAGTAAGCAGACATAAATTGTAACTCTTTCCTCTACTCTAAGCTGCTTTAGCTAAATAGACATGGAAAGTCTCAAATGAGTGATGTCATTTTGAGTACTGTATGTCTGTGTTCAACGGACATTTTGTGATCAGCCAGACCTTAATGGAATACCTGTTCTTTTGTCATGTCTAGAGGCTGGTGCCGAGTGCCTCTTCTCCCAAGTCTACTAAAATCGGTGCAGGGTGAGGAGGAGGTGGAGGAAGAGGGGGAGAGGTGGAGGGGTGGCAGCAGACACCCAGCAGAACAAGTTGAGAGATCTGTGACGTGCAGGCGGGTTGTTTGGTTAACAGGCTGACCTGTTTGCCGGAGGATTCGAGTACGAGGAGATAAATCTTGGCTCAGCGTGAGGGCGCTAATCCAGCCTGACACGGCCGATCGGGTGTGTGCCTGCAGCCCGGAGGGTCCCTCTTCAGCATCCTAAGCGGTACGCTTCCCCCGAAATGCCCCTGTTAAGCAAGCTGCAGTTACAGCTTGCCTGGATAGATGTATCAGCAATGCAGCGAATTATCAGCAACAAGCAGCACGCTGCCGGCTATGATTAACTTAACACGGCAAATGAGAGTGGTCGTGCTTCACAGACACTTATCACTCTGCTTTATCTGAACGGGAAGTTTTCCCCGACTAGACACATTTCACAGAGGTTATAACACACCCCGACATCAGCCCAAGCCAAACACGTGTAATAACTGAGCACAGAAAAGTTATTTATGGAAGGGAATAACGATACGCATGGAATTGTTATGTAAGTAAGTTTAAAAAGTCAGTATCAAGTGTTTTTCCTGGTGTTTCTCTACAGAAACCATGCTATGTAGGTACACGTGCAGGCCTGCGTGCCATCAGGAAAACGCAAACTCAACTTTGACTGAGTTTGCAGTGAAATGGTGACAAACTGAGCAATGATGATAGATAATTAAAGAGCTTTATCTCTGCCGTGAGTCCGCGCAGAGATTAGTTTGTTGCAATTAGCACTGTAGACGATGCACGTAATTAAAATCACTGATCTCAGATCATATTCCCTCGGAGTGGTTCTACAATAAATGTACATTTTTATCAAGCACTTTTGAAAAAAAAATCACATGATTATTAAGTATATAATTTCCTAATTTCATGTATGATTTAATGTGCATTCCAGTCAATTTTCCCCTAGAGTTAAAAAAAAACACTTTCATTACTGTTGATTTTGTCCCTAAACCAACATTATAATTCACTGCAGTCGTTCAGTATTTAATAAATATGTAATGTCATGTAAATATTACTGTTGCGAACAGTGGGAGAGAAACGCCGCTGCCTTCCGTGTGGGGATGCGGTCAGGTAGCGTGTCAGAGTAATGTAGCCTGTCAAGTTCCTGGTGTAATCTGTTCATTTTAATATTCCACATCACCACTCAATTAAGGCTCTGGATGCTGTCCAGATGTCCCTGTTACTGGCAAATGTACATTCCAGTGTTCACATTCTCCTCTGCTTGTGTTTTGCTGGTGGGGGGGGGGGCATTTTACATGCCATTCAGATGAACAGAGTGGTCACGCTACATGATACATGGATTACCATTAATGGTCATCTGTTCAACCCCCCGGCCCCCAAAATGAATCCCTCTTTTCCCAGCATTCCCAGTGACCTTCCAGACGGCATCCCAGGCTGAGCGTTCCCAGCCGCCTTCCGGACGGCATCCCAGGCTGAGCGTTCCCAGCCGCCTTCCGGACGGCATCCCAGGCTGAGCGTTCCCAGCCGCCTTCCGGACGGCATCCCAGGCTGAGCGTTCCCAGCCACTTTCCGGACAGAATTGCCAGGCTCCAATGTGGCTGGGAAGTCATGGGTGGGCCCTGTGCATCTTCACCTATGGTGGATGAGGTTGGGGGCCTGGTCAGATCTGCGGGGCCCCTCAGCCCTCCGTCCCTTGTGTCATTTCACCATCCAAGTAACTGTGCTCCTGTTAGGTGACTCAGGAGGGGGCAGGGTTAGCGCAACACCTTCAAAGAGAAGTAAGTACCCACCCCCCCAAGTCTAACACACACAGAATGGGGAGGGGGCAGCCAAATTAACTCATCTGCAAAGCAGTCACACTCAAAGTCTTCCGGTTAATTAAAGGCATGAAATCGACACGGAGGCTGGGGCGTGACAACGAGCCGTAAACAGACCGCCGCGAGGTGCAAATGGGGGGTGCCACTTTACAGAGTGCGATGCGGATGCGGGGGGAGGAGGATGACAGGTACGGGAATGGCAGAGGCAGCGAGGCGAGGAGCAAACAAACAGCGGCGCTCTGAGAGGGAGCCACACGGAGACAAGGAGGCGCAGTAATGATGACATGCAAATTATGTAACGAAATACACCGACGTCATCTTTCAGCCTTTAAAACACTGAGCAGTTAGATCACGGTGATTGTAAATTCCTGTAGTCCCCATTCTGACCTTTTTATCAGAAAGCCACATGCTAAGCCGGTCATGCTAGCTGGCGTAGATCTGTAAGCTCGTTGTGCTGTTGCAGGTAGGGAATGGCAGTCTGGTCATGTGAAGCAGGCAATGAGGGCCATCGACGTGGCCCGCGAACCCAGGGCCGTGTTTAAGTAGCCCAGGTAGGAGCTACATGCGGAGTACATATCCTCCGGCACTAGGACCCTGCGGGACACTCTGCGGACGACGAGCAGATGCTTCATCCTTGCTAATTAGAACCTGGCTTGTGCCATACTAGATCTCAGATGAGGAGTTAGGCACTCACCAGGGTACGAGGCACATTCACAAAATGGACTAATCCAAGCTGACGCAGCCGTGGGCCGGGTGGAGTAGGCGGCGCTATCTGCTCCAGTGTAGCGTCAGGGCTAATGGAAGCATGCGGGGAAGATGCCTGGGACCTGCACCCTGCACACACAGGGGGTGGTGGCGTTTATGAAGGTGGCGGTACCTACAGGTCAAGGGCGGTAGTGCAGAATTGTGAAGCCATCCCTCTTGTAGGCATTGAAGGCGTGGCGTTATTGCCAGGACCTCTGGCTGCCCCAAGGAATTCTGGGAGACTGGGAGGTGTTTTGCCAATGACAGCCAGCGTCCTGCCACTCTCCATGGTGCTGAACCTGCAGCGGCGAGCTGCCTGGTATTGGGTATAACCGAAGATAGACAGATCGCCTGGCAGACATCCATGACGACTAGAACATGTGTGCCTCAGCATAACAATGCGGAGCCACACGTGCCACAGTCAGGCTCTAAAATACATGAAATATCGCCATGTGTAAATAAGTGGACGCTGGTGTCATTGTTAAATAAACGGAGCAGAAACGTGTAATTTTATATTCCAGTGGGTTTAAGAGTTGCTCGATGCAAACACCGAAATCCATCCCGCATGACCATATTACATTTCCGAGAGTCTATCCACACTGGTTATTTGCATTCATAGAAAAGCGCACCTGCAGACAATCTACAATAGGTAGTAATATGGCTTAACGGTGCGGATTGTAAGGCACGATCCAGTGATGGTGTGGGGTAATGTGGAATTTTTGGGAGTGCAGTTCGAAACAAGGTGAGTCAGATTAGAATCTGAGAGCATCTTCCTTCTAAACAAATGAGCCCATTATCTGCAGTGAGGCTGGCATGACTGCCTGCAGCACGAACCCCCATCATCCCTGTATGGCGCCATAGCAACATGGAATGTAGAATGGGGTGTCATTTGGTGAATTAAGGAGCTCACTTCTCCTGTGCAGACTTTAATATTCCTTCAGTCTCGCCTTCAGTGATCTACTGCCTTCAGACAGCATGATTGGTAAACATTGCTGATGTCACTCTTAGCAGACAATCTGGTGCCAGACTGTTTGTAAATATGGATTTTCATGTCATGCGTGGTGTGAGAGTTGATGAGACAGGGATGCAATTAATGAAGCTGTTGTTTTGTTAATACTTCAGAAAGATCAGAGGCCTTCCTTTACAAAGTGTTTTGAGAGTTTTAAAGGGGCTTTTAGGATTCTAATTCTCACAAAAAAACTAAAAGACTGTTCTACATCACCAAAATACCCCCTCCGCCATGTCATAAGGTTATATGGCCCTCAGGATGTAGCCAGTATCAGATGTGAGACTTAATCCAACACCACTCAACAAAATCCTTCGTCTTCCACAGCACTAAAGCCAAGATGTGATGTTGTTCACTGTCTTTAGCTGGCACTAAGGAGGACATTCTGTCTCCACAGGGAGGGACATTTTCCAGTATGTAAGCAAGTCCGTTGAGGGCTTTCTGGACAAGAGCAAACTGGCACCAAACAGTGGTCTATGAATAACCTCTTTCTGATGCTCCTCTGGCACTCTGCTCACTGTACCAGATATTTAGTCACTCTTGTCCGTGGAAATCGCTGTTCCTGTCACGACAGCCCCTGTCGAGTCCCCCTTCAGATTCACTTTGTCTCCTCCTGGTTCCCAGTATGCCTGGGGGAGGGGGGGGGCAGACATCACACACATCACGTCTTCATCTGGGAGCCGACTGGCTTTAAATAAAGACTCCTTCAGCAAGGCCTGCGGAAGCCGTCGTGTGGTGACATCTTGGCTCCTGGTGCAGTCTCGTCTCCCCCGCCGTGGCTGGGCTTATCTGGCGACTCTCCTGCTTATCTACGCGAGACCTTCCAGCTTGCTGAGAAGATGTCATCTGCTCAAATGGCTCATGACCGCATTTTTAGATCATGACCCTGGTCCTCAGCTGCCAAGTTATGAGCTGCTTGGAGTTGCCACACAAATGTAATCTCCACCCATCCACACACATTTTAATTTAGCTTCTATAGCTGATATAGATCCATACAGGTCCTTAATTAATCTTCAGATCAGTAGAATCTGGCAAAGGAGGCTGTGTGAGATCGCTGTGTTTGATTCTGGCTCGCAATGCTCTGGCCTGGCCAACAGGGCAGAGCCGTTCACCTTTTATTATGGCATTATGAAGTGGGAGTAGGTTTGGGTGTGGTTTACACATGAAGGTTTGTGGGAGTTAACCAACCTGTCACACTGGGATCTGAAACAAGGCAGCTCTGCAAAACCTCCCTCCGGAATTTTCCTGGATTTTCCAGGCACACACCCTGGTTCTGTGCTACTTCTGTTTTGGCTAAATAGAAAATCATGAAGCTGGGATTAAATCAAATTAAAAAGCTGCATTAATAGCTGCAGCGGCAACGTCCCACTTAGGAAGGGGTGCCGTGCCGGAGTACGTTTCAGGAGCTGAACTTTAAAGCAAACTGCTCCAACTCCCGTTGGCGTTGAGCCGCTTAGCTGGTAATTTCACACAAACGTCATTACAGCAAGATCATTCCACAGGGAGGGAGGCTCAGGTTAAGCAGAACAGCCTCTCTCGAGGCCTGCACCGCCTGTCTTCTGGGCCTAAGCACTTCACTGCACTTGCTGCCTACGCGAGTCTAATGCGATGCATCTTTATGGTGTATCATTTGCTTCAGGAGGGCTCAGCGGGTTACACAGATGCTTCACACCTCCAGGGTCGGTTCTGCGATTACCGTCCCCCCCCCATTCTGTGTGTTTGGAGTTTTTATACTCTCCCTACGTCGCTTGCCCCCCTAAAATAAAGACCTGCAGTTCGGAGTGGGAGTGTGTTTGTGTGTATGTGTATGTGTGTGTGTCTCTTCTGAAATGGAATGACATCCCAGCCTGCCTCCTGCCCAGTGCATTCTGGGATACTGTACATACCTCCTCTGCGATCCTATGGTCCCCGTGCTGGATATGTGCGTAACAGGCGGATGGATGGATGACATTTCGGAGTGAAATCCCATGTGGTGCTGCACCCATTTCTGGAATAATCTGGGGAAATGGTGGAATGATCTTGGATGAAACCTGAACATGTGCATCCAACTTTTCAAAGTTTAGAGCTCAGGTACGTTCACAGCAAGTGGGATCAATCACGGCTTTCCTGAAATAAAGTTTGCTAGCGGTATGGTGGCAATCTGATGTATCTGCTTACATGACAGCTGGCGATGGAGGAAGATAAAGCTGTCAGTTTCCATGACGAACGTGTTCCGGATGACGTCTTCCGAAGGATCCGGCCGGCTGATTGTAAAGCCAGTATGTTTGTCACCGCTAAGCGGAAAGTGACACAGTGTTCCGGCATGGCACATAAACCGGGGTTATGGTGTCGGAGAATCGCGCGGAAGAACCACCCGGCAATAAAAACCCGAATTAGACTGGAAGAAATGCATTTTTAATGAAGCTGCCCCTATTTTCCTCTGAGCCATCAGTTTAAACATTTTCAATGTGTCATTAGACTAAAAATAGAACAAAAGTAATATATCATGACCTTAAAGTGTGACGAGGATGGAGAGATTTAGCTGGACGCTGCATCATTAAATAGTGTCTATAGGATTTGTCACATCTGAGTGTTAAGTTTTATTAACTGAATATACCTTAGAATGTCGCCAGAATGTTTCCAGATGTGCCTGTGAGGAAGACAATCCAAATGATGACACACAAAATAGTAAATTATTTATATATAGGCTTCTTTTCAGGGTCTCTTGTTGCATTTCATTTTTTCTGCATACTGAGACATCTTTTGTATGTAAGAGTTTCACTTGCATTGTTATATTACAGATATAAACACAGAAACTTCTGAAAATCTGTACTACAAGAATCGGCAACACTTTACTTGAAGCAGTCTACACATGTCATGAATGACACATTATTGATGTTTATGACTGCTGTCATAATGTGTCATTCAGTTCCAAAAACCGAAAGACACATTATGACGACAGTGATGTTTATGACAACAGTCATAAACATCAATAATGTGTCATTAATGTGCATGACATGTGTCATGTCATTCTTATGATGGTTACATGTCACCCTTATGTAGACTGCTTCAAGTAAAGTGTTACCCAAGAATCTCAACACAAGGGGTGTCTTGTATAGAATAGCACAGAATATAGAAAGTTTTTATATCAGGTACATTTACAAGTTTAATTCATCCATCCATCCATCTTTGCAACCATCTTCCACCCACCCTGAATGGGATGCTGGTGCTTGCACATTTTGGATTTTATGATTCTTTTCTGATATTGCAGTAATGCAGAGTGACTTGCCTACACAGCTTTTGTAGGAAAATGCAATAGATTAATGGCGAAATTGAGTGCTTTTGTTATCGGCTGAGATATAGAAATATTACCCCCTTCGCAAAACATGCTTTATAATTTATATGCGATCAAATATAATTATCGTCTCACTTTTTCACCTCTCTGCTCAGTATGTTACGGGACGGGAAGAATTGGCAGTGTCTATGTGGTCGGCTGTATGAGTGCTTAATAGTGCAGCTCGAGTGGGGCACTTGGGGGGGGGGGGCACTCCTCCGCATACAGACCATGGGGTGTACTCCTCCTAGCCCATCCCCCCCCCCTCCATCTCCTAACTCATCTCCTTCTGCTAGCTGATTCATGTCATGCCTACAGATTGATGCCTCATGGGGCAGATAGAGACCCCTCCTCCTTGTGAACCCTCACTCTACTCCGGCTGTTGGTCTCGGGTGGGATTGGAATTGGATGGATAGAATTGGTACCATGCAGTCATGAAGTCAAATTGGGTGCGTCTGTTCCTCTAGGGTTAGTCTGGTTCATTAGAAGATATCACAGAGCCTCACATGGAAGATTCTGGTGAAAATATGAGGACAGCAAAGATGATCAGCCTGTATGAGCGTGTGAATGTTTGCCCTAGCTTTTCCACGCGATACGCTAAATTTATAAATTCTTACTTAGGCAGATATATCAACCCTGTTTTCAGTACAAAGTAAATCACTTCTGAGGACACCGACTGCCACAGGTTCTTAATTAGAGGTTCGTCACGCCAGGGAAGAACCCTTTGGATAAGCACCATGGTATCCAGCTCAGCATGTCAAAGTTGGAGTTTGCCTAAAAAACATTAATAATAAGAAAATCTGGCAGCCATTGGGGATTCAGGTCTATAGCAGGTGGTCTCATGACCAGAAAGGAGAGCTTTGCTGCAGGAAGACCAGAGCTCAACTCAATGGTGAGCCTTCCTAAGCCTGAGTCTAAGCCTAAACCTAATCCTGAGCCTAAACCTAAGCCTAACCCAGGTCGTGGGCACAATAGCATAGATAGTAGTGCAGTTGTCAAGGTTGTCACTGTTCAAGCACACTATGGCAGGATTGACAGAGGCGGTTACCTTATATTTAAGGTCACCTCCAGTTCCTCCTACAGGAGAGGGTCGGCGGTGTTGGCGGGGATCCCTGTAAAACTTTTGCAGAGTTATTCTGGCACGTTGTGATGGACTCCATTCTCACTGGCATAGTCTGCCAGGGAAACCTCACTCTCCACATCTGTGCATCCTGACAGCTCGCCAGCTCATCAATCTTCAGGCAAGATCTAATCACAGCCTTCCAGGCTGTCGCCATGCTCGCCCCCCCCCCCCCGCATCACTCCAGCCGCGTGTTTGCTTTCTCCGTGGCATGGGGGTTAATTGAAAAGGACGTGCGGGACGGCCGGAGCCGAGGCGGATGATAAATCTCAGGGTCTGTTTGCATCGAGGGCTAACGCAAGTTTGTTTTCTCCCAGCTCACGCCCCGCGGTCGGTCCTCACTTTCCAGTGAAAGTCAGCATTCCTCCGAGGAGAGGCAATTAAGCCAAGCCTGCCCCATATCACGATTCCTCTGGTGACATGTCAGCTCAGCTGATCATCTAGGCAGATGTACTAGCCAGCTTGTTAGCACGTGCACTAGCTTGGGTGTTAGCGGATGCACTAGGTAGCAAAATAGCAGATGTACTAGCCAGCTTGTTAGCACGTGCACTAGCTTGGTTGTTAGCGGATGCACTAGGTAGCAAAATAGCAGATGCACTAGCCAGCTTGTTAGCACGTGCACTAGCTTGGGTGTTAGCGGATGCACTAGGTAGTAAAATAGCAGATGCACTAGCCAGCTTGTTAGCACGTGCACTAGCTTGGGTGTTAGCGGATGCACTAGGTAGCAAAATAGCAGATGTACTAGCCAGCTTGTTAGCACGTGCACTAGCTTGGATGTTAGCGGATGCACTAGGTAGCAAAATAGCAGATGCACTAGCCAGCTTGTTAGCACGTGCACTAGCTTGGGTGTTAGCGGATGCACTAGCCAGCTGTTCAACAGATGAACTAACTAGCTAGTTAACAGATGCACCATTAGTATAAGCACTAGTTAGCATATGTGCTAGCCAGCCTGTTAGCCTATGCAGTAGTCAGCCTGTTAACCTATGAATTCTAGCCAGCCCATTAGCATATGCGCTAGCCAGCCCGTTAGCATATCCACTAGTCACCCTGTTAACACAAGCACTAGCCAGCCCATTAGCACAAGCACTAGCCAGCCTGTTAGCATATGCACTAGCTAGCCCATTAGTAGACACATCACCCCACAGCCATTCATGGCCCTCATCGCTAATGTCCAGCTAGCACATTTCAGAACTCTTTTTTTTATCTGATGAGTCAATTATTTTTGGGGCTTCACTGGGGGGCATTGCAACCCCACTGTGACTCATCAGCTGAAAGCCAGCAGCTGGAGCTCTGCCGAGAACACCGCAGTCTTGGACACCTAATCTGCTCTTGGGGGGAGCTGTTCGACAAGCAGAGGGGGGCTGATAATCCCAAAGCTGGTATAGCATATCTCTGCATGTCAGTTAAGTGGGCTAAGTGGGACTTCTTAATGAGGGTAAGAGTCTGCCAGGGGACAAGGTCAAACTGATATAAAGTTTGATACTGAACAGGCTGTGTGCAGGCTCACGCGTTCCTGACTTGTGTAAGTTAGTATTAATTAACAATTAGCATAAAGCAGTAACTTGTGTAAAATATAAATTTATTGTTCGACTGTATGGTACTCTTTTTTTCCCATGGCACTCATGACAAAATTGCTTTTCTGCTCAAACTTGTTCAATGAGGCCCCCTACTGATAATGGCATGTTACTTAAAATGTTGACATTTCACCTGCAAGGCATGAAAATGCAGAAAATGTTTTGTCTGCTGCACGGAACATTATTAACATTTGAATATACTTCTGTGTCGGTGTATACAATGTCTCAGCTGGGAGGCTGGAATATCACGGTTATTAACATCAGTCAGACTTTTCCATGCAGGTACAGGCTGGTAGGCAGGTCATGTGTGGATGGAATACTGACCTTATTTTTTAGAAACAACTTTTGTTTTCCCCTTTAAGGCAAAATCTCCTCATTGAATAGTGTGAATCTTAAACAGGCAGCCTTTGTTACACACCAAGAAATGAAAACCTCAGTAATAGTGCTTTTCAATGCATTTCAATCTCCCCAACGTACCGTCTCGTCATTAGCTCTTCCAAGCTTTTTCTGAAATCTCAATTGACGTCCTTTGGGGATAAACAGCAGTGAGGAGAATTTCCAGGATTTCTGAGCTGATCTCAGACTAATTTTTACAACCTTACTCAGAGCACGTCACAGTCATTTATGCAGGTCCAGTTATGTATGTCATGGAGATTATTTTTATTTAGTACACCAGGCTGCCCTGGGACAGAAGAATCTGGCCATAGTAGGAGGCGGCCATCATTCTGCACGCAGTATTAATACTCTCAGTTTGGTGACAGTATTGTGACTCTGGTCTTTACTGGGGCTGCTCAAAGTACTTCTTCAGCACGTCTGCTGAACACCCTCGGTGGCCATTTCCTTTGTATCCTATGTATATTCGAAGGTCATACTGGTCGTTGTGTTAGTGTTTATGTTTTATGTACAAGCTAACTCCCTCTGAGTGAACCCGGTATTCAGGGGAATCTGTTTTCATTTCTAGGCAGGCACATAGCCGCTGTCAGATGCTTTCTGCTGACTCCCCGGCTTAAAGAGCTTTAAGATGCTTGACACGATTCGTCCTGCTCTCACCGTTTTGTCTGGTTCAGCAGCAGCTTCTGAACAATGCAGCGTTATGAGACAGGGATCGCGCAGACAAGCGGGTTTAGCTTCTGAAGGCCAAAAGGCACGACCCGTTTTACTTCATAAGGCGTGTGAGAGGAGCTGTGAGATCTTGTTGCGGAAAACGAGGTCTGATGTCCTACGCCGAATCTTCTTAATGAGGCTGAAATTCACCAGCGATGTGCCTCCGGCTCTCCGTGCTGCTTTGTAATTCGAAGGCCATTCTGCACACATGTTCGCCACTTCGGGTCTGTCGTTTTCGGTGGCATGAAATTGAGGCTTGTTTGACATTCCGCCGGCGCAGATAGCATGTAGCAATTACCCCGCGCACAAAGAGGACCCCCCCCAACCCCCTGAATAAAATCCATCAGGCTGGGGGCAGATTGGCGAGCGGTGCTATTTTGAATACCTGTGACACTGCCGCTGCGGGTCCTGGCTGAAATAGGCCCCCCCAGTGAGCGCCATGCCGGGGAGCTGCCTCGTTTCATTTTTTCAAGCCTGCCACAGCTCTCACAGAACTATCTAACCACGGTTTGATTTAACGTCAGGCTGGAGTTCAGTGGCAGGCAGGGAAGAGTCTGAAAGCGTAGATATTGCTTTAAAAGGAGCGGACAGTTTCTGCATGTGGGGCTGCAGGTGGGGGGGGGGGGGGGGGAGAGAGAGAGAGAGAGAGAGAGGTCTGACTGCTACGCTTTTTGATTTGATTGTCCTGTGCCTGAATCTGAATATAATGCTACAGCCTTCAATTCTACAGCTTTGTACACCGCCCGGTACATCCTGTTAGTTTGCTCATGAAGGGAATCGCTCTTTGCCCCTCCCCCCCATTATGAACTTGCTCCTTGACGTTGGAACAGCCAGCAAACATGGCTAAAATAATCAATCCCATTTTATTTCCCTGCCATATTCACACCAACTATATTAATAGGCAATAAAGTCAATTTACATTCCTTTAATTGGCCGCCATGAATTACACCTGCAGTTATCTACATGAATTACCAGGAGTTCCTGCTTGTCAAGCTGCTGTGCATAATTCTCTGAATCTTATACCATGTGATTTGCAAAAAGAATATTAACATACTTTCTCATGTTTTCCTTCCATAATTGGAGTAGGACATGAGATCAGCACCAGTGTGTCTGTAGATGAACGTAAGATGTTTAAAATGTCTTAAATCCATTTACCTCAGTTTCTTTGGTTTTGTTTAAGCCCCCCCCCCCCCCCCCCCCCGCCCCCCAGTGCCCCGATGGGTTGTTTATGATAACAGTTGTGTTTTGGATGTTTTTCTGCTTTACAGGTGCTCTGTCTATGTTACAAACATCACCCCTAAACAAACGCAGAGAGCACGCGGAGAAACACTGAGAATCCTTTTTCGTATATATTTTCTTCGCAGTGCACAATGCACAGTGATCACTCATCCCGTGGCCACGAGTCTCACAAGCAGGCTTCCTGCACAAGAGTGAGAGTGTAAAAAGAAAACAGAAATGTGATCGATAATATGATCAGCGGGTGACATTTGGAGAAGGTGCTCTCTCCAAGCCCTTATGCTGTGCAGCGTGAGCTGCTTCTCTTGTCCAGCATCACGGTCAGACCTCTAAGCAGGCTGTCATTTCAGGAAAACACATAAAAAACCCCTATTATCACACGATTATGCTTCCCTGAGGCTGGAATGTCAGATCGTCGCCGCGTCAACAATGTCCTCAGGCTGATACAGGCGCTGGCTGGCTTTCTCTCACAGACAGGGCGCATCCGTCAAACATGCGGGTTCATCTTTAGTTAAACGGGACCCATTACAGATTTTATAGATTGTTGTAATTATTGTAAATAAACATTTTCCTGTCTTTTTCACTGTTGCGTGATTATTGGTGACCCAAAGGGACATTTCAGTTAATACATTTTCATGCCCATTGCGCATTTGTGCATATTAATTACATTGTTTCTGCAGTATGATTAATGTCATTGTAATTTGTTATTGTGTGATTTTTAGCTGATTCTCTTAGCTGTTTACTGGTTTCTCGGAGGGCTGTGGTTCCGGAGTAGCTCCGCTTTGGTACCATGAAGTGTGTGGCCCCAGGGCTGCTGCACGAACCAGAGCCGAGATACTTCCAGAATTGGGGAGGGCTGACTTCTTGGAAGGATCCTTTCAGCACGGAGGTCTTTATTGACTGGCCAGAGGGTGCACACCTTTCCACGCCTGGGCATTTACTGAGGTGGTGCTTTAGCGGGTAAGGCCATGGCCTCCTAACATCAAAGGTCTTGGTAGACATCTGTGTATACCCATGGGAAAGGTACTTAACCCGAACTAATCCTAAAATTCCTGGCCACATAAATGGGAAGAGTCACTTTGGCTCAAAATGTCAACTAAGCAAGAAATTGCAAAATGTAACTGGAGCTCTGATATGTGAAGTTCACAAACCAGTAAAATTATGTGATTAATCTGAATACTAATCGTCAGTCTTCTCTGTTGCATGTCGTGATTCATTACCGCGGAGGCCCTATACAGTGTTTTCCTCTATGTAAATGCGTCAGACAAAGAGGAAATCGTGCAAATATTTATAGTTCGTAAATTAGATATGAGCGATTCATTTAAACAGCCGAAATGGTGCTGAATGAGATGTTTACTCTTTTGAAGAGCGAGTATGATTTTGTGACGAAACAGAGGCCTACTTGGGGCACGAGGGCATTTCGATAAGAAGCCTAACAGCTCATTCGATTTGGATAACAGCTGCTGGCAGTTAAGGAGGCCCTAAAGCAGCCTATCTATCGTCTGCGAGCAGCCGGCTAAGTTAATGAGCTGTCAGCGCTTACAGCTTTTTGTGAAATTGCAGAAAGCTCAGCGCCGAATGGCCACTCCTGCCCAGCCCACTGAGAGCTGTGAGTGCCGGAGGCGGGATCAAAGTGCTGGTCGCCATGGTGAGAGAAAGCCGCCACGGAGAAGTGGTTTAGCCTTTCTCTCCGGGCGAGCCGATGTGGAGCGGCAGATTACGTGCAGGTGCGAAACAGCATCGGTGACCACCTGTATGAACAGCTGAAAGCCAAACAGACGCAATCTCAGAGATCCCAGGTATCGACAAACTCGCTCTCATTCTAACGTCCCTCCTCCTGCCTGGCAATTAAACGCCAAGGATGGAGCAGACTGTAATTTTAAACCCCTTACATGAAAATACATGAGCATCCAATCCTGCTTCAGCAGCGTATTCAGCATATCTGCCTCGAAAGTTTAAAATTTCATGCGTGTGTTCGTTATGCCCTTTCAATCACATGTGCTTTGATTGAATAAATTCATGACAAACTACTATAACATAAGCTTTCGTGTACTTTATCTGACTCTATGAAAAACTCCATGAATATCTCTGGCTGTGCATGAATTTTGTTAGTTATAAGACAAAAAAAACATGAGGAAACTGTCATGTCTTTGGCTGATCTTACTGGTGGACCTTTAGCATTCAGGAACTGCATGAAGTGAAATGTGGCCTTCAACAGCAATTTGAGTTCCTGGCTCATCCAAGAGTCAGTCGTCCACCGTCTGGAAAACGATGTTGACGAGATGACCTGAAGATCCTCATTATGTGGAAGATTTTCCTGGTGTCCTGGTTCTGGGTGTTTTGAATAATTTTTTAAGAACGAAATTGCAATTAGATTTAGAATAACCTTTAAGCTACACATTTATTTAGCAAAAAATCCTGCGGCTACAGGATGCCATTGCTCATCGTGAAATATGAGGCTTTATATTAAAAATGCCACCCAGAAGTAAAGGAATTCAGACAAATTGGAGGCAGTGTAGAAAATGAAGACTTGGGATGAATCCAACACAAATTGCATCCCTTCCATTTGAAGACAATTTTTTTTTTTTGTGTGAAACAGCTAGCAGAGGAATGTTTTTAAAAAGAGGTACGAGATTCAGATGGTATCAGCAAACTCAGAACAACTGAGCACCTCCCTTTTCCCAGTGAAAACATCTGCTTGGGTCATGACAAACACACTGTCCCATGTCACCTGCTGTAGTATGACTTAGACGACGTGGGTCTGAGTAGCTCTCCTTCCCCACACATCGCGTGCCAGTCCATCGGCCTGAGCAAATTCAATTACGCTTCCTGGAAACTGCATTACTGTGTCGTTATAAGTGATTAACCTTTGTAAGACCCACTGCTGGCGTGTAAAAGGGACATTGGTGCTAACATATTTATAACGTTATCAAGACCAGACTAGAGAGATAAACATAAAACACATTTACTGGGGAAAACCACTTTGTTGATAAGTAACACGCACTTGCTGTGTGACTTGTGGAGAACCAAAGCTTGTATGTTATCTCAAGAAGATGAAAAATGTGATGATGAGGCTTTCGTGAGTCTGCTGGGGTGTTTGTGGGATCTGTCGAAGTTTGGGGCCACTTATAGTCGTGATTCGAAACACGGTCAGACCAGTGAGAGACTGAGGGAGGGAGAATAGCTTCTAAATACCATGGCCTCCTGAATAATGAAAAAGCAGCCATTGTTCTGCTTTGGTGGGCAGCACCTCAGGAAAGCATTACCTCCATCATCCAGCCAGCTTTGCATTTCTTAGGTCCAGTGGGCTGGATCAATATGCATATGTAGGTATGTATGTGTGTGTATGTGTGTGCGTGACAATCTATATACATCTATACTGTATGTGGGGACTCTCCATTCATTTCTATGGGGAAAACTCTAATCCCACCATGACGACCTTAAACGCTACCCAGCCCTAACCTTAACCATAAGCAACCAATGAAAATAACGTCAAAATAACAGGTTTTTATTACATTGTGGGGGAACACTTGGTCCCCACAATGTAATATAAACATAATACACACACACACACACACACACACACACACACACACACAGGAATGAGAGCGGATCGCCATGGAAACCAGATGTGGTCCCATTTGACGTGCCCCCTATGGTATCAGAGCTGTGCGTCTGGCAGGTTTTCAGATGTCTCCTTTGAAATGGTCGCTTCCCAAAAGCATGATTTTCTCCTGTCCCCTCTGTGGTGATTCACATTTCCCAGGAAATGAGCCCAACATGCATGTCTGAAGAGAACCTTGCGATTCGCTGCACTTAATTCTGCCCTTAATGTGTCTTTTATCATGTTGTACAAACCTGAGCAGCTGCAGAAGCATGCTGGCGTTAACAGCAATGAGTGCAGGTGCATGCTGGGTAAATCATAACCATAGCTTAGCATAATACAAGGGTGCAGGTCAGGCGCTGTTACAGCTTCTATCCCGAGCTGTTCTCTCATTGTGACAACGCACACCACGTTACCGTCACAAAAGCCGAACTGGGGAAACCGTGAATAAACAGCGCATTAAATGTTCTTCAGCATCACTCACACGTAGAACTGCAGGATGTAAATGGTGGAATATCTTGTGCTCTTTTCCAGCAGTCCTGAGGGGGTAAGAGTGCACGTTCACAGAGACAGTCATGAAAGAAAAACACAGCTCTTGCTATACGCCCTGCATTTAAAATCTCTGGCCCTCTGGCAGAAATATAAAAATATTTTTATGTTTTAAAAACATCATGAGGACAGGGCGGAGCGTTTTGGCCCTCCCTGGGGGCATTAACTCTGCAGTTAGGGGGCAGGTCTGCCTGGCTGTCGCCACGTCCTGTCTGCCTGGGTACTCTAGCGCATGCTCACTTTCCAGGGATGTCAAACTCAGGTCATGGGATGTTTGAGGAGCGACAGTGAGAACGACCCACAATTAGGGAACCGCATATTCTACTGTGTGCTTTGTACCTCCCCTCAAGAGCCATGACGGTCACTGAAATGGCAAAAAGCTCACAAGGCTGTTGACTGAAAATATGCTCTGTGACACTGTCACCTAGGTTCATGTGAGCTTTGGAATATCACAAAGCAGGAGAGTTACTAGGAATAGAGTGCACACATCTCGAGGCAGAGTGGGGCAGTCCAGAGTGGGCGGCTGGAGCAGGAGCTAGTGCAGGTAAAAGGAAAGGAAATGAGCTTCTGGCTCAGGGGGGACATTTCTCGGGTGGCGAAGTGCGGCCGGACCTAGGCTTTCACTGAGTGTGTAATCTGACATCCTTGCTTGATCGGCAGTTCTCCGTTGAGTCAGAGTCCGTGCTGCTTATTTTACCAAAACCCTTATTATGTGCCCTCTGATATTCACAGCAAGGCAGCTGATAAACAGTACATGTCACACTGGTACTGGACTGTGTTCTTCGCCGAAGGCGGAACATGCTGGAATAAGACAGAAACACTGCGGGCTCCAGTTGCCCGGGAAAAAAGCACAAACCAGAAAAGGCGTAATTAAATTCTCAGGTGTTCTGAGTGAATGAGCAGCTACATTACCATACCCTAAAGCTCCAGACTCTGCAGGGCTCACTGTACCAAACCCTGGGGGGGGCACTGCCATGTCAGCAATAGCGGCCTGTGAACCCCCACCCTCCTGTGAACGGGGGGTCCATGTCACTAATATCCAGCAGATGTCATGTAGCACATGTAGATGCTGCAAGGCGGCTCTTTGGACAATGACCTCAAAGATCTTCACCTTACTGCTTTTTTTTGCTGCCTGATGGGGGCGCCGATGTGGCCTTCAGAAGGAGACCTGTCTCCATGCTGTGCCAGATGTGCCCCAGCTTCCCTCACAGCTGTGTTCGCCTCCCCCACCTTCCGGAGAAGCTCAGCCACTCTCTTCCATCTGCCTGCATCTTCAGCTGGAGTGGCAACCAATGAATACGCGCCAGTCGTACTCGTGATTATTGAGTATAATTACTCTCCCCTTGAAGCAATCCCTCTGCAAACAGACTCCGGACTGGAGGGCTTGTGAGAGCAATCGATCTAATCGATCCTAAATAGCATACAAATGCCTCAACAGACAACCGACTGGTGTAACGTAAGACTCTAACCTAGCAGAGGCAGACATGCCATTAGTCATTAGTATATATGTAGCTGTTAATCAGTACTCAGAAGAGCAGACAGTCCTCAGGCTCTGAGTACTCTAACTAGTATCATGAAGAGTATCACGAAACTCAAAGTTACCTAACACTTTTGGTCTCTCGAAATAAAAAGGAGTTTTCCTGGTTGCTCTGATACATCAAGTTGTTTCCCACAAAGCTAATGGTCCTGAACACCCAATGAGGAGTAATGTGAAAAGACGGCTCCTTTTTAGAGTCCCCGTTAATGACGCCAATTACTTAACTTGTCCATTGAAGAGGCTGTTTTTTTGTTTAAATTTGTTCATTCTCAGGTGACTGAACAAGGCGCTGTCATGAAGATATGCCGCCTTCTTTACCGGATCGGCGGAGGCAGTGTGCTAACATGACATTGTAAATGTTGTTAATTTTCCCAGCCTTTCACATTAATACAATGCACAGCTCCTACATAAATAATAAAGCAAGCATCCATCGGCTTCTCGAAATTAAAGTCCGTTCCGTGTTTCCGTTTCCGTTCCGTGTTTCCGTGTCTGTTTCGTGTTTTGTTCCTTGCTGAAGAAAGACAGCAGAGACTACTTCAGTGTAACCTTGGGAACTAGCTGTAAATCATGGTGTTTGGTTGCTGCTTGCTGCACACCCTTACGGATGACTGATGACACAGTGCGGGGGACCTGCTCGGGCTTCCCAGACAAATGCCAGCCTGTCTCCTCTTGTGTAATTTCAGAGCAGAGATTTCCAGCCTGTGCTTCCAAAGTCCCGCCGTACCTTCGGCTCCCAGTTAAACTCAGGCTTCCTCTTTGAAGTACTAGACACAAGAGCTGCCAATCACAGAGGCTCCCGAACGGAGATCTTATGGATGTGTTAGCCTGACCCGGATCGTGTCACAAAAGAGAATAACGTAGCAGCACATAAACCTATGCAGAGAACTCAGGGGAGACCCCCCCCCCCCCCCCCCACCTCGGACTGCGTGTATCCCGAAAAAAGGGGTGGGGGCCCTGGGAGGCGGAGAGGTTATGCTGAACTGCATGTGACCATGTTAGTGAGAAAATAGCAGAATGTAAAACAACTTGGGATACTGGTGCAGGAGAGTGTTATGGGTTCAAAACCAGCTCAACATCCCCACTAGCCAATCCATACCTATTTAAGGTTGGCTTCAACCTGGGAAGCGTAAACGGCGGGAAAACAGTAGAGCATCAGCTAAATGCGTTACACACTTTGTGCAGCTAAGCTTTGCAGTTCCTGAGTGACTCACTGCCTTTTAATATGCCTTGTTATCAGTCCCGTTGCATGCGCAGCCGCTCAAACTAGCGCATCCCACAGACCTGTCACACGGGATAGCCCCCGGTCACAGCCATGCGAGGGCAAAGTGACTCATTCCAGCAAAGCGGATGTTCACTAATTCGACTGGTAAACTTTAACTGGCAAAGGGATCATATTTACTGCAAGTATAGAAGTAGAGATATTTAGGTATGCCGTGTTTATTAAGTGGCTGCTCACTGTAAGCTAAAAACTGTGGAGGTGACATTTAATTTTTACAAAGTAATTATGTCTGCCTGATTCACGGTGCTGAATTAATTAAGGAGACGTTTCTCCACAGAAAAGCCCTATTTTCAAAAAAAGATCCAATCGCAGTGAGTCCCGGGGGCTGGAGCCAGCGTCTCACGATTGATGTGGCTGTCCTTGTTTTTGGGGGGGCATGGTGACCGTTCCCATCCCTTTGTCTGGGTCCCTGCAGCGTCGGAGCCGCTGGCCTGGTGTACGTGCGCCGTTCCTCCTTGGCATCTTGCTCCCTCTGATCTGGAGGAACCGCCCCCCAGCCCTGCCCCCCCAACCTGTTCCCCTGTCACACAGGCTGACAGGTACCACGCCCGACAGCGCAGGTGGCATGCGACTGTCTCCTAGCGAGACTTCTGGCAGTGTTTACGCTGTGGGTCTGCGAAAGGTGTTGGTCAGGCCCAGGCAGCTGGGTCTGATCCAATGTGTGTGTGTGTGTGTGTGTGGTTGGGGGGGGGGTGGTTCTGTGCATGAAGGGGGGGTGGCTGGAGTACAAGGAAATGTGTCAGGGTGTCTCAGGTGGAATCCAGGCAGGTATGAGTTTGCTTGAGGTAAGAAGTGGTGGTGGGGGGGTGGGGGGTAAGATATTTCTTATAGTTATATTAAACCCACAGGTGATTCCAGGTGGCAAATGTAAATATTGATGTGTGCAGCCAGTGCAACATACTAATTTCTGTACAAATAATTAAGTGCCTAATGCATTATTGCTTACTCATCATTCATCCATGCTGCAACAACAGCCATCCATTGATATTATTATTACGAAACACTTACATTCTTATTTATTTAGATTACTGTGGATGTCATAAACTCCGGATAGATTTGCCAAACAGATCACTCTTGGAAAAGCTGGGAGTGTGACAGGGCAGAACGCAACAGAGCTTAAAAATAATAAAATATTAAAAGCTGATCTGAAGCCATAAAGCAGTTATGAAAGGAAGTGTGAGACCTTTTAATGTGCTTTTAGCTCCCTTCCAAAATGATTTAGTGCCTCAGAAATCCCTTTTTGATGTATTTTTTACTTATTTCATGTGTCTCTATTGAGGCCAGGGGTATTGCTGAGGTGAGGACCCTGTATCGCAGCTCAACCGTCACACAATTTTCAATCGAATTAGCAAGTCCATCCTCCAATCAGATCTGCTAAAAATGGCAGGTCAGTGCATCTTCAAGCCTTCGTCCACCGGTGTAGGCCACACGTCAGCCTGATTAGGACTAACAATGCCTCCTGATGACAGCCTATCGCAGGAAGGGATGCGTCAAGAACACAGTGGGAGTGAAGACACTGATTTTCCATTTGAAATGCAATATAAGTGAGAAAATGCTCCTCACAAGTGAAAGAGCGAGGGAGGAGGGATAGGGGAGCTGAGCAGGACGGCTCCAGAGAAACACAAGCGCTAAATTCTGAGAAACTGACATGGCTGCGGCAGGCAAAGTACGGCGTACCTGCCACGACCGGAGATCCTCTGCCGGAAGACGGGAGCCCTCCGATCATCTTTAAGAGCTGCTTATCCTGTCGGGGTCACAGTAATCCTGTGGGGGTCACAGTAATCCAGAGTCCATCCTCGGGAGCACAGGTCAGGCCACGCTACCAGATCAGGGGAGTATTGAAATAACTGACAGGGATGTTCAATAGAACAAACACTGCATTAAAATAAGGAAACAAAAAACAGAAAACTCCGCAAATTGATGGTCAAGTAAAGTTGTGAGAGATTTATATTTTACAACATACAGAAAAACACTCTGATGTGTAATTACAACATAATTCGAATAATACATAATTCAAACGATGTAACCACATTTCGTACATTTATAAATACTGTTTGGTTTTACTTTAGGCTTTACATTTTATTACCCATATATTTCTTATTGTAGCATTTCTCTTCTTGACATGACATTATTTTCTGTATGTTTCTGGGCATAAAAATGGGTCTCGGTTGCATTAAAAGGCTTTTTTTTCTAGTTTATCACCAGTTCCCTGGTTCCCTCTCGAAGATCTTGGGCCACTGAGGCAATTTTTTAGTTTTACAATCAATATACACTCTCACATACATCTATATTTTGTTTGCTCCCTATGCCAGCTTGTCTTGGAGCCAAAAATAGGTGGAACTCATTTTTTTTCCAAGGGAACATTCTCACTCCTAAATAAGCATCAACAGAAGTCTCTGCTCTTGTAGGAACAACAAGCCAAGAATGAGGAGGTTCTGTGGAAATACACGTGTTTCAGAGACCGGGAAAGAGAAGATGATAAGAGGGGAATGGAGAGTCTGATATCTGGGAAATGGGTTTGGAGGCGATAGGGCAGTGGCCGGGGGGGGGGATCTTTTTTGGCTCCGTTGTACTTTAGGCATCTCCAGAGCAACTGGAGCAAACACATATCACAAAAAAAAAATGAAAGAAATCTCTCCGTGGGCTTCCATTCCTCATAGGTTCATAGATGCGAAAAATAACACACCGGCTAAAAGAAAAAAAACCAAAAACACTTGTCGAGGAATGAGCTCAGCCTTCACTTACAGCCAGACTCTCACTCTCGGAGTGCAGCACCCCACACTGCTTCCCGCTTCAACCTTCCAGCTACTCCACACGTCTGCTGAGGCGGTTTCTGGGGGCAGCCGTGGGCAAAACCTCATTATCGGAAGCCTCCAGGAGCTCGGGGGCACGGCCTCCACAGCGAGACCCTCCAACAGACCCGGCCCACAGGGACAAACCCACATGGGACAGGGTTTAGATGTGGACAGAAAATCCTGGAAGAGACCTGTTCCAGAGTTGCAGGAAGTTTTGAATTCATTTCAAATGTGCAAATGCGGGCCACCTGAAGCTGTGATGAGTTTAAATTATTGTTCTGTACAGAATAATAAAACAAAGACAAATAGCATTAATGAGGGGGCCGGTATGGCAGGGGGAGGCTGAGTGGCTGCTTCACGCTGCTCGGGCGGGTGTATGATGGTACGGCGCCAAGCACAGCGCTCTGCCAGACAGTAAGGGCCCGCTAGTCTGGGAGAGAAGCGGCCAGCTGTGCAGATTTGGAGAGGCCCCGAGGGCGGGACCGAACAAAGCAGCGGGAGCTCCTCAGGCATTATGGGATGCTTTCCCGGCAGAGACTCAGGGAGAGGCAGTGGGCTTTTTATTACATATTATTGTTATTAAATGCTTGGAGTGAAGTAGAATTTCATCTTACCATATTTTTCACAAACTCTGCTTTTACACTGATAGCGTAGCTACGAGTCTCCTGCTCCACACACCTCAGCCGCGTTCCACCTGAACTGCGGGTCTTTCAGGAGGGTGTAGCGTTACCTGGAGGAGAGAGCGTGTGGATGTGAAATCCTGGAGGCAGGGGGGCACAATTTCCGGCACATAAAAAATGGTGGAGAAGCTCTCTAATCACAGATGCAAGATTGAGATTTAAGGGTGGAGGCAGAGGAAGAGGAGTGAAAGCCAATGAGAGTGAGAATGAGAAATCCCGCGGCGAAGGCAGTCAGCTCTTTGTAATTCGGAAGGGGTTCATTAATAAACATGGTATGTGGATGTTTCATAGATAATTGCATAGTACATAAACCCCATAATGCACCAGCTCAGTTAGCGGAGGGATGGATGACGGCTTGCGAGGGAAACGCGAGATAAGTATGTCTTTTTGCCTTTTCCTGTGGAGAAAAATGAATGCATAATCAGTGTGCATCCCGTGAGGGAATATACAGCGTGATTTATCGAGTGCTTTGATTGATAGAGATACATGAAATAAAAAAAATATATAAATACATCAAAAAAGGTCTTTATAAGGCACAAAATCATTTCGGAAGGGTGCTAAAAGCACATTAAAAGGTTTATTAAAATCTCATGCTCAGCATTACCCCTGCGGTCTGACAAAGATTTTCTTAATTAATAGACGTGATTTCCCGGAGCTTTTAAAGGTTGACATTGGTCCAAGTGGGGTCTCTGATCGGCCCGCCGTCTCACCATGCTGAGAGATTAGGAGATGTGCCCCCTCGTCATGCCCAGGTAGGGTCTCTGATCGGCCCGCCGTCTCACCATGCTGAGAGATTAGGAGATGTGCCCCCTCGTCATGCCCAGGTAGGGTCTCTGATCGGCCCGCCGTCTCACCATGCTGAGAGATTAGGAGATGTGCCCCCTCGTCATGCCCAGGTAGGGTCTCTGATCGGCCCGCCGTCTCACCATGCTGAGAGATTAGGGGATGTGCCCCCTCGTCATGCCCAGGACAGACGCGTCGTCTCATGCGCTCTTGGACTATTTCATATCCCTGTGCACCTTGTCTATTGATTGACCACAGACAGTAGTAAGGAGGCTTTTATTTGCTTTACGTCCGTACCGGAGAGAAAAGCCCAGGGTGACTGACAGGTGAAATAAATTAAAAGCTGCTTCACGGAAGCGCGATCGCTCTGGAGAATGGCAGCAATTCACGATCCCGTGTCAGATTCCATTGGTCCTGATAGATATTTCATTTAGGACTGACACTGGGAGATTCAGCCAGTCCTCTACGCTCACTCAGCCCTGTGCGTTGTGATGTGAAGGAGAACTGAAGGCAACACTGAAAAGGAAACAACACAAGTCCCCCCCCCCCCCCCCCCATCCCCGCCTGGGAGGAGCTTACGGGGCATCCCCGGGGACAGGAAGTGATGCGAGGGACGGCGGGCATCAGGTCAACATGTGAAAAGTGACCCATGGGTTAATCAGCAGGTCACGGAGCTAAGCGCAGGAACAGGATACACTAGGCAGCCCCCCAAAAATGCTTGAAAAGGAGATTAATAAAAACTAAAGAACAGCAGCAAAATCCTCAGGACCAGGAGCCCTGAGTAGTATTACGTGGCATCATGTTTTTCCTCCCTGTCAATGATTTTTCTGCTGCCTGTCCTTCAAATACTTTGACTCAGGAGGTTTTACAAATCAAGAATAAGGCTGTTTTTTTTTTTCTCCCATTTTTTTTTTTTTTTTTTACTTTTTCTATCTGTCAGACCAGGTCCTTGCTGGCACAATATACTGTGATGTGAAAGTCTAGCCATGACTAGGAGTTATTTAAAAATGACCTCTTCTGCTCTCTGCCCTTCATGTCTACCTGCAGGATGATTTTCCAGAGACTGTCCGTTTTCATCTGAGCTACGTCCTGAAAATCCCATCGAATACCTCACTCGCAGACCTTCTCCGTGTCTCCAAGTGTAAAAAAAGGAGTGAATTTATTCAACAAAATAACCTTGCCGTATGCTACAATTATGTGTATATTTAGACTATGTCAACCAATAAGAGACACTTAAATTACCGTGCTGTTTAGTAAATGAAATCCAAATGGGAAGCGTTCTGTACTCAGGAGTGAATCTTCTATCAGTGCCTGAAAATCTGGGTATTTCAATTAAACGTTGTAGCGCTTTTTTCTGATGAGCCTGTTACTGCAGCTGGGATGTGACCTGGAACTATTAGCAGGACCTGGTCGAATGTTAGCCATCATATAAGTAAGTTAAAGTGAATTCGACAGACCCCTTGCAGGTGTAACTGTATCATCAACTATCAGCAGGTTACCTGCCGGCATCGATATTTCAAACTAAGCACTTCTGCTTTACGGCGTTATGGTGCCAGAGGATGTGTTTATGCCCCTTCAGAAGCTAAAGCCGCTTGTCTGCGTGATCCCTGTCTAATAACGCTGCATTGTTCAGAAGCTGCTGCTGGACCAGACAAAACGGTGAGAGAAGGACGAATCGTGTCAAGCATCTTAAAGCTCTTTAAGCTGGGGAGTCAGCAGAAAGCGTCTGACGCCTGCCTGGAAATGAAAACAGATTCCCCTCAATACTGGGCGCACGCAGCAAATGACAAACGTGGACAAGGAAGTCAGGACAGGAAACAGTACTGTGACCACTGGAATTTTACAGCCAAGGAGTAGGTGGGGGGGGGGGGGGTGAGGGTGAGGAGAAGAAAGATATAAGCAGTTTAATAGCAGCAAGCTGAGAGATGACCTTCAGATACACGGAGCACATGGAGGGTCATTACAGCAGAGATCTTTTTAAAAGGTGTTGGTGATATTGTAGTATAGTGGTGGTAGTGTAATGATGACGGAGTATTGGTGACAGGATTGCGATGGCAGTGTAACAATTAATATATTGAGGGGAGTATCGAGATTGTAGTGTAGTGATGATAGTATAATGACTGTAGAATAGTGACAGTAGTATCATGACTGTAGTATAGTGATGATAGTACAATGAGTGTAGTATAGTGACAATAGTAGAATGACTGTAGTATAGTGACGATAGTATAATGATTGTACTATAGTGACAACAGTATAATGATTGTAGTATAATGATTGGTACTAGGAGCCCTAGGAAAGGCAGAGTCTTGGTGGGTCCTCACAGTCATTCTGCTGGCCCTAAGTCGCACACTGTGCCCGGATTCTGATAGGACGGGTCTGTTGCTGCAACTCATGAATACCTGATACATGGGAGCAGCGGTAACAGCGTGCAGACGCGCGTCACGCGGCTCTGCAAACTCATTACATCAGGTGCTTTCATCCGAAGTCATTTACATACCGCGCAGCATTACTCTTTAACCCAGAAAGGCGGTTAGCCATTTCAGAGCAGAAAATCAGGTTAAGTAACCTGCTTAAGAGTGAAGCATGGACCTTTTGGCTGAGCCGTGTCGAAAGCCCCTAATTGGCATGTGGAGAGGAGAAGGACGCCTGTGCATTAAGTGTTGTGTAATACGGCAGAAACATCAAACAAAGAGCTTATCTCCCATCCTCATCCCCGCTCTCCTCCGACCAGCATAATCAGTTCTCATTTTGCAGACAACAGCCAGATGTTTCCCCCCAAATGGCAGCTGGTTGTACTGACCTCGCTTTTTTCTCCTCCCCCCTTTGTCACACACGGTAATATCTGTGGGGGTGGGGGGGGGGGGGTTACAATCAGCCGCTAGGCTAAAGCCACCTGCTCTTGGAGACTGCATGTGCTTGAAGCTGTATGTTACACACAAAGCACTTGCTGGGAAGCCGTGCCGTGCAGATTCGCACGCATCACGCGAAGCTTCAGACTCGCATGTGGATTATCCAGATTGACGTTCCAACCGGGGAAGTGTGGAACTCCTTGGAACGTCATGTAATGGAAGCACTGCCCACGGTCACGTTAAAGTGACATGAACTACATGATGCCTTTTCGGGGAGAATTCACTGCGACGGGGCAGTGTGTGGGGCAATGGGGCAGTGTGCGGGGCAATAGGGCAGTGTGTGGGGCAATGGGGCAGTGTGTGGGGCAATGGGGCAGTGTGTGGGGCAATGGGGCAGTGTGTGGGGCAGTGTGGCAGTGTGTGGGGCAATGGGGCAGTGTGTGGGGCAATGGGGCAGTGTGTGGGGCAGTGTGGCAGTGTGTGGGGCAGTGTGGCAGTGTGTGGGGCAATGGGGCAGCCTGTGGTTCAGCAGGTTTGACGCTGTGTCTGTGGTCAGAAGGTCACCAGGTCCAAATCCCAGCGTTGGCAGAGTGATGTCACCACTGGGGTCCTGAGCATAGCCCTTTTACTCCAGGGACTGTCTGACCCCGTTTTCTGAAACATGTAGGAGAAACGCATCTGCTAAATAAAATGTAAATGACGGAGTGGTGCTTCAGAGCTGAGATTGACAGGAAGGCGCCCAAGGCACGTCCTGGACGGGCCTGACGCCAGAACGATGTGCGTGAGTGGTGCCATTCGGACTGAAGACCCCCCATGCCCCGAGGTGACAGATGACTCAGCGGCACGGCGCTCCGAAGCACACGGGCGTGGCGTGTTGACCTTTAGTGCTCAGTAATGCCAGTCTGAGTCTCAGCGAGGGGAAGCGCTTAAGGGCTTAGCTCAGCTTTGTAGCTTATCGGGCCGTTTTGTCACTCAGCTTACGCCTGCCTGGCTTGCTCAAATGGGCCGCTCCACAAGAGCTGCAGCGAGTCATCAGGTGCCCCGCATGTCTCGGCAAAGCCATCGGCAGGGCGCTTCCTGGGAACCACAATTAAATCTGCTGATTTAGCGGCCGGCCCTTGTGCCGTTTTCAGGCCGGCTTATCGAGTACATGCCGATCGGCTAATCCACACTCGGCGATTAGAGAGGACCACACTATCGGGGGCCACAAACACGAGTCCCTACAATTTGGCCCCAGTGACAGAGACTAATAAACAGATAAGTGATTTTTTTCTAGGCTACGAACTAAAATCTACATATGAATTATGACTACAGTGTCATAATGCCCATGGTTATTATGATATGCGATAGTGCAGGCCACTCGCCCTCTGAATAGACTGTGAAATTATGAAGCTTTCAGACTGAGACGTCCATAATTCTCTTATTTGTGAGGAAATTCAAAGATGATGATCAGATTTTGAACAGAAGTACATCTTTAGAAGCTGTTAATGCATTTGCCAGGAATTTATTAACTGTGTTTGAGATCCCTGGGTGCCTGAACAGAAACCTCTGCTTGTGAGTCTCAGTCCTTGCCTCTGTCCCTGTCTCACTGCCTGTCCCCATCCCTGTCCCCGTCCCTGCCTTTGTCATTGCCTCTGTCTCTGTCCCTGCCTTTGTCATTGCCTCTGTCCTTGTCCCTGCCTTTGTCATTGCCTCTGTCCCTGTCTCTGTCCCTGCCTTTGTCATTGCCTCTGTCCCTGTCCCTGCCTTTGTCATTGCCTCTGTCTCTGTCTCTGTCCCTGCCTTTGTCACCGCCTCTGTCCCTGTCCCTGCCTTTGTCATTGCCTCTGTCCCTGTCTCTGTCCCTGCCTTTGTCATTGCCTCTGTCTCTGTCTCTGTCCCTGCCTTTGTCACTGCCTCTGTCCCTGTCCCCGTCCCTGCCTTTGTCATTGCCTCTGTCTCTGTACCTGCCTTTGTCATCGCCTCTGTCCCTGTCTCTGTCCCTGCCTTTGTCATTGCCTCTGTCCCTGTCTCTGTCCCTGCCTTTGTCATTGCCTCTGTCCCTGTCTCTGTCCCTGCCTTTGTCATTGCCTCTGTCCCTGTCCCCGTCCCTGCCTTTGTCCTTGCTTCTCTCCCTGCCTCGGTCCCTGTCCCGGTTTCTATCTCTATCCCCATAAGCTCCCTGTCCCAATAAGTTACCATGCTAATGCTTCCCATCACCACTGCATTCATTTGCTTTCCCATCCTGCATCGCTGTTGATACCACCAATGGGGCGGTTTGTCTTTATTTACTGCTTTTCTCCAGCACTCAGCATGTCCATACTGATCAAGCAGTACCGTTCATCCAGCTCCTGCTGAACATTCTGCTTGTTTGTTTGTTTAGTAAGTTTGCTTGTCTTCACAGGAATCTCGATTTGCCCTTCTGTCTCTGCACCATCCTTTCATCCTGCCCCTGGAAGACGAGCCATCTATAGGATTCCGGAAGGCTGCAGAAACACAGAAGTTCTCCCATCTCCAGTGGTCTCTCCCTGGGGGAAGGAAACTTGTAGTTGCAAGGCAGACTTCTGTAGCACCAACCCCACCGGCAAATCTGATTTCATACTGATCTGTCCCAAGACAGAGGCTCGGGAGGAGATTGGCTGCCACTGATCGATACGAGAGCGAGCGTGAGCGCACCATTGAGATGAGCCAGATTTTTCTCAATAACAGTTTGCCCGAGAGACGCCATTTCCAGAACCTTATTACAGAGTCGGCTTGATGTGGGGGGGAGGAAGCCGATGGGTTTATATTCCTGTAGCTACAACGAGGAGGAGGTGTCACTACAAATATAATACCACACCTGACCCTGAACCTTCCCCAGCAAGATAACTGGGGGTGGGTTAAGTTCTCTGGGGGGCCTCGACTGGCATGGCTAGGGGGAAACGATGGAGCATAAATAAGCAGCTAATCAGTGTCCCGGGTGCTGGTGGTTAGATTTGCCCGGGGGGGGGGCGCATTGCTGGGGTGGGGCCCCAAGGCTATAGCCTAGGATAGCCAATGCATTAATCCACCTCTGATGTTAGCCTGAGGACAGGCGCTATGGCCACTCACTTCTGATGCAGAAATAAACCCTGATGTGGGACCTTTTTAAGTTTGCCCCCCCCCCCAAACTTCTAAAAGAATGATTAGAAGGTCTGGGAAAAAAAGTGCAGTGTAATATTATTAATATCAACTCAGATGTGTAGCATTTATGCAAATGAAATAGTTCCCAAGCTTATTTATATTCAGCTGCAAGACACGGATATCTACTCGAAAAAAATCCTTTCAGATGAAGGTTACTGCATCATAATCACGTCCATTAACCCGAGAAGCATAAGAGAAAGCAGTTACCTCCTTGTCCCCAGTTATTCTCTCCAGGGACCCGTACTTGTAGTTTTTTTTTTTTTTTAAACTTATTATAATGGGAGATTTACTGCTTGTGGTTTTGTCAATGTGGCCCTGTCCTGTCAGAGACTGTCATGCCTGTGCGCTGATTTGGAAGGAGATAACTGCTTACCGCTGCCGTTAGCATCGTGGGCCCCAGACGCGACAGCCTCAGACAGAGAAAGCCTCGCAGTGCTCCCTGCATTCGCGTCAGTATCTGGGTCAAACTCAGTGCCTCCTCTATCACACCCTCAGCCAATTACAGAGCAGACGACCTTAAAAAATGATCGTTCAAAAGGCACCCTATCCTCTCTCAGTTGCGATTTATCACGAGTAAATATGGTGGTAAAAAGAGCTCATTGTTTGCATTGTCCGCAGCGGTTTGGGAGTGAAATGCGGAGTGATAATCTAGTATAATGATGAATTTGCATAATGCTGATTTGCATTTGAAAAGAGCATCGTTTGCGAGCCACCGGGACAGGTCAAACCTGCGGCAAGCTTCGGATTTCGTGCACGGCTTGGCCATTTAAGCGTCATTGGTTTTGTTGCCGATTTTTTATATTTTTGTGAAACCGGGACAGTAGCTATTGTTATGAATAACAGGCGAAGCGAGAGAGGATGGGTATTTATGTTACGTGTCATTTACCCTACAGACATGTTTGGCCACATAAAGTTTTGCCAGGGAAGTGGGTTTCAGGTCTGTGTTACTGTGGCTTAACAATGGTGTCTAGCTGCTGTGCTAAATAACAGTCAAAACGTGCAGCTTCCCCCCCTCTAACACCCCCTAAAAAGTTACAGCCACAGGCTCTGTAGCTGTGATCCTCATTGGACTTCATTTCCAGAGGCCCAGATCGCCTAACCACACAATGCTGTAGGTGCATATCCAGCCAGGCCAGCTCAGCCTATGCACAGTAGACAGCACTGCTGGTTTTCCAGCCTTCCTTTACCTGTCAGTCAGGTGTGAAGCCCCTGACCAATCAGAATCAATAATCATTAAACTAACTACCTGGGAGGACTGAAAACAAGGCCTGGATTTGGAATCGAGGTCCAGATTTGAAGAACTCTGCACTAGGGGGTGGATAGGGTAGGGCATAACACCCAGGGCGGCCCTCGATGTCCAGGTGTACAGAGGCATGAGTATGGTGATTAAGTGGCCTTTTGGAAGGACGAGACACCGATTTCAGAAAGGAAACATGATCCTTTATGGGGAGCTAAGGTTCTCTCTGTTACGGACTCGGGACATAATGCAGGCAGGAAAAGGTGTGATGATCCATTTGTGGCTTTAAGAGACAACAGGTTTAATCGAGGGAACTGAACACACTGGGAACCAATCACAAAAATAACAGGACCACGAGGGGTCAAAACAAAAACAAGAAAAAAAAACACTGATTAACAAATTAAAGAAACCATGACTAAACGCAGGACTAGGGAGACTAAGAAGCACAACATGAGCACAGACACATAATATAATGACTAACTGGAGAACAGAGCAGAAGCAGGTACTTCAATACACACAAGGCTAACAAGACAAGGCAGGACAGGTGAAAACAATCATGATGCACAGGAAAACAGGAGGATCCAATTAACTTAATCATGGAACTTAGAGATTAACAGGGAAACTAGGAAACAGAATCTAACGCTAGGAATATAATAATACAAGTAATGCATAATCAATGGCACAAAGCAAGAACCAGAACAGAACACAAACTGCAAACTAGTAACAAGAAAATGAATAGAAAAGAAACACTGAGGAACAAAGTCTAATTAATACAAATAAACAGAGGAGGCTGGCCTCAAACTCATGACTAAGGGATATAGGGCCACGCGCTCAGCCCATAGCCCCATGCGGCGGTCCCCATAGGGCCACGAGCTCAGCCCATAGCGCCACGCGGCGGTCCCCATAGGGCCACAAGCTCAGCCCATAGCGCCACGCGCCGGTCCCCATAGGGCCACGAGCTCAGCCCATAGCGCCACGCGCCGGTCCCCATAGGGCCACGAGCTCAGCCCATAGCGCCATGCGGCAGTCCAGGGAACTGGGGAAACACACTAAGGACTTGAAGGACAGCATGGAGGAGGACAGACTGGCCAGCAACACCTCCTGGCAAAATGGGGAGGAGACACGAAAGGGAGGGGTGGACAGGTGCCGACCCTGAGGTCTCTCGCACTCCAGCGTGCTCTTAGCAGACTCATCGCGAAGCGGCGCTGCACAAATCGCAATTAATTTTCAATACACAAAAGCGCGTCACTCAGCTGCTGCAGACGTGTAAGACCGCCGTCGCCTTAATTACTCAGATGTCGCCTTTCTGTGTTTCACTTTAATTATTCTGACCCACTGCCACTTTCTTTGCCCATTTTCTGTAGACAGAAAAGAGAAGAATGGTCACATGCCATGCAAATTCTGTCGCATTGCCGCCATTGTGTGCCATTTTGCCGCTGTTTCAGAAAATTACTTGTTGCAGCCTTAATTGCGATGGATAGCAGAAGCACTTCTTGTAATCATAGTAATTCACAATTTTAATTAGTGGAAACCAGTCCCTTTACTCTTAAAAGTGTGCGCTATAGTTAATTATCCCTACATTGCCTCTTGGAAGTTGTCGAGCACCTAATGTGGCTCTGCAAATGACAGATTTTTACTATGGCATCTTTGTTTAATGAAAATCGTTAAAAGAAAGAATTTGTCCAAATTCTGCATGATTTTTTTTTAAAGGATCTGGCACACGTGAGAAAACAAAATTAGCTAAATAAAAAGCGCTACAGGTGAGTAGACAAGGGAACCATAGAATTACTCAGCTCAGTCAATGAGGAGTGTGAAATCAAGCACGTGCCTCTCAGTGTTCATGTTGATGTAAGACAGCATGTTATGCCCTGTCTGAAAGACGTGCTGTTTGACGAGGGTTATAAAAGCAGTGGAGACCCCTGATTAACCTACAAATGTTGCTGATTAAGGTAGCATTATCTAGATGTGGATGTCATTTTCCCAGAGAGAAACAATAAGAGTTAAGATGTTCAAAAGTACTCCACATCCAGTGATCTGCAGGCTTGCCTTTTTCACCGTGAAATCCGTGTTTGTACTTGATATATATCAACAGCATCATTAAGTCTCCAAGAAGGAAACCTCAGCCCTAAATAAGAACATTGCTGCTCATCGTAAGGTTGCAGTTATGTAGGCCTGTAGGTTTCTGAAGGAATGTTCTGGATGAGAGATGCTTCGGCAAAAAGTGCCACGCTCAAAAACTGCTTGGAAGGAAACTAATGTTCGCTTCTACCAAAATAACCTTGTCATAATTGTGGAGCGTGGTAGAGTGTGTAAAGATCTGGGGCGATTTCCCCGATGCCTGTGAACCCCGGTCTTACCTTACCTTGTTATAGATGTGCCAGGTGCTTGTCATGAGCAGCATCTCTAGTTTTCAACCCATTATGCTATTTGCAGTGTGAGCGAGTTTTGAAACCCAAGGGTTTTAAGCGGAAAGCTGTAGCCGTGAGCTCAGCCGCTTGAAAGGCTGCCTGGCCTGCTGCTTCATTAAGGGTCGAGCTTGTGAGCTCTGCTCGGACCCCTGTGTGTCTACACTGGTCTACACTGAACTTCCTACATGTCGATCATTGTTCGGGTCTCTCCTATAACCCCATTTACCTCATTTAAAAGCGCACAGGCTCTCCTTTTCGCAAAGTAGATGGCATCTGCCTTGCTACCAGATTTACACTGGAAATGTATTCTGTAAATTACAGGTTTTTTGCTATATAAAATATTAGACAGTGAGGGAAATTAACCAAATTAATAGAAAATTAGAAAAAAACAAAGAAAAAGGAGAAAAAATGTCCACTGAGTGCTGTGTCATGTACTCAAAACTGTCATGACATCCGTGTGCTTAACATGCCACGGGACACACTTATGGGTTAATGACATGTCCCATGTCCTACAAATGCGCATCATGTAACCTAAAGAATGGTTTGTCTCTTTAGTCCCCACAAAGATATAAGTACCAGATGCCCTCCCTGAATCTTTGGTTTGCTCGACTTCCCTGAAAATCCTGACAATGCAGGCAGACATAATGTCGATCGAGATTTCTCACAAGAACGATCCAAAACTAGAGGCGTTTTGCAACCCTGGGAGGAGTTTCTTTCCAACTTTGTACCTCAGTTTAAACTGTGCATGCTTGAATATTATAGGGAATTGGGACACCAGAGCAGCCAATCAGCTGCCAGTCCTCTTCTGTCCAATGAGCATCGATTTCCTTTCTTCATGATCTCGAATGGCTGTCGTGTGATCTGACATTGTTTTGCAAGAAATTTTCTGTTCATAAAGGGTCAGATTGAATAATTGTACAGGCAAACAAGTCAGAATATTGTACCTTTCGAAAGTAAATGGTAAACTTCTTTGGTGCTGTAAACATCTTGATAATTTGTGATTTTGTTATTGATCCTGGGTTGACAGCTTTTATTAATTCTATTTTATTGATCAAATCAAATCCAACAGGCAACGCAACAGTGATGCTGTGATATATTACCACTGGCAGCCAGTTATTGCCGTATCCGACATGAATTCACCGTAATGTTTTTCCCCTATTTTCAGTCGTTCTTGGAAAATAACACTGTACATAACAAGCTTGTGAGCTGGATGGTAGGCCATGCCATTACACTTTCTCCACATCTTCTGCAAACATCTTGACCCCCTGGGCTTTAGCTTTGCGGCTCTTTTTTCCCCGTTGTTTTTCTGTTCATATTGAACCACAGCGTCTCTGGCTGGTCCGCCCTCCAGTTTCATTGATAGCTTTCTATACAGCCAGGATAATAGTGAGACAGTCCTCAAGCCCCTTGAGATATGCAGCAGAATTCATGACTCAAGGTCTAGAATAGCACAAAGCCTTTCAGAAACGCCGTAAAACTACAGCGAGAACTATCGCTCTTAATTCGTCTCAGTTCCTCACCATTATTTTATACCAATTTTACCTGAACGCAGAAAAATGTCCTCCTGCAGAACTTCACAAATGGCTTGAAATGTACATGGAATTAAATGGAAATGAATGAAAGATCCTTAAAAATGACAACTTATGGACTAGATCAGACACCATGATGTACATTTAGAAGGGTTTTAAAGGGAATATATTCTTCAGAAAATGGCCAGACTCTTTGGAACCGCTATCTGCATATAGTTCCATTACGATGCATTATTTGCATCCTGCATTACTAGCTGGATAATAGAGGTTATACTCAGTATACAATGACATTTTCTTTTTTTTTTTAATACATGTTATGTAGAGATAACACATTGGCCATTATATAATGTTGAATGCAGTATTTCTTGAGCACAATAGCAACATTTGTTGCCAGAAAGGAACTGTGTTCAGATTTTTATATATTTGGGTTTCTGGTGAACTTGAAGATGGGTTTTAGAGGAACGGAGAAGGTTATCACACTGACAAAATGGTGGGCGGGTGTTGTAATGGGTACATTGTAACCGATGGATCGTTAGCGGTGCCATTTTGCCTGGGGATGCTTGAAAGTCCTGGTGACCTTCTCCTGTCACGGAGACACTGACATTCTCATCCGCCGCTATCCCACTTTACCTGCATTAAACGCTTTTGCTTCATGTGCAAGTTGTCAGTTATGTTCCACTGCAGACACTTGGGAAAATCCTTGTTTGATCTGCAATCTGTGAAGGGCAGCACATCGCTTCAGGTAATTTCAGCTTCTACAGATCATGGAGGCTTCACCGATTCAAGACACTGATCATTGTCCTCTGCTGGAACATTCTGCCAATGACCTTTAACCTACTTTCCTTATTACCTTTAACAAGCAAGATTTCTCTTGGATCTCACTATGTGTGTGTGTGTGTGTATTATGTTAATATTACATTGTGGCATCCAAATGCCCCCCACAGTGTAATAAAAACCTATTATTTTGACATTGTGGGGACCATTTTTCAGGTCATCACAAAGATTTATGAATGCAATCAAAAAAACTAAAATGCCAAAAGTCTCATATTTAGTTTGGTTAGTTATGGTTAAGGTTAGGGCTGGGTAGGGGGTAAGGACATGTTGGGATTAGAGTTTTCCCCATAGAAATGAATGGAGAGTCCCCACAAAGATATAATTACAAACCTGTGTGTGTGTCCTGTCCAGGGTGTAACCCATCTTTAGGCCTTATGCTGCCTCAGCTGCAGACCCCCCCCATTTAAAGATGGATGGAATTAGGAAGTATTATGTAAGTATTAGCAGTAGCATAGGATACTGGGTTTGGGTGAGCGCTTGTGTTTCCATGACAATTGATCAATTGTCCCACACCCGGGGCTAACCCAGTTAACGAGACGTAGCTGTAGAGTAACTGTCTTGTAGGGTGGGTGTGGGGGAGAGATGGGGGGTGGGGCTTTTTTCACGGGTGTAGTCGTTCTGTTGCTGTGCTCGCTGTCCTTGTTTAAAGGCTTAAAGTCACCTTTTCCTTTGTTTCACGTTTCCTTTTCTTAAAGGCTTCCCATATCTCATCTCGAGCGGTACACATTCCCCTCATAGCGTTCCACCCAATTCCTGTGTCAGCGCATTCATCCTCATCGCCACCTTCATCACCGCACTGTGCAAGCGGTCGCCTAAACGCGGCCCTGGCCGCTCAGTGCTCGGGCTTTTCGTTCTGGCTCAGACGCCATACTGCCAGCAATAACTCATGCTCCCCCACCAAGGACGAGTGCGCTGTCTCTGTCCAAGCAAAGCCACAAACACCAATATTTCCATTTCCATCTGGAAATGGCCAGAAAAAACGGCAGACGCCCACTGTCAGCAGAAACTGGGAACGGTTCTCTGTTCCAGTGTGGAAACGTGTTTGTGTGTGTGTGTGTGTGTGTGTCTGTGTGTGTGTGTGTGTGCATGTGAGGTATTTCCGTATGTAGAGGTACTTCAGCAGGGGTAAGTTTGTCCTTCCCCCGCCCACCCCAGATGTTTCAAAAGCTAAAGATACAAGAAGATCATACATATCTAGCTGGTTAGCAGAACATCCTGCTTCAGCATCTCCCAAGTAAAGATCACATTTATTTCATATTTAGTATATCAATCGTGTGTGGCCAACAGGGGGCCCCACACAAATGTGTGGTTTGAATGGTGGCAAACACCACCACTGGTTAGGGGAAAATATCAATGTGCAGGAAGGCAGCGGGCGGACTCCGTTATCTCTGCGCGGTATGGCGGGATTCCCTCTGCGCGGTATGGCGGGATTCCCTCTGCGCGGTATGGCGGGATTCCCTCTGCGTGGTATGGCGGGATTCCCTCTGCGAGACGGCCTAAAGAATGCTGATAGCAGCGCATGCGAGGAAGTCAGCTATGCTTCCCATCATGGCGCAGCTAATAAACAGAGTTGCATAGTGCTGCAGTTGCAGTGGCCGAAATCCCTCCCTGCTGTCAAGGACTTGCGATGGGTGACCTTCTGAAATCCCCTAAGAGGCACCAGGTGGCACTGGGTGGCTCCCTTTCATGACGTGTTGGGAACCGGAACATCCCATGCATAAAAATTATCTAAAAACAATACGCTGGTGATTAGACGAATAAAAGATGGTTGCCAGCGGCAACAGAGTTATGCAATGGTCTGAGCAGGATAAGCAACTCTCAGAAACTGAACTTTTCATGCAAATTTCACTGCAACAATCCCCCAGATATGAGAGGTCACGTGTGGGTGTGGGTTTCACACACAATATATTCCGTCAGTTAGAGATGGCGATAAAATGGGTACGCTGGCTATAAAACGCAACCGGCATGCCGGTGGAATGTACAAACACTCAATGGACCATGGATCTACCAGAGGGCATCACCCTCCACGATCTCCACCCCTGCATCACTTCCATTAAACGCACCTATCGAGCTCCCCTTAAGGATCTATGCTGTAACCATGGTGATTAATGAGCACTTGTAAGCTGATCTGGTGCTCGCCAGGCACGCAGACCTCACCCTTTTACCACTGTCTGAGTGCAAGACGCACTAATGTACTCGAGGTCCTTCAGAAAACCGCGACGCTGCAATGCTGCACGCTGGGGAAATCGCATTAGGAAAGGCGCTATATGCTGCTACACCGAACTGGAGGCTGTCCTCGACTGCGTCTCCCCCGGCGCCGGCCGCTGGAGGAAGCATGCCTGCATCCTGGGTCTGGGTAGAAGATTATCTCATCAATTAAAAAGGGGCGGAGATGCATTGAATGTGTCAGGCACCTGATGTTCAAAATGCAGCTGTTTTCCCCTCAGAGTAAATCCCATGATTACTTCAGGAAAGACTTAGTGATGAGTTACTCATAAGGATTAAGTTCTGTGGACATAGGTCTTAACAGAATTATAACATCTGATTGAATTTATGGCCTGTTTACCCATAATGCTACGGGCTGGTTTGGGTTTTCATGTTGCTATTTATGTCGCTTCAGCATCAGGAAAATCAATCAATCTTCAGATCGATGTGTGGCAGAGTTATCAGTCATGAAGCACTAATTTTCCTCCGGCACTTCTTTGAGTCACTGTTGTGCCAGGGTTGCTGAAGAGTTAATGATATTTCTTTGTTTAGGACCAAGATATGGACTATTTGAAGGATGGCTCCTGTCTGCCATATCCCATCATGCACTGCCAGCCAATGGTAGAGCTAGGCAAGCCAAAACTAGCCAAGCTGATTGACTAGTTCGAGCGCTCAACGGTTTTTCCTGCAGATTTGCAGGCCGCTGTTGTCAGCTCAATGTCAGACCGGTGTCTGAAAGAAGGTCGCTCATTTCGACTCGTTTGAAAACTTGTCAAGGTTTTTCGACTGTAAACTGTGCACCTCTCTGACATCATGCTCGGCGTTAGAGAAGGTTTTGCTGCGTGGGATTGGCTCGAGAGCGACAGAGAAATTGTCAAAGAGGCTTTTTTGGGAAAAGACTATACTTCTAAACTTAATCAAAATAAATCAAGCTACTGCCAGTGTCCTTTTAAAACTTTTCTATTCAGAAATTTAAAAAGAACTTTCTATTTAAAATGAACTTTCTATTTCCATACTCTGTTTAAAACATATTTTTATGCATAATACAATATTTAAAACCAAAATAGTTGCACCTGTTTAAGTTCATTTCTCATCCATTATTTATCATACTCATCCTGAAATATCTATGTGTGTGTGTGTGTGTGTGTGTGTGTAAAATGTGTAAAATGAATACTGTTACTGAAAATTCAGCCAGTTGGTTCCAGTATAAAGTATCACTTTTACTATAAAAATACAACTCAGCACAAAGCCAGGTAATGATGTTTTAATCTTTTATAGAAAAACAGAATCTAGCGTTTCGAAATTTTGTAGGCTTCATGCCATCTGTTTCAGTGCTATTATTGCCTTTCATTTGCATGCTTTACAATGACGGATATCGATTGTGACTCGCTCACTGTTCAGCACGTCAGAACTCTCACATCCAGCTAGGATGAACACACACTAATGCCTTCTGAACCGAGAATTACAGGATGCGCTCAGACTCATCACGAAGTCTTTACTGACCATCAGATATTTTCTTATGCAGAGTGCTCTGAAGTACCATAGACCATAATGCAATTTATAAAAGTGCCTTTGTAAAACACTGCACAATCACCATCGACACTAATATGAAATATGTAAGTGTTCCTTAATGGCTTAGTGGTTGTCAGCACTTTGCTGGTTTCTAATGTATCTACTAGATCTATGGCCTGGGTCGTGAGTGGAGAGAGGCTGGAAAAGTGTCTTTAAGAAGTAATAGTTCAGCCAGAGTACACAGTGAGTACCACGCGATGCGGAAGGAGGGGAGTCACTCACCCGGACAGAAGTGGGACCTTATGGAGGGGAGGGTCCTGTGGTGCTACACTTACCATAAGCTATGTGTAAGACTTAGGAATCTGCATCATTAAGCTGCGCTTAGCCAAGGCAGGACTCAGGACCAGCCGGAGTGTATCCCGCCCAGAAGTTTCTGAGAATCTTACTCAGCATTTATTACACAGTCGGATTAAGAATACAATCTGGTCTTAATACAAGACTAATATCTCTGTGAGAATGTATGTACCTCTATATCTCCATAGTGAAGATTTATCTTCATAGCAGAGGAGATGGTTGACCTCCATTTTAATTCTGTGTCTGATTTCCATATCATTTGAATTAATTGTGCTTATATTGATTTCGGAGACCATAAGACATACATTCAAATTTTTATTGAAGTTTCCTCCCCATTCCGTAGGTGCGTCACCTAGCTCTGCATCCAGGATCCGTGTAGCTCCAGCGACACACAGACCGCGTCGCCATGGGGATTGCGCACAAAGGAGTAGCTAATACTTTGATACTTACACTCCGGATTTCCCAAGGTGCCCAATAAAACAGCAGGTAGAATTCTGTTTATTTACATCTTTAAAAATATAATACATAGTTCAAGAATTCCCAATAGAATGTAACTAAGGAAAGACACCTGTATGTTTATGATCCTGGCAATGGGCACCAGGGGGCGCTAGGCCTTACATGACTGTTTTATTTTCCCAACCCCAGGGACAGCTACTGTAGTCCATCACTTGTGCTTGTGTTACAGTATAAATAGGTCAACAAGTTATCAAGTAGGTCATGTTTATGCCTGTTATTCCTTCCTCTGTTAAGAGGGCAAATAGTTAAATGCCAGAACCCTACTGAGCATCTACTAAACTATAGCTAGCTGTAATGTGTTCAGCATTTCTTTTGTCATAAAGTGAAACAATGCAATATAACCTTAATTATGTTGGTAGGAAGGCACAGAAGTGTAAAAAAAAAAGAATGTGGGCAAACTCCATGACCTGCATATTTTGGTTTCGAAATTCGACCTGTGACATGCTGGCAGAAGTAGCACAGACCAGATGCTAAGACCTACTTGGAGTAAAAATGTCCCAAAAAAGGGTCAACAAGTCTGTCTGTTGGTGCAGGTGTAAGGCAGAGAAGCCCGTGTTTGGGCAGAGAAGGGCGGAGGAATCGTAAGTAGAGAAGTCCATGGAGCAGAAGGACTATTCGTAATGAACCAAGCCTGAGAATTCAATCTTCCCAGAGGTAACTATCGATCAACATTGTTTTTAGGTTGGCACTATCGCCAAAGCAGCGGCCATTATTGGCCTGCACAAGCAACACTGGAGATGGCAGATTCCATGGGAGGAGGGGCGGGGGTTAGAGGTAAAAACTGGGTCTCTGACAGAAAGTGATTTTTGTTGCTTGTCAATGGGCACTTAACCTGATACGTATAAATAAAGTGTCAAGCGACATTAATGGATTAAGTGATAAATGCTGAGTTATGTAGGTAACCTTGGATATAAAACCATTTTGCTAAGCAGTGCAATTAATTCATCGTCACAAGGACAAAACAAACATCTTAATCTCTGAACATAATGGCTGTAATATCCCCCCATAGCTGAAGGTTTTCCTAATGCTACTCTTAGCGCTGGTCAGCCCAGATAGCTCCGGAAGCTAACTTGGGCTCATCACATGAAGAATCACGTCATGACAGCAAAATGTTGTACAGTAGGACGTCACTGGTAGCGTTGGAAACAGGATCCTGTGGTGGAGCTTGAGCCAAGCCTGAAACACGTGTTTGGCAGGTTAATTAGCTAATCAGGGTAGGTAAGCTAGGAGGTCTAATTAACTGTATTAGCTCCAGGTGTTACCGAATTATGAAATCTTTGTAATTATTTCAGATTGATCTGAAATACCCAGTATTGCCCGATTACACTGTGTTACATATAACTTTAGGCAGAGTTTCTGGGTCCAGTCCTTGGGGGCCTCAGGCAGTCCGGCCTGCCTCCCAGCACACCAGAACCAAGCAATCAAGCATTCAAGATCACCGAATACCTGGATCAGCTGTGCTGAAAGCTGGGAGGGAACAAAAATGTGGACCATCTGGGGGTCTGCAAGGACTGTGCTGAGGAACCCTCCCAACATATTCCTCAGACTTCATCTGCACAACTCACTCTCTCAGGGGCCTGGAGTCACGTCTGATTCATGCCAGGCTGCTACCGGGCCGCCCGCTGCTGCATGTTCTGTCTGCCTTGGGGTGTCCCACTGTGTATCAGCCGATTTGCATCTCGGACGCTGAGACGCTGGCGGAGGTGCTGAAGCAGTCGGTGTGGCCCGATGTGAACAGCGAATGGCAGCCCTGAGTCGGCGTGGACCTGATGCGCAGTGCTCTGTCACCCCCACGAAAAGGAAGCAGGCGTCACTGCACAGGGCCACACCCCCCCGGATTGATCGAGAACTCCAAGGCACTGGGGTGTAACCCCCCCCCCTCCCAAATAGCTCTGCAGAAATGTATCGCAGTGCCAGCATGTGCTGAGGATCAATGGCAACACTGGGGATTACCCTCTGAGTGTCATCATCCATCTACGGGGGGAAGGAGAGGAGCTGCAGAATTAGGCCAGTACTGTGTTGAGCAGGCCAGCTGTCCTGTGTCCCCCAAGTGTTTCAGGCGAAGCTGGGGCCTTCAGAACCCTTAACGGCACGGCCAGCAAAGGGAGGTGTTCTGGAACCTTCTCCCATGCTTCATATTCCCCTCAGCCTGGGGGGTGTGGAACAGCAGGGGGTTCCAGCTAAAGAGGGTGCCAGTATGCTAGTACAGCCCCCCCCCCCACGCACCCCGCCTCCGCCTCCCTATATCGGCTGTCCAGGGTTTGCTTGGCAAGAGCTGGTTCACAAAATAGAGCTTCTGCATAACTGATGTGTCTGGTCTTAACACAGAGGCTTTATTCAAATGCATCTGCATTTACTCGCAGTTAGAAAATAGGCTTCAGAGAAGCGGGCCAGGCACCTGTCCTGGGCTGAGCCCTGCCTCATTATTCAGAGATGAAAATGGGCTCGCTGTCGACAATGTGCAATTTTTTACATGTTTTTCTCCTAATGATCTTTTCCTTGTTAATGATATAAAAAGATGTGAATTCTCCCATTTAGTTTCCATTTGTAATCATCGCTCTGGACTCTGGAGTTGTAGTAATTGCTCATTTTTCTGCTTCAATGGGCAGATGTAAGAAAGTGTTTACGGAGTATCTTATTAGAGCGCCCGTTTCGGGTTTGGCCGCATGCTAATACGTGTCGTCTGTACCTGTCAACCCACACGGACTCCTGCACTGACTCCTCTGCTCTCTCAATTCCCCTGCGGATTTCCTCCAGGGGAATCTGACTTATTACACAAAAAGATCCCAGCGAAACACGCTTTTTAATATTCAGGTGTGACAGCAGCAGACGGCGACGGCGTCCCGGCCCGTGGTCAGCAGGGGTCTGTCGGTTTCAGGTCGGACACGGAGGTTGTCCGGTGCCACCTGCGCCGGCTGGCTGCACTCAGGCTGAAAGATCATCAATTTCAAAGAAACCACAGCTACTGCGTTTAAAGTACAGAACCACACAATTGTCTAAATTAAAGGAAGTGGACTTTGCTGACCAAAAAAAGCACGGTTCAAATAAGGCTATCAAGCATTTTTAATTTGTTTACATATAACAATGCACGGTATTTTTTATATGTTCACTACTGGACAGTGTTTTCTCTTGTCTGATTATGGCCATATTCATACCAAAAACACACTTAACATGTAAGGTACTCAAGGGAAAAGACTGCAGGAAAATATACAACTTTTTACATGAATTTCACATTTTATCATATGTGGTATCATATGATTATATAGGAAATGCATGGTTGTTTTTTTAATAAAGTTTTGTGTTCCTTTTATATTTTTCTAATGAAAGACATATGATCTTCCACATTCAGTTGGTTTAATTAGACATGAGAAAATTCAGTAAGATTAACTGAACTGTATTATGTTCTCAGAACACAAAGTGAATACACCGACTGAAAAAGGATGTTTCCACTTCTGAATACTCATTCTACTTGTGTGCAACCACTGTCCACAATTCAATTGAGTTCATTCAAAGAATTATGCTTAAAAACTAATACTGACAAAATGCCCATTCAATATCAATTGTACATCAATGTAAATATAACAATTGATACTTTATTGATCCCCATGGGGATCAATTTTCTTTTCACCTCCCCTAGCTTGTTCTTTGTATGTGAGAGCAAGCTAGCTGTGAATGGCAGCCACCCATAGTGGCCCCCGGGGGTTAGGAGCCTCGCTGAAGGGCCCACAGTTGTGCTGAGGCTGGACTCAAACCACTGACCCTCTGCTCAGTGGCATGGAGGCTTACGGGCCATACACTCAACTTAAACAGATTGCAAAAAAAAATATTTTTATTTTGTTTAACAAAAAATATTTTAATATGTATTTTACATGAGTCAAGGCCATATATGACTAATGACACATACGTTTAATATGGATTTTATGCGAATGTAGGACTTAAATGTTTCACAATACACTATATGTATGTATTTTATATGAATATACCTGTATATGTATGTGTATTTTGAATGTCATACAAAGAGCGTTTATGAATTGAGTACAACACATAGTTGTCATATGTTATTTTAAAAAATGTGGGCGAAGTCTGTGAACTTTGCGGGAGACTGCAAGAGCAGCAGTGTTAGAATGTCTGAGGGTTTTCCTCATTAAAATAGCTGAGTTACCCAGTACGAGCAAACAAATGTTGCAGCAACATACAGCCAGAATCTCATCATCATCTTCATTATTATTGAAATGCCTTTATTGTCATTGTATATACAAGGAAACTCTACCAATGCTACATATTTTATAAAATAAAAACATAAACAGTGGTACCTCGGTTCTCGAACTTAATCCGTTCCGGACTCCGGATCGAATCCTAAAAAGTTCGAGTTCTGATCGAATTTTTCCCATAAGAAAAAATGGAAAACCAATTAATTGGTTTATCCAAACGATAAAGATCTTATCCCAACATTACCCTTGTCCTGCCCCGATCGTCCGCTGCTTCCGTGTGCCACGCCCCCTCGTTAACCTCGCGTGGGATCCCCATGTGATCAGCTGTTTCTGGTTGTTGTCATTAGTCCTCTATATTAAGTCAGTTTGTTTGCCCAGTCCGGTTATTGGGTGTGTTCGACTTGCTTACAGCGCTGGCTTAAAGCAACGCATTCTGATCCTGACGCAATGCATTATGGTTAGATGCATTGTGGCCTCTCACCCGGCTGCACAAACTGGAACCGCCACCGTGACGATACACCTTTGCCCTTATTGGCTGAAGAGTTTAGTTACACGCATGACGTTTGTATTCCAGGCAGTTCCGATGCGTAATCTGCTATTTCTCCCGAATATCACCTAAAGCAGTGAGAACAGGTTTTCAGTTAATTTACCTGGTAAAATAAAGTTTAAATAAATGACATAAATGCTCTAATAGTACACGTAAGTTAGTGGTTTAATTATTGTTAGTTACTGTAATGTTGCGCTGCTTTATTTGGTTAATCGTCCAGTCTGTGAAGAAGGCATTCAAGTAAGAATTGCATTGTAGTATGACTCATTTCCAGGCGCGTACAATTTATATTAGGTCAGCGTTCACGGTTCGACTTCTGATATTCAGATCGAGTTCTAGGTCAAACTGGTTTGTTCGACTTTCAAGAAATTCGAGTTCTAGTGAGTTTGAGAACCGAGGTACCACTGTATTACTATATAAAATAAAAACATATATTAATAATAGAATATAGATATGTATAGCTGTAATTTAGCTATGTTAAGTTTAACAGTGTTAAAAATGAACAGCTGGCATATGGATATAAAAAGAGAGCGGCTCTGTTAGTCAGTGGCGGTGTATTAGACGGTACGATTCAGAATGCAGTCCAGGGAGAGTTTGTGTTGTGTTATAGCACGGTGACCTCTGGGTCGAGATGTATAGGGAAAGTCGGTAGGTTTTTTTTGGGGGGGGGGGCAGTTGAGTTTGTGGGGGTATGGTGACTCACGTATTTGGTGGGGTGATGTTGTTGTTATTGTGTGCTGGCAGGTCGATGCTGAGCCCCAGGGACCATTGCATGACATCCTTCCAGAAGGTTCCCTCATATCTCCATGTCTTCTGGCTGCACAGCACATTCACTGGCAGTATATCAGTTCGATAATCATATTTCACTATTTTGCGCACCAAACTGGAGAACGTTTCAAAGCCTGGCTGAAAGAACGCTCTCCTGCTTCTCAAATTAATTCGGAATGTTTCTGTTCTCTTCTGGCTTTTTAAAGGACGTGGTAACCCTGGACTCTGGGAGGCTGCTCGCTGTGCACCACTGAATACACAGACCGCTTGAAGAGACATTTTCCTTTGAATGGGAAGCAGCAGCTTTCACACGTCCAAGCCGACTGTCTATGTCAGTTGTGACAAATGGCTGATTTCTAAAGCGATTTTTCTTATTTTAGAGGAAACCTGTTATTCAATACTTTTACTTGATATTTATTATAGCCCTCAGACTGCACATAAGCCCCAGCTCTCGATGGCTGAACATCGTGGCAGCATTAAGTCATCGCAGTATGGAACATTTATTTGTAGGGCTTTGAAACGGACCTCGTCCCAGGGGGAGGGGTGTCACATGACCAGAACCGTTACACTCGTTCTTCCTTCTTTCTCTCATCCCCAACCAACCTGAAACACCCCCCCGAAGCCCACAACAGCCAAGAGAAGCAAAGACAAATGGAGTAATCAGGCACCAGGATCTGCTGAGGAGTCGTGTTTCTGCACTAATCTCCGTGTCGCCCGACCCTGAGTTCCCTGTAACAGGCAGGCCTGAGGCCAACAATGTCCTATTAATAAACATTTCACCACACTTGATGTGATTTGCGTGTTGTTTCAGCGACGCCCAATATCGGAGCCATTTACCTTGTCAGGTGCATCTGGCTCTGTGTTAAGGAGCTTAAGAGCTTAATTTGGCATGAGCTTGAACTGCACATGACAGCAGAATCTACACTGAGACAAGATGCTAGTCAGCAGAAGTCTCTGTAAGGCTTTTGCTAACCTGCTCATGTGAGCTAAATCGAGCTAATAGTGAGCAAATAGTGAACTAATAATTGGGATATTGCAAGGTACTAGTGAGCTGACGGGCAGCTTTTAGCGAGCTAATGGGTTTTCGCACTTTTTGATGCTCAATAAAAACCTCACAACGCCTTGACACCCATCAAAAGTATTTTATTCATGGTCGTTTTTCAAACATTGGTTAGTATAAAATTTGACGAGTGAAATGGCCGGCGACTCATTGCCATTGTGATAGTCGGCGGTCCACGTACAAGCAAACCCTAACTCACCCCTAATGGCCCACCTCATTGAAGCACTTCAGTTATTGAAAGTCATGTCAGTCCTGTAGTTTAGCACTTTGTATTCAAAAATGCATAGATTTTTCTGTCCCAGAGCGAGTTATGGCACCGTTAGCCAGACAGACTGATGGTAGTGGCTATCAATGATCCCAGGGAAACAGGTCATGATGTCACTCGCAGAGCTAAAATGGACTTTAGAGAGAACTTTGGTGCTGGTCGGAGCTGCAGATATTTCAGTGAGGATTCTGCTGTCTGAAAGCCAGCAGCATGAAGGTTTACCTGGGGATCTGCTGGCAAGCAGCCGCACGCAGGGCGCCGCCAATCACACGGGCGGTAACGAAGCACGGCCCGGGTGACAGCACGGGGCCCCATCTTCAGAAGCCCCTAACGACAGACTGTCACCGAGTAAAGCCATCCACCTGCATGACCGGCATTTCCCCCCCGAGCTGTCTGAGCGACGAATCCTCATACAGCTGTTAAAACTGGATCAAAAAGGCTTGTTTCCCAAGATCTCAAGCCATCAAAGTCCATTATTTATGAATTCGTCAAATTGTGTTTGATAAGCCAGAAACAGCTCATGTGGTTGATATTTTTGGACCAAGTGCTTTGACACGGATAAAGTCATATGTCACCCCATCAAAGCACCCAGCTTTTAATTTTGTCTAATCTTTAAATGAATCTCACCATCCCCGCCAGCTCATCCCTCTGAAATATGCCAATACCGCGCCACGATTGCCGTTAATTATACACGGAAGCGACAGCGGCTTTCCGTGCCTGTTCCGCCTGTGGCCGATCCTATGAGAGCGGGATGTGCACAATGTACACACGGCCCTGCACACAAACACGCACGGATTACTCTGCTAGTCTCCGTCATTGCTCACTGTCTGCAGCCGCATCACCGTGAGCGACGGGCACGCGGCGAGACTCCCAGCTTTGTGGGGATCACACACATCAGCTCCTAATAAGCGTCCCCCCCCCCCTGCTCTCTTTTTTTGCATTTTGTGATGCCAGCAACACAGCGGAAGAATATAATTGGCATCATTCTGCCATGGGGGGGCGGGGGGGGGGGGGGGGGGGGTGTGGGGGGTGATGCCTGTGGCCCTTGGCAGGGGACAAGCTGCTGGTCACTCTGACATCTAGGCTGTTGGGGGGGGGGGGGCTTTGGAAAACTGAGTCGGTAACTAGACTTGAACGCAGGGCAAACAGGGAGTCCATGGTCTCTTTCTCAAGGTGGGGGGGCTGCTGTTATTCCCCTGGGAAGGGTAATTAATATGCACTAATTCATTAAGCATCAGCTGCCTGAAATGGTCAAATTCTGACTTGCATAATAAAAACAATGAGACAGAAAAGTACCGGCATGGGATGGGAATGAGAGGGACCCTGATGTTCTTAGTGATGCTGTTGTTGTTTTAATATTTTTTCTTTTTAATTTAGGTTTTAATGAGCGCCTAGTGTTTGCATGTGACCTGCATCGCCTCAATCCTCTCTGCCGCCCGTCAGTGCCCTTTCCGTGGTGCAGTCCCTCCTGAGATCATGAACGCTCCACTTTTTGATATCGACCCCTCCTCTGCTCTGACAAGGGTCCCCTGTCCAGCATCCATCTGACGGAAGCAGCTGGTGAATGGGGGCAAAGCGGGTCGCAGGGATATCCGACATGCTGCGCGTACTGCACAAACAGACCTGCCCCGTGCGTCAGCGACACACAGATTACCCTCGGGCTTAATTACGGCAGCAGACGCACCGGGAAGTCGCCCTGAATCGCCGGTGAGGGGCCGCCCGTGCTGCTTGGTCCCGCCGGAACAGAGTGGAGCAGAGCCAGGCCTGCGCTCTAATTGCATTCACGCTTCAGCACATGCTAACAAGGCCCTGATTCTCCACTGCGTCCGGTGTGGATGCTGTGTGGATGTCGTGTGGATGCCATGAAAGTGCGAACGGGAGGGGGCACATCGTTAAGCGTGTCACGCATGGGGGAGTGGAGCCGTGGCTAGAAATCACCCCGCCAACCTTCATTGTCCCAAGTCAGCCGGCCTTTTGTAAGGACAGACGGCAAGAGTCCTAACAAGTCACGGCCCCCTGGGTCAGGGAAGGGAGGGGGCATTCAACCCAGAAAAATCAGCCGTTTTCCGCTTTGTGTGACTTCGGTTTCCTGTAGATTTTCCTAAAGCTGTCAGGCACAGGTTATTACAAATAAGACAGAATCTGATTACTCCGGAAAGATGGCAGTACTGACAAGCACTCTTAATAATAGAATTGTCCCTTCAAAGTGAAGCTGTCAGGCCCCATTTACCTCAACGGCTGTGTGCTGCGTGACAAAGATGGTGCTGAGCGTATCTGTGGTTAGCTTCACGGGGCCGAACACTGTGAATCCGATCAGAGGCCGACAGAGTGCACACTAGTTTATACACACACACACACACACACACACACAAAGTGGTATCTTGTGTCAAATGTTTTCCCATAGAGTTAATGTTTTCTCAATATCATATAACATTTGTGATGGCTGTAGTAAAAATTTAACTGAAAGCCCAAAATCCATATTAGCATATGATTACAGAAAATTAAAATAATATCACATTAAAATAATATAGTTGCTAAAGTGAAAGATAATTAAGACAAAATGTAAAAGTTGTAGAAGCAGATCAGTAACAAAATTTCCTATCTATAAAAGATTATTGCTACATAAATAAGGCAGCACAGTGGGTTAGTGTTTGTGTGATAGTCAGTGTGAATGTTAGTTTGAGTGTGAGAGTTAGTGTCAGTGTGATTGTGTGAATGTTAGTATGAGAGTGTCAGTGTTAGTGCGAGTGTTAGTGTGAATGTTAGTCTTAGTGTCAGTGTGAGTGTGTGAATGTTAGTATGAGAGTGTCAGTGTTAGTGAGAGTGTTAGTGTGAATGTTAGTGTCAGTGTGAGTGTGTGAATGTTAGTATGAGAGTGTCAGTGTTAGTGCGAGTGTTAGTGTGAATGTTAGTCTTAGTGTCAGTGTGAGTGTGTGAATGTTAGTATGAGAGTGTCAGTGTTAGTGAGAGTGTTAGTGTGAATGTTAGTGTCAGTGTGTGAATGTTAGTATGAGAGTGTCAGTGTTAGTGCGAGTGTTAGTGTGAATGTTAGTCTTAGTGTCAGTGTGAGTGTGTGAATGTTAGTATGAGAGTGTCAGTGTTAGTGAGAGTGTTAGTGTGAATGTTAGTGTCAGTGTGAGTGTGTGAATGTTAGTATGAGAGTGTCAGTGTTAGTGAGAGTGTTAGTGTGAATGTTAGTGTCAGTGTTAGTGTCAGTGTGAATGTTAGTGTTAGTAAAATGTGAAGCTCTTCTGTAATTGGCCACAATTATGATGATTATGCCGAGGATCAGATCACATCCTCTGACAATCAAGGTGGTTCCACTAATAATTTTACAGCTTATATTTTGGCAATGTTTTGTGCATTTTTGTTTTTTATATTGACTCAGATGAAGATCAGATCACCATTTAGCAGCCATTCATAAGAAATCCCAATTATTCCAATGGGTTCACAAACTTTTTCTCACAAACCCTGGAACCCTCCATATTACTATGCAGGGCTCATTAAAGACCACACATAATGAAGCTATTATTTTGCAAATACACAATAGCACAGTCTATTATAAATATGCAAATGGTACAACAGCTAAATAATCGCTGCTGTGTTTAGAATGCATCCCATTAAGAAGATTAATGTCAATTTGAGCCAGGAGACACAGGGACAGTTCATTACTACTGGAGACATGTCTAGCTTAATCACGCCAAACCACAGTGGCTGAGGACACGACAAGGGGGTGGGGGGGACACCAGAAAGCTCAGGGCAGCTTCTGGGGCCTCTGCTCTGCGGCCATCCCATCCTGGGTCTTGCTAAAACCCATAACTGTGTAACAAATGGATGTTTGGGGCGAATACCGCGTCGAAGAGCCAGAGAGAGATTGGCTTTGCATGGCGACGCCCAGGTGCGACACGCTCTGCGTCACATTAATTACCTGCGGTAACGATGCCCCACAGCTCTGGGTCCAGGGGCGTCCCTCCTGCCCTTCATTCTGCCCTCACAACCACTTAGTGATGCACCAATGTGGAAATTTTGCCCAATACCAAAACCAACATATTTTAGTCTAACAATACCGATACCAATAACTGGCTAATCTCTGAACTCCACGAACCTGTAGTGAAACTGTGAATCTGTGATGTTACTCCATAAGATCCCGTGAGTGTGTGTAGCGAACACATCATATAACACATGCAGTGAGACTTCAGAGAAGCAGGGGCGACTTGGGAGACTGTGGCGAGGTTCTAAATGCTGAAGGGCCCGACGAATCCCTCATTCTCCACTGGAAAACGGCTGATTGTTCAATGCCGTCATCTCCATTATTTTAGCAGATATAGTTTTAGCTCTGGTGCTGCTAACTTAAGTCTAATTATAGGCTGGCGATTTCAGTCAAAGCTGACACATCGATGTCTTAATTTTTAATCAGTATCGTCTGATACTGTGTATCGTGCATCTCCACATCATCTGTCTGTCAGGTGGAGGCCAGTGACTTGAGCTGTAGCCTGCTGTCCGTACCGTGGAGCAAAGTGTTACTTTTTCAGGTAATTTTTTCGTCATTTAAGCCACAGTGTCTTACTACTGAAAGACAGAAGCTTTGAACGAGTTAGAAAACGTCTACTTCTTGGAGTCTCCCTGTTGTCATACTTTGTCTAGTGCTTCCTGTCTCATATGGGCTTAATTTTACTCTGAAAAAGACACCAGGATCATCCCCGGCCTAAAAAGGATTTTCGGAGCTTGTCTGTTCCCTTGGAGCTTCAAACACTATCTGGAAAATGTACATTTCTCAAACGACCATCCTACAGCCCAGATGATTCACTTACAAGAAGTATCTTCAACCTACCATTTCAAATCTATTATATTAGAGTTTACAGCAAAGCTTGTGGCCACTAAATGCACTACTTCTTGGGCACATTTTTCCATGTGAATAAGCCGCCCCCTGTTGTCTGACCCCACGCCGAAGCACGGCGCCCTTTCCGGTCCTGGACGTGCACTGTGCTGTGATGATGCGTTTCCTGTTTGCACAATGAGCCGAGCTTTGCCCAGGTCGGAGGGGGTCCAGGGGGCATCTGTCGTTTGTGCGCCACTGCTCGTCCCCAGACTGCATGCCAGATGTCTGGGTTTATTTACTCAACAAAGCATTAAACAAGGAGCAGATTGGTTGATTTGACTTGTAGGTGCTGTCGACATCTCTATCGAGCCTCCTGGCGAGGCCGGCTGGCAAGGGTGCGGGTCATGCCGGATTTAAACCTCACCACGCAGAAGTTCGGCGGAGGAACAATGCGACGAGAGCCTCTCACATTAGTAGCACAAGCCCAAGAAGTCAAGTGCAGGAAATGGCACCTCCGCCTCTTCATTTCAGTCGCATGGGGTCCCTCGTTACTGGAGCAGGGAGTTTCCAGAGCGACCCGATCAGCCCCCTGCCGCATCACCGCTGCTCGCCTTTCCGGATCTTCCCCAACCAACTCTTTCTCAGCGTGACCCATTGCTTCAGGCCCAGTCGAAAAAAATAATGCTTTTGTTTTCCTTAATATTGATAAGAACCAGTTTCTCCTCTCTACCCTTTACCCCCCTGGAAGGAGACATTTGGTAGGATGCTCTCCTTTCAGCGGGAGGCGCTGTGTCTGCTCCCGATGGATCCTGGACCCTCCATCATGCATCTCATCTAAAGGAAACGGTGCAGTATGAAAAATACACATGTCTGCCTGAACCACGAGACTGAGTCACGCCAAGCACTTAAACCGTTAATAAAAACTACCTCCCTTCATTTTAAAGTGTCCCTTTACTTTCCCATTGGTTATTAAGACAAGAAAAAAACAACAATTTACCAGCTGGAAGGCATCTGAGGGCAACATGGATAATGCAACAGGGTACATAATCAGATAAATACCTGCTGAGGTAGACTTCAAAATTCCCAAATGAGATTAGGGAGACATGCACTTAATCACGCTGTCAAAGTATGAGAACCAAACCCCACGCCAGCCGCTCTGGAGTCACCGGAGACAAACCTGTCTGTAGGCACTGGGCAAAAAAAAAGTCCTGAAGCGTTCCATGAGGCGGCTTTTCCCTGGTCACACTGGACGCCGCACGCCAACACTGCTGCTGACCTTTACATAATCCACAGCCCTGTATTTAACCTGTAATTAATACCCCGAATACATGGACGTCGCCATTTAATCTTATAAATTCTGAATATTTTTCACTGACCTTCACACCTGACTTATTTAGTTTTACCATACCCATTTCACAGGAACTTAATTAAGTGCTGCTAATTACTTCTAAATGTTCCTCAAACTTTCCGTGTAGAGTGCCTGTCGCCGGAGCCCCATGGGGGAGCAGATGGGAACCTCCAGCTACGATCTTTCCAGTTTGCATGCAAAGTTTTTCAGGAACTCATATCCAGTAGGTTGAGCTTCTAGTCGCAGGTGTCTTTCACAAAGGCGACTGACCTTCCGTTCTTTGGTGAAATGCCCAGCTGTTTAAAGGGGTTTCATGTAGAGCCATTAGCTAATTAATCAGCCACAAGTGACTTGTTTTTTTCATTATTACATTAATTGGTCATTGAAATAAGACAGAGTGACACAGGGGCTTTGCTGCTTCACAACCATGGTGTGTGTGTGTGTGTGGATTAAGTTTATATTACATTGTGAGGACCAAATGCCCCCCACAATGTAATAAAAACCTGTCCTTTTGACGTTATCGGGACCATTTTTCAGGTCCCCACAAAGATCTGCGAATGCAGTCAAAAAAATAAAGGTTAGGCCTGGGTAGCAGTTAATGTCGTCATGTTGGGATTAGAGTTTTCCCCATAGAAATGAATGGAGAGTCCCCACAAAGATATAATTACAAACCTGTGTGTGTGTGTGTGTGTGTGTGTGTGTGCGTGAGAGAGAAAGAGAGAAAATGCCCCCCCACAGGCCCACTGCTGCCTGGGATTGGCTAGAGCTGCCCCCTCCCTGGTCAGCATAAGCAGCTGCCACATGGATGAAATGAGAGACAAACGTGTTGCTTTGGAAATTCCGAGGCCTGATCTCATCGCATTTTACTCACTAGCCTACGCAAGTTTCCCAAAGATGCCCCTCCCCCAGCCCCCCAGGACGGATGGTGAAGCTTGCCTTGCCCCCCCCAGAAGATGGCGCCCTCGGCTACTGCCTTTGTCAACAGGGCTCTGGGAGGTTCTTCCTGAACATTTGCCAGCGTTTTTCCTGGCACGCTGACTCCGGTCCTCCCTGCTTACATGGGATTCCTCGCTAACTGCAGCTAGAACAGTAATATCCACTTTTCTCTCCCTCAGGCAGCACAGGGCATCATTGTCCTTCTTTCTTTCCACAGCCAAAGAAATAAAATTAAACAATATATTATTAGAACAGGTTTTAACTGGAATATCGCAAAAGTTATTTTTCCGGAGACCTGAAATATGTATATGAAGATGGAGGTTTAGTGATGTTCAGTAAAGCTACTTTATTTAATTTGGCCCGTGGCTGTGAAATTTGGGTGGGATTCAGTGGTTCTGGGGGGTCCGTGACTAAACGTGGACCAAAACACTTGCTGTTTTGGGCGGTGGGGTGGCGAATGGCGATTTCTGAATTGGAGGGAAAAAATGCCGGCGACCAGCAAAGCTCGAGTTTTTAGCCAAGATGCTACTTTAAGCTAACAGTAGTGCAAACAGAAAAAGCTCATAATGACATAAGAGCACAAATTAACGAAGAGCCGATTTTCTTTGTAAGGATTGTGTGGATATAGAGAAAACAGAGGCTTGTTTTAGGTTCCTGTTCCCAATTTGAATGAACTGGCTGTACCATGCAAATCCGTTTTCTGTGAAATCTGCTGTCTGAGAGAGACACGCTGAATCCCTCCTGCGTTTTGTTCCTGTTCCCCATCAAATCAAATGCAACTTAAATCCCTGCAAATTGTTTTCATTCCGTTTTAAATTAAACAACATCCAGACCAAACCGTTGACGGCTATATTGTAGCCTGCTAAATGCTACTGTAACTTAATTACTGTTCGCACTGTTCGTTAAGGGGGACAGCGTCCCATTATTTGCTTGCTAGTGTTTTACAGAGGGGGCCACAGACAAGGAAAACGTTAATTAAACTTTGCAGAAGAAAAAGTCCTTGCTCAGATCATACCTAGATTAAAAAATCACAATAATATGCCACTGGAAAGCCGTGTTTGAAAGGCCGTGAAGCTCTCAGCTTCTCTCCATCCTGAAGATCAGGGAGGCAGCTAGGAGCTCGATTTATTCAGCTTTTGAACTATTTAAATCTTGAGAATTTTAATTGGCACTTCAGTGTCAGCAGGAGAGTCAGCCACATGGAAACATAGTGCGTTACATCTGTCATGGGAACAGCGGAGGCCCACGGCAGAGGCCCACGGGCCGCGAATTATCAGGAGACCAGCCGTGGTAGCAAACGCTGAGGGGCCACTGTACGGAGAGTGTCCTGCCGGGTGACGTGTCACCACAGCCGTCCACATAGTGCAGGATTCTGCAGAAGTGCATGGGAAACACCTCACTGTGGCCTTCAGTCAGGAGCCCTTTGAACCTGCCTTTCAAAAATGCACTTTTCTAATAACCATTTTGGTTCAGCTGACTTTGATAAAAGTCAAAGACAAAATTCTAACACAAATGTAACACAAATTATTGGAGCTGGTGATAATTACCTGTATTGAGAATTAGCTGCTCTTAAAATTTACGTACGGTTTCATTCTTTTGGAAAAAATATTACAGAGTTTGAGATGTAACTTTATATTTGCAAATATACTTGATTTGCCTAGCAAGGGCCCAGAGCCCAGATTTCAGACACTGTTCTGTGTTCACTGAACCTCAGCTCTTAAGTTTCTTTAATGAAGAAAATTGTTCTGCGAGTGTCACCTCATGATGCTTCGCATGTGGTTTGGGTGCCAATTAAAATGTACTGGTAAGTCTGTGGGACCTCCGAGTCTCCGGGGGCAGTGTCACACAACCCTGTGCATAAATCCAGGGTAAAAAGTACAATCCCAGCTTCTTTCAGTCAGGCCCACCTTGCAGCTACCCTGAACCCCAGAACCTGTTGTAATATTTATTCTGGAAGATAAATTTGCTTTCTTCTTTTTTGTTGCAAACCTTGGCATTTGGGAGTGTTCACCTCCGTCGCCTCTAAATCTGAAAGGGCCCAGACTTATAGAAGATGAATTGCGTGCTGAGGTCCCAGCGAGCCGTCTGATTTACCTTTTCCTTGACTTCCTGACCCAGTGGTCCTTTGCCAATGGTGAGCCTAAACATCGATGACATCGCCCGGATAAATGTGCTAAACCCCGGCGTCAGAATTAAGCAACTGTGAAATATTCACTGGGTTTTCCAATCTGCCGAACTGTACATTCTCATCCTGTCCCGCAAGCCATTATTCTCTACTAATACCACTATTAATAAAATTTTATGATGTAATTCACCATTTTAAAGAAGTGAAAACATTATTTTTATTCATTCGTTTATTAAAATAATATAAGAATATGATTTATATACTTTACAATATATGCATAATAATATTATTAACAATTATTACGTAATAATAAAAAACCATGTTCATTGGCTAACTGGACTGACTAGGTCATTCTTCATTGGTGAAAGAACTGCGGCTAAAGCTGGCCTGCCATGAAAAGTGCACTTCTAATGTAAATCTCTGACACAGCCGCAGTTTTAGCAAGGAAACGAGGGAGAGGTAATCAGAACACGCTGCCTTCCCTAGGAGGGTCACGCTCGAGCACATCGGCTAAGAGTCACATGATTCCTAATGCATGCCGCTCATTACGCCTTTAAGTGGATTACACTCTGAATAATGCAGAATCCGAAATCCCATCCGGAAATCGCAGCTGTGTTAAGTGCGATTTAACAACGGCTCCGAGGGTCTGGGAGATATTTCCCAGAGAAGCGTGAGGGACCGTGTGTGTGACGCACTTTAATGAGTTTAATGAGACACTTCCATAAAAAGCTATTAAAATTTGATGTTTGCTAAGCTTGCGCTCACAGGGCATGGTAACTGTATTTAACTTTTTCAAACAGAGCTTTTTTATTGCCGGTGTAACCATATTAGTTATTGCGTTACCTCAGCTCACCTCAGCTCCGACTGCTCCACCAGGATAAACACATTGCACCGGAAATAAAAGATTTCTGCAATTTCATATTGAATTCCTTGAATTCCTCGACCTTGGAAATAAAGCATTTTGATTTGCTAAGTCATGCGAGTTTGTGAGGTATTTCCATCTCTGTACCGCCTTTCCAGCAAAGCCTCTATCAGCCAGTCAACAAGATCTATGCCTTTCATTACCACTTATGTGTGAAATTTTCCAGTTGTGTCAAACTTCTGACATGATCTTGAACTCGGGAGCTGTGATGGAGCTCCACCTTAAAGCATTCATTTCTACCGGCTAAGGTTGTTTCAACCCAAGTCAATCCATAAACATGGTGTTTTAATGATGTTCTTCAAAATTGATGTATGTTGCCTACCAGTAACACAACAAGGGCATTAAAAAGCAGAATTTGAGCACTATGTATGTTTACCCTGGTGCCACAAGTACAAAAAAACACAGTAGCTGGGAATTATGAATAGTTACCAAGGTGCCAGAAGTAAAGCAAACATAAGTACCAGTTGGGAAATGGTTTCCAAAGTTCTACAAGTTGGAATGAAAGTCAGCTACTGTAGGTTATCCTTACTAACCAAAAGTGTAAAGTAAAAGAAAACAGGAGAGGCCTCGTTTTCCGTGGTCTGGTTAAGAATGCTGCTGTATCTGATTATTACAGACCTGTGTGTGTAATCCCCAGAGTGGACACTTGAGGCTTGTTGGATAGTAAACAACGAGAAGTTTTTGCATTATGAACAGAGGCAGCACTGAGGCAGCAGGGCAGAAAGGCAGCTGAGCAAACAAGAGGAGCATTATCAGCCACTTAAGTAGATTCAGTCTGCTAACTTCTGTCTTTGTGCAGACAGACGGAGAAAGACATGAGGATTTTGGCAGTGATGAGCGGTTTTTGCTTATTTAAGAGGCACCTAAGGTGTCTGCAGGTGGCATGAAGCCAGGACAGCTGCAGCTGTACGCTGCTGTCTTTGCCGGAAAATTCCACAGGCAGACAGTAGCTGCTGCTGGACACCAGCCAGCGCTGCGTGTAACGGCTGCTATTCCCGTTAAATTGATTTATGATTTATTTATGGCTGAATTTTCACTGAACATACAACGGTTGCTTATACAAACTTTTTTTACAAGTGAACATTTGTCCCACAGCAAATTTACAGGTTTAAAGAAATAGCCATTCAGTGAAATAGCCATTTATCCATTTATCAATCTTATCCGCAAAGGGCAGGTGTGTGTGCAGGTTTTTAGGGTAACCTGTTGGTCAGTTGTTCAAACCCAGGTGTGAGGACTCTTCAGCCAATCAGTCCTCTAATAAGTAATCTAATTAGGGAGTTGCAGCGAAAACCCGCATACATGCCGACCTTTTGCGGATAAGATTGGCCACCCCTGTTCTATACAGTACCATCTCTCATTGAGCAAATTATAATTACATTCCTTTACATTATTCTAATGAGTGTCAAAGTGTTTCTCCATGTGAGCATCTAAGATTAGTATGTAGTAATACAGTAAATGCGTGCGCACTGCTGCAGAAATCGGTGCTCGTATTTATGATGTTTTTGAAGCATCATAATTTGTATTTGTGATTTTGTGTTTAATTTGTGTTCACTGGGTAGGTGCTGGATGACCATGCAGAGTAATATTTTTCTCGCAAAGTGTGACTGATTACTTACTGTGTCTATATGAGAAACCCTGGAATCTTGAACACTCCTGATTAATGTACATCATAATGTACATGTTCTCACATCATTTCAGATCACGGGGGGGGGGGGGAATCATGTCTTTTCTTGTCATAACCAGAAAAACAGTTTTGTTTTACACCTCAGTTCATCTAAGCTGTTTCACATTGACCTTTGTACCTAAAGAAATCCAGAATTAAGCCCCCCCCCCCCCCCCCCCGCCATGAGGCAGTTGTTAAAAGCACTAAATGTCAGCACCGCTCTTTCCGGAATTTCGCCTGAATGTCAGCAAGAAAGAGTGAGGCCTCAGCATTGGCAGCCAGCGTAAAGGAAGCGGAATGAAGACGGATAGTGTGTCAGAACGGGGGCTGGAGGATTGAATAGCCAGCCACATCCGCAGGGATCCCGCTTAGGGCTCGGCTCCTCGCTCCCGGCTTTCTGCGGCGTGCCGCACCTTCCCGGATAAATGCCCTGGGCCAAACTTTTGTACTAAGCTTCTGTTGGGGGTGTTAGGCCTCATAAATGTGCACAAACACAGCAACTGACTCAAAAGCACTGCTAGGAAGATACATCATGGACCACAGCGGTGTTAGAAATGTGATAAAAGCGACTGTCTCGCTCTTCCATTTTTAATGAAATGCATCTCATTTTTATGTGAACTGTGGGGATTCCTATTGTTTAATTACTCTGGGCACTTTGCAATCGCATATAACCAGTCTCTGAGTGTGACATTATCATAGAAATGTGGCTCGTTATGTTTCACCGGCAGCTAGCATACTTCAAGGCTGCTTCTTATTTTACTTTATTGACCCATAAAAGCGAGAAAAGGCAACAGAGACCCCTGCGTGACAGCATGCAGATATGACGCCAAATGATCTGTCACAAAGTGAGGAGACAGGCTGCAGAAATTCACGCTGATGGTTTTTTTCTGAATAAATAAGCAATATGACAACAGCTACACATATCTGTGAAATATCCCATGAAGGCCACAGTGCAGGTCACAGCACAGGCTACAGCACATGCCACAGTGCAGGTCACAGCACAGGCTACAGCACATGCCACAGTGCAGGTCACGGCGCAGACCACAGTGAGAGCCAAAGTGCAGATCACAGCACGGTCAATGCAGGCCACATTGGAGATTATAGCACAGGCCACAGTGCAGAGCACAGCACAGGCCACAATGAAGGCCACAGTGCAGATCACAGCACAGACCACAATGAAGGCCACAGTGCAGATCACAGTACAGGGCACAACACATATCACAGCACAGGCTATAGTGCAGACCACAGTGAAGGCTATAGTGCAGATCACAGTGCAGGCCACAGTGCAGGCCACAGCGTAGACCACAGTGAAGGCCACAGTGCAGGCCATAGCACAGACCACAATGAAGGCCACAGTGCAGGCCATAGCACAGACCACAATGAAGGCCACAGTGCAGATCACAGTACAGGGCACAACACATATCACAGTGCAGGCCACAGCACAGGCTATAGTGCAGACCACAGTGAAGGCTATAGTGCAGGCCACAGCGTAGACCACAGTGAAGGCCACAGTGCAGGCCATAGCACAGGCCACAATGCAGGCCACATTGGAGATTATAGCACAGGCCACAGCACAGGCCACAGTGCAGGGCACAGCATAGGCCATAGTGCAGGCCATAGCACAGACCACAGCACAGACCACAGTGCAGACCACAGCATAGGCTGCAGTGCGACATGCGACCCTGCAGCATGAACCTTTACACCTCTACACGTGTCTAAACGTCCCCGTTTAGCCTCTCTATCACTCTCCTGTGGGAATTGGGGGGGGGGGGGCAGATCTCCTTAATAAACCTCTGTTGTTAATACTGTTTGCTCAGGAGCTGGACAGATGAGATAAATAAACCGAATGATTTAATGTTTCCTTTGTGTTTCCCCCTCATGGCCGCAGTGCGACACCCTCGCCTCGTTTGAGGGTGGGGGGGGGACAGTCCCGGTGATTATTCCGGTCGTACTTCCCAAGGCTCCGTCCCCCCCATCTCGCTCACAAAGGCCGAGCGTCTCAAGGTCGTGTTAATAGACGCTGGAAATGAGATAAAATTGTACGCCTGTGTCCTGGCAAAGTAGCTAAAGCCCATTGCTTAAATAAATTCCCTCATTACTGCTGGCTGGCCTTTTCTGCCCGAGGCTCTATCAGCAAAATAGAAATTCAAATCTAACATATTTATCATGTAAAAGTCTTTCTATGTACCCTGATGCAAAACTGAACATCATCATTTAACAGCAACACTCAAAGGCAGAATATGAAACATTCAAATTGTAGTGGACTAAAAACTTACTAATGAATATATATTAAATGTAGTGCAGAAATTACCAAATATAAATATAAAAATACCCAAGTGCATAGCACTTATTAGAGGGCTAAAGTTCCTTTCGTAATACTGCTCGGCAAACAAGTACGATGAGGTACATCACACCATCATGGCAATCTGCGTTTCACTGTAACCCTATAACCAACCGTCAATGAGTACCGATAACTTTACAGCATGGCGTCATGATAATCTGCATTTCACCATGACCCTACAACCAACCGTCAATGAGTACCGATAACTTTACAGCATGGCGTCATGATAATCTGCGCTTCACCATAACCCTACAACCAACCCTCATTGAGTACCGATAACTTTACAGCATGGCGTCATGATAATCTGCGTTTCACCATGACCCTACAACCAACCGTCAATGAGTACCAATAACTTTACAGCATGGCGTCATGATAATCTGCGTTTCACTATGACCCTGCAACCAACCGTCATTGAATACCGATAACTTTACAGCATGGCTTCATGATAATCTGCGTTTCACCATGACCCTGCAACCAACCGTCAATGAGTACCGATAACTTTACAGCATGGCGTCATGATAATCTGCGCTTCACCATGACCCTACAACCAACCGTCAATGAGTACCGATAACTTTACAGCATGGCGTCATGATAATCTGCGCTTCACCATGACCCTACAACCAACCGTCAATGAGTACCGATAACTTTACAGCATGGCGTCATGATAATCTGCGCTTCACCATGACCCTAAAACCAACCGTCAATGAGTACCGATAACTTTACAGCATGGCGTCATGATAATCTGCGCTTCACCATGACCCTACAACCAACCGTCAATGAGTACCGATAACTTTACAGCATGGCGTCATGATAATCTGCGTTTCACCATGACCCTACAACCAACCGTCAATGAGTACCGATAACTTTACAGCATGGCTTCATGATAATCTGCGCTTCACCATAACCCTACAACCAACCGTCATTGAGTACCGATAACTTTACAGCATGGCTTCATGATAATCTGCGCTTCACCATAACCCTACAACCAACCGTCATTGAGTACCGATAACTTTACAGCATGGCATCATGATAATCTGCATTTCACCATGACCCTGCAACCAACTGTCAATGAGTACCGATAACTTTACAGCATGGCGTCATGATAATCTGCGTTTCACCATGACCCTACAACCAACTGTCATTGAGTACCGATAACTTTATAGCATGGCATTATGATAATCTGCATTTCACCATGACCCTGCAACCAACTGTCAATGAGTACCGATAACTTTACAGCATGGCGTCATGATAATCTGCGCTTCACCATGACCCTACAACCAACCGTCAATGAGTACCGATAACTTTACAGCATGGCGTCATGATAATCTGCACTTCACCATGACCCTACAACCAACCGTCATTGAGTACCGATAACTTTACAGCATGGCGTCATGATAATCTGCGTTTCACCATGACCCTACAACCAACCGTCAATGAGTACCGATAACTTTACAGCATGGCGTCATGATAATCTGCGTTTCACCATGACCCTACAACCAACCGTCAATGAGTACCGATAACTTTACAGCATGGCGTCATGATAATCTGCGTTTCACCATGACCCTACAACCAACCGTCAATGAGTACCGATAACTTTACAGCATGGCTTCATGATAATCTGCGTTTCACCATGACCCTACAACCAACCGTCAATGAGTACCGATAACTTTACAGCATGGCGTCATGATAATCTGCGCTTCACCATGACCCTACAACCAACCGTCAATGAGTACCGATAACTTTACAGCATGGCATCATGATAATCTGCGTTTCACCATGACCCTACAACCAACCGTCAATGAGTACCGATAACTTTACAGCATGGCTTCATGATAATCTGCGTTTCACCATGACCCTACAACCAACCGTCAATGAGTACCGATAACTTTACAGCATGGCGTCATGATAATCTGCGCTTCACCATGACCCTACAACCAACCGTCAATGAGTACCGATAACTTTACAGCATGGCGTCATGATAATCTGCGCTTCACCATGACCCTAAAACCAACCGTCAATGAGTACCGATAACTTTACAGCATGGCGTCATGATAATCTGCGTTTCACCATGACCCTACAACCAACCGTCAATGAGTACCGATAACTTTACAGCATGGCGTCATGATAATCTGCGCTTCACCATGACCCTACAACCAACCGTCATTGAGTACCGATAACTTTACAGCATGGCGTCATGATAATCTGCGTTTCACCATGACCCTACAACCAACCGTCAATGAGTACCGATAACTTTACAGCATGGCGTCATGATAATCTGCGTTTCACCATGACCCTACAACCAACCGTCAATGAGTACCGATAACTTTACAGCATGGCTTCATGATAATCTGCGTTTCACCATGACCCTGCAACCAACTGTCATTGAGTACCGATAACTTTACAGCATGGCATCATGATAATCTGCGTTTCACCATGACCCTACAACCAACCGTCAATGAGTACCGATAACTTTACAGCATGGCTTCATGATAATCTGCGCTTCACCATAACCCTACAACCAACCGTCATTGAGTACCGATAACTTTACAGCATGGCTTCATGATAATCTGCGCTTCACCATAACCCTACAACCAACCGTCATTGAGTACCGATAACTTTACAGCATGGCATTATGATAATCTGCATTTCACCATGACCCTGCAACCAACTGTCAATGAGTACCGATAACTTTACAGCATGGCGTCATGATAATCTGCATTTCACCATGACCCTACAACCAACTGTCATTGAGTACCGATAACTTTATAGCATGGCATTATGATAATCTGCATTTCACCATGACCCTGCAACCAACCGTCAATGAGTACCGATAACTTTACAGCATGGCGTCATGATAATCTGCGCTTCACCATGACCCTACAACCAACCGTCAATGAGTACCGATAACTTTACAGCATGGCGTCATGATAATCTGCGCTTCACCATGACCCTACAACCAACCGTCATTGAGTACCGATAACTTTACAGCATGGCGTCATGATAATCTGCGTTTCACCATGACCCTACAACCAACCGTCAATGAGTACCGATAACTTTACAGCATGGCATCATGATAATCTGCGTTTCACCATGACCCTACAACCAACCGTCAATGAGTACCGATAACTTTACAGCATGGCTTCATGATAATCTGCGTTTCACCATGACCCTGCAACCAACTGTCATTGAGTACCGATAACTTTATAGCATGGCATTATGATAATCTGCATTTCACCATGACCCTGCAACCAACTGTCAATGAGTACCGATAACTTTACAGCATGGCATTATGATAATCTGCATTTCACCATGACCCTGCAACCAACTGTCAATGAGTACCGATAACTTTACAGCATGGCGTCATGATAATCTGCGTTTCACCATGACCCTACAACCAACTGTCATTGAGTACCGATAACTTTATAGCATGGCATTATGATAATCTGCATTTCACCATGACCCTGCAACCAACTGTCAATGAGTACCGATAACTTTACAGCATGGCGTCATGATAATCTGCGTTTCACCATGACCCAACAACCAACTGTCATTGAGTACCGATAACTTTATAGCATGCCGTCATTATAATCTGCGTTTCACCGTAACCCTGCAACCAACCATCAATGAGTACCGATAACTTTATCCAAAGCAAATAAATACTCGATGTATATAATTAACCGAATATAAGATGTATTTTCGGTAGATGCGTGAGAGCTGGCAGCCCTGCGTGTGTTTAATGTGTATCCCTGAGTGTCGTGTAAATTGTTGGCTTCCCTGACAGTGCTGCTGCCGGTACTAAACTGATAGTGGCTGTCAATAAAGACAGTAATATTCATTTTAAAATACTGTCATATCATTTATTATGTCATATCATTATGGCTCAACCTTTCTCTGCAATACTCTTTGCGGGGGCCTGCATCAAAAACATTCTGTGCCCTCAAGGGTTGTGGAATTTATAATATTCATTTTCTACCCCCCCCCCCCCCCCAATAAAAAAAATATATTTGTATTTTGGGTAACACTTTACTGTTGTCATAAACATCACTGTTGTCATAATGTGTCATTCGGTTTTTGGAACCGAATGACACATTATGACAACAGTCATAAACATCAATAAAGTGTTATTAATGTGCATGACATGTGCTATGTCATTCTTATGACGGTTACATGTCACCCTTATGTAGACAGCTTCAAGTAAAGTGTTGCCGTTTTTTGGAACGTTTGCTGTTTAATGCGCTTGTAAATCGAACGCCTGTGGTTGTTTTTAAGTTGTGGTTGCTGGTTAATTTCTTGGTTAAGGTTGGTATTCCAAAAACTTTTTTTCTATTGCTGTCCAAAAATTGGGGTGTGGGGCATCTTATAAATCGGAGTTGACTTATATTCAGGGCAATACAGTTGTCACGTCTTGGGAAGGACTAGAACGAAGGCAGGCATAGGGAAAAACCAAAAAGGTGGCGTTATTTAAACAAAACACCAAGCAATGTCAAAGGATCATGAGGTGCCAAAAAAGGGTAGAGAGAATCAAGAGAGAATCAAGAGAGAATCAAGAGAGAATCAAGAGAGAATCAAGAGAGAATCAAGAGAGAACACAGGAGGCAGGGCAAGCTGGGAAGCACAGGCAGGCAGCATCGTCAAGACAGGGGTGCACTATATACATCACTAACGAGGGATCTGACGAGAGGCACCTGGGGTGATCCACACGAAGGCTGCAACGAGAGGCAAGATGAAACAAGTAACAGGTGTGGAGAGAACAAGGGGAAAGGAATGTGGAGAGTGACAATGGTATTTTTAAAGTCAAAAATTACACATTTCAGGATGTTTTGGAGTTCTGCTTCACTTTACACTAGGGCAGGTCTGTTTACCAAGATAAAGCTTTTTTAATTTTTTTTTAGCAAGATTCAAGTTTTTTTTTTTTCATTTCTGTCTTCATTTAGATGGAGTGTTTTATCAGGTTTTGTTTGATCGAATTGAATAATTGATTGTTTTTCAGACAATTTGCATATATCTGTACAGCCCAGTGAACTACCCACGTTGACTGGAATTACCCAGAAGCAGAAGCTGCTTTGCACTGAAAAGCGACACAGTACCCGAACCCCCCCAAACCTCCAGTCTGCCCTGCCCCCAAATCCAATATCAACCAAAACCTGATGAAAATCAGAGTTATCCGTGTGTCCCAGAGAGAGTGCCCTCCTTTTTCAGGCCTGCTGTGGTGACGAAAGGAGCGTGCCGGATTCGGGCGTGCATGCATGAACACAGCCAGCCTCCTTGTGAGATAGGGAGCTGACTCTATCTTAACACACTCACCCCCCACCTCCCCCGTCACAATTGAGTCCAGTGCAGGGCTGCAGTCCTCTTGCAAAATCAGCATGCTGATGTTTGGTGAGGAAGTTCTGCTCTACATCATCCATTCTGTCCTCATCAGGTGTGCAAAGCAGCTTGAGAAAGTTGTACTGGGGGGGGCTGAGAATTCCTCATTCTCAGTGCCATTGGACTATTTCTGCTGCTTGCAAAACACTTGCAGTAGCTTGTAACCCCTAAATCAGCTTTTGACCCGGTCGTAGGCTCCCATTACATGTGGTGTTCTGCAGCTGAAGTTATACTGATGGATGGATTTTTTGAAGACTTTCGAGTGGATGTGATCAACCATGAGAGATTCAGCGACCTGTTAGCAGAACAGGGGGCAGACACACGGCTCCATGTCATCTCCCATGAAAAACAATCGCAGGTGTTTTTCATTTGTTCGCAGGTGAAGGAGGAAATGAAAATATGATTGTGATTTTGTGTATTTCTGCATTGCCTCACACACAAAATCGTAACCCTGTCCAGTTCAGTGGAGACACCAGTATCTCCACCGTAACTAATTCCCAGCTGGCTCATTGCTGTGACAGAGCTGTACTCTCTACCTTTTCCACTTATGGTTTAGTGAAATCCTCTTTCCTAAAATACCTGCAGCATTAAAACATCTCTGCACACTCCTTCTGGTTTATTACAGTTCCCAGCACTTACGTACAGTATGGTATGTATACCGCCCACCTTACGCAACATGTTGTGTTTTTCTCTTCTTCCTGCACTACTTTGATAAGATTTCTCCACATGATATTTTGCATTTAAATGAATTTTGTTTGCAACAAGATGGTGAAGTGGTGTAACTTGGAGACGATGTCATGCTCAGGCAGATGTCACCTGCAAACATATGAATAAGTAAACAAATAAATTCAGTGAATGTACTTAATAAACTTAAATTTATATCCTAGCATGTTACTGAAAACTCGACTTTATGATCTTTGGGCTGCTTGTCTTTTTCTTTTTTTGTGACATAGTATCAGTATTAAAATCTGACCGTGAAATTTAATAAACAGCTAACCATTGTACTTCTGTTGCTAGATGAATATATATACACGCAACAATATATACATAATTGCGTGTAGTGTATACTTTAACACATCCCACAAGAGTTCTGAATATTTTTTCATAAACACTTTTTCATATCTCTAAAATAATTAGCTAGCTCTATCCAATTTAAAGATGCTTTCAATACATACAAATGTTCATATTTCTCAGTACTTCCAGAAGAAAAAGACAAACCCAGGGTAATTGGTTGTGTCTGTGGTCTTTTACGTGTTTTTCAGATCCGAAAGCTCATTCAAACCCATAATTACCCCACAAAGATGCTCTTAAAGGCGTCCTGGTACCACCAGGAATAACCTTATTTCCTTTTTAAGGTGAAACATTTCTTTATACAAAACAGAGATTTGATCTTTTGTTTTATTCTATTTATCTAATGAAGTGCAAACCAGGAAGAGATCTGAAAAGTCATTTGTAAATCGGTGTGATTTTCATTCCTGTACGGCACCTGGAGCTGGGAAGCCATCAGCCACCGCCTGGAAATGGCACGGGTCAGTCAGTGGGCACATTTCCGGCTCCGACACCATGATCAGTGGCTCCCCGTCACACACACCCATGAAGGTGATGCTGACCTAGGACCGAAACGGCAAGAGCAGGGTGTCTGGCTTTACGGCATCACAGATACATATACAGCTTAACGAGGCAGTTTGAGGCAAAGTGACTTTGTTTTGCTGGGGATCATTAAACATTTAGACCTTCCAGTGTTAATCCACCGTTACTAGAATGAGATAAAACTGTAAATCCAGGGAGTGATGAAATGCTTTTGGCTGTGAGATGTGCTGCGTCGTGCTTTAAATATGTATGTATATGCAGGTTATTTGTTGATATCCTACAAGTGACCTACATACCTTTGAAGAGTTCTGAGATTAAGAGGTTGTTCAGCCAGGATGTTTACCGTAGCCTCAATAGTTATCGAAACACTAATGTCCTCAAGTGTAGACTGTATCAAGGTGCCAAGGACACTGACACTTCTACAAACACTATTTTTTCTCTGTAGCCCATGTCTCCCCCATCTACAGACCTTTATTGTTTTCTGAAAGCCCGGCATCCCCCCCCCACTATTACTCCTGCCCTGGCAGTGTCCTGTTTCCAGTCCTGAATATTGATGCCGTGCCTCCATTGGCTGGACAGTTTATTTCAGCCACCCCACTGGCCAGTCGCCATTTAACGTTTTTGAGGTTTAATTAGACTGAATGAGAAAAGGCGGGAAGAACTGACCATCCAAAGAGTCTGTCGTTTCAGCTTAATTACACAGTAAGTAAACATTAATTTGATAGACAGAAGCTGTCCACTGTGGAGCTCGAGCAGGAGCAAAGACGGCAGTATAGACCGCAATGAGGTTCCCATAACCTATGGCTGTATTCCTAGCTATGTTTTCTGGAGCATCACGTCAGTGAGTTAGGGTTAGGTTAGGGTTAGGTTTTATTGGGTCCCCTCTTGAGTTATGATCTCAAATATGCAAAACATTTTGTGACTTATGGTCTCTTATTACTATGCTGTTTATGTTTTATGATTTATATGATGTTATTTGGATGCCTTTTGGGGAAACGCTGAATGGGGAGAGCCCATGACAGAGAGGTAGACGGAGAGCTGATGAATCAATAAGCCGGTGCACGGTCAGGGTGCAAAAAAAAATATGACAATCAAGTTATTGTGATCTTTGTTTGGATAATGATGTTAGGTGGTGAAATCTGACCTGGGCATTTGGGCATGTATTTGAAATGTTTTTGTAGCTTTGATGATAATATTTATCTGATCTGGCAACAAACGGGCCATTCTAGTCAAACAAAAAGCACATAATGGGGGAAGTGAATATTTCGATATTTTGAACATTTCATAAACATGCGTTTGACTTTCCGTCACCCTGATTTGGCCATGTGCCCTAAAATCTGCATAATGTTACGCTTTACAGCTTGTAAAGAAGTCTGTTGAATAAAGTTGTACCAATGAAGCCGACGAATACCTACGTATCTGCACGCGGCATGGCCATCCCTGAGAGTTCTCCATCTGCCTTTGCGTGCCAGTTTGAAAATTTGCCTGCAAGGTAGCCCCCCCCCCCCCCCCAAAAGGAACAGAGTGGGATGATAGCGGGGTGTGAAAAATCAATGAAGTGCTGGGGCCTTCTAAAAGGTGTCCATGAGTCAACTGGGGGGGCACCTTTCACGGGGCGGCCTTGAAGGTGGGCTCTGCACACAGGAAATGTCAGCGCCATCACAGGTGTGGGGGGTAGGGGGGCGAGCTGGCCACTTTACTACACGTGAGCAGGCCTCTGGGACACTGTGATCTGAAATTATCCGCAGAGATGGAGCGTGAGGTACAGGCCTCTGACAATAAGAGCAGTCAGGCCTCACCTCTGTTCCTAGCCCAGCAGCATGAGGCCTGCACAGCTGCTTCTCTAAAGCCCCATTTAGGCCTAAATCATCCAGCCATCAGTGCCGCCCTGCCTGCTGCCATCCCCCATCTTTGCCTGTGTTTGTTTTCTCTTGTCAAGCCGCACGTTCACTTCTGAGACGTTCACATCTCTAAACGTAGCTGCTTTAATCAGCAGCGGTAAAGCGAGCGTCTTCAGGCAGTTACCGGCCTGAAATACGTGTGAGCTTGCCGGCGGTTCGCGCAGACAGCGGTCGGCTGTAGTGATGTGCACAATGACTTTCAGAAGGTTGTCTTCATTGTGACAGTTTCCCGGGCTCCCAGGCATGAACAGGTGCATTATGGGATATGGAGAGCCTACCTCCAGCTGTGAGACGGTCTGTAGTTGAAAGCAGGCAAAACAGTAGAAATTGTTAGAAAAAAGTCCCCCATTAGCGCCCATGGACTCCCTCTCTGGAACAATCCGTCCTGGAGTGCCTTTAGCTGGCAGCTAATTCTGCCTTGCTGCTCTAGGAAGTGCTAGCGGGCATCCTGTCTGCGCGCTCTCCTCAGACAGTACAGCGTCTCCTCCTCCTCCACCTCCTCCTCCGCCTCCTCCGCCTCCACCCACCATTTCCGCGGCTGGCAGTAATGACACTGAACAGAGTGACAACGCTGCGGTCACATTCCTGTGGTACATATACATCCCGTATTTATTTATTCTGCGTTCTGTCACACTCTGTGGAAGACAATAGATGCCTTTGCTATCCCCGAACAGGCCGCAAGTGCAGCATATTTCAGCCGGCAATGCACTCCCTGAGAGGTACTTGCGAAGTGAAAAGGGCAGACAGAAACACAGCATGAAAAACAACATAATAAATATGTCAAATATTCATACATTCTGTATATCATACATTCATACACCTCTGGAAAAAAAATATGGGACCACTCTATTTTAAAAAAACCTGCATTTTTAAATCCTGCTTTAATTGTGGCAGTATACAATTGTGGCTTCCAGATTGAAAATTTCTAAGACAGCAGTATACAAGAACAAGGTAAAGCAGGAGACACGGGGAATGACCAGAGACCAGCCAGGTAAAGGGCGGAAGCGACTTTCTAATGCCAGAGATGAGCGTCAACTTAACCGGCAGTGCCTCATAAATTCGGAGAATGACATCAAGTGACCTTCAAAAGGAATGGGAAACATTAAGTGCAGGTGTGAAGTGCACTGCTTGGACAGTTCGCGTCAGGCTGCTAGAAGCAGGACCCATAAAGGTCCATAAAGCAAGGAAGAAGCCCTTCATGAACGAGAAGCAGGGAAGAACCAGGCTTAAAAAATGATTATGCTGTGGTCTCTTAAGTTTCTCCTGAGCTGTATATATAAATTACATATATTGTTAAATAAAACATGCAGCATGCATGTATAAAAAAGACTAAGGAAAGGAGTGCAGGGGCGTGTGTTTGGGGTTTGCACCGTGTGAGACGCCCAAGGCAGCACAGCGCCTCACCTGCCTCTCCATGTACTGTCTCCCTTCTGACCCCCGTGACTCGTCTCCCGCCCCCTAATCACACTATTCATCTTGTAACCGTGCTACTGCATGTTTGATGGTGACATTGTCTGCACCCTGAATCGTCCTCTTGGGGATTAATAAAGTTTATCTGTCTATTCATCTGCAGGACGTCCGACAGAAGGTGACTTGGGGCCTGGCAGTGGACGTTCAAAACGAGGATGTCATATTAATAGTGGGCTAAACCAATCAGAACAGAGGAATTTCTACATGCTAAGTAGAGCGAGAGATGGATGGGAATAATTAACCTGCAATGCGCCATTCACCTCACCCCGCCTCCTGAGATGAGCTTAGGCCACGCCCCCACATGCAATAGTAATTAAAGAACTTCTTTTTATTGGGTGTGTTGCATGGTCATAATTGGATATTGGATAACTTGAAACTAACCAATGAGATCGCCTGGCTGGTCCCTCAGGATGGGCGTGTCCCTGCCCACTCTCACCTCGGCTGTACTTGCAGTTCACTTTGTCATTTCACTCCTTAAGAGTGCGCCGTGTTTACCTCACGCTTTACTACAGCTGCCTGCACTGCTCTGTAAGACAGCACCTGTCCTGTTTGAGAATATACATGTTTTAATATTCATGCTTTTTTTGTCACCTAGCTGCATGTGGGTGTCACAGCTGTGGAATATTCCAGCGTGGTTAGTCATCTTTCGGGGGATTAAACTGGGCACAGGTTCTGCCCCCAGCAAGTGGCCGAACGAAAACGGTCATTTAAAAATTTGTCATTATAGAATTATCTCAATGCACTTCTTCCATTTGAGAATGAGATGCTCTGAGCAGATTCTTCCTCTTACATGCCGGTAGGTGTTAGAGGGTTATGGACATCCTCTCAGGATAGGATTCTGATTGGTTTAGTGACCCATCAAATTGGACTCGCAGAAAATCCACACAGGATGGGTTTGGCCTTTGACACAGAATTAGTGAGCCGTGTGTAAGCTGGTGACCGCAGAGATGGTTCCTCTGGCTTTTGGCCAAAGAAACGCCCACTTCCATGACGGAAAGCCCATCTGGGATACCTAGAACAGGGAGACCAGGCATGGAGAAGGTTAACAAGAAACAAGGGATGCAGCTTTGGCAAGGAAAAAAATAAATATCTGATATGTGGGCGTGGAGGACCAGAGTCTCTGGGGGGGACCTCAGGATACGGGCAGGTTTATTGTGGGCGAGAGGGAAAGAACAACAACAAACAGACACGGTGCCAGGAAAGCCAGGAACAGGTGGATTGGGTCCAGACAATACTGTCACCTGAGTGCCCACCCCCGCCTTGCCTAATCAGCCGCGCCCCCCCCCCCCCGGGAACGTGACGGATGGGCTGGATTTAAGAGTAGGGTTGTGTTGCGAAGAGCTACTGTGTTCATCACGCACACACACACACACGCGCGCGGGCGTGCATGCACACTCCAGCGGTTAGTGATGACGCCTCGCTCACATGTCCCCCCTCCACCCATACACCGTGCCGGCCTGTTTACTTTGCGATTAATGCGTTCTATGCCTCTCATATTACACCCAATTACACCAAAAAATATATATTTTTTCTTTTAAAAAAAACCCTGCTGCTACTATAATTACATGCATTGGATAAATAATTGTCTCTCATAATGGATCTGCTAAGAAAGGGAACCTGATTTATGCCAGCACTTCTGTTTCCATCATATCCTTTAATTTCTTGCCATACATCCTCATCCTGTGTATAAACAGTGTGGATGAAAGAGGAATGATCCGTAAAGGCAGCATGGAGACGCCTCCGTGTCTGTCCATGCAGTCGGAGGAGATTCCTGCTGGCTTCACTACCTTTCCGATCACCTGAGCTGTACTTTGCCTCTGTGGCTGTATTTACTGTACATACCGTATATATATGTATATAACGGCACAGATAATTACGCTGCCGCTAGAAGCACCCCCGGACTCACGCGAGATGCGGTACCAGGATTCCCTCCTCGTCCCCGATAGAGCAGCACAGGGAGATGCATGGCTTGCGGCTTTGTTGCGTGCACATTTCAAACTCCTTTCAAACGGGAACATAAATGGGGCAGGGGCGTGGATAAGTGTCACATTTAAGGACGAGGCTCATAAGCCAACACTGGCTGTTTCCCGGGACGACGATGGTGCCCTTAACCTGAATTGCCAGGCACACGGCAGCTAAGTAAGCCAGACTTGGGCTGGAATGGTGATGAAGTTCATGCGGGATTCGCTGCAGGCGCTCCAGGACAGTCCTCACCCATAATAGCATCAGTGAAAACATGTGTTTGAGTCAACAGGTAAAAAAGCTGAATAACCATCCAAGTAATAAATAATAAGAAAAATATTTCCGCCGCTTGCAGGCCCACACGACCCTGGTCAGGATGATCACTTTGATGATGGATCTGTTTTGGACTCTCAGAAGCTGTCAACTTGCACCCGGAAAAACCGAATGTACTGTAGATTTATTTGACTGGCTACAGAGACATTTGGGTCTCTACTCTGACCTTTCATGATGCTGGGAATGTTCATGTAAATATTTGCAGTCCCAGAAATGACTCTCTGTGCAGGGGGGTAAATTCTTTATAGCCGTTTATTTAATCATTCTGTCATCTGCCACCACGTGGGGCCCTATTAAGGGTCCCATCGGTCTAGGTGTCACTCAAATGGGACTCTTTGTTTTCTGTTCACCACCTTGCTGGCTTTGATGACGGCCTGTGACAGGCTGCTTTCTCAGCCTTGTTTAGACAAGCTGTACTCAATAGAGGTGTGTTTACAGAAATCGCTCTTGCTAATTACCTGCCAATGGTTGGTGCTTCCATCCATGGATGTAGGATGTCCAGCATGTGTGTCATGAACATTCTTCAATTCAATTCAATTTATTTTTATATAGCGCCTTTCACAGCAGAGTCGTCCCAATGTGTTTTACATGGATGTGTTGCAGTGGCGGAGCCAGAGGGCTTTCCGGGGTGGCACTGGACACCCCTGACATCCGATTGGCCACCCCGGGTGCCACCCCAAAATTTTATTTGCTGCTGGCAGTTCCTGATGCTGATTGACATCTCATTTGTCTAAAGAAGTTTTTGAATTTTGCCGGCAACGCTGCTCAAGCTATGTTCAAATCAAAGACGGGCCGAAGACAAGAGCATGGTTTCATGTTAAGACGAATAATAAAAATATTTGAAATACGTTTTATAGTTCATTATAAGATTTGTTTGCTGAGTAACTTTTATTATCCTCTGTGTAAGTTAACGAGGCGCCGATGACATCAGTTAACTTAATGACATTAGAGAGATCAATTCGCACTTTAGACAGTTAATGCTATACAGTACTTCATCTGTGCTAGTATTACATGCACATACCATGTATGTAAGTTATTATATTTAATTTACGATGCTCAAATATTTTGCTAATATGGGGAAGTAATGTTAGGCTAGCTGTTTGCGAGTTAAATTTAGTTGAAATGGAATAGCCAGCTCATATACTTTCTTCAGAATAATGTTATTTAGATCAGTTGCTGATTTTAATGTGCAGGTATGATAATGGTTATTTTTAATTAGGACAAATATGTTTCTAACTGGATCAGATGTAAGCAGACTGTAATATTTTTGCACAGGGTCAATTAAACATGAAAAGAAAGGGCGAGATATCAGACTTCTTTATAAAGAAGCACAAACAGGCAGATCAGGTTCAAACAGACCCTACCCTTTGCATTGGATCCCACAGCAGCTCCATACCTGAGACTAGTCAGAGTCAGTGTGGTCAGACTTCAGGTCCACCAGCAGGTCAGAGCATCTACCAGGCAATCACAAGTTTCAACCAATGTTAGAATTTAAGCTGAGCTTCAGGAAAGTTCAACTAAAAAAAACAAATACTGTCATTACTTATTAACTCACAACAAAGTGAGTAGATGATGAGTAAATTATTATATTTTGAATTATATGTTGGTAATGAAATAGATTTGGGTTTTCTAAACACTTTCATTGTGTTTGTGTGTGTGTGCATCTTTGTGACATATCAGGATACAAATTTGTATAATGGTTTGAGTATGACAGGTATTTCAGGAGAAGGTGACTTATGAGGACATTGCCCATGCCCCCATTTTTCAAAAGGTTTATAAATATTTTTAAATGTTTCCTGTGAGTGTTGGATTATGGCAATAGAAAATAGTTTGTAGAGTATATAAACAATGGAAACCTATAGAATGTCCTCACAATTCACAAAAACGTGTGTGTGTGTGTTTTCACTATTCTGTGGGAACTAATGGATTGTGTTGTAAATAGATTTATCAAAGGATGACACAGAGACCTCTGGCTCTGAGCGAGACAGTGAGCCAGAGCTGACAGAAGATGTCATCGAGCCCCTTCCAGCTGCATCAGTATTTTTTGTTTGGTTGTTTTTTCTTTATGCTAATGTTTTTGTAAATTGTTTTTACAAATAAAACTTTTCAATTCCTTAATTCCTTAATTTACTATTTCAACTTTATGAGTACAGTGCGTGTGTGTGTGGACCCCCTGAAATGGCAGTGGCCACCCCCTGGCTACCCCATGTAAAAAATTGTATCTCCGCCACTGCTGTGTTGTGATACATTACAACATCATTAGAGAGAGTAATACAGAACAGGAAAAAGGAAGAAAAGAAATTAAATAAAGATAGCCAGATGACAATGGAGGAGAGGAACCGAAAACTCACAAGTAAGGAGAAAAAACACCTCTGGGGGTCCAAGGTCAACTGGCTGCCCAACCCCCCCCCCCCCCGGGTCATACTAACATCACTGAAAACAGAGAAGAGTGGACCTGCTTGCTAAAATGTAGGTATAAGCTGTGATTAAGGATCAAGACAAAGTCTATCAATGAGTCAGTTTTCCACGTTGGCCTGTGTACGGTGGCACTGAAGGCTACATACAGTTCGTAGGTCCCATTCGGGATGTCACCCCTCCAGGACTCGAGCTCAGATGGTGACCACCCTGGGCACCACCCACACATATGGGAAGGCAGAGAGCATGTATGGTCTTCACCAGTGAGATGACAGGACTGCTCCAAGATGCCTGTGAGATCTCCCTTTTCTGTCCTCCTGGCTGATTTTGCTCTGGACCAAAGCTGACACCTCAGCGGTATGGTCGCCATGACTCGTTCATGTGTTGGGTGATTATCATACCGGTTCCTCTCAAATTTTGGTCTGACCTTTCAGATCCCTTTTTAAAATCTTTTATTAATAGTGTTTCTTTAGTGTTTAATATCTTATACATTTAACGTCTAACAAATATGAGCCTGAGAAACATACCAAGTGGGAGCCCTTAACTGGCTGTGATGAAAATACAGGTCCTTGGCTCAAAAACATGACATCACTGCTGTAGAGGACTCCATATCTGAAGATGTCTACACCAGTGTGAGTCATTCTGTCTCCCTGCTTTCCTGACTTGGCTGGAATGTCATGGGCAGTGAATGGACATGGATTCTGTGGCCGCAGAATGACGTGAGGACACCCAGAGCAGACTTCTTCATCTGCAAAGCGCCCATATTCCATTTGGTGGTTTATTTGATGGTATGATTCCCCATCTCAATCACCACACTGGTCAGGTTTCACACCCCAGGTTGGGTTTCACCATCAATTTGCTGTAATCGAATCTGATGAGCATCTCCCACGGTAATTTCAACCAGCCAAATGTCTGAGGGTCTGACATGGCCTTCCTCCTTGTGCTTTTCCAGCCAGGAAATGAGAGTCTTCCAGATCTTTCTTGAGCTATTGCCGGGGGGGGGGGGGGGGGGTGTGTGATTAAACATTTTGTCTTCGTCGTAGCCCATATTTTAGCGTTGCACGTCTCTTTTGCTGTAGATAAATAACAGTGACCTACATGAGCGGCTTGTGAGAAGTTCATCTGCAGAACATTCCCTCAGAGTCCAGACGCTGCGTGAGGAGAATGAGACACCATTAAAATGGCGTTTTTTCGGGGTGATGGCCAGTGCTTTGAGATGCCCGTGCTCCCTTGTCTCTCTCATCTCCTTTTCCCCACCTTTAAATATTAATCGCACAAGGTTATCACCTCCTGATCAATCCCGCACTGTTACAGCTTCACGATGAATTATTAACGCATGGCTGATAACAATCTCTGCCATCGATTCTCGCCGGACTCCCAAGTCGGATGTTGCGGATGAAGTTAACGTCTGGGCCCGGCTCCTCTGCGCCTCAAGTGCTCTGCCGCTGGGATCGGGTTCCCTGCGTTACAAGAAAATGGTGGGGACTTGGCCTGTATTCTCTTACTGTAATCCAAGCTTTTTGTTAGATACAAGTATTAGAATTTTTTTCAGGATAGTGTTTGTCTGTATAAGATGTCCCAGGTCCAAGCTGTGGTCCATAACCTTACAAAGATCCATCCCATGGTTCAGGCCCAGAATGCACACACTGACCACGTTTCCGTGTTTCTTCAGACCCAATGTCCCATCAAGAAACTGTCAAGAATCCATATTGCCTTTATGTAAGGAGCTACCGTCTGTTCTGCGCATGTGAGCCCAGTGAGCCCGCGTCAGTGAGTCCATGTCAGTGAGTCCATGTTAGTGAGTCTACGTCAGTAAGCCTGCGTCAGTGAGTCCATGTCAGTGAGTCCATGTTGGTGAGTCTGTGTCAGTGAGCCTGTGTTAGTGAGCCTGCGTTAGTGAGTCTGTGTCAGTGAGCCTGTGTTAGTGAGTCCGTGTCAGTGAGCCTGTGTCAGTGAGCCTGCGTTAGTGAGCCTGCGTTAGTGAGTCTGTGTTAGTGAGCCTGCGTTAGTGAGTCCGTGTCAGTGAGCCTGTGTCAGTGAGTCCGTGTCAGTGAGTCCATGTCAGTAACTACACTGATTTATTAAGCTATTTTTTGTTCCATAAAGAGAAACAGTGAAAGCCGCCTGCACTGTGGTTTGCTTGTCCACATGGGGTGCTGTCTGTTTTGTTGCTCCAAATTTGAGAAAGCAAACAAATTGAGGAACCCCCACTGATCCTCATAGATGGGAGCTTCAGATAGCAGGAGTAAACGCAGTAGGAGGTAGATCTCACTGCCGAGACCTGCTTGCTACCCACCTTTGTTATCTCCAGCACCTCACCACAGATCTGAAACCTGGAACCTGTGGCCAGTGCTGGTCTGAACCTATGTGGTGCCCCCAATCCAAGACACAGTGATTTCGCCTTGCCAGAAGATGGCGCTCTAGGTGCTGCCTATGCTGCCTATCAGGCTAGCACACCCTGTCCACAGTGTGCTTCCCCGACTTAATCACCCAGGGCTCCCAGTGCCCCACTTGGAGGCACTGCAGTTTCCATGCAGTGGTACCAGCTGGAAGGGGTCGCATAGCATGGGATGGGAATATCATGCCCCCCCCCCCCCCCCTGACCTGTAGCATGCATCTTGGATCTTCTCTTGACCGGGGTACATGTGATGTACGAGGGATTCCAGGTGTCACTCTCCATCCCTGCTGAGCCCCATGGCTGCCTCCCAGCAGTCCGCAGTGGCAGTGACACATGCACGGACAACGAGAGTGTGTCACCACAAGGCTTCTCCGTGCCACGTCTAACGGAGAGAGCGGGCATGCGAGGACGCCCACAGGGGCCAGGCTGTCGCCCTGGGGCCCATAAATGAAAAGATGATGTTCTTTCACTGCTGTGTTCCCCGAGAGATGGGAACTGGGTGAGACATGACCTAGAAATTTCCGCAGTGAAAGTGCTGCAGGTGAAGGGCCTCAGATTAGTATGGAGCACCTTCAGATGTTTTCATATTTTGCTTTGGGAAAACGCTTCGGCGAAGCCCGAGTCTCTCGCCACTCTGCATACTGTTTCTGGGGAAGCTGGAGAAAATGATTTCAGGGAGAAAAACTCAATCTCCAGATGAGTAGCGCAAGCAAACATTTCGGTTTGGAGGTTAGGGTCCTGTTTGTTGATGCATTTGCGGTTCCCTATTCTTATCAACGAACTATGGGAGATTAAAAAAATATGGGTTCATGGGAAAAAAAGAATAAAATGAAATACTTGTCGGGTATGTAATGACGTCAATCAGCTAGAACCTCGCAGACGACCTGGAGAGGGATGGGCTCACATGTTCATATGCATCCCACTCAGTGGACGGAAGTTAATGAGCTTTCAACTGCTTTTAATTATCTACCCTCACGGTTTTGTCCTTTTCAATTTCCGATGCCAGGAATGCCAGGAAGCAGGGGGCTCTCATGTCCCATGGATAGCTGGGCGTTTCAGGGAAAAATTCAATTTGGAATCCTCTGCTGAGAAATTCCTGCAGGACGCTGGGAAGCACTGGGATGAGTTTGTGGAACCCACTGCAGTCGTCCGCATGCTCATGGGTAGTTACGGCTGATGGCGCCGTGGCCTAGCCTCTGGTCATGGGTTCCAGGACTACCAGAGAGGTGTGTAAGAGAACAGGAATATCACACCCCAGATGCCTTTGGGGGGAGAGGTCCCTGGTGAAAAAATTTGCCGAGCAGGGGGATCCTGATGATGAAATTCTTCAAGCAGGTGGTGGTGGTGGTGTTGGTGGGGGGGTCCCAACAATAAAAATGTGCAGAGCAGGCAAAGGAAATGCGAGGCAGAGCCATTTAAGCAAAGGGGCATGCGCTGCTGTGCACCTGGGCAGAGACGCATCGCCGCATGCCGGCGTCACCAAGCACCACAGACGCCGTACCTGCCGATCTGAAAACGACAGCGACAGGCATCGCCATCTTTCCTGAGACAAGCCTAGAATGACCCTCTGTTGATTAATTAGACAACTGTTAATTATTTACTCATCACTTAATTTGCATCCCCTTATGTTCTAAATATTTATTAGATGGAGATTGCATCATATTCTGCTGGAGGATGCAGGCACGCTGAGTGTCTGGAGCGCCCCCTATGGAGGCTGCAATGAATAACGACCTGCTAGGCTGTCATACCTTAATTGCACCGTGCTTCGATGCTCGTGTGTAAAACAAGAAGCGAGGTGTAGTTTTGATTGAGGCCATTCTCTCGCACAGCCTCTGTCTGCTTCTAAAAAAACCTTAATGATGCACTTTGTCAAAACCAGTGGCTTCTCGATGAGGCACGACCTCAGCGACGTTGGGCCAGGCAAGTGACATACAGCCATCTGATTAAAGCAATCCTCCAGCTTCCCAACCCAGCGCAAATACTACAGTACACATCGACTCTCCCAGCGGCGCGTAAGAGTTTGCATTGCACCAAACAGGAATACTGAACTGGAATACAAAATAAATAATCGGAGATGAAATGGAGTTATACATAAAGTATATACTTGAGACCGTTATATAAGGATTAAAAGACCACTCTATATTTGAAAAAATAATCTACATTTTTAAATCTTGGTTTAAACGTGGCTGTGCTGGCAGAAGGCTACACTGAGCAGCAGGCTGCTTCCAGGCTCAGAATTTCTAAGACAGCAGTACACAGGAACAAGGTGAAGCAGAAGACACTTGGAATGACAAGAAACCAGCCAGGTAGAGGACAGAAATTACTTTCTAATGCCAGAGATGACTGTCAACTTAACCGGCAGTGCCTCATAAATCTTGAGGATGACCTCAAGTGACTTTCAAAAAGAATGGGAAACATTAAGTGCAGGTGTGAAGTGCACTGCTAGGACAATTCATAACAGGCTCCTAGAAGCAGGACTAAAGACCCATAAAGCAAGGAAGAAGCCCTTCATCAATGAGAAGCAGGGTAGAGCCAGGCTGGAGTTTGTTAAAAAAAAAAAATAATGTATATTTTACACAGATGCATATCCATAAATTGAGAAATCAGTGAAACTGAAAATTTAGCTGTGGTCGTTAATTTTTTCCAGAGCTGTATGTATTTTCAGTGAACATAAATTTAAACTCAAACACATACACCATCGTTCGTACATGAACACAGAGATATATATACCATCGTTCATATATAAACACAAACACATACCATCATTCATAAACAGATATATACCATCGTTCATATATAAACACAAACACATACCATCATTCATAAACAGATATATACCATCGTTCATATATAAACACAAACACATACCATCATTCATAAACAGATATATACCATCGTTCATACATAAACACAAACACATACCAACATTCACATATAAACACAAACATATACCAACATTCAAATATAAACACAAACATATATGCCATTGTTCATATATGAGTATTAAATTTCTCTCCTCCTTTTCTCTCTCTGAAATCTCTGTGATGCTTTTCTCATCTAAATCCTGCCGTCCCCCTGCCTGTCACCCTTCCCTGCAGTGTCACCGTTGGGTACGATCCAGTGATTACTCTGCATCCATCATATAAACACACTCCAAACTCAATTTCTGCTGTGCAGCCAGTGTAAACTGGAGCGTGGCTGCTTGGGTTTGTTTGCTCCTCTGTTTTTCCAGGTGAAATCGGCCGTCGTGGGCAGGGAGGATGCAGTGTCTGTTATATCTGATGTCTGATGGCAGAGATGTAGTCTTTAACGTTTTATAGCATGTTGTTTTCTGAGATGCCTCGTGGCCTGTGCACACATATAAATGATATCATTTATGAGATCCGCTTCCGTTCCTGATGAATCAACAATGTGGACCAAACGATGTGTAATTTGATGAATGTGCACCTGCGAATAATATCAGTGCTTCTTTAAATAATTTAAACATTTCTATTTGCCACCTGTGTCTCTCCTTTTTTTAAAAAAGACTTTTATAATAGTACTTTTTTTCATTTTTTCCTCGGGGGATGACAAATTGTGGCAGGATAATATATTCATGGGCTCAGTTTACCAACTTTTTTTTTGTTTTGGATGGTGTTGCCATGGTTTCCTAAGCACCCAAAATGGCTCAGTTTAACCTCCTAACCCTTGCTTTATATTCCACAGCAGTAGCGCAGTATACCTAACACAAGAGTGTCTGAGAGAGTCGATACCTTCTGTGGCCACTTCCTGCTCTGAAACAGAGACTATAATTGAGTACAAGTCAGCCCTGTCTGGAGATGTTTTGCTTAGGGCTTATTGCTTTGTGGGAGACACATCCATATGTGCATTGTGGGTGGTGGGGCTGGCTAGATTTCCAAAAAGTAATCATGCCCAGCCATGGCCCCAGAAAAGGACCTGTCACCACTCTCTGCTGTGGGACGTGGCCAGTCAGTAATAGCGGCACCAGACTTGGCACCAAGCGAAGAACCAAGCCTAGTACTAAGTGCAGAACCAAGCCTGGCACCAAGCACAGAACCAAGCCTGGCACCAAGGGCAGAAGCAAGCCCAGTACCAAGCCTGGCACCAAGACCAGCACCAAGCCTAGCACCAAGCGTAGAACCAAGCCTAGCACCAAGCCTGGCACCAAGCGCAGAACCAAGCCTAGCACCAAGACCAGCACCAAGCCTGGCACCAAGCCCGGCACCAAGTGCAGAACCCAGCCCAGCACCAAACATAGAACTAAGCTCATCATCAAGCACGGAACCAAGCCCAGCATCAAGCCTGGCACCAAGTGCAGAACCAAGCCTGGCACCAAGCATGGAACCAGCCCAGCATCAAACCCAGCACCAAGCCTAGCACCAAGCCTGGCACCAAGCATAGAACCAAGCCTACCACCAAGCCTGGCACAAAGTGCAGAACCAAGCCTGGCACCAAGCACAGAACCAAGCCTGGCACCAAGAGCAGAACCAAGCCCAGTACCAAGCCTGGCACCAAGACCAGCACGAAGCCTAGCACCAAGCCTGGCACCAAGCGTAGAACCAAACCTGGCACCAAGCGCAGAACCAAGCCTAGCACCAAGCCCGGCACCAAGTGCAGAACCAAGCCCAACACCAAACATAGGACTAAGCTCAGCATAAAGCACAGAACCAAGCCCAGCATCAAGCCTGGCACCAAGCCTAGCACCAAGCCTGGCACCAAGCATAGAACCAAGCCTACCACCAAGCCTGGCACAAAGCGCAGAACCAAGCCTAGCACCAAGCCTGGCACCAAGTGCAGAACCAAGCCTGGCATCAAGCACAGAACCAGCCTAGCACCAAGCACAGAACCAAGCCTGGCACCAAGCACAGAACCAAGCCTAGCACCAAGCCTGCCACCAAGCGCAGAACCAAGGTCTTGGCTGATCTAAATCTAGCCGGATGCAGTTTATTGTGCTTCTATCTTCGTTTCAGTGCAGCGCCTTATTGCTGCAGACCCCATGAGGGAGGAAACTACTGATGATTTGTTTGTTTCTTCAGTCCATGCAACTATCAGTCCAGACCATAATAAGCCCCTTGTTCTTGGGACTGTGATACCCACCCAAAGCCGGGCATAGCCTATGGCACTTCTCATCAGTGCTCTTGGGGAAAAGCTCCGCTCGGATGTGGGTTTGGCCATGATGTTTGCCATTCCAGACACAGAGAGAAGCCCCACGGCAGTGAAGGCAGGAGACACACTGACGGCCCTGGCGAGAACCAGTGCCAGCCGTCACGCCAAAACCAAACACCCAAACCAAGAGCCACATGAATTTTCATAACATCCAACACAGAAAAGCTCCCCCTGTCTGCATTAGAGAGATTGCTGTAACAATGGAGCCTTTATTTAGTGATCTTGGACAGCAATGACCTGAACACTGTTATGGAATCACTAACATAAGCATTTTTATGTATAAATGTGATGCATAATATGTGCAGAAAATATGCACACAGTACAGCTGATTTGCAACAGAAATGTTAAAATCCTGTAAACCCAATAGGGTGAAATCGAGACGTTCCACTGTGGCTAGAGAATAAATGTGAGTGTACAGGTAGCAGACAGGTCAAAGCAGAATAAAAGTGTGCTTTTGTACAGCCTCCGCCGCAGGGTCTGAGTCAGCACTGTGTCCGATGGCGGTTTCGTCTTAATGAATAATGGCTGCGTTTTGAAGACTTTCGGGAATCGTATCGCACACCCTACCTTGCTGGATTGCCAAGGCTTACCTTGTGTTTCACAGGTTAAACAGCGACCGTGTGATCTGAAATTGTGGTAAATGTGAGCAAAGATCCACTAGCAGTCACATGACTTCCTGTAGATGAATCGGTGGCGGGTACTCAGGGCTGCATTTAACATCACTCTGACCGAGCTGAGGTCCATGGGCAAATGGCACAGCTCACTATTCCACAGACAAGCACACTGTGGGCGTGGCACTGTGCCACTCAGGTCTCCTATTGGCCGCGTTTTACGTGGGGAAGCTTTGGCCAAGTCAGCACACGGTCATGTGACACGTTAGTGGGGAGAAACTATTTTGTTTCAGATAGAATTTGGGGTTCTGTTTGTTGTTCTGGCCACATCCCTTTTGGGGTTCTGTTTGTTGTTTTGGCCACATCCCTTTTGGGGTTCTGTTTGTTGTTTTGGCCACATCCCTTTTCTGAGGTCTATTGGTGAAATAAATAATGAGACACTAAGCTGTGTGTTGAGGGCATCTTTTGGGTCTGGATGTCGTGTTTCCAGGTTTATGTGCGGCCCTTTTGAGCCAAGGTCGTAACACTATCTTCTACCTTTGGAAAATACTGTGCAGTACCCTTCCCCCGCACCATGGCACCTGTGCACCGCCCTGGCCAAACCTCCCAACTCCGCAGCCCTCAGGCGTATCTCTGAGGCTGGTTTCATTCTCCTGTTACCTCTCCGGCGGCCCGAAACACCTGGGAATCATATCACCATCAGTGTTTGGATTTCTGTCAGATGCTGACTCTGTGGCTGTGTCACTGCTAATTAACACACATAAGTGTGTAACCATAATAGTACTAAATTGCAGGGTGGCATCCTACACACACTGCATAGACTCTCTTAATTACAGAGGAAATTGCCAGGCGAAACCCGTGTCTGTGAAAGTCAGTTACCTGGGTTGTACCATTAGCAGCCCTTATTGGAGGGTCCACCCCTTGCACCCCTTGGAAATGGCATGTCCTTCTTCTGGGAACATTACAGCCTGAGAGCTTTGATATTTAGACTATAAATTAGTACTGAACGTTCATGCCTCTGTACTCTGAGCCAATGGTTGCAGTGTCCGGAGATGGGATGCTCAGTTTTATGGATTAATAATTAACGATTGACAGTAAAAACAGCAGAATTGTTGTGTAGTTTCTTGAACATTACAGCAGCTGCTCATCTGATAATTCAATCTAGTGCAAATTACATTATGTCTTTAAGTACTGGATGGGATGTTTTGCTGGAGTGATTCAGTCGAAGCCCTTTAGTGCTACTCCACCTGCTGAGCCTGTTGTGTTAAAGGTCCAACGCGGGTAATAATGGAATGACATGGACAGCCCAACATACACCGTACATCTATGTAACAAGCAAACATACACCGTACATCTGTGTCACGTAAACATACACCGTACATCTGTGTCACACGGCAACATACACCGTACATCTATGTAACAATCAAACATACACCGTACATCTGTGTCACGTAAACATACACCGTACATCTGTGTCACAAGCAAACATACACCGTACATCTGTGTCACGTAAACATACACCGTACATCTGTGTCACAAGCAAACATACACCGTACATCTGTGTCACACGCAAACATACACCGTACATCTGTGTCACAAGCAAACATATAACGTACATCTGTGTCACAAGCAAACATATAACGTACATCTCTGTCACATGCACACATACACTGTACATCTGTGTCACACGCAAACATACACCGTACATTTGTGTCACAAGCAAACATACACCGTACATCTGTGTCACAAGCAAACATATAACGTACATCTCTGTCACATGCACACATACACCGTACATTTGTGTCACAAGCAAACATACACCGTACATCTATGTAACAAGCAAACATACACCGTACATCTGTGTCACACGCCAACATACACCGTACATCTATGTAACAAGCAAACATACACCGTACATCTGTGTCACACATAAACATATGCTGTATAATCTGTGTCACAAGCAAACATACGGCATACATCTGTGTCACATGGAAAAAATACACCGTACATCTGTATCACACGCCAACATACACCGTACATCTATGTAACAAGCAAACATACACCATACATCTGTGTCACAAGAAAACATATAACGTACATCTCTGTCACACGCACACATACATCGTACGTCTGTCTCACACGCAAACATACATCGTACGTCTGTCTCACACGCAAACATACAATGTACATCTGTCTCACACGCAAACATACACCGTACATCTGTGTCACATATGCGAACATACACCGTACATCTGTGCGATTTCCTCCTGATTTTGGGATTGTCATTTAACAGAAGATTTAATACAAAAAAAAACAAAATAGTATAAAAGATCAGTTTAAATTCATCTCTACATTTTAAGAGTACCAGAGCATTCCCCCTCTGGGATCTGCGATGGCTCTCTGCACACAGAGCGTCTGAAAGCTAATTTGCCTGCTGTGGGGTGATTGTTTACTGTAGCTCATAATGAGCTGGGCAGGGAAGCCCTGGAGACGGCAGGTGAATTGGGGGCTCTAGCACTGGCATTACGAAGCGGCCGCCTTGTGCACGGTAACTCTGGCATCCTCCCGTGGATGACTTAATGCACTAAAGCCCTGTGGTGTCTTTTTGATCATTTCTCCGTGTTTTTTAAAGGGCTTGCAGGTGTGTGGCCCCCTGGTGGCTCGCATGCCCCCCCGCACTCTTTCCGGGCACGCCCCTTGGAACTCGTCCGCCATGGAGGCGGGGCCAAAGCCTGCAGAGGCGGGGCAGTGCTGAAAGTGTAAGATTAATGGTTTCGTTTTTGTTAATCACTGGCTCTCATTCGTGATTCCACAGCAATCCCACCCACCTGTGGATCATTGGCCAAAGCTCAAGCTGTATCGTAAGGTTCCTAAGGCCGATTTCTGTTCTCCGTCTGCTGATATTCATGCTGCACTGTATGCAGGGATGCCGTAAAGGGGTTGGGAGTTAGGACGATTCCAAGGGCCATGGAGTGACAGGGGCCCTAAAAAATTTGGAAAATAACTGGATTGGTCTGGTCTGGGGGGCCCAATATGATATGTTTTCATGGGGCCAAAAATCTGTAGCAATGGCTGGACTGTACCCCTTCTCTGGGTCGCGATGATGACACGGGAGGGTTACCCCCAAGCTGACAGCCTGGCAGAGTAGGAGCTGGGAGCTTCGGTCAGCCTGCTTTTAATAAGGTTTTGTGGAAAAAAATAAAAATAAAATGAATTTTCAGCTTGCCCACGCTTTGCTCTGAATATCTAACGAAACAATTCAGCCATCCCTGCTCTAGGGTTAAAAAAACAACCCACTTGCAATTTGCACCTCCAACTTAGTTGGACCTAAGCTTCACAGGAAGCCCCCAGTAACAACCCAAAATAAAATAACTCATAAAAAGCACCAGCCCAGAGCACCAGGACTGTGCTCCCCCGTGTGCTGTTTCTATTAGCGGCGACCTTTAGCTGTGCATCACTGCCCTTAATAACGGGGCTGTTTTGATACAGGCTGATTTACATGTTCTGTGATCTGTCGCTGTGTTTTAAGCTGTGTGAGCATTTAGCTGAGGCGTATTCTGCACCACATGAAGGCGCTCCAACAGGTTATTGGTGGGCTGCATGTCTGGTCTCATTTGGAACACGCCATTGATCTGAAAAGACGAGGGGGGATCACACAGACATGCCGCTCTTGAATTCCTCAGTTGGCTGGCTAATGGGGGGGGGGGGTCCAAACCAGGATTTCTGTTCCAAGCGGCCGCCTGGCAGAAGCTTGATGATGGTGTTGGGTTACGCCATGGGCTGTAATTTGCCAATATTTAGCCACGCTTGATCCTGCCCCCCCCCCCCAGTGAAAGTCCAGATGTGGCACTTAGGATCTACATGGGACCGCTTCCGCCAGAGGCTGGCCTTGTCTTGATCTCAGGGTCAGCGCAGGTGTCCTCAGGGGAGGGTGTGACTCCCAAAGCCCAATAGGGGGTGCTCATGTGACCTGGGCTCCAGCAGAAGCCCCGACCCCCCACGTAGCACATGCTCAGAATGTGATATTTTGAGTCTTTACCTGACCTCAGGCACCATGGATGAGCTGGCGGAAACAGTGGACAGTAGGCAGGTATTTAAGGAAGTATGTTCTCACCTGGGCCCCAGGACCTCGCCTGGGGAACCCGGCACAACAGATTGGCTATGTGTGGGACATGGCCACCATGGAGAGGCTGTGCGGGCAACAGCGCATATTCACATGCCCCCCCACACCCCCACTGCCAACACAGGGGAAATACACAGAGATGAAATTACAGTGAGGGTGTCGTGAGTGTTGGGGGCCATTTCACACTAATGCTCGTGAATCTTATATTTGCTCCTCTGGAACGTCTGTTGAGCCGGTCGTTGAGTCTTGCCGGAACTTTCAGTCTGCGGGGGTGGGGGGCAAAGCCTGGCCACCTGTAATAATGCTTCATACATACTTTTAACAGGTGAAAATGAATCTGAACTGCACTGCTTGTGCCACTAATTAACATCGGTATTAGCTAATATCCCGGGGCAGATTAATTTAATACTGTCGTATTTCCCTGAAGGCGCTCATATGGATAGCAGGCCCTTAAGTGAATCTACGATAACCTGAGCATTTACCTGTCCCTGCTAATACCTATATAATCACCAAGCATTAGATCGACAAAATACACGTGTCTATACCCATTTCCATAACGGCCATTTTAAATGACTCGAAGGGTGTAAACACTTCGTCTAAAAATAAAGTATTTTAATAAGCACTACATGTCATCGGGAAGAGCGTCTTCACCAGTCTGTTAACCGGGACTGATGGGTGAACAAACATGTGCTGCCTAATGCATTTTAATCTGTTTGCAGTACATCCCAGAACGTTCTGTCGTCCCTGTGGATTGCTGGCTTCTTCATCATCTCCGTGAATCATCATCGTCCTCAGCATCCGACGCCACGGCGACGGGCCCACACGCGCATGCAGACACGGCCCTCTCTGTTGTGTCTTTGTGAGAGATGATGAATGGTCCTCCTGCATTCACAGATTGGCCTCATTATGACTGTTACCCACAGCGTTTGTCTCGAGGATGGCGGACGCCAGCTTAAGCGCAATTTCACCATGTAAGAAAACACGCTCACATCTTTCCACATTAAACACACATAGAAAAGGGGAAAAAATCTGGGAGATGGTGCCATTCAATACGTCTGCCCTGTGTTTTGCACTTCGAGTCCTGCAGAACCCTCCCCGGTCACTGTAGTGGGCCTGGGGGGGGGACAGTTCCCTGTCACTGTGCACCTGCATAAGGACGGTACGATGGTAAACCCGCTTGACTTGACTTGCCTTCATCTGACCATTACCAGGAGAGTTTCGGGACACCCAGAAAGCCCACTGGAACTGGAAGACTCGCAGGCCTCTAGCTGCCATGCAGCATTCGGTTATTAAAAACCTGCGGCGTGCGCATTTCCCTGCCTTCGCCTGCTTCTTATTTATTCATTTTTTTTTGCGCCGGTATTAAGATGCAGCTTCCATCATGCCAGGAGCTGTTTACAGCTTCTTACTCTATGATAATGTGGATTGTGTCCAAGCCCTACCCTCCCCTGACAGAAAAATACCACATCACGTGTTTTAATATAAAGTCTTCTCACCTGCTTCAGCTGTCGTTTTCTGACGCTTTTTTTTGCACAGAAGACATTTGCGCAAATAAAACAAGCAACTTAGCTGACAGTACAGAGACAGAGTGGAGTGCTGTGATCACACCAGTATTTTTAGTTTTCTATCTTGTCATTACAGTTATGAGGTGTAATTTTTAAGTTGTTAAATACAGATTAACTGCTGTTACGTTGGCTTTGTTATTACAAAAGGGACGTTTGAGGTTTTATTCCTGAAATCAACAAGCAGCTTGGTAAATGGGGCCAGATAGCTGGTGGGAAACATCTGCTCTGTCAGTAACTAGCAGTTCCGTCACGTAAAGCCTCCCAGTGCCCTCGGGAAGACTCGTCTGATTGGCTGGTTTGCGGCCCCGTTGGCCTATCTCACGCCTTCGATTTTCCTGGAGGAAGTTGCTCATGACCCGTTGGCCGTCCATCCTGTCATTCATCTCTGAGATTTGATTTATTTAGCAGGTGCTTTTACCAAAAGCGACATACGTTCCAGAAATCAGGGTCAGCCAGTCCCTGGAGAAATCAGGGTCAGCCAGTCCCTGGAGAAATCAGGGCTTCGGAGCCCTTCTTGGGAGCCCAAACGGTGAAATCACTCTTCCAATCCGAGGATTTAAACAGGCGACCTTCCCATCGCACACACACCATCCTAACCCACTGAGCCACATCCCTCCAGACGTGTTAATGGCGTGTGGTATGCGGCTGACACGCCCCTCCATACCCGCACATCGCTGCGCCCCCATGACACCCCCCACAGACCACATTCCCACCCACACAGCAAACACAGCCCATTATAATGAAAGCACCTCAGCTGCCTACAGCTTTAGGGAGGTCAGTCCTGTTCTATACTGTGCACAATTAAACTGGACCCTATCCTCAGAGCTGTAAAGGGGTCGGACTGCTTTATCGGTGAAATGAAAGCTGCTTTTTATGGTGAGCCAGGGCTGAGCAGAGGAGCTGAATGGCCATTCGACCCCTTCATGTTAACAGATGGGATCTTCCATGATGATTAAGCCACTATCAGTAGGCAATCGGTGAACTTATTTACAGCTTCTAATGACCAATCATTTATTTACTTAGGAGGTATTTAACAGGTAAAGTGTGACGGGAAAATGGGGGAAATGGCGCCTCTCGTTTTGCCAGAAAGCTTCTTGGCCCACAGTCGTCCGTAACACGAGCAGGGCCCAGTTTGCTATTTCTGGGGCCACAATCACGAATTTACTTTGTGGCCCCTCCCCCCACTATAGTGACTATTTGGCCAACAGGGGGCCCACAAACGCGTGGTTTGAGTGAGGTAAACACTACCACTGAATGTGAGTCTGTAATCTGGGGGCCCGTTTTAATGACGCAGGCCAAATCCTGGGGGCCCAGTGACAATACGCCCCCGTGCCTGGAGGGATCAGCCCCGTTTCCGACCCAGAGCGGACCAAGAGGAGGGGAATACATCGCTCCCCACTGTCTTATTTAACAATCTCCGCCTGTGTGTTTGCTCAAGCTCTGATGAAAACACCAGCTCTAGACCAAGTGGAAACACTTGGAAAAGTCTGCTGAACACAAACAGGCTCTGCGTAAATGTGAATGAATCTGCTAGTACGAGACATCTGAGTGACAGAATTTTTGTGCAGAACGCATTCTAAGGTACAAAAGAATGTCTGTTATCGATACCAATTCCTATTCATTGATGCCCTGTGATTCCACCGTGACGCGACACTACAAACAGGTGTGAGAAGCTCCAAGGTCTTTCATCACGTAGGCATTTTCTTGGTTCCGGAATTATGTTTTGCAGTTTCTCAGTGTTCACTGGCCACTGCCTCCTGGTCCAGATGACGGTGCCGTCGGACTTGCGTGGGATCAAAGAGGAGAGCATCAAAAGCGTGGGGCACTGTACTGCCGATGACGTGCGTCTCAGAGCCGTTTTGCTGGGTGCAGGAGCCGAGCTGACGTCTTGCTGCTACCATTATGACGGGATTATAAGCGAGTCTGCGTGCCTCCGTGACGAGTTGGCCAAAAAACAAGTTACTGTCTACGCCGAGGGATAACGCAGTGTGCTGTTAGCTTAGCATCTGGTCTGGTCGTCTCTGAACATAAAACATAAAACCAGACTGGAGTTCAAACAGCATCCCCCAGGACACACAAAGAGTGTGTCATTATCAAAACATCACATGGGTCTGCAAAGAGACTTGGCAAATGACAAACATCTCTGTAAAGATAGATACTGACTAACAAGAGCTTATTAGTGTGTGATTGCTATTCCGACGGATTGTCCCTGAGCCGCCCTTTTGATGCTGAAGTAAGAGTTCCAAAAGCGTATTTGTTTAAGCCACACTTTGGTAGAGATGTGCTTCGTACCATAATTGTATTTGACTTGCCGATATTAACTTCTATTAAAAAGCCAAAGCAGATGAAGACACAGGCCGCCATGTGTGAGATATGCAGCACCTGGTCCAATAGAGGAAATAATCTATCCAGAATTTCCCTGTTTCCACCAGCCCAGTGATGATCGTCGCTAATTATTCTTAATGACAGGCAGCGGCTTCCGTGTGAGGCACTGGTGCACATCGAGGAAGAGGATGACCACTTCATTGTTACTTCACTGTTAGTTTTTTCTGGATCTTGGGACAGCTCAAGGTCAAGGATCAAGGTCAATGTTTATACAAGTAGGTAGGAATAATTCTTATTGGTTATGCAATATTCATTGTTCAAATCTTGGCACCATTTTCCAGACAATTTTGCTCCAGAAGGAGTGTGTGCGTGTGCGCGTTAAACTGTGTGCATGTGTGTGAGAATGTGTGTGTGTGTGTATGCGTGTGTGTGTGTGTGAGAGTCTGTGTGTGTGTTTGTGCGTCTGTGTGTGAGAGTGTGTGTGTGTGTTCACTCGGGGCTGTGGTCGGCGTGTTCCTGCTTCCCCCTTTTACTCAGCAGCCCGTCGGTGAGACACGAAGTCCTTTGTTAACACAGGTGTGCTTTGAATGGCAGTGAAAAGCCTCGGCCTTCAGCCTCAGTCACAGTGGGAGGCTGGGGATGTGCTCCCCAGGGTCATCATGCCTGCCTGATAAAGCTGCAGGACGGGCGGGGGTCACCCTGGCCTGATCCTAGGCTATGCGGCACCGGGGGGAGGGTGCAGATTTCACAGGAAATGACAGTCTTCTGCTTCACTAGGAACCCCCGCAGAGAACTTGCTTCTTATAACTTGTGCCTTGGTGAGGCCACCAGATGCGAACAAATCGAAGGTAAATCAGCAGCGGAATGTGAGGACGCCCCCACACAGGCCTGTCCTGATGGCGTCTCCCTCACTCCTGACATTCGGGCTGCCTGATTTATGGCTGCAAACTGAGGTTCAGCGGCTCTGCATCATTAAAAAATGCCTGACATCTTCCCAAAGCAGAGACGGAGCATCATATACAGTGATCCAATGCAGAACACTGATCATCAGAAAAGCCACAGGTTCTCAACTCTGGAGTCACACGGGGCAGGAGGGACCATGACGAACATCAGTGGTGAAGCGTGTTGAGACTCACATGTCCTTTGTTACTTCCATGAGCGCACTGTTAAATAGGGGACCAGTGACGAGACAGATTCTCCACACGAATCCCTGGGAGAGTCCTGCTCCATGCCGGCAAACAGCGGAATTCCAATATTCCACTAGACAGGAGAGCACAGTTTATATCCGGTGATGAAATATCGAGACGCATGTATTCTAGGCACAAACCAAAACGTGACCATTGACACGCCTCATATAGGGAAAATGGCAGCCGTAAGTCTTGAAGCTGAACTTTTAGGCACGAATTATATTAAATTACGGGGGGATTTCCGTGATGCGATTAATGTTTCATAAGCAGAGACTCAAGCGGGCTTGTTGTAAATAGGGCACCATTTAGTGCCGTCTATGTGAAACAGTCACCACATGTCAGCAAAGCTCATTTCACATTCTTTTTGTCAAAGGTACTTATTTCAAAAACCAGATGAATGCATTTTATGAGATTGAATATGGATATGGCTGTGTATGCATAGGACATGTACCATGAAGTAGATAAAAGGCCATGTGTAAAATGGACAAAGTTAAACCTAATGTTTTATAGATATAGTCTGGCAAAAGTATCAGGGGAATTTTGAATGTGCCACATAAAACAGGGGGTGGGTAACAGCCCCTCATGCCTGGGAAGCATTTTCTTCATATTTTCTTCATATTTTCTTCATATTTTAACAGAAATTCTTTTCACATAGGTGAACATTTTCTTTCATTTAAACCAACTCCAGACAATTTATTTATATTTCATGCTAAAAAAATGCTCTTTCCCCTTTTTTTTTTTTATTTTTTAAAGAAAGCCAATTTGAAACCTGAATAGGACCTGCCTATTGCAAAGATGAAAAGCAGATACAGTGCAGCAGGGATACGAGAGGGAGAGGAGGAGCAAGCTGCCCGAATTCAATGAGGATCCCTCAGAGAGCAGCTGGATAACCAGCTAACAAAAGATGTGCGGCAGGCTGCTCCCCACGGAGAGCTGGAGTCCGGTTCCGCCGGAGCCGGTCCATCCCTGTGGCAGCCATGTTCTTCCGGTCAGGAAGCATATTGACATTTTATCGGCACTCATTGCTTTCCCACCTTTGAAATTTCCCCGTAACTCTACAGCCAGGCAGACAGCATTCAGAGATCCAGAGACAATCCAGGAGAACATCTGAACATTCAGGTGACCTCATTGACCTTGACCTTAAAAAAGAGAAGCTCCAAGGCTGCAGCTGAGGCTGTCGTTATCGGAATGGCCATGATTGGTCAGTGTCACCAACATCCCTGATGACCTGCAGCCATGATTGGTCAGTGTCACCGGCATCCCTAATGACCTGCAGCCATGATTGGTCAGTGTCACCGGCATCTCTAATGACTTACAGTATTTATAACATGCGGTGCTGGGGGGGGGCTCAGCACACCGGGAGCCGCCCCCCCCCCCCTTCAAGGACAGCTGGAGAAGCTTCAGGCTTCTTACTTCATTGTACAAGGCAAGGTTCATCACTGTGCTGCAGTGTGGGAGGGACCTGTACTGCAGACAGGCTCCTCATTTGCTGGCAGACTTGCCCATCTCCCTGTCAGCAAATGGTCATTGATGCCCATCATCACAGGGAGTTGCTAGGACTTTCGCAGGTCGTATGTCACACATGAGCTTGAAAACACCAGAACACGCCTTGCACACGCCTCCCTGTTTCTTTCTCGACTCAAGACACGCGTCTTTGTTAACTTGAAATAGGCTGTGGATAATTTTGCAGACATGTGCGGAAATTTAATAAAGAGCATTATGCAAATGCGAGCGTGGGCCCCTCTCTGATACGGAGCCAGGTTTCAGTGGGGCGGAAAGGCACTTTTCCCAGCGCAGTAATGGGCATTTATTTTTCCTCCCAGTCCATAAACGTCACTCTTGTTGTGGAACTCAATACGTCCTAATCTAGGTGTTAAGTGGATTGCAAATACCAATTTACTGTTGGTGCAGAAGCCTTTTATTGCATTACAAATGTCAGCCCCCTGCACCTTGGGCCCCCTTATTAAATACATCTTGTGCTGACTTCCATATGTGTCCGGTCGAGCCTCCTACGAGGGCTTCTCATTGGACCGGAACCAAACGCAGGATCAAAACTCACCAGGGAAATCCCTCGAGTCATAAAGATAGGTAAGAAGACAGTATGGCAGGCCGGCGCAATCCCGGCAGCCTGCTGCAGCAGGAGATAAGCATTTCCTGTGTCTGTTGTGGGGGTCCCTCAGGGAGCTGTCGGAGGGGAACCGCCCGCCGACTCGCTGGAGAAGCCAAGGTCATTGTTCATGCTCAGTGACTGCAATCATCTCAAGAGCCAGACATTTCAATAATAACATGGCATATATGTCCAGACCATTATACGCTCTAAGACTTATGCTGTGAACGGCTTCATACACATTGTCACACTTAGTATATAACTCAGTAATTAATGAACTAATAACTCAAAACTTATTATACCAAAGATCTCTGATAATTACCGAGGTCTGGCCCATATTAACATAAAATGCAATGTATTTTTCAATATATTGTAGAATGATCTGGACGACTGATAAATGCATGTGAACTGTAAACACTACATTTTGTTTATTGTTTAAAATAAAGTGGATAACAGTGGAAAACAGTTGATGTCAAAACCATTATTGCCTAATTAAATTAGTTGAACTTGATGGTGATGTACTGTATACCTTTTATCTCAGACAACCCGTAAAAAGGTACCTCAGTCTGAAAGATGAGGTTTTGTGGGGCAGACTAGGGGGGTCTGGGCTGACCCTGTGCCCCTCATAGGTTTGAAGAGGAGCCGTCCGTCACCCCAGGCCCCAGCAAATAGCAACACTCTATAACTCACATAGAAATGCGTTATGATTATCTCATCATAACAGTAATAACATATGCACAGCACGTGCTAACAGGTGTTTTGCTTTTACATTTCCTGTTCCCGTCCTTTTATCGCACACCCCCGGTGCCCCCTGCCGCACTGTCTACATTTCCAAGCCCCCTCCCCATTAATCTGTAAACACTGCAGGTTGCGAGGCGGTGTGCTGGCTGCTTGTTGTCAGCAGCCGGAGCCCCGGGGACTGTTGGCACAAACGCAGCCGCAGTAATGCTAACATTCCTGGTGATTGCCCGTTATATTGGAGATTTTTCAGTCTGAATTCAAATAACAAATAATGAATAATAATCATGTGTCTGTTAGTAATCAATTCTAATTTAAAGCCTCTTTACAGTGAAACGATCATGGCTGCTGAGGCAGACTTGGAGTTTGATTTGTCCTACAGTGTACAACAACGTCTGTATCTATCTATTCTACTACATCCATCCATCCATCCATCCATCCATCCATCTATCCATTTCTATAACTGCCTATGCAGGGCAGGGTCACTGTGACACTGATCTTTTATTTTCCCCAAGCTAATAATGCTACGGTAACATTCCTGCTTAAAAACAGACAGAAATGTTGCACAGAAGCGGGACATGATGCAGCCAACATGGACAACTGGACTTGACCTACAAAGCACAGGAAAGTGTCCCTGTCAGGCGTGAGCAGAGCCGGAACCCCCCACTGGTCAGGCTGGATGTCTGAAAAACACAGATTGGGGGAGGGGCCGCGCAATCTAGGAGACCGTCAGCAGCAGAGATGCTGGGAAGACTCCCCCGAGATGGAGTCAAATGTAATGGAGTAATGTTTGTGTGGTACTGTACGGGCAGTCACTCTCACGCAGAGCATGGGCAGCCAGCCAGTCCTCAGATTAACATGGAAAATTACAGCCCTGTGCATATTACTGTCACCTTGCGAGGAGCGAGGGGTCGGTCTGTCATCGACAGCTTCTGGCCTGTCACTGCACCTCCAAGCTGCTGTTTCGCTTCATTTAAAAACTCACAATACAGGTAGTAACATGCAAAAATCTGAATTATTCTCGGTGCTGCTGTTTAACTGGAACTTTCTGCACCAGGGAGTGAGCGTTACGTCCACCACGTTTCTCCGTGTTTCCGAAGCTGGATTTCAAAGAGGACTCAAGTCGCGGTGTGCGCGCCGGAGTTTGGATGCCTGTTCCTGTTGCTGAATGACTCAGCTCACTCTCAGTCAGATCCGGACGTCTGCACTCTGTACTCAAAGCAAACTGATCTGATTCGCTGCTTTTCATCCTTGCGGTTTCCCGTGGCCACAGATGCGGGCCAAGCCCTCCGACAGCCCAGAAAGAGCACCCCCACCACACCGCCGCTGTCCTTACACACCGCGGGGCCGTCCGTCACTCTCGCCTCAGCTCTGATGGGCCACTCCCAGCTGGGGACTGACAGGTCTGTGAGCGATTTGCCCTCGTCAGCCGACTCCTACGCTTGCACGCCAGCATCACCAGCCCTGCACGAGTGGGGATCAGGAATCTAATGTGCGAGAACCGTCACCAAAGACGCTGAGTTCACGCTCACTGAAGTCTAAGATATAAGCGAAAAGAGCGATACAGAAATAATATGGGACACACTTAGTGATGACGTCGCTCCAAATATCACGACCGGAACCACATAATAAATAACCTTTCAATAAACAGATTAAGCAATTAAGACATGAATTACGATGCACGTTTTAGCAGAAAAAACGTAACTAAGACGTGAGCATTGGAAGGAGGTTTCGTAAGGTCCAGTAAATATTTCTTGCAGAGTGAAAATAGTATGTATGTGTTACATAAATACACATAAGCATACAGTCTGCCATTTCTATCAGAAAGGCACTCGTTTAAGGCCAACCTTGGCTGCGTTCTGCACAGGCTAATACAACATATTATGGAGAGATATTCCAGTCTGAAAATTTCCTCCCCCTGCAAAATAACAACAATAATAACAGTGATTAAATAATGAAATCAGCTCTACAGGCAGCATGGCTTTAACACAGCGACATTCTGCGGGGTCCTGACAGGGAACGGGCGGGGGGCGGGGTAAATACCAGGCTGTATAAAAATAAAACCATTCTCGCTAAAATGTTTTTCCACTCGTCAGTTTCACACACATTATTCTCTGCTCTTTACCACATGTGTGTTATAGCTTCTGTGTGTGTGTGTGATATATATATATATATTCAGTGATTTATTGTCAAGACTCGTGTCGTGTTGCGAGGGAGACTGGGGGGGTTGGGGGGCAGCCAGCACAGGGACACATACAAACATAAAAATGAGGTTAGTTTCTTTAGCTAAAATTTGGGGCATGTGATTAAAAATTACGATCTCTGAGCTAACAACACACACACATCCATCCACCCAGGAACCCTTTCTGACAGGCCCATTCTTCTGCCATTTGGCATCACAATTTAATTTAAAACTTGGCCCTCCCCGTTGAGTCCTGCAATATGAATCTTACTGGTCGGGGTCTGATCCCCCCGCCCACCAAGTGTATCATGCAGCTTTCAGTGTGTTGCCTCTCGTGTCATGTGACTCTTCAGCACCACACAGTCATTAGGTGTCAGTACTGATGGACAGCTAGGCACTACAGTCTGTGAGGGACCCCAAACAGGGACCCTAACACGATCATAACCAGGCAGCGGCAACTGTGCTGAACACATCTGTGCTGAACGAATGTCTTTATCTGAATATTAATGAATCCTGAACACTGGATACTGAGCCATGCTGTGCACTTTCAGATCTGGAAAAAACCTCCAAAAACAAGGGTTTAGTTTGTGAAAGACCAAGTAAATATTATAAATATTCATACAAGTCAGTCCTGCTACAATTCCAGAAATCCTATACTAAAATACACATATCCAATGGGAAAAAGACGGTTAGGGGGATGTGATTAAAAAACTTCGTAACTTAGGCCAAACAGAATGAATTAATTATAGAAACAGTGATACCAGTGGCCCATAATGTAATTATATGCATTGCAAATAATAAATAATAATACATTTGTCACGCTTCGGCAGGCAGGTGAGCAGGGAAGCAGGCGAGAGCAGCCAGGAAGTCCAGTAAAGGGGTTTTATTGGGCACACGACGAACAGGCACGGACATCCACGGACAATACAATGACAGATCTGGGGAAGACTGACTCAGATGAGGACTAAATACGAAAGACAAGCTAGACCTAACAGGACACAGGTGATCACACTCAGGGCTGAACACGAGGTAACGAGGTGGGCGTGGCACACATCGGGAGCGGACGGAGTGGGGCGTGACAACATTCATAAATTATATCATAAACATCTCCTATGGGTCTTATGAGTCTCACAAGACTTGCCCATTACAAACTTCAACCAAACGTGCCAAACTCGCTAACTTGTCAGTTGCCGAAAGGTGGGAGTAGCGATGGCCAAAATGATGCTGCATGAACCATTTGCTGCATTTTTTGACCACAGAAGTGGGTGCTCTCAGTTTGCTTTGGAGCTTCGAGCCCCTTTTTGAACAGAAAGTGCCATCTAGTGGTGTCAGAAAATACAGCAAATGGTTCATGACGCCTGTTTCCAGCATCTAAGGCTGTGATTTTTGCAGTGCATAGATGTACAAAACATTAGATTCTTTCAGGTTTGAAAACCGGTTTGACCAATTTCAGCTGTTTCAAAATAACAATTCGTTCCTGAATTGGACATCACTGTCGTTCACCTGGATTCCTGTTTTTGCATGCAAGTAGTGTTTCTCACTAAGACCATATTCTTTTGTAGTTTGCGTTGTGCTTTTCTCTCCCACTGAAAATCAGACAAAATACAAATGCCATTGCACGTTGCACTGGACTTGGGCAATAATATATCAATCATGTACAACAGATTTGCAGTGTGATATCATACTTTGCAGAAGGACTGAATGCATTTTTATTGTCTCCTTTATTTAAAAGTACCAGAATGATTGGCAAGTATTCATTATTGTCAAAACAGAGTTTACTATGAAAGCAACACAAAGTTAACAGCTTATTCAAGGACGTTTCCTGCATTTGCTTGCTTTATCGTAACGAGTGATTCTCCCACAGTGCTTGTTTTTTAGCTTAAAATGTGGTTGAGATTTCAAAGGTGTGATTGATGATCAGCCGTCTGAAGATCAGAACTAACCAGGTCAGCAGTTGGTCTCACGCCCCCCCCCCCCCCCCCCCCAATAATCAGCCTGGGGGGCTAGCTCTCATCCTTAGCTGTTTCATCCTCTTGCTAGCGCCGGGAAGGCGGGTGGGAATTCGTGGTCAGACAGCATTCTTTGGACATTGGCCTGGATGCCCGCCACCAAAACGACTGTAGACGTGCTGTTTGTGTCAAACCACAAATTTGCATGGGCCCCCCAACGTTTGGGGGCCCCCTGTTGGCCACAAGTGGAATGACTATGTGAATGGGACACAGAAACAGCAAACCCTCCCATACGTGCCACTTGTCGGTCTTGTGAGCCGAATTAATGTCAAAGGAACACCAGCTGACTCCTTACTGCCACGTCTCTTCATCCCTCTATCTACATTTTATTTCCTGGCTACTTACTTGCTTAATAAACAGCAAAAGTCCTCTTCCCCACCCCAGCCCCCCCCCCAAGGAGCACCAGAGGGCCGCCCTGATCCTCCGAGTCTCGGCTTCTGACGAACGGCCCATTACAGAAGCAGCCGCTGCTGCCGTGGCGATAAGGAGCAGCCTTAGGCAAATACACAGCAATATCGAGGGACGGGGCTGGGGCAACCGGCATCCAGAGCCGCAGGCTATGTTCGGGGGGCGTGGAGAATCAGAACACTGGGCGGCCCAAAATCAAGAACCTCAGTCACACTTGTGAAGGGCATCAGGACAGGCAGCGGCTGGAGGGACAGTCTAGCCTGTCCGCGGAGAGGTATATCTTCCATCATGTCCACTCTATTAGCATTCAAACATAAAGGGGAGACTAATTAGACATATTTTATTGTATTAAACGTTGCTTAAGACCTCAGCCAAGAAATGAGAGAGCAGCTGTAGCAATCAGCAGCTGCTGTGTCTCCACAATTACCAGCCTCAACACCGTTTCTGCCAGCTCCACTTCCTGTGCCCCCCTTTCCACTTCCTGTGGCCCCCTTTCCACTTCCTGTTCCCCTGACTTCACTTCTTGTCCTCGGGGTTCCATTTCCTACCTTTCCGGCTCCACTCTCTGACTTTCTGGCTCCATTTCCTGTTCCTGTATGATTTACTGGTATTGGCCAATATCTCAGGTTGTTTCTCGAATTTGCACCGTGATCTCGGACGCACATAATTATGCGAATGCTGAGACTGCCACACACACGCCGCCGAGGCAGACCAGCAGAAAGTGGATTTAACCCTGATCGTGAGTGATGTCACACGATGAACCCGGCTGCAATGGCCCAAAAGTGCTGGGGTCTCACTCTCCTGCCTCCGGACAGACATTTGTAAATTGAAACGATACCAAAGCATTAGATGCTTGGACAGTGTTACCATCACGTTACAAGCCAGTGAATGATCCTTGGGCGGCATACTCAGAAATCTTAGTTTGGTAACATTTGCATCCTCTCACTAATCATCAGCATATTTTTCAGTGCATCAAATGTAGGCCACATTCCAGCTGAAATATGAAAACTGTTTGTGACAGAAGACGGCAGTGAATAAAAATAGTGCCCAATAAACAAATTATCCATCCTATTAAGGTTACATTTTATTAGGATTACTGGCATGAATAATGCATGTATGGGAGAGAATAGGGAGCCTTTGATGTGCTGGGTTTTCACCATGCAAGTAATACATCAAGGGTGGCATTTAGGAAATCTCCATGGATTCACGGGACATGGAGGAGCAGTGCTGAGGACTCGCACCTCCCCTGCCTCCCGCTGGGAGGGTGTCCTGATGATGAGGGTGAATGCACGGCGATGAAGGGCAAATGAGAGAACTGCCATATGCATCACCCGGCCCCGAACATACCGCGCAAGGGGCCGTATTCAGGCTGTTAAAACACAGACACATGCTCTATGTTGTTTAGACTTCTCTCTTGTCCAGCCGTTCATCTTGAAACTGCTACTTGGTCATTTCTATTTGTAATTGCCACCCAAATGGGTGCACACAAATACAAAAAGGGAAGTCAATTGTATATTTGTGTGTGTTTTTTTTTTTTTTTTGGTGGGTACACTTTTGGTGTTCAAAGAGCATACGTGATAATTTCCTCCTGTTTTCCTGTTGCTGACTGAAGCCAGCGTGAGCGGCTGTGTTGTTTTTCGCATGAAGGGCCCTTTGATGCCCCTCCTCTGTTCACTGGCTCTGCTCCTGCTTCCCCTTACTCGCCCCAAGTGACGTGGCGAGGTATTCAAACGCACGCTGCATCTCACACCCTCACAGGTATGCCTCTGGTCGCCACGGTGACCCGCCACTTCCGATAGTCACCCCGGCCTCCAGGCAATTGGGATTTGGTAGTGGTTCCTAGTAGCGCCGGGGTGAAATCGGAACACCTTTCTCTTGTTGCCGGTAAAGGGCGTTGGGGAATCCAGCTCAGGGGTGTGGACGAACGTGCCCATGGTTGTGTAAACAACAGGAGTGTCCGGTAAACATGTCTCATGCACGGCTGGTGGGACTTTACTCCAGCTGCACCTGAGAGGCTTTTAGATCCCCTTCAGGTAGCTGAACATCCACAGAGCCAGGCAGCGAGCATGAAAGCCGCACAGGGATTACAGTGTAACCACGGTGCTCCGTCTCCATGCCGACCTTGGGCTCTATAACACAATAACGATGGCCCAGCAGACCCACTGTGAAGGCCGGCTCCCGCCCCCTCCCCTCGATGATAACGTACCACTGTTTGCCGGACTCCCCCCCCCCCGCAGCCTCTGGCTTTAAAGGCTTCAAACGGCTGAAACAGCTGCGTTTTGTGCGTGTGGGAGACACAGAGCTTCACTTTTTAAAGCTTCAGGATATGTCCATCTCCCTCACACTCCTCCAGCAGGGGGCGCTCTGAGGAAGGGGCCGGGAGTGTGAAGCTTGAAGAACCAAAAAGCATGAGAGGCACCATCTACCATCTCGCTACTTCGGCAGGATCTCTCCGGACCTCCTGAGGCCCTGAATGTGTCCAGCAGCACAGGGAGATGAGGACAGGAGGGAGATTTATGTGAGATTTCATCCATTAAAAGGTCAAAGCAAAGTGAGAAATTAAACAGGAGCATCCTGCTGCAAATCGCTTTTGATTTTTTAAAATTGTGATATATTTTAAGCATGACTAGATGAGTAATGATATCACTGCGGAAGCTCTCAGCGAGGCCCTTAACCCCACCTGACCACCAGGCCACTAAATCACCATGCCCCCTGACTCCATGGCTACTTGCACCCCCTGACCCCAGGGTCACTGGTTGACCACACCCACTGACCGCAGGGCCGCTCGCTGACCATACCCCCCCAGACACCAGGGCCGCTGGCTGACCACGCCCCCCAGACCCTATGGCTGCTCACTGACCACACCCCCTGACCCCAGGGCCACTAAATGACCTCGCCCCCAGACCCCAGGGCCGCTGGTTGACTGTGCTCCATAACAGTCTGCTGTATGCAACATTTAAAGCAGGCATCCTGTATGACCCTCTGAGGCTGCTTGGCATGTTGACACACATGCTAAACACACATCACAGGTCTGCCTGACACGGCTGGCCAGGCTGCCCTCATCTTCAGCACTTCCGTCATTTGTTTCATATTCCTGTCCACCTAAACATGAAGCAAGGCGGGAGAGATGAAGCATGAATGCGTGTTTCACTGACCCTGTCTTCAATCTGCATAACAAGACCCAGCGCCTGAGCTTGCTCTGGCCGAGGGTGATCCGCTTGGGAGTGAGCTCCACTGGACAGAATAAGCCTCCCCCAAAGCTCCTCCACCCCTCCACCCCCCACCTCCCCCACTGGGTTGCAGCCAGTGGCCGTGTTTACCACCACTCAAACCAAACTTTGGCACAGGGCCCCAGAGGTTTGTTGGCCCCCTGTTGGCCGCAAACAGTCACTACACTGGGGGCAAAATAACAAATTAGACTCTGTTTACAGCACAGTGCAGTGTTATGTTTATGTTTAAACTCTTCCTGCTGTCTTCTGCCGTCGGAATGTTAAAAAAAAAAGGGCCTGAGACAGCGACTGATGGAGTGCTTCACATGCTGGAACGTGCTTCAGAAAACATCAAACCCACAAGCCACTACAAAAAGGGAGGGGGGTGCATGAGGAGCGCTGCACAGCATTGTGGGATAAGATTCAAGGTGTGACGGAGAGAGGGGCATGCATGCGAGCGTGTGCCGCGTGGGGTGAATGGCGTGTTGATGGAGGGAGGGGCATGCATGCGAGCGTGTGCCGCGTGAGGTGAATGGCGTGTTGACGGAGAGAGGGGCATGCATGCGAGCGTGTGCCGCATGGGGTGAATGGCGTGTTGGGTCCGCCTGTGACCCACGGACGACAGATTAGGACCGTCTATGTTTCAGCCAAAGCAGCTTACACAGTTTATACATTCATGCTTTATCTGTTTACTGTATACAGCTGGAAATTTTATCGCGGCAATTAAAAGTTAAGCGCTTAGCTAAGCGAGTCAAGAGCAGGACCCTTCTGGGACCAGAGGCTTGAGATCTCAATTCCCTTTGCTGTTTTGCCTCCCTCTGGCCAGTCTTTGCTTTGGCAGGGATTTGGCCTCCCCGTGATGCCTCCACAAACTCTGGAAATGTAATTAATGTGATTGGAAGGACGGGGAAGTTTAAGACGTGATTCGCCTGACCCCTTGGCCAGAACTGTCATGTCCAATCACTTTCCACACAGCCTCCGGTTGGGGATAGAGCTTAAACTGCTCCACCTAATGTCTCAGGGAGAGGGCAGCTCCTCGCTTCCTAACAGCCAAAACGAGGTTGATGATGCTCCAGGAGACGACACTTCCACCGTCCCGCGCTTAGTCTCAGGTGCTGTTCCTATGTGGCTCGGCTAAGAGTCATCTGGACACAACTATTTTGGGTTGGACACATTTTATGCATTTTACGCATGCTGAAACTACATAGTATCATAATTTTTCCATTGCTGTGTCTAGCACATTGCATTGTGGGAACAATCGCTGACTCAGTGTTGTGACATCACATGGATTTGATTCATGTTCCTCTTATCTTCATGTGTTCCTTCATGTTTCTCCATGAGTGGAAGGTGTCCCCTGTCCTGCAGTGTCCCCTATCCTACAGAGATCCCTATCCTACAGAGTCCCCTGTCCTGTAGTGTCCCCTATCCTATGGAGTCCCCTGTCCTACAGAGTCCCCTGTCCTGTAGTGTCCCCTATCCTATAGAGTCCCCTGTCCTATGGAGTCCCCTGTCCTGTAGTATGCACTGTCCTGCAGTGTCCCCTATCCTACAGAGTTCCCTATCCTACGGAGTCCCCTGTCCTGTAGTGGCCCCTTTCCTACGGAGTTCCCTGTCCTATGGAGTCCCTTGTCCTGTAGTGTGCGCTGTCCTGCAGTGTCCCCTATCCTATAGAGTCCCTTGTCCTACAGAGTCTCCTGTCCTGCAGTGTCCAATATCCTACGGAGTCCCCTGTCTCAGGCTTCCTGCTGAGGCATCAGATTCACCATGACCTTGTAGTGGATAAGCCCTCATGGAGGACAGCAGCTTGAAATGGCCGTGACGTTTCCTGCCACTGTCCTGAGTTTAGACTGCTGAGGAATGCTACGGACGGTGATCTTCACGTTTGCTGGGACTGCAAATTGCTCGTGTCAGAGAAAGTCATTTTCCTGTCGGCAACAAATCCCAGCATGCACTGCGAGTGCTGCTCTTACGCCCAGCGAGCCCTTGTCACGTGGTGGCGGACACAGCTCAGACCCCGAGAGAGACAGCAGATTACACGTATTACAACAGGAACGTCATTGACTTTGCTTTCTGCATGAAATATGCTTATTTATGGTATTTGTCTTTCAAGATGGCAGTCGCTGGCAGGACCCTCTCTTCTTAATTTGTTTGTGTGTCTGGGTGTCTGTGCTCGCCTGAGATGGCCAGTGTCTTTGCCTTTCCTTAAAGTGACACTCGCCCCAACACCCCCCTTAATCCTGTCACTTCACAGTGTGTCATGTGACTGCATCAGATCAGTGGCGCGGCAAGGTGACAGGCACAATTGTGGCTACCTGGGCATCCTTGATGTCAAAAACTGGTGTTTCCATGCTGACATGGATTGACATAATTGCAGCAACATGCTGGCATCTTGCAGCTGGGAGGTTCCCCTGGGAAACGTGTGGATATAAGACGTACAGCGTCTCTGGTTCCTTAAACGCAAGGAAAAGAGCAGTTCATTTACGGCTCAGGAAGTGATTGTCAAGCAGTATTTTGGTAATGGGATGGAAGTGTAGTGCACAGTCCCTGTTTTTAAAGGGAATGAGCTCTCCGCTGCAAAAAAGGGCTTTAATGTGACAAAATAGTCCGATAAAAACTCTCCAAGTGGCAGCCTGTTGTCTTTTTTTTTAACCTTTTTTGGCTGCCTTTGTTGTTTTCCAAGTTTTAAATTGACTACAGGGGTATATTTAATATTTATTAGCCTGACCGTGCATTTACAGAATCACCTTGCTGTTTATTATGCTAAATAGCTCAACAATAGGAATTATGCTAAAACATGATTTCATTATGTTTGGCCAGCTCTGTTTTTTCGTGTTGAATCTGAATATATTTGAATGCTGCTTTCTTGACATGCAGGCCGTCTGCTGCCTGCCCACCCCCCCAGCCTTAAAGTGTCCTTGGCTATGACCTTGACTCCATTAGCACGGCACTCGGACTTCAAGGGGGTGTAGACACCTCCCACAGTTCCAGCAGCTGAGGACTGATTATCCGTGTTTGGAAACGTGAGGAAGATGAGGCGCCTTCCTCCTGCGAGAGATGGGGAAAAGTGGATTAGATGCGTTGAGGTATCCTTAGAAAAAGCGCTCTTCCTGAAAGGTGTACATGTCACTTCCTGGTTCAGCAGGAAGTACAGCAGCTTTATGTGTTTAATCGGTTAGTATTTAAGAAGTACGATTTAACAGGCAGTGTCAGTATGTCAGCCCACTGCTGGATATCCTCTAAAGTGTTTCGGGGTGGGGGCACAGCATGAGGCAGGCGTGTTTTGGGGGGGCAGCATGAGGCAGGCGTGTTTTGGGGGGCAGTGTGTGGCAGGCGTGTTCTGAGTTTGGGGGAGAGGACATGTGGTTGTGCATTAATTAAGCAAACTGCTCAGCCACCTCTCAACTCTGCCAGGGCTCCCTGCATGTCCTGCCATGTGGAAATTACTCTCATTGTGTCAACTGCACTTTGGTCTACCAATATGCCCCCCCCATGCTGCCTGGGAGCGGCCAGGGGCCAAAGCATGATGTGGCTGTATGAGAGTGGCTCTTGTGCCCCCACCCCCCACCCCCACATCCCGTGGTCAGCCGTGGTCTGGGCGCAGGAGCTAATCTCCTGTGAGACAGGAGAGGCGAGGCGAGGCGAGGTGGCCTTTATGGGCGGAGCTGCCTCATTCCCAGCGGCGGGGGCTGAATGTGAGCAGAGGATGCTGGGAATTCCTAAGGCTCATGTTGGTGACGGGCCTGGAAATTATTATTTGTTTGTTTTTTTTACTTTTCCAGACCCTGTGACTCTAACTAGAATAAGTAATTAGAGGATGGATGGATGGATGAACAGAGGGATGGATGAACGGAGGGATGGATGAATGGACAGATGGATATGGAAGTCAGTGTTAATTATATTAGGTGATAATTATGTCATTTGTAAATTAATTGTGCACATGTTTTCACATTTAGCGGGAATAACTTGCAAATAAAAGCAGGTGAAAAATGCAAGAGCCCAAGACAAAGAGACCATCTGAAGACAAATTCTGTGTCACTCCTACCAGATAGTGGAGGTTGGATAGTCAATCTTCTTAATGGGTTTTGAAAAGATTCTGGAGCGTCCTCTGAAAACCAACCTCTTGAACCTATTTGCTTTTTATACCAACCTTTCCGCAATAACAATATTATAACAAAATATAATAACAACAGAGCAGTAAAAAACTATTGCGAGAATGTGTCCCATAAATCCATTTTGCACTGGAGACAGAGCTGACATCTGTCACAATAAAACCCAATTCCAGAACGTCGGACCGGATTTTGTCTTCATTTGAGTCCTCTGAAAAGATTGTCTCACCAAATTGCCCTTGTCAATTACGCTGATAATCCAAGTGAGCGTAATGTGTCCGTTGTCTTTACGGTGACCATTACCACTGATCTGTGGTCAGCGGCGGCCCACCCCAAAGTTGTCAGTGTAATAGAAGAACATGAGCTCAGAGCTGATCTTTGCTCTGCAGCCAGATCAACTGGCAAACACTCAATGTTAGAGGAAAGTAACATTTTCCGAAAAAGCTCTCTATGGCTCCGGGAAGGGTTGTGCAGGGGCGTGTATTGGATACCAGGGGTGGATTAGAACTCTGCCCATGATTCTGGGGCCTCTGGGTGAGGGCCTTAACCGGCGGCTCCAGGGGCTGACCCATGCGTGGTGACCTCCCCAAGTTTGCTCTCACCTGTTTGTGCATGTATGTCTCCAAGGAGATCATGATGGGATATCCAAAATGAAGCATTCGGGGCTGCCTGTAAGCAGGCATGTTCATACGCCAAATAAAGCTTCGTTCCAAAGGTTATGACCTTGGGCCCTTTTGCACCACTGATTGGTGGAGGAGGCGGCCTGACCACACCCACACATGCAGAGCAATGGCTGGGTTTGATTCAAGCCCCCCCTTCCCTTCCCCTTTCATATGCGGTCACATGCATAGACATTGCTGCACTCTGCATGCATGAGGTAAATAGACGGCTTGACGCGCTCATTTGTGTATGAAACGGAGCGGCGATAAAAGAGCCACTTAACCCGGGGATTCCAGACATACAGAATCATGCCACTTCTGGCAGGTTGATGGAGGACTGTCTTTGTCACTGTGGGTCCCATTACAAGATTATTGTATTTGCCCTCGCCACACTGAGGAAATCACTCTTGGATCCACCACAGATCAGCAGCATTTTGAACGTCGTGTACACAGTCTGAGGCACATGGCTCTCTCACGCACTCTGAAGTGTGATTTTATCAACCAGCACGGATATTTATTTGGCCAAGCGCAGTGTCTCTAATAAATGATTCTGAATATATTAGGAGTTGTTTACGTTAGTGCTGTGTTACCCAGTTTCATGCTGAAATCATTGCCATGAATTCTACATGCTGATGGTGCAGGGATTTCACAGGGGAGGGGCGTTCAGGTGACCGCAATTCAGCTGATCTGCCTCTTACACCATGGGTGTATACCTCACCTGAGTGTAGACCTTGCCCTGGGTGTAAACCTCACCTGAGTGTAGACCTCACCCAAGTATAGACCTAAGCCAAGTGTAGACCTCACCTTGCCTGGTTGTAGGCCACACCTGAGTATAGACCTAACCCTGGGTGTAGACCCCACCCAAGTATAGACCTCACCTGGATGTAAACCGTATCTGAATGTAGACCTCACCCTTTGTGTAGACCTCACCTGAATGTAGACCTCATCTGGGTGTAGACCTGCCCCTAGAAGCTGGGGGTGTGTCCTTGGTCCTGGGTCCAGTCCTGTACACGCGGTTTGCTGCACACATGGTGCCCGCTTCGCTTTTGCTTCACACCTTCTGCCTGCCAGCCTCCCTAACACCTCCCCCCGGCTTTCTGCCAAGCCCCCACGCAGCAAGGCTCCGCTCTCCTTCTACAACCAGTGACACTCTCAAATCCATGCGCCAACATTGCATTTTACCGACCATAAGTAAACAATACCATTGATTGAGGTAATTCGGTGTTATTGAACCATGTACAGCAGAGGAAATGCTTCCCAGCCAGGCATAGGTGACTTTCCATGCCTTTGCTCTGGACGGCCTTCACAACGGCTCTGTGATTTTTTTTTTTTTAAAAGAAGCACCTTCACTTTCTGGTAGAGGAAAAAAACATGAGTGTAAAAGAGGCCAGAGCCTCAGTCAGCATTTTCATATGATGAAAGACACAACCTCATGCTGCACCCTGAAAAAAGTGTATGAGCAGTGTATCTCATACTTGGTTTACTTTCCAAGTACAGTAGGCTAATGCAAGCTTGGCCACGTCATGAGAAGGGGTGCCCCCTCATCAGGGATCCATCTTTGATTTTTTTTAACACAAAGCTTCACTCTGAATTAACCTGTTTAATTACACAAAAAGGCCTATTTACACACCATCTGCTCTGCTCCAACATGTTCCCCTCCCATTTTCCTCTCTTGCAGCCGTTTCCCAAACGAGAGTGTGGAAAGTCCTCAGCGTTATTGACACCACATCGCTGCGATGGAGATGCCGGCCACATGGCATCCCCTGGATGTGCAGCATGCTTACTGATTTGAACAGCTAATTACACGCCTCCGGGGCGTCTTAACAAGAGCCCAGGTCTGTGAGTTTGCACTCAGCAACCTCAGTTAGCACACAAGCATGCCCAGGAACACCTGAGCAAGTGAAATCTGTTTGGGATACACAGATATAATGATGATTAAACAAGGTCCGTCCACAGGAAATCCAAATCCATACGGCAGATGGCTCAACCTTCGTTGTGTGAGCCCTTGATGTAATTCAATTTCAATCTATTTTTATATAGCGCCTTTCACAGCACAATTGTCCCAAGGCACCTGTCAACAGTATGTGGCGATCCATTACTACATCATTTATACAATAGAAAAATGTAATTTCTCCAGTGATTTGATAGCGATATTGATGTGTGTAACGTTGCAGTATGAAATGGTGACTCTGTGACGCTGCAACATGCTTCATTGCCGAGGCAGGCCGGAGAGCTCCACTTCATGGTGACGCTGCGGTGTGAAATGGTGACGCGGTTAGGCTGCGGCGTGCTTCATTGCCGAGGCAGGCCGGAGAGCTCTACTTTACAGCGACGTTGCTGTATGAAACGGTGACTCTGTGAGGCTGCGGCGTGCTTCATTGCAGAGGCAGGCCAGAGAGCTCCGCTTTACAGCGACGTTGCGGTATGAAACGGTGACTCTGTGAGGCTGCGGCGTGCTTCATTGCAGAGGCAGGCCAGAGAGCTCCGCTTTACAGCGACGTTGCGGTATGAAATGGTGACTGTGAGGCTGCGGCGTGCTTCATTGCAGAGGCAGGCCAGAGAGCTCCGCTTTACGGCGACGTTGCGGTATGAAACGGTGACTCTGTGAGGCTGTGGCGTGCTTCATTGCAGAGGCAGGCTGGAGAGCTCCACTTTACGGTGACGTCAAAGCCACAAGCATGACTCAATTCGAGTCATAATTCTAATGTTTATTTACACATTTCTAACAACACAATGTACACAGGTGAGGGAATGCATGCACAAACTGACCATCTGATCACATACACAGTCTGCATGTCGACCTAGTCCTTGGGGACCCCCAGCCGGTCCATGTTTTTGCTCTCTCCCAATTCCCTGGTAGCTGGCTCCATGAAACAAGGCCTCCCCTGACTTTGGGTGCATCTGTCAAAAACAGCCACAAACACACAAATCTGCCTGGAAACATCGGGAGAATTGGGACGATTCCCGCCCATGGCCACTGCTCCATGACCTCAGCCTGGCCCCTGGCCTCACTCCCCAGGGCATCCTACCATCAGTCAGAGTGCACATTGATCCTTGTGTCCGTGGCTTGATTTCCTGCCGTAATAATCTGCTCGCGACTGACAAACTGCATTTTACATGCTGGTGAGGCAAGCGGCCCGCAGATTGATGGTGGTGGGATAGGGGCCGAGTGCCACGTACGATGTGTGTAGCGTGACTATGGGATGGCGGATTCGCTCCAGTCATGGGTAAGGGACACCACAATGCGCGTTAAATCAATCCAGCCTCTGATTTATAACCCTGCCAGTGATTCCTGAAAGGAGACCCGGACAGGAGCCACCAGACAAGAATACAAAGCGTCATGGCCTCAGGGGGGCGCCGTTACACACTGTGTCCTCTGCGGCCGCCCTTTCAGTCTCCCATTGTGGCATCTCTTGGCACCACTGCCCAGTGCCACTGCCAGTGAGACAAATGTTACCAAGAAAAGTTGTGGGGGCCATTGATGATGCCAAGTGAGCCATGGAGGCGGACGCCCCCTGTAGGAAGGCCAACATTACTGCATTTTCTCTCACTTCGAGGGCAGCTGGCAGGGTATGCAGTGGCGTGGCATGGTCTGGTGTGATCTGGCATAGCAAGTATCCGCAGGTTATTTAATTTGCCTCTCGGTTTTTTAACACACCTCAAAGGCAGGCGGGACATTGCCAAAATAGACGCAGGCAATTCTGCTTTCCCCCATCCCAGAATCTGGAAAGAATAGGGAGAAATGGCTTATGGGTAGAAAAGAAGAAAAAACACTTAGTAGAATTTCTGGCTTCTCCTGCATGAGACGGTAGCATAAACTTTGCAGAGGGTCTCCTGTGAAAATCCTCACTCAGCCAAGATGATTGTCTCACCGGCCGCCTGCCAAAGATCTCTGCTAATTTCTGCAGCTTTTGGTGCCGTTTTCCCTCAGTTACAGCAGCTCAAAAGTTTAATTCTTGCAGAAGATGAGGCTAGGCTCTTTTGTTCCTCCAAAGCGCTGGAACATTGGGTTTCTGCACAATAATCTCTCAGGTCCACCAGAATGAAGAAGGCAGTTTGTTTACAGACTGATGGCGGCAGGTGTTCTTGGCAGAGACACATGAGAACGTGGCCGGAACATGTCATGGCTATGACCTTTGACCTCTGACCCCTTCACGGTTAAAAAGCACACAGTACTATGGCAACAAAGACTGACACAAACCCTCGACCTGGTCTGGTTTAGCAGAGTAGGGAATGTGATTCTTTACACCGTCAGTTTACACAGTATGATAAACTATTTGCACATAATTAACTGTTACACCCAAGACAGAATAAAATGAGTTTTTATTTAGAAATATTTGCTGGGCCTGCATTTGGAAAAGATTGAGAATCTGTGTATGTTTTTCTGTGTGGAATATGAGGGCTAGGATTCGCTGGTGCATTCAGCAGCCACTGTATTAGGGTCACCTATGCTGTACCCAGCAGCAAGATCCCCTTTTTGTCTGCAGAACCACTTCAAGGGTTGATGAGTTGTTTGTTCAGAGAAGCCTTTCTACTGTACACACCACCACTGTTATTTCTGCACTTGTGGCCTTTCTGTTAGCTTTAACGAGTCTGGCTGTTCTCCTCTGACCTCTCTCATTAGCCAGGTGTTTTCGCCCACAGAGCCGCTGCCGGCTGGATGTTTCCTGTTTATCGCACCATCCTCTGTAACCTGGAGACTCCACAGTGTGTGAAAATCCCACGGGGTGCCTGTTCCCGAGATGCTGGAACCACCGCATCTGGAAACAATCGCACCACATTCACAATGACTTCGATCAGGCATCAACCTGTGTTGACCCCGCCTACACGCGGTGTCTATTCAGTCGCAGCCACAGGATTGGCTGGTTGAAGGAGCAGGCTATTGAGGGTAAATATTAAATTACTGCTGTCATGTGTCACTGGGTTTTTTGTGCCTGGTCATGCTAACCTGTCCTGGCCTGTATTACACTGCTTGTTGGATTGTTCCGGAGCACATATCTCTGAGCTGCTTCCGTCACATTCTGATATCGTGTCAAGTGGCTGTCTGTTAAATGAATATTAATTATCAAAGGCATTGACATAATTACAGGTACCTCATCAGTAAATTCCTTGCTTGGTTCCTCTGAGCCATATATGCGGCACCCAAGGCTCTATAATTACAGAGGATGTTCCAGAACATTTTAATTAGGTGAGTGATGTGATATTTCTTCAGTTTATTGCTTTTGTGTTACCTACACAAGCCTTTTTTTGGGACTTTTGGAAGGTTGGCATATTCAGAAAGCAGAGGGACACATTCTGCAGTGACATGCACGGTGAGCGGACTCGCACCAAAGGCCATGTTTCCTGCGTACTGAGAATGAACGTCTCCCGTATGAAAACCCCACGGAGGTCATGAAAAACAAACATAATGCTCCTCCGGACTCTTCTGGAAGCGATGAGTTTTCTGGTTTGGATTTGGGCTCAAACAAAACTGGACAAAGCAAATACACAGGACGCGCGGGGGAGCAGGACCCGGGGGGTGGATCGATGCAGGTAATCGCAGCCGGCGCCCCCCACAGAGCTGTAATGGCATGACCCTAGAATTACACATTTAGCGGTAGGAGACAGAGGAGATTCTGGGTAAAGTGCAGAGGTGTTGGCTGCTAAGCGCCAGGCCAGTGCCTGGTAGGTTCACTGAGGAGGGGGGTGGGGGCAGACGCTTCCAGTCTTTCCTCATTTTCTGTGCACAAGCCACAGCAGGATCAGAACTGGCAAAGTCCATTCTTGTCAATTCGAACAACCTTGTCTCTGTATTTTTACCGCTGGTAACAAGTGACTGCAATAATTCTGCTAAACTCCCCCAAACCCCCCCAATAGACGTAAACTTTGTGAGGTCTGTTTTCACACAAACAATTTTCCTTCTTCACCTCAGCTTTGTTGATTTCAGCTGGAGGCTCAGGGGAGCTTTACTCATGCAAGACTGTTCTGAGGGCAGAATGAAAAATGATTGGTTCAGAGAGATCAGATCAGATCTTGGTCAGATGTCGGACCAACCAATCACATGTCTTGGTCCTGCCTCCTCTAGTTGCTTGGACCCACCTCCTCCACAATCTGATTGGTTATCTCTCTGAACCAATCATTTTTTGTTCTGCAATCAGAAAAATTTTGTGTAAAACTCCCACAAGTGCATCAGCACAGGCCCATGGACTGTGTGTTTCTCAGGACCCACTGTGGTCACCCTCCCATCTCACCTTAGATCATGTGACCCAGAGTCTGAGGCAGTAATGTTTCACACACCCAGATCTCAAACCCGTGTCAACACCACAATCCTGCTTACATGACCAGAAACACAGGATAAGGAATCTCACTGGGATTTTTTCTAGATGAATGTCATGTCAGGTCCATTTTTCCCTGCGGAACCTGGACAGCCTTTCTGGCCTTGCTGGTAGCTGAGACCTTCCAAGGAAGCTGAATGTGCACTTTTCATTGTCAGGTGCTTTAATAAGTATTACATTCAAAAAAATTCATTTCACCATGTTCATTACAAGGCAGCTTCTTTATTTCACGCTGATTATTCTGTAAGAAATTATTTTAAACCGTTCCTCAGCTGTATGCCATGCTCATGGGGTTTATAGAAACCTTCTTCCACACACTTGGCCATGTTTTGAGCCCCGAGGGCTGCCCCGGGCCAGGGCAATGTCCTTCTGCCGAGTCCATTCAGAATGTCTCACTCGGGCACTTTCAGTGTGCAGCATATGTCCACTGTGCAAAACGGATTTAAAAGCACAGTGACCAGCTGTCTACTTTAATGCAGTCCATTATGGAAAATGAACTTAAGTCTACCCCCAAAATATAGATGTTTCTGGAAAGAGGGGATGTTAAATGTTTACAGGAAAGTGCTCAGAGGCAGGCTGTGCCATGTGGGCTTATCAGAGCGATATTAATGTCAGCATTTACTGTTTCCTCTCTAAACCTTTGTCATAAAACTGACGGACGGAACACAACGTACAGGCAAATTGTGGAGTTCTCAGCTCTCATTTACAAGCAGCAACATCAGTCTCCCTGCGGCGATATCTTGACAAAACAAACTTGCGTCAGTAATTGTAAGAAGGCCAAAGATTATGGTCAGCTGGCCGAATCTCACAGGATTCATAAGCACTTGATGTCTGCGGCCCGAACGGCTCGATTGACCCGCCATAGCAGCGGATGAAATGAAAGCAGACAGAACAGCCCCATAAGGTTACAGTGGCACATTAAAAGGATAGCCAAGAATTGATTATTCATAAGCGTATCTGTTATTTCATTACACGCAAAACATAAAACCATTAATTCTGACAGAATATGTTGTAACCCTCTGAATTAGCCCTTGGCTCTCCTGACTCTGGTGGTCAATAAACACTCGGCATCGCCGCGATGTGGGGCCACTCCGGCCTCAGACACCTCCGGCGATAATCTCCCCGGAGTTTTCCTGCATTACCTTTCTCCATCGCCCAGCTGGCTGCTGTTAACCCTTCCCATAACTCCCTGCGTTTCAGAGCTCAGGCCCACACTCTGCGTCGCTCGCCGGGGTGTCGAGCAGAGATGCCGGCTGATTGGCCGTACAGTATCTACCTTTGCTCTCCAGCACGGGAAGCTGGGCTGGGTGAAACTGGATGACCCCAACGAAGAGCGGTACCATATAGACTCTGAACAACTGTGGCATATTGACCTCAGCAGCAAGGTGGGGGCTGATGATTATTGATGATTATTCAAGGAAGGAATCAACCAAACCCAGTCCGAAATATAAGAAACCTGAAAGAACATAAGATAATAAAAGTGTAAGTGGACCTTTGTACAGAGTCAAACCTTTGCAAGGGATTTAAAACATGGACTATAGATCATGAATGGAAGAGCAGAGATGCGAGACTGAAGGGGTTATGCTGAGGCCTCACGCAGACAGGAAGCAGGCCTGTCCTGACAGGAAGAGGCGCAAACACGAGATGTTGAACAGAAGCAGGTAACACGGGCAGTAAAGTGAGGGCCTGGGATTCATGCGTGGCTCTTCCTCCACTTGGAATAAATCCACGGCAAAAGCCAGCCTTCATTTCAAAACAGAGTTTTGGTGGTCACAGAGGAGGAAAGACCACAGCATGCAGAAGGGCTGGTGGCCGAAAAGCTACCAGAGACACTCAGCACGGTCAGACATGTACAGCCTGATCCAGAGTGCCAGTGTCAGCCGACTCCTCCCCCACCCCAGCAGCTCATACCAGGCGTGGATCTCAGGTACCCCCCCGACAACCAAAAGCACTTACTGTACTGTGGCTGCTGCTGCAACTTTCAGTCCCTGTGCCATGTGGGCCCCTTCATCAGGGGGAGCTCTGATTGGCCACAGAGACACCCGGGGGCGGGATCAGCTCTCTTTAGCACTCGTTACCCGTCTTCGGTGATCCAGGGGGGTCTGTCCCCATCAGAGTAACCTCCCTTTCCACCACAAATCTGCAGACACATGGTTTTTTAAACTTATTTTTATATTTTCAATTTTCATTTGCAATCCACTTTTACATTTACGTCATTTGACAGAGGCCCTTAGCCAAAGCGACATAAGTGCTTAGACGTCTCATCAGTGAATACTTTCTAAAAAAAAATACTTTCCTTTGTGGTCTTGCTAGTTTTTATTATAAAGATATATTTCTATTTTTCTGTTTTAGTAATTTTATTTCCAGTGATATACTGAAAGTTGCAGACCTATTTTATGTGTCTGGTCCTTTATAAAATCCTTTATGAATACACAGGCCATGTCAAGTACTTAAAATGGGCAAATCACGTTCCGGGTATTAATGGTATGTTAATGGCATTAATGGTTCCAGGTGTTTGTAATTACAGATAAGCAAATCTGTATTTCACCTAAACAGAATATAAAAAATTGAGAAATAGTGGTATTTTGGTGGCTTATTTTATTTCAGTTTTAAAAAAATCTTTCCCCCCAGTCCAGCTCCACCCCAACCAGCCCAATCCAGCTCCACCCCAACTTGCCCAGCCCAGCCCTGCCCTGCCCAGCTCTACACCAAACAGTCTAGCTCCACTCCATCTAGCCCCAATTGGCCCTGTCCAGCCCAGCTCCGCCCCAACTGGCCTAGCCCAGCTCCACCTTAATCGGCCCCACCCAGCTCCACCCCAACCACCCCCGCCTAGCCCATCTCCAACCCACCCAGCCCAGCTCCACCCCATCCGGCCCTGCCCCACACAGCCCAGCTCTGCCCCCCCCCAACCCAGCTCCGCCCCAACCACCCCCGCCTAGCCCATCTCCAACCCAACCAGACCAGCTCCACTCCATCCGGCCCTGCCCCTCCCAGCCCAGCTCTGCCCCCCCCCCCCCCCCAACCCAGCTCTGCCCCACCCAACCCAGCTCTGCCCCAACCTGGCCCAGCTGCACCCCACTCAGCCCCACCCCATCCAGCCCCCCCCAGCCCAGCTCCACCCCATCCGGCCCCGCCCAGCCCAGCACCACCCGGCCCTGCATACATGCATTTTTATTCATATCCTTTTTACGCTTCTTTCTTTTTTATTAACTTCTTTCTTCTTTTCCCTTCTGCTTCAAAGCACTCAGTGTATAACAAAATTAGCTGCTATTTTGAAGAGAAATTAATTATAATGGAGACATTGTTTCGTAATCGCCTTTGTCTGATTCTGACATTCTGCTTCAATGGGGGCACTTCAGGAATGAATAAAAGTGAACTAAACATTTGTGCAATAGGTGTGTGTGTGTGTGTGTGTGTGTGTGTCTGCGTTTGTCTCTGTGTGTGTATCTGCTCGCACCTGTATAAATATGCATGTTCCCATTCTCCTAGTTATACAGGATCACCCTCCTGCAAAGGGTCTACAAATCTTTTTTTTTATCCATATTGGCTAATGGGTTTTTCTCATTTTATTATTCCATTTGGTTGCTTTTTGGACAGAGTTAACTGCTTAATTCCTACATTAAATCCTAAATTTTCACACACGCAGGAACATCAATAATATTTGCCATTTTACATTAATCAGTATTTATATTAGATGGTAGCTTAAAATTATTTTACCTACTATGATGAATTGCATACATCACTCACTGTGTGCCCGCCAGAGTGGGGTATGGGGACATGTACACACCCCCCCCCCCCCCCCCGAATATTTAATTTGGTTTCATTCACCCCCTCCATAAATGGATCTCTGCATGTATTGAGTCCCTCCCAATATCAAACTCTCTCTGACACCATTGTTGCCTAGGCATGTATTACTAACCAAACAACAAATGTTATGAGAAAAGCAAACATGATGGTAAAGAATGCAATGCAGAGGTGGATGGAGGAAAGGCATCAGGAGACCTGTAAGCTCTAAGCCAATCAGCAGATGCTTCAGGTTTTAAACCACATACCAACATGAAGGATATTTAATGCATCAAAGGAAATGAAAGATGGTTGGGCCTGACGGAGAGCGACGCCAATGTGGTGAGTCAGAGAGCGGTGTACGAGAATGACACCAGTGCAGTGAGTCAGAGAGCAGTGTCCGTCACACTGTATGAGAATGACACTAGTGCAGTGTCCGTCACTTACACCATACTATGATTCCTGCTCTTGTGGTAGCTGTTATATTTACATTTAGCTATTTAACAGACAACACGAGTGCGGCAGATGTGCTTTAGAATCTTTTCATGTCATACAGTAGCTTAGTAGGAAGGCACTTAATTGTCCTTGTAAATAACAAACTATGCAGTATATTTGTGGTAGAAATTACAACTGGATCTACTTTTTTGAGAAAAATGGAAGCTCCTATTGACCTCTGATGAGAATGGGTGTGGCATCCGGCCAGAGAGGGGCTCAGGGGAGTCAGTGACTTAATTGTACCCAGAATGCAGTATTTTTTACACATTCCAGAGAGTATGTTTGGGAAGATGTTAGCACAAAGCACCACACTAGAGCTTGCTTAGCTAATGGAGGTCCAGAAGAATGACAGTGGAGGGACAGCGGAGTTACAGTGGAGGGATAGCAGAGGGACAGTGGAGTTACAGTGGAGGGATAGCAGAGGGACAGTGGAGTTACAGTGGAGGGATAGCAGAGGGACAGCGGAATTACAGTGGAGGGATGGCAGAGGGACAGCGGAGTTACAGTGGAGGGATAGCAGAGGGACAGTGGAGTTACAGTGGAGGGATAGCAGAGGGATAACAGAGGGACAGTGGAGTTACAGTGGAGGGATAGCAGAGGGACAGTGGAGTTACAGTGGAGGGATGGCAGAGGGACAGTGGAGTTACAGTGGAGGGATAGCAGAGGGACAGTGGAGTTACAGTGGAGGGGTGGCAGAGGGATAACAGAGGGACAGTGGAGGGACAACAGAAGCTCAGTCTTTGCTAACGGATCCCGATTTATCATGGGAGACAATGTCGGGATCATGCAGGGCGGGGGCTTGATCAGCAGCCCAGGCGGGGGGGAGCGGCCATCTGTGCCTGGCGGTCAATGCTGCTTCTCTATAGCCACAAAGACGCGCCATGTAGTTTTAAACATGTCTTTAGGTCCTTCAGCCGCAGATCCATGTGGGTCAACAAGCGACAGTGATGAATACCGACAGGATTCTACACAGCCTCACCCCACGGTCTGACACTGGCTCCGCCCCCTTCCAATTTGATCCTCTGATCTCATTGGCCGCAGCCGGATGCCAGGCTCAGGAGGGATTGGTGGGTGGGCAGCTGGCAGATCTCCCTCCCTGAGTCATCCCTCTCCCCGTGTCCAGCGGGGGCCCGGCGCACAGATGGAAGAGAGAGCGAGCAAGCGGACGGGTGGGCGGGTGAAAGAGGGAAGGAGAGGGCGGCTCTGGCGCCTCCGGAAAGGTCCACTCCTCCAGGACTAATCTGGTAATTAGCAGCCAGCGGCAGTGGCATTTTTTCAGATGGTCTGGCAGGTTGGTGGCCCGCCTGGTTTATTTGTTTCATTAAGGCGTGAAGGACGTCACTCACACCAGCTATCAGGTCTTGCATTTGCCGGGGAACAAAAGGCTGTGTCTGATGAAGGCTCGGGGCCCCACCCCCCTCCGCCCACCCCCGGTCCACTGCCTCCCCAATTTCCACACAACCCGAGATCAGCATCACAACCCTTCATCAATGCCACCAGTGCACGGCCGCTTAATTACAATTAACCACACCGCAGAGTAAGGTCTTCATTGTCACTGCCTGCCAGCAGGTAACATCTCAACTAGACCAATAGCAGAGCGGTACAGACTCCTCACAGTTAAATGAAAAGCAGAGGGATAGCAGCATTACTTTGGTTATTCACACGATGCAAACGTGAGCTTTTGTCTGGACGTTTTGCCTCTGCAGCGGTGGTGTGAGTAACCAAGTCGTCTTGCAGTGCCAATTAAATAAAAGATGTTTCATTTCTTAGCATGTGCTCAGATGCAGCAGCCTGCATTTCTGACAGCCTGAAATGCATTTCAAGGCCCTCCGAGGGCCGCCGATGACGAGGCCCCTCCCTCGAGTGTGTCCCGGATGAACCGTGGGCCATGACCTTCTCCCCTCCCATCTTAGACGGTGAGCCAGGCTGCCCCTGCCGTGATTACCGTCTTTCAGACTCCAAACTCCTCACACAATAGATTGAAGGTTTGACAAAAGGAACATTTCTGGCACATTAAGCAGGCCGAGCCGCGATCTCGCCACACACAGAAGCAGCACCATCCTGCACGTATCACCACTTATCTCCGATAGCAACGCTTCACAATGGAGTTATTTCAGTGCCTGGCCCTCTTTGTTCCATCGCAAATGTGCTGCCGAATTTCCCACCGAAGGGGTTGAATGGGTCAACCGATCCGCGATGTCCAACTCATTAATAGAGTTATCAGACCCACTGAAACGCTTCCCTGCCTTTGTCTGACGGAGAGGTGATTTGCAATTAGCATCCACTATTACACACATCAGAACCAATCAGAGCTTGTTATGAAAGCCTGAGGGGCGGAGGTAGTGAGGCTGTGGATCTCCGGAGTTGTCTTTGATTGCAGACTATTGATGATGGCAGATGATGATGATGATAATGAAGGAGATGAGAGTGATGGTGATGAAAGTCATGATGATGATGGTGATGAGGATGACATACAATGATGATGATGATGGCAAAGGATGATGATGATGATGGTAGTGGTGATGAAGATGGTGACGATAATGATGATAGTGATGAGGATGATGCTGATGATAACAATAATGATGATGATTGTGATGAGGATGACAGTGATGGTGATGAGTGACGATGACAACTATGCTGGCCAGAGTGATGGTAAAGACAATGATGATGATGGTGGTGAGGATGATGCTGATGACATTAATGATGATGATGGTGATGATGATAATGACAGCGATCATGATGATGGTGATGATGATGATGGTGATGATGATGGTGATGATAACTGACAGTGATCATGATGATGGTGATGATGATGATGCATGTTTTGAATGACCTGCAGTGACCACATCAAACATCACATCACCAGTTAAAATCTGAACTGATGCATAAACATGTTTGTTGGTTTGGGATTAGATCTAACGAAGAACCGGCACCAACAGAAGATCATCGCCCATCGTTTTCATCTTCTGTGGAGTGCAGACCTTCCTGCCATCACTCTTTGAGAGCTTGTGGTCCATAAAATGCTGACACTCTTAAGCATGTGAAACATTTGCATAATACTGCTATAAATAATAGTGAATGTGAAGCATTACTCTAGTGATAACTCCATAACGTTCCCCACAATGTATGGAAGTACATTTCCCAGGCAACTGTGAGGTGGACAAATTGTGAACATTTTATCCTGCCAAGAAAAATTACTGTCCAATATGATGTTCGTAAATCCTGTCAAATGAAGACCAGCCTCACGGACGTCGCTTTACATGGAACAGAAATGGCAACTCCAAGCCTAACTTTAAGGAGATTTGTAGTAATAGGGCTCATTACTATAAATGATCTGGAATATAGTCACAAGACCTCAGAGGCTGACAGTTATTGCTTGAAAGAGGTATGATGTTAATTAAGTGTCCCTAAGTACCTTTATATAACAATACAATGAACTGGCATAGATAGCAAACCAATTAAATCGAGTCTGAGACTGGCTGTTTCTTCAGCACTAAACTAATAAGAAGAGAAGTTCAGAAACATGGTCCATCCAGCACCGAGCCCAGCCTATCAGTGGGTCCAAACTCTCACTAACCCTAAGCCATCAGCCACAGAGCAAAGCCTATCAGTGGGTCCAAACTCTCACTAAGCCTAATCCATCAGGCATAGAGCCCGGCTTATCAGCGGGTCCAAACCCTCACCTAAACCTAACCCACTAGACACAGGACCCGGCCTATCAGCGGGTCCAAACTCTCACCTACCCCTAACCCATCAGGCACAGAGGCCGGCCTATCAGTGGGTTCAAACTGTTATTAACCCTCTGGAGTCGATGGCGTTGTCGTCAATGCCGAGTATCTTTCTCATGTATTTCAGTTCATAAGTTGCTGGAATCTTATTATAGAAACATGAAATAATGCTGACTAAATCTGTAATCTGTCTTCTTTTCAAAATGTCCATTGTCGGAAATATTCAAGATTTTAAAATTAGGTTAAATCGGCAAAAAATTGAACTATGTCACCTTACTCTATTTTACCTGCATCGGGGGCGTGTAGTACCGCTCTCACCCGAAGATCGCTATTCACATTCTAAATAGCCGCATTAGCGCGTATTGAAATCGCATTCGCATGGTAATTTGATGAATGGTGCAACGGTGAAATGCGATCCAAATACATCCCCATCAGCACCATAAAAGGGGGGGAGGGATGTGCCCAGGTGTCAATGGCTCATTCATACACATGAAAGTTGCTACATATTCAATGAAAGGAAATTAGTCACATGAGTCACTGATAGGCACAGAGGCTGGCCTATCAGTGGGTCCAAACTTTCACCTAACCCTAACCCACTTAGCACAGAGCCCAGACGTAGTAAAGTAAGAAACATGCTGTGACCTTTGTACATGCTGGACGTGTTTATGTTGGTCCACAAAGTGGAACTAGTCAAACATCACCTGCCTCATTAACAAGCCTATAATCATTTATGTCTCTTTTCTTGTCCTTAATGACTTCATGGTTAGCCAACCAAGTTGGTTATTGGCTGTAACTGCCATGATCAGGAAGGTCACCTTCCACTCTGCATTTGAACAAGCTGGGTAATCCTCTAAACTAGTATTCCAGTCAGCATAATGGGCACAGGATCTTTAACAGGACACTACACAATGCCAGACTGATTACAAACCAAATGTCTGAGGCTTTAACTCCTGGAACACATCTGGTCCTCTGCCAATGTAAAAAAAATATAAGTTCATAGCTATATAAGGCTAGTACTCTGTGGAACCTTCTTCATAAACAGGTGCAAAAGATTATTTCTTGGGAGACAGATAGTGCCTAAATCCAGAGAGTACAGTATGAGATTAGGGTGAAACCATCACTTACTCTATCCTGTTCCCCCGCTCCTTCCTGCACTAGACACGTGACCCTGCTGAGCTTAGTCTGTCCGTGCTGGTTCGGTCCAACTCAGGCTCCACCAGCATTTAGAAAAACGGTCTCCCCAGGACCACATCTATGACCCGGGGCCCATGCTCTACCCTCAGCCACACCGCCTGCCTCTGTCTCTGAGCGATCAATCACACCACAACCGAGGCTGAACGCTGAACGTGGGAAGACCTGGCTCCTGTGCATGAATCTGAAAGGAAAGTAGGACTGCATGAAGGAGGAGGGGAATGGACGGCTTCGCAGTCGCGCGGCTGGTCTGCGAGTTTCTGCAAATGTCACTGGACTCCGAATCCCACATGTGGATGGAATTTACTGAGCTCAGAAGTGGTTTAAAGCGGATGGAGCTGCAGGAACGCCCTTGCCATTTAAGCTCCTTTCAAAGCCCGTGAGGAACCTCCAGGAAAAACATGCACTCTTGGTATAATTATAGACCAGAGTGCTTCTGGGTCGCTACGTAGGATGCGTGACTGGCAGGCGAGTGAATAACTTCAATCGCGAGCCGTGCCTTGGATCTGTCTGTCAGTGCTGATGCTTTAATGCGCCCTTTGGTTAAGATGCACCGTTTACACCTTCACACCAGCGTTGCTGATCAGCCCTGGGTTCCCTGTCATTTTGCAGAAGCTGTGCTGATGTCACAGGGCTTAAAAATCCAAGAGTTTCCCAAAGATACTCCCAAGCTGCCTTGGAAGTGAAGCGTTCCCATCCTCAGTCCCACTGAGCATGCAGGTGGAAGGAAGAGTGGGCTGCAGCCTGAAAAAATCAATTTAATGATGACGAATAGCCTAGCAGACCCCAGAGAGTGAGGAAACACACCCAGTAAGAGGGAGATGGTGTGAGACTTGCATGGTGACATGTCCTATGTGAGCCCGGTCTCTTCTTCCGGCTGCCTCGTCTGTCCCTCGCCTCCCCTGCCTCTCTCCTTTTTTCCCTTACACACTCATTCATCTGGGCCTCATTGCACAGCCACTTAGCGGGTCGGAATCACAGAGGCATCTAATGACTCTCCAGTCTGATTAGGGCTCTCAGCAAACCCTTTCTTGGTGTCGGTGGCGTGAGATAGATTGGACAAGTGCTAAAATGTGACCCCCCCCCCACCCCCACCAAGTTTTCATAGTCCTACAATCAGTCTGTCACATGATAACCATAAGAGCTCCAAAGACCATCGCATCCCTAGAGGAGACAAAAATTTGCAGAGGAAGGCTCACTGCTTAGGCTGACGTTTCTCCGATGAGAAGTCGCATTTCTCACAGAAGGCTCGGTCGGATCTAAAAGATAGATCTCTGACTGCTCCTGAAAAGCATCCCGATCTCCCTGGTGTTATTTATTTTATATAAGTGTGGAATGATTCCTGGTAATGGCTAATTTGCCTCATTTATCTCAATATGCTTCCCTGTTGTGTATTGCTCCAACAGCAGTTTTATAATACTACAGACAACAAACACATTGGGTTAAAAATGAGCAAAATTAAAAATACAGCTTTAAGCAGTAAAGTTCCTTTGGGATGTTGCTCTGAACTCCTTCCAAGACATCCTAAGGCGACCAGCTGAAGAGAGATCCACAAGTGCGAGGCAAGTTCTCAGTATATATAAAGGTACTTTGATGTAAGGCTGCAAGACATAGTCAAGAAAAGGTTATGTTTGATTTTTTTTTTTTTAGTTATATAAGCAAATATAACTACGAATACAAGTGTCGGGGTGCTGTTCGATGAGTCTCCATGTAGCAGCCAAACATCAGATGGATGTACCTGGTACCTCATTCCATATCAGAGTTGGAGAACCACACAACCTCCGGCTTCCCATTCCCTGGACTGGAATAACATTGTCGGGTGTATTTTTGGGACAGAAAATAGAAGCAGAGGCACTTGTCATTGGGAATGTTGGGGATCTCCGAGCCGAGAGATGCACGCACAAAAAGGCGGGCAGGTTGATGGTATCGATTTCTCCTCTCATTCCTTGTAAAGGGAGATTGTTGCAGTGTCTGTTGAAAATGTAATATGCTTTTGAAGTGCTTTTAAGAAATGCACACCACAACAATCAGCCAGCCGGCTGGCGTGCCGGCACAGCATCTCACTGCTAATTTACTGACTTTCTGCGGCTGCACGGCACACAAAAGGTGCAATTATGCCTCCCTTTTTAAGGAAGCTGCATCGTCGTTATGCGACGGAAAAAGCGCAGCGTCTCTCCCAAGATGTGCTTCAGCCTTAAGGATGACATCATCTGATTCTCTCCTGAAGTGGCGCTTAAAACAGCATCATAATTGAAAGTTAACGCGACATACAGTGTTCAGTATGTAATCCGAGGTGCTTTTCTTCCCAAGGTGCTCTGATATTGTCAGATCATTAGGAAGGATGCCGCGGTCTGTATTTCCGTCTCTGGATCACGTAGAGTGTACAGGCTCCTCTGCAAACAGGCAGGTGTTCTGTATATATCATGACTCGCGTGTTGGTGGCAACCTGCTGAAACCTGCTAACCATAATTCAAAGGGACACTGCCGTGAATGTCAGCTGCGCACCTTTCTATTTGTGGCATTTTCTGCTTATGTAAAAAAAAATGACTTTATCTCTGAATCAGCCCTCTCCTCTCTGGTAAGATGGAGGATGGTTTTGGTGGGCCATCGCTCCTTAATGTCCGAGTGGCTCATCCGGCAGGAAGGTACTTGGTGTGTCACCGTGGCGGCTCCCGTTTGGCACCGGGCTGAGTGTAAGCAGCACCGCGGTGATGGAGACCCCGCCGGGATCCTGAGTACTGAAGCAAACACTCTGCTTCCCTAGTTGGAGCCATGCAGGAAGGGAGCAAGCGGGACAAAGGAGGTGGAGGAGGTGTGAATCGATCTTTCCTCCCAGGCTAATGGATTTTATTTCTGTGCATGCCACCGCCTCAGACCTGGAAAGGAGAATTCTAGAAATGGCCCCAGCCTGGACTTAATTAAAGGAGTCTGTAAACACGGATTCTGTTAAGGTCTGAATTATTGACGGAGTTGAACGGAACTCAAACCTGACTAGAATGTTTCTGGGAATGTGGCTCTAGTGGCTGGAAACCCTGAGCTCTGGTCTACGGAGATTAACCCCGATGTCACGGGGCCCGGCTGCTCCAGCCCCTCAGCCCTTTCAAGAAACGGAAATTCTCCCTTCATTTGCACTGCATTTGCACCCAGGTCAGTTTCACAGCCCCTCCGTTTGCACTGCATTTGCACCCAGGTCAGTTTCACAGCCCCTCCGTTTGCACCAGCTGCTGATAAATATTAGCAAAACAAAAGCAGAAGGGAAGCTCTTTGGCACAGGGTCCTAAAATCAGCAGCATGTATTATTCTGCATTTTTTCTCCTGTGAGGAATGACAGATGTTTGCATATTAATGAGGATGGGACGATTACCCGTCGCTGGCACCGACTTGCGATGCAGAGCACAGCCAGGATCCGGCCCATTCATCACGCTCATCCTGGAACGCCGGTGTGGCGCGTTGGCGAGAGACAGCATGGTTGCGACGGGCAGTGTGAGGGGAAGGGGGAGGGGGGCTTAAGGTAGTCCTCAGCAGAGCCGCATGAATCCATCTTAATAAAAGCGCGATGCATCAATCGCGTCAGCGAGACTCCGTCTGTGAAGCACTTCCTCATGAAAGGCATTTCGCCTCCATACCTTAAAATCTCATCCAGTCAATAAAAGGGTCGTTTTTCCCCAGCTTACAGGTTTCGTTCTCTAATACTGAGCCTGATGATTTTGACAATATAATCACAGAGACCTAAGAACGTATTGTTCAAGCACGGAACTCCTTTGCTACAGTCATACTTGGTATCAGGTAATTATACATCTTTTCTATCAAATTTGGTTCCTCGTCCCTGTCAGCTGAGTACTACATGAGAGATCAGTCCAGACTTTTGGATTTCCTCACACCCAAAGGCCTTGGACTCAGATTCAGGCCCAGCATCTCCCCTCACCCTATGAGCCTTAGAGCTGAACGTGCAGGATCCCATCACACCAGGGAAACGACTTCAAAAAGACAACAGTATGTGTGTGACCATAAAATAAAGGACTTGAATTGAGCCTCAAAACATGGGTGTAGATTTCGATATGGATGGTAGAGATATGTCCCTACCAATATTGTAGGAGTACCGTATATGTTTAGGGGGGTGCGGGGTTTTAGGCGGACTTACTAATGTTGAAACCAAACCTACACCCTTGCATCAAAGGGTCATAATAAGGCATGAATGAGGTTCTACGTCTTCTGCAATAATGACCTTCAACTGATTACCTTCAGGATTGTATCGTGCAATAACCAAAAAAGTTTCCAAGAAGAGCTTAGTGAGGAACTTCAGATGAGGACCACTAGAGTCTGGGTGGCTTGGACATGCATCAAGTTTCAGGACGTGACACCCAATGCAGGTTTGAGATGGACAGCAACGACAGCCCTAACCCAGTGGAAGCCCGGCAGGCCAGAGATAGTGTCCTGCTACTCAGGGCGGGGGCTCACAGGAGAATTGGACAGAGACAGAGAGACAGACTAATAAATCACAGAGAACAGGGTCCACAAGAACGATCTGTGACATCAGCAGGGTTAGGGTTAAGGTTAGTCATACTGGGAAGTCATACTGGTAAAAAAAACAACTCTAGTTAAGTACATGGTCCATTCTGTGACTGTTACAGAAAATTGCAGCTAATGTGTCATTATAGCAGAAAGTAGTACCTAGTATAGTACAGTATCTATCAGTATCAATAGTATTAATAGTTTGTAGATGACGCATGGTGAGATAAATCTTCCGTCTAGCATAGAGATTCCACCCTGTTGGCCAGATAGCATTGGCTTCATAATCCCACCAAAGCAATTGGAGGAGCCCCTTCATTGGGGTGGGAATGATTATAGAGGCCCATGAGGGTCTTTAAGGGGTGCAAGAATGTTTCATCAGTAGGGGAACACCATCAGTCCCCCCTCCCCACACACACACACACACGCACACTTAATCAGACCCCCAGACTACTACATACGGAACAAATTATCCATGACATCTAACTCTATTACTCTATTTTCATACTGAGGGGGGTCGTCTGTCTTGATGCAAAGAGGCCACGTTTTACAGAGTGCGGTAACAGGATCGATGGCTGCCGGGAACAGCCATGTGGGGCAGGGATGTCACGGGCCACAGGGGATGCACTCACGCTGGGAGGGGCTCTCTTAACGGCACTCCCGGGATTTGCGGGGCCGCATGGGGATTACAAGGATTAGCACGAGATTGATTTAGCATCCCTGCTGCTTGTGATGGCTCCACGAGCGATCTGTGAGCCACGTGGGGCCATTGCGAGTACGCACAGACCGTGAAGAATGCCACCGGCCGCACGTGACCCGGTGAGAGATCCCAATGTGCTGACCCAAGATAGCCATCCCTCCAAACTTCTAACACTACAATCAGGAATCCACATGGCGGACACTTTCTCTGTGAAGGAATGAAGAAGTCCTCACCTTTCTTTACCATTGTCTCCCCTGTTGATGATTCAGTCCCACAGAGTTGAGAGATACAGTCAGTCTGAACCATTACACCCCTGTCGATAGTTTGATCCCGTGGTGTTGGGAGTTGCAATCAGTCTGTACCATTACACCCCTGTCGATAGTTTGATCCCGTGGTGTTGGAAGTTACAGTCAGTCTGTACATTACACCCCTGTCGATAGTTTGATCCCGTGGTGTTGGGAGTTATAGTCAGTCTGTACCATTACACCCCTGTCGATAGTTTGATCCCGTGGTGTTGGGAGTTATAGTCAGTCTGTACCATTACACCCCTGTCGATAGTTTGATCCCGTGGTGTTGGGAGTTACAGTCAATCTGTACATTACACCCCTGTCGATAGTTTGATCCCGTGGTGTTGGGAGTTATAGTCAGTCTGTACCATTACACCCCTGTCGATAGTTTGATCCCATGGTGTTGGGAGTTATAGTCAGTCTGTACCATTACACCCCTGTCGATAGTTTGATCCCGTGGTGTTGGGAGTTATAGTCAGTCTGTACCATTACACCCCTGTCGATAGTTTGATCCCGTGGTGTTGGGAGTTACAGTCAATCTGTACATTACACCCCTGTCGATAGTTTGATCCCGTGGTGTTGGGAGTTATAGTCAGTCTGTACCATTACACCCCTGTCGATAGTTTGATCCCATGGTGTTGGGAGTTATAGTCAGTCTGTACCATTACACCCCTGTCGATAGTTTGATCCCATGGTGTTGGGAGTTATAGTCAGTCTGTACCATTACACCCCTGTCGATAGTTTGATCCCATGGTGTTGGGAGTTATAGTCAGTCTGTACCATTACACCCCTGTCGATAGTTTGATCCCATGGTGTTGGGAGTTATAGTCAGTCTGTACCATTACACCCCTGTCGATAGTTTGATCCCATGGTGTTGGGAGTTATAGTCAGTCTGTACCATTACACCCCTGTCGATAGTTTGATCCCGTGGTGTTGGGAGTTATAGTCAGTCTGTACCATTACACCCCTGTCGATAGTTTGATCCCGTGGTGTTGGGAGTTACAGTCAATCTGTACATTACACCCCTGTCGATAGTTTGATCCCGTGGTGTTGGGAGTTATAGTCAGTCTGTACCATTACACCCCTGTCGATAGTTTGATCCCGTGGTGTTGGGAGTTATAGTCAGTCTGTACCATTACACCCCTGTCGATAGTTTGATCCCGTGGTGTTGGGAGTTACAGTCAGCCTGTACCATTACACCTCCTTTCGATCTGTACCATATGCATATTTCTAGCTGTCACAAAATAGTATTTAGATGCAATATCTATGCAAAGAAGATCATTAAAAATGGTTTAATAGTGGCAAGTTGAAAAGTGCTTATAATAAGCCACAGATGATTAGCATGCATAATTTTTTTTGCGGGTGTCAGTGTATGGATGACAGGAGCTTGATATCCCATTGGCTAATTTTACTACCTTATATCTAAAGCAAAGCCATGTGCTAGCCATGCATGTGGGAATGCTTTTTATAGTGTGTTTATAAATGGTAATTAGGCACTGTTTACAGTGGTAATAAAGCTTAGGAATGTAGTGTGATGTATCTTCATTTCAACATCCTCCTCCTTTTACGCCTCTTCATCCCAGCGCAGTGTGGGTCCCGATTCCCTGCCACATTCTCCCAGTGAGTGCAGAATCACACTACCGGGTCACACCTGTCTCACAGCCTTGCAGAACATGATCGCGTGCTGCTTTGAGCAGCTGCTGGGGTTCAAATAGATCTGCATCCAGTCACGTAACTTTGGGGCCCAGGTGAAATGGAAACAGGACAGCTTTAAGCACCTTCAAGCATCTACTAAAATTCCAGGTCCCCCTGACATAGAAGTCGTTCTTGTCAGGAAAGAAAGATAGAAAGTTTTCTGTGAAGGACCATCGAGGTCACGGAGTGACTCTATCGCAAGTCACATCAGTCTCTGTGTTACGCTCGAATCACGCAGTGACTCTACCACAAGCCACATCAGTCTCTGTGTTACGCTCGAATCACGCAGTGACTCTACCGCAAGCCACATCAGTCTCTGTGTTACGCTCGAATCACGCAGTGACTCTACCGCCAGCCACATCAGTCTCTGTGTTACGCTCGAATCACGCAGTGACTCTACCGCAAGCCACATCAGTCTCTGTGTTACGCTCGAATCACGCAGTGACTCTACCGCAAGCCACATCAGTCTCTGTGTTACGCTCGAATCACGCAGTGACTCTACCGCAAGCCACATCAGTCTCTGTGTTACGCTCGAATCACGCAGTGACTCTACCGCCAGCCACATCAGTCTCTGTGTTACGCTCGAATCACGCAGTGACTCTACCGCAAGCCACATCAGTCTCTGTGTTACGCTCGAATCACGCAGTGACTCTACCGCAAGCCACATCAGTCTCTGTGTTACGCTCGAATCACGCAGTGACTCTACCGCAAGCCACATCAGTCTCTGTGTTACGCTCGAATCACGCAGTGACTCTACCGCAAGCCACATCAGTCTTTGTGTTACGCTCGAATCACGCAGTGACTCTACCACAAGCCACATCAGTCTCTGTGTTACGCTCGAATCACGCAGTGACTCTACCGCAAGCCACATCAGTCTCTGTGTTACGCTCGAATCACGCAGTGACTCTACCGCAAGCCACATCAGTCTTTGTGTTACGCTCGGATCATGCACTGACTCTACAAACCCAAAGAGTCAGTGAGTTTTGGTCACTTCCTGGTTTGTTTTAGGAATGACTCATCAGGTACGTTCTGGGATAGAGTGACTAACCGACTGCATCTAATATATCCTGTGATCATGCAGAACCAATTATTATTCAAAGGAACACATTTAGTCGTTTTAGTCATCCAGTTGCATTAGGAACAACATTGAATAATGCATTTCACAACAAAAACAACACATGGCACCAAAGAAGCACTTCATAGATGATACAAATGATACTGGTTGATTTTTTTCTGCTGTACATTTCTAGGCTGATCAAAATCAAGCACTAAATCCATATACATAGAGGCTAGGGCCAAGATAGAATTATAACAGATTAACTTTCCTATGTTGCGGGAACCAGGCACAGTTGGGACCAATCTGCATGAAGGACCTTGGTCACCTGATTTTTCAGGTCCTGTGTAGGGATATGGAGTTACATATATAATATCCCAAAAGCAGCATTACTATGTATACAGTCATGATTCATGGGATTGTGTGTGTGTGTGTGTGTGTTTCAAACACATTTCTGTTTGACTGCACTTCTGAGCATGTTTCATAATTATTTTCACTTCTATATTCATGAATTCTGACTGCGCTCTCCAGCCACGAGGGCCCCGATCAGCTATAAAATGGTTCTCTCCATATCTTTAACCGAAACAGTGTCAAGACTTAAAATGAGTTTGCCCCGTTGAGGGGAGAATGCGGACCGCGGCTCTCCCACTCAGAGGCGAAAATGAAACCTCTCGCTGTGAAGCAATAGGGGTCCCATGTAAATTGACGTACCGCTGACCCCTCTGCCATCCATCACAGTCATCTGGGGCCCTTAATACACCACAGAGAAGATACGCCAACGTGCGATTGTCATGGGGCTAGGGTGCTCCCACCTAGGCCCCCCTGTCTCAACAGGCAGAACCTGTGACTGTAGATCAGCTCTTCTGTCTGTCTCATCTTCTAGGGTCACACTGCGGTGTCACCTTTCCACAGACTCCTCACGGGCTGCGTGAGTCAGGTAGGCACTGCCCATGAGTCCTGCTATGACATTTACGCACGATTCAATGGCTGTCGGTCCATTTGGCGATATAGGCGGTTGCCTAGGGCGCCACGCGGACATCGAGCGGCGCTGCCGGGATGGCCGTATGCTGCTCCGGCGCCACTTCTGAAACTCGACCACTAGGGGGAGCTGGACAGGAAACGGAGAGAGAGGAGTCTCACCCGTTTCAAGGACACGCTCTTTGCTGAGCGGGGCTTCTGTGGGAGATCCGCTCGCCGTGTCTCGGAGACGCGAGAGCCTTGGCCCGCCTTGCTGCACTGTAAGCTCTGCATCCTCCAATTTTATTGTTCTCACATTAGAGGCATCCTTCTGTACCCCCCTCCCCCCCCCCCCCCCCGTGAGGAAACATGTTTTTATTCCCTGCTGGTCACATGACAGCATGTAAGAGATTGTAGCGAGAAGCCCAGAAAGTCTCGCTGATCTACCTCTTATCCTAACTCTTGCTGGTTGTAGACCATGGACACATGGCACAGTGTGTGCGTATGTGAAAGCGTTTATATAAGTGACTCAGTCCTATTCAGGCTGGGTGTTTACATGGTTATGATGTAGAAGTTCACCATCATTGGATCTTATCTGTACCAAACAAAGAAATATGTCCATTGGGATTTCCCCAGCCCACAGACTGATTTTTCTTAGCAAAATATTCTCAACAAAGATTCACAGCACTGAGACCTCAGATCTGACATCAACATGTGGCCGCCTAAATAAAATCTGTATCAAATCTAATTGAATGGCATCATTGTCGGGGGTCTTTTCAGGCGGCCTATTGTTGTCTTGCTCCCTCTATTACGATGTCCATCACTTGCTGCTGTTTGTTGTCTCTTAATGAAATGAATCTTCAGCAAGCTGTCATTTGCTTTTAGATTTTTGCAAACCTGTGAGTAACCATGACAAAATTATACTGTACCCCCACCTCCCGCCCAACACCCCCTCCTAGCCATAAAGTGCTAAGCTAAATCACAGGCTGGGCTTCCTCTTTGAGTTCATACTCACACCCAGGGGGTAATGGTACAGCCACACCCACAAGCTGTCCCAAAGCCATCGGTGACATCTGGTCTCCACTGGCTTCAACTCTTTTTCCGGAAAACCCTCCCGCAGATTCCATGACTTCACATCTTCAGCGGAATTTCAGAATCAAGTCAGAATTGAGAATCTGAATTAGAATCGGAATTAAGTCATGCTGCCCCTCACACTTTTCTTTTTCCAGGATTCCTGGAATAACACAAATTCAGTGAAATTCAGATTGAGATGGGGGGGCACTCTGGTGAACGGCTCACTTGTGGACGTAAACGTCACGAGCAACACTGGGCTTGCTGCAGAGCCTGTGGGGAAACGAATCCAGTCGAACTTCTGAGATTTCACACTGCGGGAAATCTGTGTCTGAGTTAGACACACGGCGACAGGACCAGAGACGTTTTCTTTTTCTGTTTCCATGGTAAAACACGCGGGACGGCCGACGATACCGGGCTGTAGAGAGGAAAGGGGAACCCTGCCGTTAGACCACCTGCTCGTAGATTATCCATTTTGGGAAGGAAACATGCACATTGTCACTATTAGTAAACTTCCTCTTGTGGTCAAACACCTCCGCATATAAGTGACTTCATGAAGCAGAAGCTCTCCTTGGAATCACATATGCAACCATGTGGTCACAAGCATGGTCCTTCAATCAGTTACCAGGCAACACATTTGGTGCTAGGCACTCTGAACCTAATTATCATTCCCGTTCATTTAAATGGCGGCTGTTTCTCGTAGTCCAAATCATTTCCTTTGAGCTTGAGAGTTTTACTTTTGTCCGCCCCCCCCGCCAGCCGCCGTTGTCTCCATGCAATTCACGCTCTTGTAATGGCTTACCAGCAAGACACGCTGAAGAGCAGCTTAATGGCTGTAACGACGAAGCTGTTCATCTCCCGCTACGTACTCTGGCGGCCTTAAGACGCGGCTTTTAAACGCACACACGCTCACAGAGCGGCGCAAGTGCAAGCGGGCATGAACCACATCCATCAGGGATATGGAAGGTTTCACCTTGGCCTACTTCGAAAAGGAGGGGTGTGATATACTATAGCATATGATGCATTTCTTATGCTAAAGGCACAGCTAATTTGGAGTTATTAATCACCAAGGCTTGTTTTTCTTTCAGAGTACTAGTTATTTCTTTGTTCTTTTTGTAAAGATCACGCAAACACATCAGTCGCGCGCTGTGACTAATGCTAATCATTAGCGGATACTTTTCATGATTAACTCCCATAACTACCACACGCTTAACTGCAGCCACGCTAATTAGGGAATAATTCAGTGTGATTACTGGCAGCATTTCAAAACTCGCACATCACGTTTTGCGTGACGGGGTCGAGTGATTCATAGAAGGATGAGTTAGCATCAAGGTACCGGGCTGGGTACTGGGGCCCGGTTTTGGGTGAGAGATCCGCAGGCGCTTAGTCAGTGCGTTAATCAGGCAGTCGGTTACATGCTGTATCGTGTAGAAAGTCGTAGAAAGGGAGACTGCAGCCGGGTAATTTGTGGACACCTCTGTTGCCTTCATGTTTACAAAACTATCTATACTATTACAAAATTATCTGGTATCTAACTAGGACATCTGTTGCGACAAGATGGGCACAAACGACTTGTAGGAACCGCAAGGGTTAACCAGATAAATCTGGCAGGGAAAATGCACAGATATATTTAAGGTGTCTGAGCTGCTACTTCTTTGTGGAGAAAGAATATTTTTTTGTATTTCTCTGGTCTTATTTTCCATGGCTGGGCCTCGTTTTTATTTCTGTGTAGGGATTTGAGGCAGCAGAAATGGTTTCTCAGTTGTTAAGGTGTTAATAATGCTTACAGACACTAAAGAGCTGACACCATTATCAGGGAGTGTGTGTGAGAGAGAGAGAGAGAGAGAGAGAGAGAGAGCGAGCGAGAGAGTGACATATACATTACGTTGTGGGGACATTTGGTGTAAATGTGATAAAAACCTGTTATTTTGATGTTGTGGGGACCATTTTTCAGGTCCCTACAAAGATCTGTGAATGCAATTAAAAAAGTAAATGCCAGAAGTATCATATTTTGTTTGGTAACTTATGGTTAAAGTTAGGGCTGGGTGGGGGGTATGAGGAGCCACTTATACACAGAGGTGCGCCTTAGCTGACTAACCCGCCTTGTCCTCAGCATCTGCTCTGCTGCTTCAGAGAGCCTGGTCCTGCCTCCTGTTCTCTGCTGGCTTCCTCCCTGCCGGTTCAGGCAGCGGTTTCTCCCATTTATCACCAGTTTGTTGGGATAGAGTCTGAGGACCTGTGCATCTACATTAAAGCTTTTCCCAAACATGCAGCAGGCAGCTGAGAACTGATGTGGAATGAAGTGAAGAACAAGCGCTAAGAGTGAGATTGTTCCAGAACCTGGAACCTATCCTGTCTGCCCCCGTAAGCGGCTCCCCGGGGGAGTGACCCAGCTGGCCCAGGGGTCCTTTATCGCCCCGGTTCCTCTCATTACGGGGAAGTGATCTGGATCCGCCAGACAGATGCATTACCATTTAAAAATGCCACAGAAGAATAATAGGCACACGTGTGCTTGCTGTTAACATTTTGGAGTGTTTATTCTGCAATCAGCAATCAGAAAAGCAGAACAATCTGCATTTTGTTCTCACACTACAGAGTCCCCGCAATAGGTGAGAGCCATTTACCCTAATCACGAAAAACAAAGCGATTAAGTCTTTAGATGCCTTAGCTCCCACATTCCTGTCCTCTAATCTGCTTTTAATTAGCTGCTTATTGCGTGGTTAAATGGTCATGTGACTGCATTATGGCCTTGATGTTTGGTCTGTGTCCTTATTGCATTCTACCACAATGGGGCAAAGTGAGCTTGACAGGCATCTTATCTGTTTCCCTTGGGGGGCCTCTGCTCCCCCTCGTGTAATAACAGTTTTTCCGATCAAAATAGGCCCCAAAACTTCAGGGGCCCCGAGCTAATGTGTTGTCTGAGTGGCAGCTGCCATCACCCTCCCCCGCACCATCATCATACACATACATGGCTGCAGTGCCATCATCTACCACTGAGTTCACATGGAGCAGCGCTGCACCTGCTCGCAAGGTGAACCTTCATCTCACTGAAAACCGCCAGCTGGAAGGTAACTTGCTGTGTTTTTTTTCCCCAAAATTAATGCAACATGACAAATCACTCTTCGTAGTGGTTAACATTGCAATCTGAGATCAAGCAACAGGTGAAATCCACCCTAAATACCACTAATTTGCTGTATCAGATAGACAATTCTTTCTGAGATGCCACACACAGGAGGGGGTCAGACGGACGTGCCAGTTGACGGCAGGACAGGCCGAACGCCCTCTCTGACAATCTTTAGCTCCTCCCATCTTCCTCCGCACAGGCAGAGCCCCTCGGTGAGGCCCCTGGCCTTTGTCTGGCCGGCCGTCAGCTTCACGGCGCCCTCCTGATAGTCCAACATGCGGGGGGCTCTGTAGCCAGGGCAACGCGTTCCTCTCTGCCTGATGCATGATCACAGAGGCAGTAAATCAGCCGGTTTAGAAAACAAAGCCGACGCAGATTCGGCGTGGGGGAGGCAAGCGGCCGGTGCAGCCAGAGAGCTCTGAAGCGTTCGGCATCATCCAAGCGGGCGCCGGGGGAGCCCAACCCCCCCACACCGAGGCCGTGGGACACACATTCGTGTCTCTCAGAGCACATTTCTCAGAGAGGAGGAGGGCCCCACCGGGGAGACTGAAAGCGTGAGAACGGCGGCAGCCTGGTGGACATTGTCTCTGGTGAGATGAAAGGCGGCTCGTGAAGCCAGACACCGGGACGGGCGGCGAATGAAAGGGCCCCTTATGCCAGGCCTTACAAACCCAAGGGGTCCAACACTGCCCAGAGTGTTCAGCCACTCCTGGGCCTGAAAGGGGCCTGAATTTAAAGGGACAGGCTGGCTGGGATGGGGAGGGCAGGGGCGTCTGACCCGGCGTCACGATGTGGGCTAGAGATCGGCCCCCCACCAGTTCCCGGTTCCCCCAAAGCACGGAGCAGCTGGCAGCGGAGATAAGGGACAGCGGTGAGCAGGAGCATGCCAGTGCCCCCGGGGCCGGAAAGGCCAAAATAAATGTTGACTCACGCGGCGACTATTAAGGCACTTAGCAACATGCAGTTATTTCCTGCGACTCAGGCAGAAATGCGACGGGAGTCGTTAAACGGTGATTTCTTATTAGCGGTGAGTGCGTGGAGCTTGCCCTCCCCCACCCCCTGCACGTCGCAGGGGAAGCAGGAACACTGCTTTAATGGTGTGTGGGTGCTCCTAACGGACCTCGCCAACTTCCCCCCTCCGGCTTCCAGTCGACCAGTACACACCCCACAGCAGATAATTCCTGAAGTGGAACGGACAATTGTGACAATGTCAGTTAAGGTTTAGTAAACGTTCGACGTTTTAAGGAACGTGGTTAGATCTGAGCAAAACTGCAAGGGAGGTATGGTGGGGCGCTGGGTCCAAAAAGCGCGTGAAGATTCGACGCCCCCCTGCGCGGCACTCGGAGCCGGCCGCCTGCATAATCATCGCTGCATCAGTCAGACTTAGACTTTCCCCGATGTTTTACGTGACGTTTTTCCTATTATTCCAAGTGTCTCGTTATGTAACGCAGTAATTAGGGCTCTCCTGCATTAGAATTTGCGAGTAAACAGCATAATGATGTGAAATGCAGGAATCTTCTATGAATTACCCAGGCACTGCACGTGGGTGGCCATGCCAGCTCTGGGGGGGGGGGGGGGGGGTGGTCTTTTGTTTTTATTAACTTAAAATCTCTTCTCTTCGAGAAACACAAAATAAGATATTTCTTCCCCCCATTGTGTTCCAGTCCCATTCCACTTCCGTGACATAATCTCTTACTGCAATAACTGGATCATGGTTATTGATGGTAAATAAAGTCACATCCAGCTAACTAGCCTGACCTCTTAAGCAATTTTTGTGTTGCTCAGTAACCTTTTAAATGGGGGGGGTATGATGTCACCTATGATCAGATCAGCTCATGCGGCTTCCAGACCTCCCCCATGTTTGTAGGACACAGTTTTCTTATTAATAAAAGGGTAAGAGTGAGACGGTTACAGGTCAGAGTCACATGAACCCAAAGTTGTTTCCAATTAGCCCCCCCCCCTCCCCCATCATCCCTGGCCAGCTGATATATTCAGCGTCATGGTGGAGATCTCCTCAAGCACAGATGGACTGTTTGACAAACTAGATCTGACCCTCAATCCACCCCCCAGGACGAATACTGATGTGACCTCACCCTTCGACATCTGAGGCCACCTGACATGGAATGTCATCATCCAGACCACACCCCAGGCAGAGTGCCCGCCGCCCCCCAGGGGATTGGGCCATGCAGGGACATGTCATGGATAACAAGTGCCATCAATCCGACGGGGTTTTCCTGGCCCATGACCCAGAAAGACCACCCTTCCAGAGGGATGTGAGACTGCCCCCCCAGCTTCTCCCCCCAGATTCCACATGATGAGTCCTTCCTAGGGGGGGGGGGGCTGTGCTCTCTGTCTAATTCAAGACTTTTGGAATGAGGTCTGGGTTCCTATGTAGAGGTACTCATACACCATGATGCCCTGCGCTCGCTGTCCACGATTCCACTGCACCCCAGGTGGAGGTCGACAAAAACTAGTCAGAAAATGAAAGCTTTCCAGAGCTGGGAAAAAAATGGTTGCCTTACCTGAGACAGCTCCCCCCCCCCCCCCCCCCCCCCACTGTGAGAAACCATCTGATAAATTAATAATTAACCAGAAAAAAACGCTTGCTGTCCAAGTGAGAGAGCTACAGCGAAGGGCATTAACTCTGAATTCACTCAAAGCGTAACTCACTCCTCCCTTAGTGCCCCCCCCCAGCACCCCGCTGAGCTGCAGAGCGTCCGGGACGCACCCCTGGCCTGTCAGACATTACTAATAAACTGAAGCAAACCTGAATATCGAGTAGCTCTGCAGCGCCCCCTGTCTGTCAGAAATCAGGGCCCCACTGCTTTGCTTCCGTATGAGGTCTTTCATACATCTCGGACATGTTGCCGTTCTGCGCAATGCAGACTGGCATCCTGCCCTTAAGTACTAGACTAATATAATATATTCATAATTCCCTCATTAATTTATGGCACAATTAGCCAAACAGTCATTACCGTTTCTAAAACACTGCAGTCTCAGTGGGTCCTTTGAGATGTGATGGTTCCCCCTCTGTTCTCCCTGTGATGGGCTAATCGTGCGTTTTGTCTGACAGTGTGATCGGCTTCCCTGAGGCCCAGGCCCCTCCCTCGTCACTGCAAGACGTTCCCTCACCCGGGTGACTGAAGGGGCTGAGTGCTGAGTGATCACATCCGTATCGGTGAGGCTCCTCGTCCCAAACGTGCCAGGAAAGCAGGGACATCCAGAGCTCCTAGTGAAATCAGAGACAGTTCTGCTGGCAGAGAAGTGGGGAGAGATACCATCAGGCGTAATGCAGCTGCCATACTGTTCATGCACAAGGAGGACATTCTTCAAAAATCATTTAAGGGTTCTGCAGATCATGGGAGGAATTATTTAAAAATGACATAAAGACATGTGGCATGAAATACAGGCATTGTGAGTGAAGCCAGGCCTGCTCCGAACAAGCAGGACAGCTGAAAACTGTTGTATCCATATTACGTATGAATCCAAAGCAGCAAAGAATACATTATTAATCGATCAGGAAACTTTTCTGTGTCGTTCACTTGTCTTGTCATTCGGTGAACTTACTTAATTGTTCCTGATTATGTATTTCCACTAATGTCATTAGAATGAGTGTCTGCACACTGCCGGCGTGATCATTTGAGTATTGGGGATCAATAGCCCTTCATAACGGATTCCTGAGTGAATGTTCCCCTTTTCACTTTATCAAGAACAATGTGCCGCACGCTCTCAGTCTCACCATCACCCCATGAATCCGCGTGTCAGACAATTTCCAAGATTAGATCGAAATGCGCTGCCAGCAGATCACCTATAGCGAGAATCATCTTCAGATGATGGCTAAGAACCCCCCCCCCGCACCAGCACCACTCGGTGAATTAGCGACATGCTGACGGAGTCTGCACCCCCACCCCCCCAGCTCCTGACTGTGTTTGATCCCCCGCTGGTGCTGGGGGCCCCAGACCCTGAGGTGTCCCTTCATCCTCCCTCTTTAATGAATCTCCTCACCGGAACAGCAGCGGCACTTGAACAATGAGCCCCTCTGAGCCGGGTTATGAGGGCCGGGATACTGGACCCCAGCCCACACCCCCCAACCCTCCCTGCCACTCCGACACTGTCGCCCCCTAGGGGCGAGCACACGTCAGCCCAAGACCCGAAAAGCGGATCTGCGTATCACAAACAAACTATTATTACTAATAATTTAAAACAGGAAACAGATGCGGCTCATATGTGATTATTACTGCATAATGAATCCATTCATTTCAAAAGGTATTTCTGAATTAAAGGAATATATTACCGCAAAGCATAAGGGACAAAGAGTTTGCCTGTAGCGTTTATTTCCCATAATGCTGAGCATTGCGTGCTGCTTTCTGTGTGTCCATCCCGTTCGGAAGATGAACCATGTCTGACGTTGTGACTGTCCTGTGGTCTCCAAATTCCACCATGGATCCCTGGATACTGCTTGGAAAGGTCTCCTCCGATACTCTTCTCCAGGAGTGTATTTGCTTAGCTTTCGGTGCTCACCTGGAAGTTCTCTGTGGTGCGAGATCCCCTGGGGGGGTCGGAGGGGGGGGGGGGGGGGGTGACCAGGAGCAGCCCACAGAGTGACGACAGCGTTTATGACTCCTGGATGGACCATTAGCAGCAGGAGTCACTCTCTCACCCCCCCCGAGTGAGTCTGACCTCTACTGGGTAGGGATGTGGGCGTGTGTCCTGTGTGTTTGTTGCATGCGTGTGTGTTTGTATTTATGGTGAGTGTTATATGTGTGTGTGTTATAGTGTGCGTGACCATGTGCATGTGGCAGGGAAAACCAGCAGCTCTGAAGCTCAGCAGGCCTGGGGAGGTGGCAGGGGGTGACGGGGAACCAGCAGCTCTGAAGCTCATGCTTAATCTACCCGCAAAAAGGCCACGTCGCCCAAGGGGGGCGCTGATGATGAGGACAGAAGTGGGACATCTATAAATGCAGCCAGGGTCACACCCCTAGGGAAGTCCCAGCTCATTGTGTAGGCGGGAAGTAGTGCCGAGAAGGGACAGGGAGTCCCAGGGTGCCATTGTGGGGGCCATTTTTTTGTCCCCAAATATGGAGGGAGATGGGGGGCGTGGCCAAGTTATTATCCTGCATAACCTAAATGTGACCTGAGCAGTTAACAGCACGTTCATATTTAATGGGGAATTACGTGCGTTTCTCTGAGGGACGGAAGTTCATAGAACAGGGGTGGGGAGCACACGGAGCGGGGGGGGGGGGGGATCCTGAGGCATCACGGGCCCCTAGGACCTTCCATTTATCAAAACAAAATTATTTATTGTCACCTTATTAAATTATTAAATTGAAATCAGTTCCATCTGAGATCAATGTGTCTACATTTGTATCATAATCTTAATTTCCATTTTTATTTGGATACGGGGGGACGTTTCATTTTTGTTGATTCACTTCGGAATAGTAATCCGTATTGGCCAGTGCCTTTCTCAGAGTAAATATTGCGAAAAGCGCACTGGCCGGGCGCGTCCTGGCGCTGAGCTCCACCAGGACGTGCAGTAACACATCATTGGTCCTCAAAAGGTCCCCAAAACCCCCTTAAAAAGCTTCTTAGGTGTCACCCATAACCAGCTGAAATATCAGTCCCACGGGCCGCGTTCGTCTGCTAATTGCCACGATCCGTTACCGTGGCGGAAGGCGGTTCTGTCCCGTGCCCGTGTTGACATCCCTCCCCCGCCCTGCACATAAGCCTTGATGTCTTTATTACACATAAGCGCTGCTCAGCAGACGACACTGCAGCTATTCCGGAGCCTCATTAATTGCACGGTTCCACACACTGATTCACTTTGCGAGGATCGGGCAGATGAGCGAGACTCTCCCTCTCCATGCATCAAAGTCACATTATGGTCTCAAAATGGTTCTGCTAGGGCTCTTACAGCTTCTCCGAGCCTCTGCAGAGCTCCACTGCAGACTGCTATGCTAATCGCACAGTCTCTTAACTCATGTGGGCAACCACACGAGAAGGACAGTCACAGAGGTGCGTGACGGACCCGAGGGCAACCCTTCTGTCATGTGATCACGTTGCGTTAAAAAAGTGAGTATTCAGCTTCCCTTTCTCAGCACATCGTTTTTCACCCCCCACAGATCCCCCATCCCACCCACATGCAGAAACTAGCTCACGCCAGCTGCCGTGTACATTTCCCGGCCGGTCCGTATCCAGGGGAACGAGCAGGTCCGCATGGAGTTGAAGGTGCGGGATCTCGGGCATGTTCCTGGCCGGTCCATATCCGGGGGAACGAGCAGAGCCGCATGCGGCTGAAGGTGCGGGATCTCGGGCATGTTCCTGGCCGGCCCATATCCGGGGGAACGCACAGTTGAAGGTGAGGGATTTCATGCAAGATCTCAGCATGCAGATGCAGGGCCGGCACCAGCCAGATGCTGCCTCCACAACGTGGCCAGATGCTTCCCTGTACACAAGATTTGCACCCCCCTCGGCCCTCGCAGCCCCCGCCGTGCGCGTGATGAGGAAGCGAGAGCGTGTAATGCGGCCACTCTACGTCACACAGTCGTCCTTTGCAGTGACACGCATCTGCTCCATGTTCCAGATAGACGCCTAGCAACCGCTCCATCTCTGCAGGAGGCTCCGCCCTCCCGCGGGAAAGACTGTGACCTCAGCATGAAGCAGCACCGGAGGGCTGAGACAGACCGTGCTGAAAAGCTTGATGTTTGGAGCGCCTGTCCTTTCCATTTGAGCTCCTTGGCCAGGGGGTGACCCCTCACCCCACAATCCAGGGGTGCACCGGGGGGGGCAGGGACAGCTCCGGATTCGTCTCTCCATCACCTGCTTGAATGCTTGAATAATGCTTTGCCATCTATATAAGTAATAGGACTGGCACATTGGAATGTGTGTTTTCACATGTCCCAGCATGCTCTCCTTTTTTAGACATACACACACATATATACAGGTGAGAGTAAAACATGGGGGGTTAAGGACCATGATCACTTGGCTGTTGCCACACCCTCCTGAGATCTGGCAAACAGATCAAATGCTGAGGTGCTCCATCCCTTCCCTACATGAGGGAAGGCTGCCCACAGGTCCTGCTCATACTACAGCAGGGTGGATCTTCTGCGTTACGTCCTGTCACTGGTGGCCGTCTCCTCTTTCACAACTGAGTAGCTTAGCTGAAGGGAGCCGATTAATTGAGTCTGTCTCCTTCAGAAGATTGATTAGCCTTGCTTGCCGGCCTGGTGAAGCTGCTCTTTGGTGCAGCGTAGTGATCACAGAGGTGTCATGCAGACATAGCCAGTGCTATTTCTGTGAATATGGGCTGTGTAACATCTTGGGCATAGTGGAGCAGTTCAACTTAATGTCTCATTCATGCTGTATTGCAGCTACATTTTGTGGAGATGTTACTAATCCAGGGTTATAGACTCCCACGCATCTGGCGTGACACTCACGCTTTCAGACTCTTATACTCACGCAAGAAAAATTATGGCAAATCTGTATTATTCCATTATGAGCCTAAAATTAGCTACATCATAAATGTCGGGGTAGTTTGCACATCCTACAGACTATTTACAAGGTAATAAAACTGGCGCGTGCATGTAAATGTGTGTGCAGACTTGATTTAAAAATCTCACTCCAGCCACCTGATCAGAAATGGCACCCTTTCTAAACACCGGCCAAAAACCTCTCTGTGACTGGCAGACCAAAATCACTACCATCGGGGGTTTTCCTCAAGGCTGTATGCACCCTGTCTGTCCCGTCTAATGTGAGGCCACCATCATCGTAGCCCACCCCCCCTCTTAAACTGGCCAAAGATGTGGGAGGAATGCTTCTGAAGTCACGCCCGTGAAATCCACACATGCACAGAAAGTTTCCCCATCAACCTTGGTGCCCCTGCCGCCTGACTCCGCCGGCGCTTTCAGCCGTGATTGAGGCCGGGGGATGACGGCAGCCTGGAGATCACCGACTGAATCTTTGTGTCCAACTCCGCACAAGTGAAGGCACAAAGTTTACGGATGTGCGGACCAGTGAAATCCCACTAAGATGCACACAGCAAATGCGATTCCATGTTCAGCCTGACCTCGCCCGAAACACCATCGCCTGCCAACTTGCCGGATCGCACAGTGCAGCTTATGAAGGGCAGGAGAAAGCGGGGAATACATCACGAGGAGGGAAAAGGGTCTCTGGACCCGCCCACGTGGGCAGCCATCTTAGTCCCCTTACATAACAGAGAACCGCATCATCGTGTCGTGCATTAAAAGTTGAATTTGTGACAAAGCAGGAGGCTGTGATCCCTCATCATATTCTGTTTTATTCCTCTAGAAAACTGGTAATTTTCATAATTTCCAGCATGATATCAGACAGGCCTCAGGCAATAACTAGGCGAGCTGAAGTAATTTTTTCTGACTAATTGCCTCTGTTTGGTAATCACAGTTATAATAGCTCACGTTCCCTCACAGTAATAGAGTGCCCTCCCTGCATAATTCCAAAATATCGGAATGGATGCCAGCGTCAGACTCTCCCTCCAGTGTGAAAGTCTAAATGTGCCCGTCGCTCACATTTAATCGGCACTCTGCCGGCGAGTTTACCCAAAAAGCACCGAAGGAATAGTTTGCATCCAGCTGTTTAATGAAGAACCATTTCCTGTTACACACTTAATCATCAAGCAAACAAGTGACGGCAGCTGACATTTTTTCGGCTCTTTCCTGCTGCTTTTCCAAGCAGGGAAAATGGCTGCGGCATAACGGGAGCCGGGTAAAAGCAGTAATCAGGAACGGCTCAGCGATGCTGCGGCCAGTTGCTCTGCTGCTTGGCGCGTAGCCAGGGCCTGCGACCTTTCCTACTGATGGCTGAAGGTACTCTGGTTGTTCTGCCTTTCTTCAACGTGCAACTTCAGCACTTCCCCCAAACCCAGAACCCCGGTCCTCTCCCATCTCCGTGAGTGTCGTAATGGACTGGAGCACTCTGCCTCCCAGTTTCCTCGCCTTATTCCTCTGCATGACTGAGTTTTCATCATTGGCACAGTGAGGGGGTGTCAGTCCTTCACATCCCATAGACATTCCAGATCCCACCTGTCAGTCCCTCACATCCCACGGACATCCGAGATCCCGTCTCAGTCCCTCTCGTCCCATGGATGTCCCGGATTGCGTCTGTCAGTCCTTCATATCCCACAGACATCCCACATCCCGTCTGTCAGTCCCTCTCGTCCCATGGATGTCCCGGATTGCGTCTGTCAGTCCCTCATGTCCCACGAACATCCCAGATCCCGTCTCAGTCCCTCTCGTCCCATGGATGTCCCGGATTGCGTCTGTCAGTCCCTCACATCCCACGGACATCCCACATCCTGTCTGTCAGTCCCTCTCGTCCCATGGATGTCCCAGATTGCGTCTGTCAGTCCCTCATGTCCCACGAACATCCCAGATCCCGTCTCAGTCCCTCTCGTCCAATGGATGTCCCGGATTGCGTCTGTCAGTCCCTCATGCCCCACGGACATCTTCGATCGCATCTCTCCTCCCAGTACAACACTGTTCCCAAGAAGTCACTGACATCATAGCTCCAAAATGCAGAAGCAGAGATATGCCACCATCCAAAAATGACCACCATGCATCAGCCAAGTAGCGGGGCTGTGAGCTCTCTGTGACCAGCAGACCACAATCATCATCAGCGAGGGGGGTGGGTTCCTGAAGGCGGCGTCTTGGGGCACCCTGTCTGTCCTGTCTAATGCAAGGCAGCCATTGTCATAGCCCCCCGTTAAACTGGTTGGGGGGAAGGGGTCTCAGGTGGCCCATGCCATTTCATACTGCAAACTGGATTAAACCTCTTTCTGTCATCCGGATGGCGCACTAACCTGCCCTAATGTCATTAGTTAATGTGAGCCTCCCCTCATTCCAGGCCTTGCCCGCTGGTGACAGTGATTATCCGCGCATTTAGTCATATCCACGTCTATATGTGTTACTTAGTCCAGATAATTTCCCTTCATAATGCTGTTTGTATCCCATGATCCTTTGCCTCATCCCCTAGATGCTTCGTACGTCTGATGGGTCAATTAGATCAGCTACAAACGGACAGCAAAACACGCATGCCAGAAAACCTGTCACGCATGTGCTGCATGTTTGTTGTGCGTGTGCTTCGTGTGTGCTGCACGTGTGTGCTGCATGTTTCCCGGTGACAAGCCCCCATTTCTCAAGCTTGCCTGAGGAGTGACGAGTGTCACTATAACAAAAGACGGCCACTTGGATATCGATGGTGTGTAGCTTTCATCCCGACCGGGGGTGTAGATCCTCAGGAGATGGTGTGAAACAAAGAAGTGGGGGTGGGCCAGCGATCCAGACCAGACCCCTCTAAGCCCAAACCCACACCCCTGTGAACGATCCTCCATAATGAGTAGGATATGTCCTGACTGAGAGCTAATCGCAGACCTAGCCCAAGACTCTGTCCACTGGAGCGTTCAGACTATTTCCCAGTGAATCTCCTTTGTGGGGAGAGTCCATTCACAGGCTGAATGAGGCAGCTCCGGCCAATTCCAGAAGCGGCGGCCTTCAAGATGGAGAGCAAATTGCTCGGGGGCTGGTCTGGAGACACCCCCTGAGGGGCCACCAGGGTCACCAGCCAGAGCCACCGTACCGTTTTCTTTTCTGTTAAGCATGGTTTTTTATATAATTGATTCCCAGGATGGACAAAAGCAAGACAGGAAGACACTGTAATTCCTGTGCCTTTGTGCCGGACATTGATGAGGTCACAGCGTCATGCTGAAGACCAGCTACCTCTGTTCCCTGTGCCTCATCCCTCCCCCCTTTCATTCGACGTGAACGCCACAGGTAACCCAGGGGCCTTTGAACATACACAACACCGTTTTAATTTCCTCAGGCAATGAAAGGACACGCGCTGAATACACACAAAGGTGATTAATTAAATTGTGACTAATTGCATTTGGATAGAAACAGGACTGAAATGTTTCATGCAAAAGAAAAAGACATGCAGCTACCTTTTGGTGGCTTTTGGGTAGAGGGATGAACAGTTTAAAATGTGAATCTCCCAGACAGGAATCCGTAAAAATCCAGATCAAATCCTCGCCTGCAAGCCTCACAGACGCTCAAGAGAAATCAAGGAGGGTCAAGGAGAGAGATCAAAAATTCAAATTAAAAGAAACAATCGGATTTTCCGTTATCAAAGCAATTAATAACGTCGGCTAATTACACATTTGCGTGAGTGCATCTGTCACTGCAGATATGTGTGGGGGGGTGGAGGGGGGTGCTGAGATTTGAGAGGCAGAGATGGGCCGTAGATAAGCTGTTCATCTGAAGCACGCTTGGTGGAGCTTCCCGCCCCGGCCAGACCTGAATCACATTAGCTCCGTCATGTGGAACATTTCCAAGGCCTGGTCCTGTGAGTCGGGCTCCAGAGATACGTCCATCCAGGTCTGGTGAGAACTACGGGTCTGATGCCCGGGGCGGGGGAGCTACCTGAACCCGAAGGGAGGTGTCAGACGCTGGATGGCATGGATAGGCCAGGATGGGGGGCCGCTGGGTGGGCACTAAGCCCCTCGTGAACACGTGCAGCAAAGCATGAGCTGACTGAAGACCTCTAATGATTTATTTCAACTTTACAGTCGGTGGGGGGGGGGGTGTTTGCAGGGTTGAAGATGGGGAAGGAGTATTTCCAACAGACATGGAGAATATCTACACAGAATGTCTGATGGCTCATACCCTGCTGAGAAAATTTGGAACCTTTCAGTGATTTTCCCAGTGTTGTGATCACCTGCTTCCCTGCCGAGACACGGCCGTTATGTAAGTAATACAGCTAACAGAATTTGGTAACTATTAGCCAGCTGCTAATCACCCGAGCTGCGCCTGGCCCAGATCGCAGGAAGCTTAAAACAATTGTCTCTGCGTTGGGTGAAAGATTGCAATTATTCTGGGCATGTGTCTTCGGAGCAGTTTCCCAGACTGTGTGATTATGCGTTGCCGTGACAATAACCGCGGCGACAGGCAGACGCGGCGGGGGAACGCGTGGGAGTGGCGGGATAATGAAAACCGCAGCGTTTCTGTCTTGCTATTCCGAATCCCGCGCCCCGTCGCTTTCACACAAGGTCACGTCTGTCATTTCTGAAGGACCCGAGGCTTGAAATAGTGACCCCCCCCCCCACCCATGGTGGCCATTATGGTGGGTAACCCTGACAATCCAAGGGGGGCCAGTGTCACAGTGACGCTTCAGCAGACTCTGAAAGATGGAGAGGTGCAATGACAGTCACTTACCTGCGGGGGCGCCAGGGACTGATAGACGTTTAAAGTACCTCTTATGAGGAACGTCTGTTTGATTGGTGTCCCGATCATCTTCTAGTTGAAGGCAGGGGCGAGGTTTGCCACCCCCCAAAGCATGCATTTACATGGGGCCCCTGGATTTTAGGGGCCCTCTTTTGGCTACAATCAGTCACTACACTATAGGCACCTAGGGGCCCCGAAACAACTAACCTGTTCCAGGTTGAAGGTATATGTGAGAAAATGCTAAACTCAGTAGCCTGTGCAGCCTTTTCAAAATGGCAGGCTTTGCTGAGGCACCAGAAACACCAGAGCAGTGGGACAGTGACAGTCCAGGACGTGTGAATCATTACCAGCTTCCTGTCAATGTCCTGGAGGACACCAGCGCAGAGGACATAAACCTTAAATAAGACCAAGCTTTACATATAGAAAAAAAACTGAGAAGGGGGAACGAACAGGGAGGAGTAGATCAAGTGGAGAGAGGAAGATGGATATAGATTGTTTCATATTTATTCCAGAACAATTACAATGGTGCTGCTGGCATTGACCTAGGCAGTGTGTACCTCCGAGGCCTGTGGGTGAAATCGTTGAACTTCCCCAAAATACAAAGTGAAATGGCTGGTCCTCTTTCTGAAGAGAATGACACACCAGTTATTTCTGTATGATCTGGGGTCAGGCTGACCCGCACGTTCCGGAATGAGAGAATAGGCACGGCAAAAATGGAGGGCAAAATTTATCACCTCGCGGCTGTAAAACCCTTAAATCAGCTGTCAGGGTGTACTCCCCCCCCACCCGCCTACCTCAAACAATGCAGGGGGTGTGACTTTGGGTGGTTTCAGCAGAGCACGGAGCCTTTTTAATGCTATCTTTAGAAACGCTAATGCAGTAATGGGAAGGTCCTAATCTTTCAGTGCCATGCCATGGGTCTTCCTTTCAGATGATGCTATTTTCCAGTGGAGGCAAATGAATTAAAAGATTTGGGTGGACTCACACACTTGAAATCATTACCTCCTGAAAGGCAGCGCGGGCTCCGGGGATTTCGAGAGATTAGACTTTTACACTTTAAACAGCGAATAAAAAGCCCTCCCAGCTTATTTAGTGGACTTTGATGTCCAAGGAGAGATGCATGCCTTCTTGTGAAGTTATCACCTTTCACGTGCTTCACAAAGTTTAGTGCAGGTCTGTCAGATGCTATCTTGAGAAGCACCTGCCTCACATATCAGCGAGACATTAAAATTATATTAAATGAAAAAATATGTGATAAGCAAAGCTCTTTTCAAATATTATTTCGTGCTTTTGTATTTTATCAATTATCTTCAATATTTTTCCCATGGTGTTCGGTTCCGGATGAATCCGTGTCCATTGATGCTACGCAGGTGGGGTCAGTGAGCTAAAGCGTCGTATCGCAGTCAGCACTGTCCGCTGCTGCAGGCTCCTAATGTGTATAAAAGCCACGTTGCCATTTTCTTCTGGGATACAGTAAAGACTGGAGGAGCGAATCAGGATCCAGGCATCTGCTGTCCTGCAGAAGAACACATAGGATCATGGAAACTGTCTGTACATCCGTCAATTTACGCAAATGCCAGACAATCTGCCTGCATTAACTCCGAAGACGGCAGACTCTGATTCCGCGGGCAGCCGCTTCATTAGGCAGTAGCGGCTCTATGGGCGAACAGCAGAGGTTGTGACTTATAAAAAGATTTTAATTACATCACAGCGGAACCAAACCTTTATCGTTACACGGAAATGCATACGCGCATGGATGGAGCTGCTTAATGACCAGCTCGACCCGGTTAATGACCACTCCGGAGAGGGCTACATCACTGGCGGGTTTATGGCTCTAAGAACACCACCCAGGTGACAGACTGGCTCTGGACCATCTCACTGCAGATTCCACATTATATACTGTCTATATAAAGTCGTAGTGACAGTACTAACTGAATAGCCATGTCTATCTATAACAGAGGACAGACTAAAGCCCAGCCATTCTCTCTCTGTGGATCCCTGGGCTCGTAATTCCTAGCAAGCCCTTTATCCCGCAGATACAATAGCTGCACGCAGTGCGTTACCAGCAGGGATCAGGCCTGCCACTGGGCGGCCAGGCATTAAATTCTTTGCACTGCTGAAATGAAAGTAAGAGGAATTTAGCCGGATGGACGGACGCGCTACTGATGATGTCTCGATGGATGAGTAAGACGGCCTCCGCCCTCGGAGGGGTGATATGTCAGCATGACCATCACACCGTCTTCATGTTACAGCGATTTCTGAAATAAATAGGTGGATTCATTGTTTTTCAAAAAACACTGTAATATATGTGTTTCTTTCTTCCATTTTACAGATGCATCTGTGGTAGCCATTAGTAGTTCACGGTATACACACACACACACACACACATACACACACAGCATCTCAGTCATGGTTTCTCTATAACCTTGCAGCTTGATGAGTTTTACCAGCAGATATGCGGAACCAGGGGGGTAGGACCTGGGAAGGGCAGGCGGACGTGTACCCCCCAATATTTAATTTGGCTGCATGCGTCCCCCCCTACAAATAGACCTTTGCATTTAAATCATAGTGCCCCAAGTTCAGGTCAGGTAGGTCAGACTGGGGAGCATGCACTGATGTGGCACGTTGCTGCGCCCACACCATGGAGAAACTCCTCGGGATCCCGGCTGGTGACCCCCCAAGCCAACACGCAGTCCAGTCCCACCCTCCGTAAATGGCTGCCTATCTATCGCAGCCAGGTGTTACGTGGGCGTCCCCTCGGCCTGGTCCAGCCGCTCGGGTCCTCAGCAATGAGGATCCTGTGAGCCGGATCACCCTCAGGGAATCATGCCACATGGCCGTAGTGCCGTAACTGACGCTCCCTCACAATGCAGGTAATGTGCCTCATTCGGACCTCCCTGAGCGACTGCTCATTCTACTCTAAGTCAAACCAGCGGTACCCAAGGATTCTCCGGAGAGACACAGTACCGAAGGAGTCCAGTCATCATATCAGGTCACGGCGTAGCGTTAATGTCTCACAGCCAAACAGCATGACAGGAAGGACCTGGGCTTGATGGAAGCCAGGATGTTTGGGAGGATGCCACGAACATCTATCGGAGGTATTAAAATGATCTTTAAGTAACACACAGCAGTGTGCTTAGTCCGGCTGCCTTGGAGGCAGTTACAGTCTTAGCTGAATGCTCCTGATGTATTGATTACGGCTTAATGGACATCTTAAGAGGCACTTTGCCATGCAATGAAGACCGAGCTGAACACACTGCGCTTTTCCATCCCCTGTTTGGACCTTAACACACACTTAAAACGAAAATCTACAGAGAAAACCTTTCGTGCACAAATAAGATGCATTTAGCTCAATTTTTCACCGGCGTCATAATCTTGAACGCAATTCCCAGGCAATAAAGTAATTATGTGACAAAAGACAGCAGCTCTGTCTCCATCTGTGAAGGCTGTGATATCAATAACAGCCGGTATGGTTATTAAATGTCACTGTTCTTTATGTCTCTCTCGCATAGTGTAAACACCACTGCATGCCACAGTATACACCAGCGTAAACTACGCTCACATGAACTGGATTCTTCCTGCTCATAGTCAATAAATATTTAAATTAAATAATGCACTCCATAATGTATATTATAATGCATAATGTAAATCTCATAAATAAGATATACAAGTAAAATGATCTTGAGTTTCCGGTCTTTCCTCCATCCCATTCACAAATCCCTCAATCACCATGAATCACTATTATAAATCCATCAGGCTTTTTGCGAATGATCCAGCTGTAATGTGTGATCACTGGCAGGAAGGGCACTGACACTGCGAGTAACTAATCCGAGAGTCCCGCTCGGACACTGAGACTGTGGCCCTTTGTGCTGCGTGACCCTCTGCGTTCTGTAACCCCCCTGTGCTCAGTGACCCCCTGTGCTCAGTGACCCCCTGTGCTCTGTGACCCCCTGCACTCTGTGACCCCCTGCACTCTGTGACCCCCTGTGCTCCGTGACCCTCTGTGCTCAGTGACCCCCTGTGTTCCGTAACCCCCTGCGCTCTGTGACCCTCTGTGTTCCGTAACCCCCTGTGCTCTGTGACCCTCTGTGCTCCGTAACCCCCTGTGCTCCATGACCCTCTGTGCTCAGTGACCCTCTGTGCTCAGTGACCCTCTGTGCTCAGTGACCCCCTGTGCTCAGTGACTCCCTGTGCTCTGTGACCCTCTGTGCTCCGTGATCCTCTGTGCTCTGTGACCCTCTGTGTTTTATGACCCTCTGTGCTCTGTGACACTTTGGGCTCCGTGACCCTCTGTATTCTGTACTGCAGCTTACGGAAAACAAGACTCAAGATCTGAGCTTTTATTTGTCACATGCACAGTTACACTGGTACAGCTTGCAGTGAAATGTAAATCTGGCATGCTCCTGGGATCGTGAGATAGAGAGTGTAGATAAATACAGGGTGCGGGGGGGGGGGGGTTAGTGGGCTAAATGGAAGATAAATGGGAGCATATACAGTGTGCATGGTAGACAGTGTGCGAATGGCAGCATATACAGTGTGCATAGTAGGCACTGTGTGAATGGCAGCATATAGAGTGTGCATAGTAGGCAGTGTGCGAATGGTAGTATATGCAGTGTGCATAGTAGGCAGTATGTGAATGGCAGCATATATAGTGTGCATAGTAGGCAGTGTGCGAATGGTAGTATATGCAGTGTGCATAGTAGGCAGTATGTGAATGGCAACATATATAGTGTGCATAGTAGGCAGTGTGCAAATGGCAGTATATGCAGTGTGCATAGTAGGCAGTATGTGAATGGCAGTATATACAGTGTGCATAGTAGGCAGTGTGCAAATGGCAGTATATGCAGTGTGCATAGTAGGCAGTGTGTGAATGGCAGTATATGCAGTGTGCATAGTAGACAGTTTGTGAATGGCAGCATATACAGTGTGCATAGTAGGCAGTGTGTGAATGGCAGTATATGCAGTGTGCATAGTAGGCAGTGTGGATATGGCAGTATATAGTTTGCATAGTAGGCAGTGTGCGAATGCCAGTATTTACAGACAAGAAAAAAATAAACAATAATTTGAGAACCTGAAGCAAAGAGGCAGCATTATTAAACATTAGCAATCCTTAGCAAGCATTAGTCAACATGAGCAAGCACTTGCAAGCAATAGCTATTGTTAGCAAATGTTAGCCTGTGCTAGCAAATGTTGCTGCAGTAAGAACATCCTGGCCGATTTGCTATAACTCCCATGCAGGACCCAACATGACGTTCTGTGAATAGCCGCCCCATAGGACGAATATGGCAGGAGGCTGCCGCACCATTCTGATTAGCCTCTTCGCTAACCTGCTTTTCATTGCTTAACCCCTGCGGATTTCCTTAGAAAATTGACATTCGGCGGACTTTTTACTGTCAGCGGGGGATAATTGAATTCTGCTTTTGTGTTCCTGAGTCACGGTTATAGCTTTCAGCACACAGAAATGGGTAATATATTTAGAGTCTCTGATAAAGGCAATCACCTTCAGACTGACCCACTGCAATAAGGTTTGTGGAAAAGAATGGAGACGTGGAAACAGAAAAGTCTCCCTTCAACCGTGATGTCTCGATTATTTCACCAAAATCAGCCCTTCTGAACATGGCCTCAGCCATTCAGACACCGTGCCTTAAATAATGTCATTACCCATAAAAGGCCACATTCAACACATTCACAAAACAGAAATTAAGAGGAACTCTCACTGAGAATGTAGTTAATTATCTAATATTTGTCCTTTAACTACCCTTTAAAATCTAGCGAGTCTGACTGCAGAGCGCACAGAGATATCTTCATCACGTTTTCCTGGCTGGCTGTCGGATGTAGGCTTTCAGAACCGCATTTTATAAGTGTATTTTCTTCAAAACCCACCAGATAAGAAAAACTTTTCCCCTTCCCGCAAATGCATCAGCAGGCTGGGCTTGGGCACCACACACACAGGCGAGAGCGCGTTGTAACCTGTCAGGGGGAAAAACAAGTGTCTGAATTTGCTGTCAACCATGGTGCTCTATGCAATAGCTCAGTTTCCCCCGACGCAGAGGAGCACAGCTCCTGGTTCTGTTCCTGATGAATGTGGATGGAAACCCGACGACAAGAGCAGCCTAAAAATATCTGCCGAGTGGCCGACCGGTGGCAGCTTCAGAAATTAGTATCATAATTAAACAGCGGGATTCGAGGCATGTCGCCCCCCCCGTTAGTCATTCTGCCTTGTCCTGATGTCACTGTTTCCCAATTGGCCGGGCAGGAGACGGCGGACGGGTGGCACAGAGCCTGGCCAAGCCCAGTGCTCTCTCCACACATTTTGGGGTCTCCCTGACGCCTTTGCAGCGTAAGCATGGCAGCTGTAAGGAACTTGGCCTCCAGGTTCTCAAAGGGGCAGAGCAATGAGTTTCCAGGGAAAGATGAGGCCGACAGGCTGCCAGGACTTCCGTCTGGCCCATCAGAAACGTCACGCTACCCACCACGAGCCCTTCTTCTAGCACAATTATGGTAACTGGACCCTCCAGCCCCCCCCCCCCCCACTGCAAAATCTCCCCCAGCTGTGCTGTCTAGCCAGATATGAGAGAAGCTTTTCCCTGGAGCGGAGGCTGAATTATTAAACTGGAGAGATTGATTGGAGTGAGGCAGGTGCTCCCATATTAAATGCCTGTATTTTTAGAAAAGCTCTTTTTTTTTTAACTAATTGTAATCCAGGTAAGAATGTTTGGGGGGGGGGATCTTAAGCCTTCTGGGGGGTGTGGTTTATTTGAACTTCCCTGCCCCTCATTCCCTTGGTTTGTTTGGTGTTTTTGGACCGATGCTCCTTTGCTTTGGGGGCATGTGCGTGTCCCATCCCCCATCCTCACCTGCTCCCTTCTTCCCATACACATGTGTTGAGGGGGTTAACTCTAGGGGGTGTGATGTGAGGATGGGGCCCCTGCAGCGCCGGAAAACAGACTTTCTGCATCCTTGACGGGGTTCGTTCCTCGATGGTCCCGCCCACCCGCTCAGACTAAAAAGGCCCCTCCACTTCCTGTCAGCCCTCTACTCCATTCACTTCTGCTCGACCGGCACCCAAAAGCCGCTTTTTTCCTTATCGTCAATTATCTGTGATGTGTGGCAGGACTGAACCGCACTCAGAATCACAGCCCATCAATCTGAAACTCCCCGCCTGCTCGCAGAGCCAGACAATAATCCTGTTTAATGGCGGCAGGCAGGACAGTTTGGCAAAAACTTTTTAATACCGCAGATCTGTGCTGCGATTTGGTCAATAGCGGCAGTAGAAAATTTACTGCCAGGTAGCGATATAAATTGTCTGAAAGCACGGAGAATTTGGGAGCGTCGTCGTAAGAACATGGTGGTTTCAAAGGTCAAATGGGAAGGAAACATATTCTCAATCAGGGCGAAACAACGGCAAGCAAATATTTCCACTGCATATTTGATTCACGACTCCACTGGACTCCACTGGACTCCACCGGACTCCACCCGCACTAATATGGTTCTGTAAAGGCACAGGACTGCTAAGAGGTACGCAGACAGGAAGGGACCCCTTCTGTATTATATCTGTACATTTCAGCCATAATTCAATATGCATCAAGCATCTTTACTGCTATAACAGTGTAAGTGGCAGGTTCGCCTTCCAAATAATCAGCACGGACGGAGGCAGACTCAGTCTTGCACCATTTATTCAGGATCCACATGGGTTTTTTAAAACATACCAGCCAACTAAGACTTTCTACTTCCTGCTTCCTGTTTGGCCTCATTTATCCAATCAAATCCCTGCAAATGTAAACAGGTAAGCAGACATAAGTCTAAACAATATAAATATTTAAATAAACTGATATAACAAGTCAATAAACTGAACTATTTATAATGATAATAATAAGAAGAAGAAGACAGAGATTCACCAGTAGGTAGAGAAACTGTGGGTGGCTCACTGCTTGGCGGGAAATGCACTGTAATGGTGCAGTGCAGCTAGTAAACCGCCGCTCCATGAGATTCGCTCCGGCTTTATTTACGAACCGGCTGACCTCTGACCCTTCTCTGGAAAGATCAAATTAGCCAGGAGATGAAACGAGGGATCGCCCCACTAGTCAGGTCACCGTGATGAGGCCCTGCCACTGAGGGACAACTAAGAGTGTGTGAGCAGAGTAATTGGGCGGCATTTTGAAAAAAATAATTGAATGTCAGGCTCTTTATAATCAGCCATCGATATCTCTTCTGTGTCTGGGCGGCATTGCCACAATGACACGGTAAAAATGATCATTAGTGATGACAACTTCCTGGTGGCTGAGCCCAGGGTGGGCATGAGGGAGCTCGTGACTGGAGTGGATGGGGTCCTTGTAAGTGTGGGCAGAGTCCTGTCAACCAGGTGGCGGGGACTGTCACTCCGTCATTTTAGCCACAAAGAGCAACCGCCTGGGAATGGGCCGTAGAAGAGTGTGAAGTTCAAACCTTCCTCATGGTCGGAAAATCGAGGGTCTTGTTTGTGCGAAGACTGTCATGTTTCAGGTTTAGAAATGTCAGCAACACAGAAGCATGTAGAAGACGGAATGGCCCCGTGCCGCTAGTCCGTATGAGCGCGTGCGGATATGGGGGTGATTTTCCAGCCTGTGTAGCTGTGCCCCTGATGGAAGCGAGGCAAGGTTACGGCATCTTTGCTGCTCGCCGTGAAACAGACCCGTGTGATGTAATAACGGTCCAGTACTCAGCTCGCTCAGGCTCTGTCCCCAGATTTCACAGGCTCTGATGCTAAATTGATGAGAATGAGTATAATTACTCGAGTGCCGCTCCTTTTTTAACATTAAAATAACCTTTGGCTGGTGTTTTGTTAAAGCACCCGGTCTGCCTCACTTCATCCTTACTTAATAGCACCATCATAGCAATCTAGTGTGGCTCACATCCCCCTCACTGGTGGAAATGAGCTTGTACTGAATTAGCATAATGGATTTTGGCTGCCCCTGCCCTCCCAGTCACTGGAGTGGGACCCAGGGCAGCCCTGGAAGAGATGGAGGTGGACGCAGGCCGAAATTGGCATCCATCCTGATGAATTGGCCCAGTAAGTGTCAACCTTGATGAAACGGCTGGGAGGCCAGAAGCCTCTCAGGGCAGAGCGAAGCAGTGGTAGGCCATGGGGCACCCCCAGGGCTGGGCCGGACTCCCCTCAAGTGGGCCACTGCACACAGGGCTCTGAGGAGTGAGGCTTTGCACACCAGGTGGGTGTTAGGATGAGGCCCCAATGCATGCCACAGAGTTCCAGGATAAAACTGACAGGTACATGACAGAGCGCCGAGGCCAGAGACAGGCGTGTGCATCTGCTTACCGTTACGCTCGGGAGCCCATAGTGACGGCATCAGCCGACGTTTTCATCATGAGGAGTAACGTGGAGCAGAGACACAGATTTCATGCACCAGAGGGGAGGGCAGGGCAAACATCCTCATGCGCTCCGCCTGCGTCGCCATGTTCTCCAGCTGCACGCCGCTACCTTCCTGACGTGTTGCGGGCGCCCCGAGACTGTCGAATGACACGTTAGCGTGCGGGGGACCCGGCAGATGGGCGTAATGCAGATGGAAGTGTCATCACAACACCTACATGAACGTGTGGGCTAAAAAAACAATGCTGAACAACAGCTCACACCGACACTTAGAGGCCTACTCAAACCCCAGACAAAGAAGCATAGCTGGAACCATGGCTGACAGAAACGGTGAAGAATGGGGGCCTAGAAGCCCAGGGGATTGTGGGTAACTGAGCTAATGTTTCAAACACACCTCATCTACAAGTCTTAATTGACTCAAAACTGGCATCATTTGCATACATCACACAAATTTATAGTCATCTGTCAACCATAACAACAAGGCGCCAGCTGCATGCCTCCAAAAGTATCTGTCACTGAGAAACCGCGATATGTTTGGGTCAGTACCTTTGATGGCCATATATATAAGACATTAGACCATTTTAAGGGAGTGCAATGTTTAGTCTGCGATTTACATATTTACATATGCAAATACAATGTCTTTCCATGTAATGAATTGTGTTTATCCATCCATCCCTATTTTCTTGTGTAACATTTCTCGTTATGAAAAGCTTGGGATTCCTTCCCCTTTCTTCTCCACATCAGCCTCGTGGACGGGCCTGGAGCTGCCCATTCCCATCCTCCCAGGAGTCCATGACCCTGTCCAACGGAGGCATGCCGAGAATGGGGGGTAGTGCCAATAGCGTTTGGCAGGAGGGTGATAACGGCCGGCAGATACAAGATCCGTGACGGAAGATTTCTCTGCCGGATCGAAGAGACACATTAATAACAGACAGGCCTGGTAATTGTCTAAAATGTCCTTTCGGCATGCGTCCAGATGGAGTGGTCATGCCGAGGAAATCCGGGGGTGCCAGCAAACGTTTGCTTGTTGTCGTGTCAGATGAAGCACTAATCCATCCTGGGGGTGTATAACCCAACCCTCCCTCTGTCTGCCAAGCACAGCACCACTCTGATGTTCCGCTTTATACATAAATCTCTGGCTTTTTTCCGAGATCCCTGAGATTCCTTTATGAATTGCACATGGGACGAGCCCCCGGAAGCAGCTTCTTTTCATGAAGCAACCCTTTGATGGTGCGTATTATCGTGTTGCCCATCAATGGGCGCCATCTGATCGCAGCAGGAAGTGATGTCATTGTGGCTACCCTGCAGGACTCCGCATAAAGGATATTTTAGCTCGGTCAGGGTTCAGTTCCCAGCTGCCACTTGATCGATGGCCATTCTCACCCTCTCACCTCAGCCTACCCTGGTCATAATGACCTGTTATTGTTTTCACCAGGGTTTGCTGTATATCAGAAGTGGGAGAGAGTGGACTCGCTGTCCAGATCTTCCCTAGTTTCCAGGCCAGAGGCTGCGCAGTGGAATGTCCTCGTCCCTGTCCCAGGCCGCCGGGGAGCCCCATTGGAGAGGGGCACGCCTCCTACGACAGACCCGGGGTCCCTCATCAGCCAAGGCACGCCTCCTATGACAGACCCGGGGTCCCTCATCAGCTAAGGCACGCCTCCTATGACAGACCCGGGGTCCCTCATCAGCCAAGGCACGCCTCCTATGACAGACCCGGGGTCCCTCATCAGCCAAGGCACGCCTCCTATGACAGACCCGGGGTCCCTCATCAGCTAAGGCACGCCTCCTATGACAGACCCGGGGTCCCTCATCAGCCAAGGCACGCCTCCTATGACAGACCCGGGGTCCCTCATCAGCTAAGGCACGCCTCCTATGACAGACCCGGGGTCCCTCATCAGCCAAGGCACGCCTCCTATGACAGACCCGGGGTCCCTCATCGGCTAAGGCACGCCTCCTACGACAGACCCGGGGTCCCTCATCAGCCAAGGCATGCCTCCTACGACAGATCCGGGGTCCCTCATCGGTCAAGGCACGCCTCCTACGACAGACCCGGGGTCCCTCATCGGCCAAGGCACGCCTCCTATGACAGACCCGGGGTCCTTCATCGGCCAAGGCACGCCTCCTACGACAGACCCGGGGTCCGTCATCGGCCAAGGCACGCCTCCTACGACAGACCCAGGGTCCGTCATCGGCCAAGCCCCCTCCGTGTCTGCCACCTGACAGCAATGACCTCCTCTCATAGGACATATGCAGGGGAAGGCTTACCTGTGACAGGGATCTCATCAATTTTTAATGCAACCCTCCCGCACCCCCCCATGGTCTCCCACGGATCCCGGCATACTCATGCCATTTGGCGTGTTCTCTTTTCCTCGCCCCATTCCCTCCACAGAGACCTCTCCGTCTGTTTCCCTGCTGTGTCTGTTTTAGCCCACTTCTTTCCCAGGATGCATTGCTGTCCCCAGTCCACTTCCCGTGTCCGCTTTAGTCCACTTCCTATGTCTGCTTTGGTCCATTTCCTGTGTCTGCATGCAGATGTTCCTCACTCCCCCCTGTGCTCGTAGTCTATCTGTCATCTTTCCATGCCATCCATGGCGCGAAGCTCAGGACCACATCTCACCCTGCTATCTGGTTCCTTGATGTTCTACCTCCCCTGTGAAGATTTGTTCTTAACTTCCTTATTGCACCTTCATAATGTCTTTATAATGCACGCGTAGAACATTGCGTTCATACAACATTCAAAAGCAACATGGGTAACATTTTGCTTAGGATCATGTTTTTAGTCATTTGTAAACACATTCAAAACAAATAATAATGCCTTTATAAAGCATTGTAAACATGGCTATAAATGTTTATAAAAAGGCATAACACATTATACCCATGTTTATAATGTATTATGACTGCCTGAAGCTCCCATTTATAATTCACTATAGATGCCTTTAGGATGTAGTGAAAAAGCATCCCTAATGCTTATACCAACCATTATAATGCATTATGAAGGTATGTATAATGAATTATAGATGTGAGCTTCATAAACCATCCAAAATGCATAATAAACATGGTTATAATGTGTTATGCCTTTTGATAAATATTACCGCAGCGTGTAAGTACACCTTAACATCTTAACATACCTTAACAGCTTTAATATACATTAATAATGAACATTATATGATGATAACAAACATTGTACTTGTGTAATCATATCATTTCTTAGTAATGTTTATTAAAGTTGATAAAGGATGTTATGGTATACTTACATGCTGCTTATGGTTCTATGAATATATAATGAATGCATTATGAAGGTGCAGTTAATGTATAGTGTCACAGAGTATTTTATATTGTAAGGCTTAAACTATAAACAAAATGTTTATTTATATGGTCTTTCTATATTGCGGATTTTCACCTATTGCTGATGGGTCTGGAATGTAACTTCCACAACAGGCAGGGGATCGCTGTATATTTAATTATATTTCCATTATACAGTGGCCTTCTGAAAGGTACTTATAAATAAAATGCATTTTTACTATCAGAAAAACTATCTCTAGGGACATTATCACTGTCTCTGTAATGCAGAAAGGTCCCTTGACCAGACTCACATCGTCCGACCCACACCACACTGAAAAGCTCCCACTGAGATATCTGTCGGCTCTTCTGTGGGCTGTGTCATCTCCCAATCAAGCGCTCCGAGTCTGCTTAAATGAGCAGAACATCCGGAGCGCCGTCATTTTCCCTGCAGGGGACTGTGGCTTTTTAACTATCCGATTTCACACATCTTCTTATTGGGGCTGGTGGATCTGACCTTTTTTCACGGCTGGACTGCTGTTCTGATGGTGTTTTGGGGCAGGTGTGGATGTTCTGTACCTTCCATTGGGATTGTTGCAAAGAGATAATAAATTCTCTGCCAATTAAACCGGATTTACTGTTCAATGACAACATTTATGGTACATGCTAGATAATTCAGTTGCTTAACTGCAAAAAAACAAGAGGAAAGAGACCAGTGATGGTCATTCCATTGGAGTGAACAGGACCTAAATGTTAGATGTTAACGACACAAGAACATGATTAGAAGCAGGAGATTTTTCTAAATGCCCATGAGCATTAGCATTTCTGGTCATATACGGGGCGTGTTTTTTGAGAGTGCATAAATGTACTGCAGTCACTTTCCAGAAGAATCCCTCTGCAGATCTACCTTCTCAGTGGTATTGTTGTCAAAATTAAGCAATAAATAAACAGTCTGATATGTCACGTCAGTTTCAAAATTCAGAATTCCCTGTTGATCTGAAATACAAATTGATGTGCTTTGACAGCTGGTACTCACTGAAATCATGTAATATTTTAGCCCTGCAGGTTCTTGCCACCTCGTGGTTCTCCATTCATGCAAGGGGGGTCCTGGCTGTAACAGCAGACCGGCTGGACCTGAGCAGACTCACCGTGGCATTTGATCATAGCTGTGACATTATTGCTTATGCAGCAAGCACAAGAAAAAAATCACTTTCCCCAAAATGTAAGGCAGGACGACAAGGCCATCCCGGATTTCACACAGCCATCGATAGGCCCCCTACTTCCAAGGCGGGGGAGGGGGGTGGAGTAACCAGGTGTGAGGAGCGGAGTGCGCAGCCGCTTAACTGCGAGGTTGATTTAATTCACGTGCCTCTCATTTGCTGCATGTGCAAACCCTGCTGTGTCTGTTTTAGCCCACCTGTTTCCCAGAATGCACTGCTGTACCGACGCCCTTAACCTCTATGTTCTCACTTCCCCTACCCCCACCCCCAAAAAAGTGAAAATTCCTAGCGAGCAGCACACTCACTGCGAGTTCCCTGAGTCACATGGTTCACAGGGAGTTTCTGAAGTGACCAGCAGTCATGAGCAAATCCACCCATGGAAGCGACTCCGCACAGAGGGCGCCTGAAGTCGGCGCCCTCAGAGAAAGGTAGCAGGCCGAGATGGCCGGCACATCCCCGTCCCCTAATCCGTCACCGTGTGTCGGGACCGTGTGTTTTTTAACCATGACCAGGTGATGCTGCAATACATGAGATGCGGCACATTGCCACGGATACCGGATGCTGGAGATCACTGGGTCGAGAAAGAGCCCGATAAGCTGGATGTTCAGCCCGGGGCTAGAGACCCCCCCCCCCCCCCCCCCCCAGCAGAGCAGCCGCGGATTAACGGCATCTCATAAACAGCGTCTTCAGCTCCACAAGACCTGGCCGTGGGAAGACAAGCCGTTTCTCTCCATAAAACGCCCCGTCATAATTAAACATGCAAATGAGCTGCCGGACGCAGTAACATTCAGGCCTCATCCCTTAGAGTCAGTCTCAGAGTCGCCACAGCCAGAGCTCCAGTGCGGAAAGTGCCGGAAAGAGCGAGATCTGCTGGGAGGCTCTCGTCAAGCATATGTGTCCACCTGTGAGCCATCTGGCTCGTCCCTGACTCCATACTGCCCTGGGGAGAGGGTCAGTGTGCATGTGCAATTTCTCCCCAAAATGGCCTCTTAATTACCGAATAGCTAAATGAAATCATGACTGACACCTCAAAATTCTTTTTTTTTTTTTTTAAATTCTCCAGTAAAGTGGTACAAAGGACAGTAAAAAGCCAAAAATATTACTGCCCGATTAGAAAAGCAGGTTCGGATGAAGATCAGTAAGTGAGAAGGACTTGAGACGCCTTTGGCATCGGGCCTGTACCGGAACCACGGTACCTGAAGCTCTTAGCCTTCCCTGGTGTCCCCCACCTCCTCGCGATTTCTCCTTCGCTCGTTGAGATCGCGTTCGTCTGACAGCTCGTTCACGTCGTCTTGTTTTTTTCCCCGGCCCGGATTTTGTTGAACCCACCTCAGACCAGCAGTCTCGCCAATTAAATCACCGCGGCATGGATATGAGCAGCAAAGGGCCAATCTTGTTTTGGAAAAACAAACCAACATTCAGAGAATTTAATTGCGTGTTTTAACCATGTTGTTTTAAATACTGTTCTGCAATAAGTGACTAGCGATGATAATCAGCTCCGCCGGCTCTGTGTGTTTGAACTTCCCGTGTTGTACCCATGTGACACGCATCCAAGCCCCGTGCAGACAGGCTAACTAGCGTCTCTAAATCGCCCTGTGATGGACTGGCATCCCAACCTGCCTGGTGTGTGGGCTGTCTGGGATAGGCTCCAGATCAGCATGTGACCTTTCAGGGAGAAACCATTGGAAGAAGGATGGATGGATTAAGCATAATCTACCAGTCCATTTTTCACACCACTTAGCCAGTCATGGTGCTCTGGGAATCTATCCCAGTTAGCATGAGGTGGATGGGATACCAGTCCATCGCTGATTATTATTATTATTATTATTATTATTATCAATAATAATAACATTCTTGAATATTGGTTTAATTCATTGTTTTTATTTTTTATTGTTATTATCATTATTAACAACAACAATAAAAATAATAATAATAATAATAATAATAATGCATGTATCCATTTTGCCATCCTCCCCTCATCATCTGGATGTAGGAAATGTGGATGAGCAAAGCATCTTCTCCTTGCCCATATATTCCCCATCGTGCCGTCGTGTGACATCCCACACGGAGTGACTGACGAATGGCTCATGAACCACGAGTCTTGACACAACGCAGGTCCAGCTGGTGACCCCTAAGCTGATGAAGGTGTTTGTCCATGAACTGGGAAGCATGAGTCACTCTGGATGAACCCTGACCCTGGATTCATTACCACAGTGTCATAAACGTTGAGGAGATCCCTGCGATGCTTAAACACGCTCTCCTGGTCAAGGGCGTGCTGCAGATTCATCACGTCCAAACACAGACATTCCCTGAAGGAGGTTCCAAGGCTCTTCCACATCTCAGATTTTCCGGAAGCTAGCAGAGGTCATCCATCCAGATGGTGGCTGTGAACATGCATGTATCTTTCAGGAAAGTTGAGCTGAGAAGATAACAAGCAGCTCACTGCCTTCTGCTGCCAGTCTAGCAGCAGAACCTCATAGTTGGGTTTAGAGACACCTTCTTTAAGCAGCTCCATCGACATGCTTGTCAGCCAGGTCAGGCCTTCAGGATGCTGACCAGCATTGGACAGTCTCTGTAAAGCCCCCATGTCCTCCGGCTTCGCCCCTGACTCCAGCAGAATCTCTCTGGATCCTGTTCCATCACCCGTAGCCCAAGGCAAGAAGCTGTCAGCTCCTTATCTCAGCAGAGCTGCTCTTCCACATGAACATTGTTTGAGATACAGTGACTCCAGCTGGGACCCCGCCCCCCCCCACCTGCCCGCCCCAAGCCCTCAGCTCGCATGGGTCAGAAGCATCCAACGTGGACAGGATGCGAGTAGACGGCCTGTGTGGGGTGGCCCCGCCCCCCGCTGGCCTGGAGGGGGGTCCTCGTTCAGTAACTGTGCAGACTCCTGATCTGTGTTTAGGAAGGTGACATCTTCCTATGTGACATCTTCCTATGTGACATCTTCGTCACGACCACATTTCCATCCACCTGAGAGAAGTCCCCCATTTATCTTGCTGAATGGTGCAATCTATTATTTCAGGGTTTTTTAAGGTAGAGGCCTGACATGCGCCGCCTCTGAATAGCGAGGCTTCCTCTGCGCTTCCGTGACCTCGGTTTGCGTCCCGCAGAGTCCCCATGGACAGTGCGAGGCTGGCATTTCAGCCAATCAGCCGACTTCCAGAGTGCTGCGGGCACAAATGTCCTGTTCATCTGCATTTATGTTTATTTTAACATGACACCCAGACCTGTGTGGCTGTCACTGAGATTTCAATGACAACATTGCAAATAGACATCGTAGATCAACAAACCATGTTGTACATTATTCAAATTGGCAACAGAATGAATTCTGGGAGAATCCGGGCAGAGGGAGGTTGGTGATCATGAGGTCGGAATGGCTGAGAAAGGGTCTTTGGTTTCCGAGATCTTGGGCGTGCCACAAATCAGAACCTAAGAATGTAATTTTCCAAAAATCAACTCAGCAGAGTCATTACATTACCATCAAACTCCCTCAATCATTTATGGACGCTGCCCTCTCAATGAATTATGGGCGAAGTAGTCAGAGTGAGTGAACTCTCAGTCAGATACATCTTTAATATTTAAGAAGCCAGGCTGAAGGAACAAACAACTCAGAGCACAGAGCATGTAAGCGTGACATGCAAGGCGGAGGGGGCTGGTGGAGCAGAGAGATGGAGATAAACAATAGATGAAAGAGAGTGGGACCCATTCGCTGTGTTCATGGTCCAGGGAGCACATCCCACGCCCGGGAGAGGAAGGCTATAGCAGGAAGGTCCATGCTGTTTGCATAACACACAGAGACTTATCGGTATGGAGCGGGGGGGAGCGGAGCTGGGGGGAGCGGAGCTGGGAAGCGGGCTCCAACCTAGCCAAGCATCAATCATCTCTTTGAAAATAACCAGAAACACCCAAAATTAATTGATTTGAATTTGCTCCATTTTTAAAGTCTTTTAAATTAGCTTTTTTTGTGTTTGAACTTTTTTATGATGTAACTATCAGACAAGGCAGGTGTTTAAAAACACAGGCCCTTGAGGGCCTCCTGAATATGCAGTCACAGGTAGGCCTGAGATGGCCTGCTGGAGGAATGGGCTGATGAAGAGATGGGCTGATGGAGGGATGGCCTGCTGGAGAGATGGGCTGATGGAGGGATGGGCTGATGGAGGGATGGGCTGATGGAATAATCCTATGATCGTTGGCAGATAGGATGACAAAGCTGAATTAACAGAGTAATTCTGACACTAAAGAGTATGACCTGCCTGGTCTTTGTTTGAGCTCAGTGGCAGTTAACTGGACTGGTGAAAGAGGGATTCTGTTAAGCACTTTAAAAATTCAATCATTGTGATATTAACAGATAACAAGAGTAAAATTCATATCAACATGACACAGATGCAGTGAAAACAGAATTTGCTCAAACCCATTTCCCAACCCGGTCCTCGGAGACCCACAGATGGTCCACGTTTTTGCTCCTTCCCAGCTCCACATTCACTGGGTGGACCGGATTGGGAAACACTGGTCTAAACGCATTAATTAATATAAAGCAGAACCTCCAGTATTGCGGGGAATGAGCCACACCAGCAATGCTGGAATTAGTGTGGCGCGTTCTGCCTAGATGCTCAACTTGTCACATGGTCCTCAGAAACTGGAACAGTCCACAGCCAGGGTTCACACCCCTCCCCCCGCCCCCGCCACCTCACAACACTGTGTTAAGGCACAGCCAAGGTGAAGCTATTGAGCAGGCGACGGGATCGATGGTCACACCTCATCTAGCCCTCAGCCGTCCCACCTTGAGGCAGCATTGATGGAATGCCAGCTGTCTCGGCTCGAGCTGTAATTAATAGTTAAGAGAAATAAACGGTAATCGCCCTGCAATCGCCGTGAGTGTTACAGCTTAGCGGCCTGCGGTCAGAGCAGGCCGGCCGAGGAGTTTCCACGCACAGGCCGGCTGGTCCACGTGGACACCCCGTGCTGGCAGTGATAGGCATGTCCGAGGGCCTGTGTCAGGTGGACAGGGCTGGCTGTGGTGGGGACGATCTGGCAGCCGCTTTCCGACGCCCACAAGGATGACTGAGTGACGAGATGAATTCTGACACCCGAGCCTCGCAATCACAGTGAAACACTGCCGGATCCTCCGAGGGGAGCAGGGACCGCAAGAAGATGCTTAGAAGATGGACAAGCAGAGACACAAGGAGCACCGAGGGGATCTAGAGGAGGGACACCCATTCATCTGAGGACGGTACCCCATTCTGCATCTGACCCCTCAAAGGGAGCCTCTTATCTTAATGTGTTTCCTTCATATGAGCCCAGCCGCATGTTTTGATTGCTGCAGAAGATGTCTATATCTCAATTCCACCTGAATCCCAGGGCCAACTGTCAATCACCTGGGGGGGGTGTATGTGTGTGTGTCCCCAAATGTCTCCAAAATGCTATAAAAACCTGTTATTTTGATGTTATGAGGACCTTATTTTCGATCCCCACAAGGGGAAAATCAATTTTATAAAAATCTGTGCCTAAAATCGAAAAACTAAAAAAGCCAAAAGTCTTGTATTAATTTTGGTTATTTGTGCTTAAGGTTCGGGCTGGGTTGAGGTTAAGCTTGTCATTGTTGGAATGAGGGTAATGGCCCCCTGCACCCGGCACTGAATAAGCAGCTCCTAAACATGAGTGAACGTCTGACCCCCCCACGGGCAGCGGGGCTGCAGTTCGGCACACGCCGGCGTTCCTGTGATGCCAGGCGGCTCTTAGCCACAAAATCAGAGAAACACTTTTAGCCTTTTATGAAATTCCTGGCTGCACTGAGCCCTGGAGCTTCTTTCTGAATGGATGAATAAATCATTAATTGCGTCTCTGTCACTGTCCCTATGCCAAGGTTTAATACCCCCACATTTCTGCCAGTTCCCATGTTTCCACTGGATTTTTCTTACCAGGGAGGTTTTTTTTGTTTTTTCTATGAGGGGGGGGGGGGGGGGCGGTGGCTCCTTCAAATAGAGTCCTCATCTGGAAAAAGTGTGGCAATACACGGGTCCCATTCACAAATAATTCGGAAGATCAAAACCTCTCAGCGGTCATTCTGGATGACTTTTACAAATGGCTTTGTGTCTGGTCATTAAATGCTGAAATGGGAGGGGGTCCTGCCGGATGTGAAATGTAGATAGTGGACCACAGTCGTGTGATGTGATGTGTCACGTGACCGCCTTTCCATGCGCACCCAAGGTCTGACTCCCTCAGCTGTGTGATGTAATATGTCATGTGACTGCATTTCCTATCATCTCTGGCTGGACGCCGCATGAGTCTTGTGTCACATCAGGACTGATCAGCGCACCAGGCTGGTCACCCCTGGAAACCGCTACCACCATGGGGTGCAGCGAGCGCTGATGCCCCCCCCCCCCCATCACTCGTCGCCCGGCAAGAGAAGGCTGACATGTTGACATCTCGAAGCCACTAGAGGCCCCTCCGAGCCGCCCAGCGTAGCGTCACGGCCTTATGCACCTCGACGTGGCTTTGCGGGCTGGGATGGAGGAACATAGCCGCTATGGAGACCCACCGCTGCCATTTCCACCAACTCTCTTCCAACAGAGATTTTTAGCTGAATGATCACCGTTAGCATGGGGGAGGGGGGCCCCTGTATGCAGGGGAGTGGCCATTAGGCACGGATCACTGGGGTCAACCCCTCCCCACCGCTGGCTGCGTTGGCTGCAGTCACCCATAATGAGCTTTGGGCAGCTGTGTGTGTGGTGTGTGTGAGCAGTGACCCCGGCAGGGCAATTTTGGGACCAGCCGTATGCTCCGCAGAGCTGAGCCAGCAGACGCCACCCCCCCATAAGTTTGACTTTGATTGAACTCCAAGCCCCATGGGCCAGTAAAGCCAGCCGGGTTGGGTTTTAAAGGTTAAGAGCGAGCATGCATTGGGGTTCAGTGCGGCCTGTGTACTATCCACTCAGGCAGGTGGCAGTTAGCGTACGGCTATGTCTCTCTGGTGTGTTTCCAAAATCTCACTTTATTTATCTTACTCATTTATTTTAGACTAATTTGAAGGAAAAACATACGGCTCGGTTGAAATGTCAGGTGTCCAGAACTCAAACTCCAGTTAGCGGGGGCGGTTAGCGGGCATGGTAAAGTGTCTTTATCGCAAGTGGCTGGGGAGGCGGCGGGCAGCTCATGCCGGCGAGGCGGAGACGGACTCCCGGGTGAAGCTGCCACTCACCGGGGCCAGGGATGCTCAGTCTTTTCCAGAAAAGGGCCTCTGCTAATATGCTAATTGTTTTACCGCTACAAAGCAGCAGGGCAGATTTCACTGCCCCAACTGGCTGTCCCCCGTTGGATTAAACCATCCACCCTGTGGGGGACAACACAAGCCAGCCCTCCTGAACAGGTGAATGCAGGAGTAACAAAACTGGGGAGGGCGGAGGGCTTTTTTGGTATTCATTTGCTGGTGATGAACTGGTGGCTTTTACCATTGAGCTTTCACTGCAGGAATATAGCAGGAAGGGCATAGTACAGAGCATTCAGATTACAAGATGAAATGGTTACGTTACCATCGTCTCCCACAGGATGCAGGTACGACATGAGAGAGAAATAAAGCAGGACAAGATGCGACAGGAGAGAGGGAATCACACAGTAACGATAGAGCATGCAATAAGGGGACAAGAGTCGTGGCTGTGGAGAGGATCAACCTGGGCGTGAGTGTGCAACACGGGGGAAACACGTGGGTTTCTTTCAACCCCGGCAGCACGACCAGCCGAATGGATTGGGTATCAGTACAGAAGATATGATTTTAATATCATAAATATCATAATAAATATCATGAGACATGATCACCGCCCCAGCACGGTGGCGGGGTCCTGGGTGGCCTTGGCTCCCCCCTCATCAGCGTGTGATGCATTACTGCCATGAGGGTTGCCAATGCTCTATCGCATTACTGCGGCAGAACAAGGCCTAAATGAGCATAATCGGACCGCAGACGTGCTCTCTCTAAGTGACGGCTGGCGCTGGTGCTTTTCCGCTAATGGCGTGTGCAGATTGCGAGGCCGAGGTGACCATGCCTCGTTAGCGATTGCGGCGGCAGCCTGCCGCACACGGCATTATGCCGGGGAGAACGCCTCTCTGAGGCAGCCGGGGTGTGGCCAGGGTCCGGGTGTGTCGCTTTTTATGACTCAGGTTCCCCCAAGAATCACTCAGAGGACGCTCACTTCAGACGGTGCTCACATGGTAAACAGAAGGCCACCCCCAGGGGACCTAAAGCGAGCGCAGCATGAAGGGTGCTAGGAGGAGGAGTGCATGATGCTGGGAGGGGGTCAGCAGTCCTACGGGGTGACAATCAGCTGCGTCAGTCATGGCAGTGCAGTGCCCCTTGCTTCCAGATACCAAGAAGCTGATGTCTCACCGGCTCGGACTGAAAAAGGACTCGTGACTGCAAAATGACCACTAAAAATAGGCAAAATGTCAATCTGCTACACTGTATGAGCAGCTCCTGAGGGGTTAGGTTTAGGGTTAGGCTTAAGGTTAGGCTTAGGTTTAGCAAGCTGCTTAGTGTGGTTGGCTGTACATGTAAGCCAGAAGTACAATAATCAGTATAGTACTAGGTAATACAGTAATATAGCAATAAGTCCAGTACTAGGTAACACCGTAATACAGTAATCAGTGAAGTAGTTGGTATAGAATGAGGCATATAGACACAGTACACACAGTACACACAGGACAAAAGTAATAATGCACTTTTAAATAATACTATAATCATACAAATAAGTACAGTAACCATGTTAAATAATACTATGTGCATGTTAAATAGTACAACAAGGATTCTGAGTAGTACAGTAAGTATGATAAATAATATTGTATGGATGTTATATAATACAGTAAGCATGTAAAATAAAATTTGTACGCATATTAAATAGTACACTGAGCAGTACAGGACGTAAAAACAAACCCCCTTGCCCTGACGCACGCGGATAGGGACCAAGTCCAAATGGGCTCCCATGCCTGAAAAGCAGCAGCGTGGCTTTGCGGGGGTGGCAGTGCTGTGACTGTGCAACGAGGCGGAAGACGCAGGAATCAGTCCTAAGAGTGTAATTGTCAGGCTGGGTGATCGAGCGAGCCGGGAAGCAAGCGAGGCAAGCCGAAAATGAAAGCAAAAGGGTTTATTTCGGACAGGACGGGACCAAGACACCATTAAACATTAATGACGGATCTGGGGAAGACTGACTCAGACATGGACTAAATACAGAAGACAAGTCGAAATAACAAGGAACAGCTGGGCACGATTGGGAAAGCACACGTGGATAATGAGGGGGCGTGGCACACATCGGGATCGAACGGAGCGGATCGTAACAGAACCCCCCCCCAAAGGCGCGCACACCGGGCGCGCCTGAGAGGAGGCGACGGACGAGACCGGGGAACAGGATCTGGAAGACAAAAGCAAAACATTAACGAGACACCGGAAACAGGACAGAGACACAGAACAGGAACAAGGACCAGAAAAACGACAAAACCTGACAGAGGACAGGGAACGCGGACAGGCAGACAAAGAAAGGAGACAGAGAGGGGACAGAAAATGGAGGAACAAAAGGGCCGGGAGTGAACACGGGAGGCACAGAGGGACGAGCAGCAAAAACCGGAGGGACAAAGGGACCAGGAGGGGACGGAGAAGACACAGAGGGACGAGGAACCGAGACAGGAGGAACAAAGGGACGAGGAGACGGAACAAAGGGAGGAGGAAGAACAGGGCGAGCTCGAGGGAACCCAGGCGGGCGAGGGAAGGCAGCCGCAGGGGCCACAGGCGGAAGGGAGGCCGGAGCAGGAGGGGACCACACAGGGGACAAGGAGACAGACGTAGGGACCAACAAAGGAAACAAGGAAGGAGCAGGAGGGAACACTGGTGCAGGCAGGCAGGAGGGGGAAGCCGCAGCAGGCGGAGGCGCAGCCGGAGCCAGGGAAGGCGCCAACCGACGACCAGCCGAAGCGGGGGGGCCCGGAGGCGGCAGCCGGGCCGGAGCCGCTGGACCCGCAGGCAGCCACCGAGCCACGGCCAGGGGGCGCACGGGCGAGCCAGGGGTTAGGGCAGGTGGGACCAGGACCCGACGCCTGTGTCCCCGTCCCTTACGGGAAACGGACAGGCGGGGTCCCGGGGTCTGTCGGCCTCGCTGAGGTAAGGGAGACAAGAGGGAGGTCTGTGCCGGGCGGACAGAAGTCAAGGCCTCTAAAGAGGCAACAGGCAGGGCAGCCGGAGCCGCGGGCGTGGTCGCAGGCGGGGCAGCCAGAGCCGCGGGCGTGGCCGCAGGCGGGGCAGCCAGAGCCGCGGTCTCAGGCGGGGCCGCGGGCAGAGCGGCGGCCTCAGGCGGGGCCGCGGGCAGAGCGGTGGCCTCAGGCGGGGCCGCGGGCAGAGCGGCGGCCTCAGGCGGGGCCGCGGGCATGGCCGTAGCAGCGGGTGGAGCCGCGGGTGCGGCCGGCTGGACAGACGAGCAGGGCGGGGCCGGCTGGACAGGCGAGACGGGCAGGACAGGAGAGTGGTCAGCCAGGGGCGCTGCGGGCGTGCAGGGCTGGCCGGACAGGACAGGCGAGACGGGCAGGACCGGCGAGCAGGGCTGGCCGGACAGGACAGGCAGGTCAGGCGAGACGGGCTTGGGTGTGTGGCCAGCAGGAGGTGCCGCAGGCAGAGCAGGCACCTCGGCGGGCGTGGGTGCAGGCGGAGGCAGCACCGGAACCGCAGACGCAGCCACAGGCACCACCATCACGTGGCCAACAGGGGGCGCCGCCATCACGCGGCCAGCAGGGGCCGCCGTCATCACGCGGCCAGCAGGGGCCGCCGCCATCACGCGGCCAGCAGGGGCCGCCGCCATCACGCGGCCAGCAGGGAGCGCCTCCGTGGGCACCTCGGGCAAGCAGCCAGCTGTAGGCTGTGCTGCAGGCAGAGCGGCGACGGCAGTCGCGGGCGTGGCTGCAGTGCCGACAGGCGAGCCGGGCTGGACCGGTGAGACAGGCAGGGCCGGCGAGCGGTCCGCAGGGGCCGCCGTAAGCAGCGCGGCAGCATCAGCAGGGGAAGCTGCGGGCGTGGCTGCTGGTGAGCAGGACCGGATGGGCAGGTCAGGCGAGCAGGGCAGGACGGGCAGGTCAGGCGAGCAGGGCAGGACGGGCAGGTCAGGCGAGCAGGGCAGGACGGGCAGGTCAGGCGAGCAGGGCAGGACGGGCAGACCGGCGGCTTCAGGCAGGGCCGCGGGCAGAGCGGCGACCTCAGGCAGGGCCGCAGGCTGGACAGGAACAGCGGCCTCAGGCGGGGCCGCGGGCAGGACAGGAAAGGCGGCCTCGGGCAGGGCCGCGGGCAGAGCGGGCGTGTGGCCCTCAGCAGCAGAGGGCGTCGTGGGCGTGCGGCCAGCAGCCGCAGGGGGCGCTGCGGACGCAGCGGCGTCCTCGAGCGTGCGGCCAGCAGCTGCAGGGGGCGCTTCAGCAGACACCTGGGGCGTGAGTCCAGCAGGGGGTGCCTCGGCATGCGCCTCCGTCACGCAGCCAGCAGGGGGCACCTCCGCAGGCACCTCAGGCGTGCAGCCAGCCGGGGGCGCCTTGGCGGGCACCGCCCTCACATGGCCAGCAGGGGGCACCTCGGCAGGCGCCTCGGGCGTGCGACCAGTGGGGGGTAGTACAGCTGGAGCAGGCAACACAGGAACCTCGGGGGGAGCTGCAGGCGCCTCAGGAACCACGGGGGGCTTTGCCCGCGTCCGAAATCGCAGAACTAGCGGGACAGCGTCCCTAATGGACCTTGCCCCTTTAAGGGCCAGGCGCGTCCCGAAGAAGGGGCCGGCGGCTGGCTCAGGCAGAGAAGCGGCGGGCAGACGGGCTTCGGACGTAACCGTGGCCACCTCAGGAGGGTCAGGCGCCGGCAGGACCGGCGAGACAGGCAGGACAGGAGCCGGCGATACAGGCAGTTCAGGAGCTGGCAGGACAGGCGAAACAGGCAGTTCAGAAACGGGCAGGACAGGCAGGACAGGCGGGTCCGGCAGGACAGGCAGGACAGGCGAGACAGGCAGTGCCGCTGGCGAAGCGGCAGCAGCTGCATCAGCAGCAGCAGGCGGTGCCGCGGGCATCGCAGCGGCAGCAGCAGCAGGCGGTGCCGCTGGCAGAGCGGCGGCAGCAGCAGCAGGCGGTGCCGCGGGCAGAGCGGCGGCAGCAGCAGCTGGTGCTGCAGGCGGTGCCGCGGGCAGGGCGGCGGTAGCAGCAGACAAGCGGGTCGCTTCAGCTGCAGCAGGCGTAGCGGTGACTGCGGGCACTGTCACCTCATAGCCAGCAGGGGTTGCTGGTGAGGCGGACAGGGCAGACGAGACCGGTGAGGCCGGCGTGGTGGCGGCAGCGGGCAACGCCGACTCGTGGCCAGCAGGGGGCACCTCAGCAGGTACCTCAGGCGTGCGGCCAGCAGGGGCCACCTCGGCGGGCGCCACCGTCACGTGGCCAGCAGGGGGCCCCGCAGTAGGCACCTCGGGCAGAGCAGCGGCCTCAGCGGCTGGTGCTGCAGGCGGTGCCGCGGGCAGAGCGGCGGAGGCTGTAACGGGCGGTGCCGCGGGCAGAGCGGCGGCAGCAGCAGCAGGCGGTGCCGCGGGCAGAGCGGCGGCAGGAGCAGCAGGCGCTGCCGCGGGCAGAGCGGCGGCAGGAGCAGCAGGCGCTGCCGCGGGCAGAGCGGCGGCAGGAGCAGCAGGCACTGCCGGCAGGTCCATAACAGGCGCCAGGGTTGGCGCCGGGAGTGCAGGCGCTGCCCCTTTTAGGGCCTTGGGGATCCGGGGAATGGCGTCCCAAACGGCCCTGGCCCCCCTATTAAACAGGCGTGCTGCCCGAAAGTCATAAGCCGCCAAGGGTGGCGGCATCTCATCGGCGGGGCTGGCGAGGGGTACCGGCAAACTGGAAGCGGTGATGACGCTTGGGGTGACGGCAGCGGAGAGAGAGCAAGCCCTCAGAAAGATCGCCGGTTCTTCTGCCTGCTTTCTCCCCTTGCGCCTCCTCCGGCTTGGCTTGGTAGGTCGAGTCGAAGCTGTCGCGGAGAGGGTGAGCGGCTGGAGCCGCCTCTCCGTTATCCGCTCGTACACCTGCCGGAGGTTGTCGCGTACGTCTGCGAAAACGTGCGCTTCCGTGAGCGGGGTGACCTCCTCCAGGAGGGTCCCGCTCCGGCTGGCTAAGTCCCGTGCCACAGGATCCTCCTGGATCTCTGGTTGGGACAGCCAGTAAATTACCTCCTGGAGCAGATCGAGGCGTTGGTCCTCGATCCGCGGAGGCACGTTGACGAGATCCGTCATTCTGTCAGGCTGGGTGATCGAGCGAGCCGGGAAGCAAGCGAGGCAAGCCGAAAATGAAAGCAAAAGGGTTTATTTCGGACAGGACGGGACCAAGACACCATTAAACATTAATGACGGATCTGGGGAAGACTGACTCAGACATGGACTAAATACAGAAGACAAGTCGAAATAACAAGGAACAGCTGGGCACGATTGGGAAAGCACACGTGGATAATGAGGGGGCGTGGCACACATCGGGATCGAACGGAGCGGATCGTAACAGTAATGTGATAAAGCCGACAGAAAGGAGGAGTAACCAATGGGAGGGACGCTCCCACCCAGCAGCGTGTCCACATACTGGGATGAGTATTAATACCCCCAGTAACGAGTATTCAAGTGGACACGGAAACAGAGACTGCCGTATGTATATATTGCAAAGGCAGATTTACACATGTAATTGTAAGTCTTCAAGGTTTTTAAATCAAAAGTTGACTTGAAAAAGCTTCTGAGGTCCTGCTTAATAACAGAGACATATTTCTTTAAAGAGTAATGTCACTGATTTGGATTGGTTTTCTCTAATTACCGTAAATAACACCGTAAACAGGCACGCCATTTGGACACCCACAAACAGGCAGTCTTTGCGTGGGATTTCCTTGCCCGCGTTTCCCCGCCTCCATAGTATGTTCGCCTGTCGCAGACCACCCTCTTTTTTTTAATTAAGTATAAGACTCAGAACCTGCAGTGGTTTTTAAAATTTGCTTAGCGTTCATTACCTGAGAGTACAATTGTTTAGGAAAATCACAAAATGTAGCAAACTAGGTTCCGTGTTTGTGCTAAAGGAAGCTGAGCACTTAATGCCTTCTTTACAGAAGATAAGGTGCTTTTTCCGCTCATAAACACTGAGTGAAAAGCAATTACGTTTCATAGCCCTGCCTCATTAACACGCCCCCAGTGGGTGTGGCCGCAGGTCACATGGTGCAGATTTGATATCATTCTGCCGTGCTGGAAGCCCGGACTGGTGACTCACTCCAGGGAGGAGGTGTCGGCTTGTGCCTCACACGTCTCATTTTTGGCGGCTCTCAACAAGCCCGCAGCGGTCAGTCTGATTTTTCTGGAACATGTGAATGACCGGGCCGGTCCACATATGTTGCACTGTGAAGCTTGTTAGGATGGTGAGTGAAGGAATGAATGTAACGTTAGCGGCAGACTGTGTCATACCTCTGATATGCATCTTCTCTGCATTTCCTCGATGAATACGCTCCCTCACCCAGCTGACACATGCTGCTTTCATCACCAGCCTGTAAGTGTCACATGTGCTGCTTTCTGGGTGGTAAAAGTTTAGCTGGTGCTTAAGGCATCGCCTCGGGCAGTGAATCCATGCAGCAAGTGAAACACATGCAGAGGAGATTAGCCTCTAATTGGGATAAATACGGAACTTGGGTTCTGCTGCTATGACATTCTTGACTTACAGTTAATTACTGTTTAACTACGAGGTTGATGTCTCTGGTTTGGGGAAGGGGGGGCAGGATGAAGGGGTGGGAGGGTTGGGACAGGTTTGTTTTCTTATATGTAAGAACAGCATCAAATGTATGTGTTGTGATGAATGCGATTAAAGTAATTGATGTAACTTTATAATGAAGTACTGTTTAAGTTACCAGATAATTAATTCCACTTTAAATTAGACATAAGAGGAGGATGCAACAAAATGCAATGTGGCATACAGAACAAAAATCATCATACCGCTCACATTTACGTGGATTCCCACTCATCACCTGCAACTAAGCCACTGTCATGAAAGAACTTCCAGATAAAGCCATGCCTAGACCTGCTCACCCAGACAGAGCCATGCCTAGACCTTCTCACCCAGACAGGGCCATGCCTGGACCTTCTCACCCAGACAGAGCCATGCCTGGACCATCTCACCCAGACAGAGCCAATCCAGGACCTTCTCACTCAGACAGAACCAAGCCTAGACCTTCTCACCCAGACAGAGCCATGCTTGGACCTTCTCACCCAGACAGATCCATGCCTGGACCATCTCACCCAGACAGAGCCAATCCTAGACCTTCTCACCCAGACAGAACCATGCCTAGACCTTCTCACCCAGACAGAACCATGCCTAGACCTTCTCACCCAGACAGAGCCATGCCTGGACCTTCTCACCCAGACAGATCCATGCCTGGACCATCTCACCCAGACAGAGCCAATCCTAGACCTTCTCACCCAGACAGAACCATGCCTAGACCTTCTCACCCAGACAGAGCCATGCCTGGACCTTCTCACCCAGACAGAGCCATGCCTGGACCTTCTCACCCAGACAGAGCCATGCCTGGACCTTCCCTCATCCCTTACAGGATATTGTCATCATCATTTTGTCTCAACAACCTTTATCTCCTCTCTTTGCACCCATATTTTTTCGGTGCCGCACTGACGGCGAAGCCCTTTGTTGAGGGACATGAATGAATGAACGCAGTGCCTCACACCTCCACACAGTGAAGCTCCTTCATGGAGTCTGCAGCCCCCAACCAAAAGGCAGGCACCCACACGTGAAGTGACCTTCCCCACCTGGCCCCCTACTGCAGCCCTTGGCTTTCTGGGACTGTTGCCTGGAAGGCATAATGAGGCATAACTGACCCAACCTGAAGTCAATGGAAGGGCAGATCCTACAGCAGGGGCCCAGATTAAATCACCACTGTACCCCCTTATAGTCCTCTGCATGGGTTCGAAGTCAGGGTTCCTCTCCCAGCCAGCCATGCACGTTGTCCCCAAGGTACCCGCGGGGCTGAGGGTGGAGCTCAGCGAACAGCACACGGTTCCAAGCCAGTAGCATCACTCGACAGAGCCCACAGCTGGCAGAGGGATGGACCTGGGAGACTGACAGCTCACAGAGGAGCAGCTGGATGAAGAAGAGGAGCCCCCAACACTGCAGGTCTGCTGGCCTGGCTATTGATCTGATGTATGAACATATAGCACAATCACCCGATTCATGCAAGGTTTGGGGGGGGTGTCTAATTATTTTAAAGGAAATCCAGTGATATAAGATGGGGTGGTTTTCTCCACAAGTATGTGGGCGTCCAGACGATGTCATTGTCACAGCTTCTCAGTGAGTGATGGACGTCGTCTTTCGCAGTTTCAGGAAGACACCCCACATCACAGCTGACCCAGTGTTTCGCTGTATTTCCAGTGTGGCTTTGATATGTTGTGGTTATTTTTGGTAGAGCTTTCAGATATTAATTTTTTTAAATGACATGATTATGCCTGTTCTGATGATGGGTATGTTTGAGGCTATATGGAGCAAATTCTGAGAAATGTCACATGCCAAGATCATACACCAAGGTCATGCACCAAAGTCTCACGCCAAGGTTATACAATAAAGTCTTGTTCCAAGGTCATGCACCATAGTCTCATGCCAAGGTCATGCACCAAACATGCAGTTAATGCATTTATTAAGTATAGCTTTATATATTATACTGTACCTCACTGCTGCATCTCTGAGGAACTTTTTGCTTTTTTCTTGCTATATGTTGTTGCTTCAGGTGACGTTTATCAAAACCAAGATTATGTAAGTGCTTACATAGCCACGTATTTCACTGCAGATAGGACACCTTTTCTGCAGGTCTTGCTGCTGTTCTGGGACCTGAACCAGCAAATTCTAGGTTACAGATCTGTGTCCCGGGCAACTAGCTGATGGTTACCCAGCGGTACTGTACACCGGAACTGGGGAGAGGAGGAGTGTGTGTCTGCGGGCCATTGTAGCAACATATCACTAACGTGTCAAAAACGTCATGGGGGTGGGGGATCTCATCAAAGGACAGAGCTCACAAGTGCCGCACGGACACAGACCTCCACGCCAGAGGACACAGAGCAGACAGAGCTCACAAGTGCCGCACGGACACAGACCTCCACGCCAGAGGACACAGAGCAGACAGAGCTCACAAGTGCCGCACGGACACAGACCTCCACGCCAGAGGACACAGAGCAGACAGAGCTCACAAGTGCCGCACGGACACAGACCTCCACGCCAGAGGACACAGAGCAGTCAAAGCTCACAAGTGCCGCACGGACACAGACCTCCACGCCAGAGGACACAGAGCAGACAGAGCTCACAAGTGCCGCACGGACACAGACCTCCACGCCAGAGGACACAGAGCAGACAGAGCTCACAAGTGCCGCACGGACACAGACCTCCACACCAGAGGACACAGAGCAGACAGAGCTCACAAGTGCCGCACGGACACAGACCTCCACGCCAGAGGACACAGAGCAGACAGAGCTCACAAGTGCCGCACGGACACAGACCTCCACGCCAGAGGACACAGAGCAGACAGAGCTCACAAGTGCCGCACGGACACAGACCTCCACGCCAGAGGACACAGAGCAGACAGAGCTCACAAGTGCCGCACGGACACAGACCTCCACGCCAGAGGACACAGAGCAGACAGAGCTCACAAGTGCCGCACGGACACAGACCTCCACGCCAGAGGACACAGAGCAGACAGAGCTCATGGGAGTTTAGCACGGCACAGTCAGGCGGGAAATGGAGCTGGAAAAATAGTATTTTTAGCTTTTATTTATCGTCTGCTGAGCCTTTGTTCCCCCCCCCTCCCCCCCCCGCCAACTTTACTTATTTAATTTAATTGAACCTTTATTTATCTATACTGTCTATCGCACACTCCCGGGAGCGTGCCGGATTTACATTTCACTGCAAGCCATGCCAGCATCACTCCCCGAGTGACAAATAAGAGCTCAGATCTTGAATCTGGTCTGGGCCGGGCTCTGGGGGGGGTAACACAAACCCCAAGGCGGGCATCTGCCGGGTCAGTGACAGGCTGAGGAACCCTAAACCCCCCACCCCCCAGTGCTGACATTAAAAGGCTCCGGCGACTCAATAATGCTGCAGGGAAAGTCTTGCTGGCACAGTCTGGGCTTGCTCACTCCATTAGCGGGCAGAGCTCATGTGGCCCGATACTCTTCCTGCCTGCGGGATCATGACCAGCCCCCAGCCCCCCCACTAGACAGCAGTCAAACCCTGCAGGGGGGCGCAGAGATGAACCAGGACAACTACTCTTCACAGTCCAGGCCACAGGGATGGGGCTGGCCTTCCATCAGGACGTGGAAGCCAAGACCCGGGCAGCCCACAGGACTGGGCCTGCATCCGATCATCCGGGGTAGGCTGGCCAGGGATCCCCACTGATCTTCCATAAACCTGGAGAGGTTTGCATTACTCACTTGTGCCGGGAGAGTTCACAAAGTTCACAAGGTTGTCCGTTGGCTTTCAGTCAGTTGAACCAGCTGAATTCCTAAGAAAGACATTCCCAGATTGCTGCCATTCCCAGCCATCTGCTCATCCCAAACCAATTTAAAAGTCCACAAGTCCAGCTGCTTCGCCGGGCCGCCAGGTGCTTCGCCGGGCCGCCAGGTGCTTCGCCGGGCCGCCAGGTGCTTGGCTGGCCCAGGGCGTGTGCCCTACCAGGGTATTAACACCGCTACAGCACAGTGCTCAGGCTTAACACACCTTCATATCGCAGTCCTGTGGCTAACACTTTAAGCCTGCATTCTGTGGAAGATCACGCATCGAGGGCCTTGGCACGGACACATCATACCAGGGTAGGCTTCTCAGTAGGCTTCCAGGTGCCCACATTGCTGGTGTATTGCTGGTGTAACTCTCCCCACTGCCCATTTCATATGTTTGTGACTGTGTTCCCCTTGCTTTCAGACTGAGTTAGTGCTGGGAAGGGGTTTGGAGGGACTGGGGGGGGGGGGGGGCGGTTGCGGCGCCTTTTTAATGCAGCGCTAACACTACAGCAGCCTTTCCTGGGCAGTGTCGTGAGTTAGCACGCGAGGCTACGCCGGGCGCTGCCAAGTTCACAGGCACTTCCTTGTTTCTCCTGCCTGTTTCTGTCCCAGGGCTGGAAGTGCGGGGATGTGTTGGGCAACTGTCTGATGAGTGTTCGTGGCGGCTAAAAAGCTGCCACATCGATTTGCATAACTGAATCATTAGGCGGCAGCGTGCCTCTCCGCCGCACGGCCCAACTCCAGCCGGGAACCGGAGCCTCAGTAAAGCCCGCTCTTCTTTCTGCTCCCGCGCCGAGATTTTCCCAGTCGTATTTCTCGCTGTGATTTTCCTTACAGGACTGAAGGTGTATTTATTTCCGGGAGGCCCTGTAGCTCATGATGCTGTAGGTGACATTAAGGAAAAGTGCCTCGTAAGCGATGATGGTGAAGAATAAGGCGTATAAACCACTGGCACATTTAAAACGACGTCCCGCAGAAACACATCAGCAAGGGCAAGAGGGAGAGCCTCAGCACTTTGTTCTGCTCAACTTTCCGACACGGAGCCGCAGCAGTCCATTCCTCCTCATCTGCCCCCGACGAGCCCGATCAAACTCCACATTCCTCTGCGGGAGGGGCACTGCCACCCCTGGAGATGGGCGAGAGCGGGAACCCAGAGTAATCCCAAAAAGATTCTCGCAGATATCTATATACAGAGTCCATATACAGCGCTCGGTAAATTCCCCAGTAATTATCAGTTTAACCCGCTTTATTGATAACTAGTACACAGGTCACAGAATTACTGTTTCCTTCAGTGCACATGAAAAGTAAATAATCCTTAAAGCAGCAGGTTCTATTTCCGATTGGCTGGTAAACATGATGAGCAAAGAAAGGTGCCATCTCAAACTCATCTCTTCAACTCCCTGACGTTGTGATGCCACAAATGGGCGTGAGAGGCCATGGCGGCGATGCACACACGCAAACTGGGTCGTTATTACAAAATAGATTCATCCATCTCAGCAAATGCATGTTTAAGCATAACAGCCTCCCACTGGCAGGTTTTGACATTTTAGAATGAGGTGTATGTGTGTTACATAGGTGTGTGTGTGTGTGTGTGTGTGTGTGTGTGTGTGTGTGTGTGTGTGTTACATAGGTGTGTGTGTGTGTGTGTGTGTGTGTGTGTGTTACATAGGTGTGTGTGTGTGTGTTACATAGATGTATGTGTGTGTTACATAGGTATGTGTGTGTGTGTGTGTGTTACAGAGGTGTATGTGTGTGTGTTACATAGGTGTGTGTGTGTGTTACATAGGTGTGTGTGTGTGTGTGTTACATAGGTATGTGTGCGTGTCTGTTACACTTTCTCTCTCCATCGCTCTCTCCTTCTCTCCATCGCTCTCTCTCCCTCTCTCTCCCCCTGTTTTTCTCTGTATTGCTGTCTCCCTGTCTCACTCCCTCTCTCCCTCAATCTCCCATTCTGTCTTTATGGGGCGTATTAAGATTCAGGTGGGATTCTGTCTCTCTCCTTCAAAAGAGGGAAGAATAGAATGGACGGCCAGGAAGAAATTGGCCATAATGAGTGGTGCTATCATCGAGGCCCCGGCTAACGCTCCCCATGCAGGAGACAGAGCGGTGGCCACGCCGCTGCATCACCCCTGCCTGCTTCCTGTTACTAGTCACTTAAATTCACCCAAAACATGCTGCTACGTGTTGTCTCCTCTCCCAGTGTCAGGTACAGCCAGACCAAGCCAATGTCGGAGACAAAATGGCTGCCAGTGCAGAAGCATCCAGACAAACTCTACTGGCAGGACGGGGGAACCTATGTTTGACCTTTGAACAGGGACCCTGGGTGAAGCTTGGGAGATGATAATGAAGATGAGGGGGGGGGGGACTGTGATCGCCCCTATTACTGCCAACTGTGCTGTATTTGGCTTTTTCTAAAAAGGTGATAGGTGGGTCCCCAGGGCATCATGGGGGGGGTTGGAGTTTGAGGAACCTACAAAAGGGGCGGGGCTTGACTTTGACGGGAATGGAGCGCCGCTCAAGGCCGGTGCCCTTTAAATGAGATTAAGCGCATTTCTGGCATTAATAGGAAAATAAACAACGATTTATCATCTGCAGCCCAGCGGGCTGCGCGCTAAGCATGCCGTGGAGACCAGGGATTGGGTGATTCATTACCGCTGCAGCAGTGCTGGGTGTGCGCCTCCGAGCAGGCTGCGTCTAGGCTGCGTCGGGCGCCGTCTGGCCCGACTTTGGCCCGGTTTGCCCAGGCTCTGCAGATGTAGCAAAGCAAACACGGGTCTGTTCCAGGCTGTGGGCTCTCGCTTGGCACGTGATCGATGGCGAGGTGCATTTGCAGACCTGCCTCTCGGCAGAATCGTGCTTCTGTGCCCGCCAGCTCCCACCCACCTCAATTACTGCACCCCGGCCCCCAGCATCCGCAATATATCGGGACTGCTCCGGGGTAATTGGTCTGCCATTCTGACCAATTCCCGACCAGCTGAACCTGCTTCTCCAGTCATCCCAGCACTGCTCTGTGGTTAACAAGCAATTATCCCGCTCAGCCTCCTGGCCAGGCCTGGGAAATGGGACAGCCAGGCTGGCTGCTGGCACCCAAGCACCTCCCCCCCCCACCCCCCCCCCCATTCTGCCGTCACTGCGGTGGTGATTTAACCGCCACACTGTGTTCCTGTGTCCTTGCGTAGGCCGGGACTACAGGATTTCAGAGGCGGCACGTTTCCGGAAATTCCCCGCTCTGCGTTATCGGATATTAACACGATTTATCGAGGAACCTCTTTTGAACATTCATAAAATGTTTACCATGGAAGGAGTCAGGAAACGTGTCGAGTTTAGCACAAACTGTTTAGCTTGCTGTGTGTAGTATGATGTGTGTAGCATGCTGTGTGAAGTGCACCATGTTTAGCATGTTGTGTTTAGCATGCTGTATGTAGCATGTTGTGTGTAGTGCACCATGTTTTGCATGTTGTGTTTAGCATGCTGTGTAGTGTCCCACGTTTAGCACACCAAAATTACTGTAATCAAAATAAATCCACCTGCAATTCCCTTGAGTGGACAGACCTGTATGTATCTAGACAGAGTGGTACCACAGGATTCCCTCAGGGCAGCAAAGGCGCACACACAGTCCTCCATGTGGCCTGCTGAGGGTAATCACACACTCACACGCGGTGGCTGAATCTGCCGTAGCTGAGACGGCTGAGATCACTGAGGTGGCAGCTGTATCTGACCCCGAGATTTAAAAGTGGAAAATTAAGAGTAACGATCAAGGAAAACTCTGGGATTAAGTGTGTGCTGAGCTCACAGAGATACTCAGATAGAGGTGAGAGTTCATTTTCACTTGACTGCATCGTTTGATGTTTATGAAGTTCACACCAAACCTGGAGAAGGCAATGTGCATTTCAGAATGAGTCTGATGCTGCGGTTTAGCCAGAAAACCTGATTATGGACCAAATTTGATTGATTGATTGATTTTGTTTTTACACATGAATTATAACATGCACAGTTTCTTATGAGAAGAAATAATCATACTGGATTGAACTAATGTGATTTTATAGGAATGCGGGACAGGCAATGTTAATCACAGCCCACAGCTGAAGCTTTCCCTCCCTCTATGGTTTGAGATGGTAGCGGAGGGGAAAAGGTGCCGTGTTCAACAAGACAGTCTCTCCTCTGCTATCCTCCAACCATTGCACTCTTTGGGTATTTGGTCAAAGTCCAGATTTAATTACCCAGCCGAGACGGAGAATCCTGAAGCAACTGGCTGGAGCGGCAGGCAAACCACAATCGAGCCAGTGCTAAGCACGACAGAGTGACACAGGCTGGACATTTTCCTCTCTGGGATGACAGGTCACCCACAACATATTCACCACCACAAGCATGTTATCTGTCAGCGGCAGGCAAGTCTGGGCCTCTGGGTAGGACTTGTGCGCTGCAACCAATGAATAGGGGGACAACCATCTATTGGCAGGTGAATGCACCAATTACAGACAGCCATCCATTTGAAGTTTCTGTCAAATCCTCTCCCAAGGTCCTTGGGCATGTGAAAGTGAACTCCTGCCCCAAAGGAGATGGTGGATTTAGCATTTAAATAGCATGTCAGCAAGGCCCCCTCTCCCGACTGCATCCATTGTCATTCCTCTGCTCGGGTATCATCAGTACTTAGCTCCTGGCTCTGGAGCTGCCCGTTTAATTGGGAGAGGGTTCTCTGTGCGGCGGTAATGACGGACCGTGATAGGATGCAGGCCAGCGGTGTTACCGTAATATAGGTAATTAACTCCTCAGAGCTGCATCATGGGATCCTGTAATGTGCCCCCCCCCCCACCCCCCGCCCCCAAATGGTGGCCCGCTAATTAGCAGGAGTGGTGATTGCGTAACTGCTTGAGCAGGAGAGCGTGTGCATGCATGTGTGCATGTGGCTGCAGACCTCCCCATGCGTCCCTGCATCTGCCCGCACCCGTGCGTCACTGAAGGCGACAGACTTCCTCCTAAGAGATGTCCTCCCTCTCCCAAAGAGGCTGAAATTCCACAGGATGTTCTTTTGCCAGACGCAGGTTTCTGAGATGACGGCACAGCAGGTGACCGTGAGAATAAGCGCGGCATGCGTCTGTGGGGCCCTGGGTACACCGCACACTATGCGCAACCTTTTCATTAATATTTGTTGCCATTCTAGCATTGAATGGCTGCACAGGTAATTAATATCCAGCATGAAAGATGTCTGCATTCTGGGGGGGGGGGGGACTTTTCCTTAAAAGGCACAGCGGCGCACCCCCTTTTCCCTGGGACATCTTCACGGGGAACCTTGCTGGTTATTTTCTAGTCATTCCTTCCTTCAAGTAATCACCACCTAATTAGCATTAAAAAAAACTTTTTTTGCCAATCCGAATGTTTTTGAAAGCTGAAGACTGTCTTCCAGGGTGCATTAATAACCTCTGTATACTAATAACACAGTAAACCTCTGAAATACACTGTCTGTATTTTGGCAAACATTTACCGACAGAAGCACTGCTCATTTTTTTAGTGAGACGTGTTTTTCGGTGAGACGCGATTTTAGTGAGTCGTGTTCCAGTGAGATGTGCAGCAATCAAATATACGACCTTGGCACTTGCTGAGCAGAGCCTTCAAGACCATCAGAAGTCCCCGAGAATGTTGGGGGGGGGGGGGGTGACTGGGGGGGTTTAGATTTATGGAGCGAGACTAAATGGGGGAGGGGGGGCAGGGCTGAAATATGAGGGAACATCTGAAGAATAGACCCCCAGTCATCCATCAGAGTCAAGAGGGAGGGGGTTCCGGATTTGGTTAACCACTGACCTGGGTGGGGGAGGTCCTGACACAAGTCCATGTGGGGGGGGGGGGTGGTCTTTGGGACTCCTGGCAATGAAGTCCCCTCCTGCATATAAAACGCAGCTTTTCATGGCACCCACAGGCCATTGTGGTAGCCGCACTACAAATGATGGCTTTCTACATACATGTGAACTTCATACCGACCATATGATGCACAGAGACACACCAATGATAGCTGGCTTAGGTAAAAGGGGCACACATGTTGAAAAAGAGAGCGAGAGGCATCTGAGCAGACACACAAACAAATTAACCTAATTCGATTTCAATTAGTCACCGTCAGCCTGTGGAACCACACAGAGGTCAGTAATTATGGGCCTGTTTTCTCATCAATGTGGCGAATGTAATGCATTGGCTAATGATTCCTCATAGGACATAGCAAGACTGCCCCCATTTCTCTACGCACAAATCCCCCCCCCCAAATCCGCCCCCCCATGGAGGCCCCCCCAGCCGTCGTGCATTCGCTGGAAAGACTCACTGGCCCGGGCAAGCCTGTTCATGGACGGCAGCCATCTCACCGCCCACCACCAACTCTGCCAGCGAACGCCGCCACAGGAGCTCAAGGAGGAAATGAGAAGTAACGGGGATGCCAGGGGAGCTGGGAACGATGGGAAAAGATGAGCCCCCCCCCCCCCCTCCAAAAAGCCTCTCCCAGAGCCCCGAGTGTGAGATGAGCTCCACAGCAGCTCAGAGAGGCAGGAGGAGCGAGGGATCGGTGCACGGAGAGCACAGCACGACAAGCGGGATTCTGGGAGTAATGCCGGGAAAGAGGGAATGCGGGAAACAGGAAAATATCAGAGCAGGAGCAGTGGAAGAGACCAAAGGAAGGGCCCACAGGGGCCCACGGGGGCCGATACGCTTAATCACTGTTGTGGCCGTCGTAATGATCGGTCATGGGGGGGAGCAGCAATGGCCCACATTTCAAAGCGGGCAGACTGAATTCGGGTCCTCTGAGCCTTGGAGGTGAATCGATGTGTGTTTGGCGAGGGGGGGGGGGGTGGCCTTTCCACGCAACACGGCACCGCGCGGCACGTGAAACCCGTCACATCAAGAAGGCGAGCGTAATTGCCAAACTTCTGTTGCCAGGCAACCCAGAAATGTCAGTCTGAGTGTTTGAACAAAGGGCAAAATACTTTCTCTGCTCCCTGGTTTTCCGTCACCGTGGAGAGTAGAGTCCAGCGTCTCTCCTCACTGGCTGCAGGCCCCGTCTAGAGCGTCCGCTTCCTGTCTGCTTTTTTGTTTAGTTGTTTATTTCCAGCACTGCTTTAAATCACAATAGGACAGGGTGCTTAAAATCTGCAAGAGGACCAGAATCTCCCCGTCCGTCGGCAGCTTCCAGCGCTTCAACGCTATCGGGGAAGGAAGGATCTGTTGCCGTGGAAACAGAGCAGTCACGTGACCGTGGCTGCCAGCCTGTCGGTTATGATCCTGTTCGGTGCACTAACCCGCGGCTGGTGACAGCTCTTTACGGGTAGAGCTGTATAACATTTGACAATTAAGTCATTTGAACTGCAAATTAGCCCTCGCTCTCCCTGGCAAAGATCGCTGCTCCTCACTTTTCCGGGTTTGTTTACTCGGAAGTTTACACGTCCGGGGCGGCCTGTCACAAGGCATTAGGGACACAGTGGACGGGAACAATCCGGGCACATTCATCAAGCAGTGAGAAAGCGCTGATGCTGCAGCGGGTGGCAGCTGTCAGTCACTCCCAGACGAGCATGGAGGTCTCGTTAGCAAAGGCTGCTGGGCCTGCAGCTCAATGCAGCAGTGCTGTTTACTGAGCCGTTTTGACTCAAATGCCTCTCTCTATCCCTGAGCCTAAACTGTGCCCAGTTAAGAGAATTAGGGAGGCATTTAAAAGAAGGAAAAAACAAGAAAACAAAGTAACTTTCTGGTCACTCAGGGGCTGTGCCTCTCCCTGTCGATCAAGGGGCTGTGCCTCTCCCTGTCGATCAGAAGCTGTGCCTCTCCCTGTCGATCAGAAGCTGTGCCTCTCCCTGTCGATCAGAAGCTGTGCCTCAGCCCTGTTCCAATGGATCTGGAGGTGAAGGAGACCCAGAAACAGTAAGCCTTGCTGAGATAACACCATCACGTGGGAACAAACCTGTGGGATCCCCTTCCATAATGTTTACCGCTGTCCTCAGCCTTCACAGGCGTGTTAACGACAGGCACGCAAGCCCAGGCACGGGATTCAGTCAGCGCCTCGGAAATCCTGCTGGCTGTGCAGAGCTCTCCTCTAAAGCCCACATTTTGGTGTGATCGTACATCGTATACCCCACTGTATTATTTTGCATAAGTGTTCCCAGTAATGACTGCAAAGTTTATTTAAACTTTGTATTTTTGTGTGCTGTGGTGGGTGCGATTCCAAATGTAAGCGGTCTTGCCAAAATGTGCTGGCTGTGGACTGAGGCTCAGAGGTCAGAAACTCAGGGGTTACTTTCAGTTTCATGACCTCAAAGTAAGACATCTCCCTGTGGGGTTTAATGGTCCAAGCCGGGACGAGTCCAATCCATCCATCCTGAACGCGGTTCATGCACAAAACCCAACCCCAAAAGACGGAGAGCTTCGAGCGGACGGATAACCTACTGCTAGCTAACTGGGTTAGGGTTAGTGAAGGATGCAATGGAAGTCCATGGGTGGCAGGCTCATTAAAGGATCATACTAGCAATGATTAAAAAATGGGAGGAGTTGGGAACGTCACATGGACAGGGCCCCACACTGGGACACTAGGTCTCCGCTCGCTGGGGGTGTGATGTGCTGCCTGGGGCCGGGGCCGGTTCTCTGGGGTACAGAGACACCAGTGTAACGGATGAGCCCCATCACTGGAATAAATGGAGCATCAGAGTGAGATGCTGGGGCAGCCTGGGGCGGATGGGGGCTTTTTCTGCAGGTAGAACCAAGGGAACGATGGGGAGTGCAGGCCGTTAGCAGCCGTAGTAAATCCAGTCGCCTGCTTGCTTGCCAATTGATCGATTCAGAGGACTGTACCATGAAGATGGTGGGGGAAAGGGGCAGAGCTGACAGCCAGGCTTCAGCACAGCTCACAGGAGATATTATTACAGATACTACTGTTTACAGGCAGGCCGCTAGGAACAACAGGATGTAAATAAGTGTTACGCATCACTGTGTGACATTTTGAGGATAACACCTCACGGTAGTTGGAAAACATGTTAATATAGTGAACAAATTTGCAGTGTGAGTGTTGACAACTGTGGATTCAGCTGTTTTGCATCTCTGCCATTTGTCTTAAACTATTTTCTGTGAGAAATGCCCTAAACACTTCTATGTGCAAGACATCTTTATATCTTTGCAGAAAGCTCAAAGGATTTCTGTGAAAATAGAGGTCACCTTATATTAAGCTGACACTCTCCTATCTGTAATTACACTCCTGTTAAAAGGGTCCATTTAAAAGGCAGTCATTAAAAATAAAATCTTACAACCCCCTAGTAATTGCCCTTTGCATTTTTCAATAACCTAGTAATCTTTTTCCTAAGGATGTGTTCTAGAGGAAATTATTTTTTAATTCAGGAATTGAAAGTTTCTGATATATTTGACTGAGCAGAGACATGTCCTGCGTACATGAAAGCTAGAAGGCAGTCTGTAGTGCAGGTAGACCACAGGATCCCAGCTACGCCTGCCGCCTGAACCAGTCCAGTTTGCAGGTAAGTCGGAAAAATAATAGCACGGTACAAAATAATATTGTACCTCGAGCTAAGAAGTCGATGAAGCCGAGTTTTCAAAAGCCTCACAAAGTACTGCATGCGTTATTACGAAGCATTGAATTCATAATAGACTTTATGGCAGTCCATTTGTAAGTACGGGTTATCAGTACGTTGAATGTTCTTAGCCCAGGGGCCGCTTGAACAGCACATAGGACAAAGGCTAGCAGGTACCATGTAGGGTAACAGCTAGCATGTAGGATTACAGCTGGCATGTAGGGTAACAGCTGGCATGTAGGGTAACAGCTAGCATGTAGGGTAACAGCTGACATGTAGGGTAACAGCTAGCATGTAGGGTAACAGCTAACATGTAGGATAACAGTTGACATGTAGGGTAACAGCTAGCATGTAGGGTAACAGTTGACATGTAGGGTAACAGCTAGCATGTAGGATAACAGCTGACATGTAGGGTAACAGCTAGCATGTAGGGTAACAGCTAGCATGTAGGATAACAGTTGACATGTAGGGTAATAGCTGGCATGTAGGGTAACAGCTAGCATGTAGGGTAACAGCTGGCATGTAGGGTAATAGCTGGCATGTAGGGTAACAGCTGGCATGTAGGGTAACAGCTAGCATGTAGGGTAACAGCTAACATGTAAGGTAACAGCTGACATGTAGGGTAACAGCTAGCATGTAGGGTAACAGCTAACATGTAGGATAACAGTTGACATGTAGGGTAACAGCTGGCATGTAGGGTAACAGCTGGCATGTAAGGTAACAGCTGGCATGTAGGGTAACAGCTGGCATGTAGGGTAACAGCTAACATGTAAGGTAACAGCTAGCATGTAGGGTAACAGCTAGCATGTAGGATAACAGCTGACATGTAGGGTAACAGCTAACATGTAAGGTAACAGCTAGCATGTAGGGTAACAGCTAGCATGTAGGGTAACAGCTAGCATGTAGGATAACAGCTGACATGTAGGATAACAGTTGACATGTAGGGTAACAGCTGGCATGTAGGGTAACAGCTGACATGTAGGGTAACAGCTAGCATGTAGGGTAACAGCTAACATGTAGGATAACAGCTGACATGTAGGGTAACAGCTGGCATGTAGGGTAACAGCTGGCATGTAGGGTAACAGCTGGCATGTAGGATAACAGCTGACATGTAGGATAACAGTTGACATGTAGGGTAACAGCTGGCATGTAGGGTAACAGCTGGCATGTAGGATAACAGCTGACATGTAGGATAACAGTTGACATGTAGGGTAACAGCTGGCATGTAGGGTAACAGCTGGCATGTAGGATAACAGCTGACATGTAGGATAACAGCTAGCATGTAAGGTAACAGCTGGCATGTAGGATTACAGCTGGCATGTAGGGTAACAGCTGGCATGTAGGATAACAGTTGACATGTAGGGTAACAGCTAGCATGTAGGGTAACAGCTAACATGTAAGGTAACAGCTAGCATGTAGGGTAACAGCTAGCATGTAGGATAACAGCTGACATGTAGGGTAACAGCTAACATGTAAGGTAACAGCTAGCATGTAGGGTAACAGCTGGCATGTAGGGTAACAGCTGACATGTAAGGTAACAGCTAGCATGTAGGGTAACAGCTAGCATGTAGGGTAACAGCTAGCATGTAGGGTAATAGCTGGCATGTAGGGTTACAGCTGGCATGTAGGGTAACAGCTAACATGTAAGGTAACAGCTAGCATGTAGGGTAACAGCTAGCATGTAGGGTAACAGCTGGCATGTAGGGTAACAGCTGGCATGTAGGGTAACAGCTAACATGTAAGGTAACAGCTAGCATGTAGGGTAACAGCTAGCATGTAGGGTAACAGCTGGCATGTAGGGTAACAGCTGGCATGTAGGGTAACAGCTAGCATGTAGGATAACAGCTGACATGTAGGGTAACAGCTAACATGTAGGGTAACAGCTAGCATGTAGGGTAACAGCTAGCATGTAGGATAACAGCTGACATGTAGGATAACAGTTGACATGTAGGGTAACAGCTGGCATGTAGGGTAACAGCTGGCATGTAGGATAACAGCTGACATGTAGGATAACAGTTGACATGTAAGGTAACAGCTGGCATGTAGGGTAACAGCTGGCATGTAGGGTAACAGCTAACATGTAAGGTAACAGCTAGCATGTAGGGTAACAGCTAGCATGTAGGATAACAGCTGACATGTAGGGTAACAGCTAACATGTAAGGTAACAGCTAGCATGTAGGGTAACAGCTAGCATGTAGGATAACAGCTGACATGTAGGATAACAGTTGACATGTAGGATAACAGTTGACATGTAAGGTAACAGCTAGCATGTAGGGTAACAGCTGGCATGTAGGGTAACAGCTAACATGTAGGATAACAGTTGACATGTAGGGTAACAGCTGGCATGTAGGGTAACAGCTGGCATGTAGGGTAACAGCTGGCATGTAAGGTAACAGCTGGCATGTAGGGTAACAGCTGGCATGTAGGGTAACAGTTGACATGTAGGGTAACAGCTGGCATGTAGGGTAACAGCTGGCATGTAGGGTAACAGCTAACATGTAGGATAACAGTTGACATGTAAGGTAACAGCTGGCATGTAGGGTAACAGCTGGCATGTAGGATAACAGTTGACATGTAGGATAACAGTTGACATGTAAGGTAACAGCTGGCATGTAGGGTAACAGCTAGCATGTAGGGTAACAGCTGGCATGTAGGGTAACAGCTAGCATGTAGGGTAACAGCTGGCATGTAGGGTAACAGTTGACATGTAAGGTAACAGCTGGCATGTAGGGTAACAGCTGGCATGTAAGGTAACAGCTGGCATGTAGGGTAACAGCTGGCATGTAGGGTAACAGCTGGCATGTAGGGTAACAGCTAACATGTAGGGTAACAGTTGACATGTAAGGTAACAGCTGGCATGTAGGGTAACAGCTGGCATGTAGGGTAACAGCTGGCATGTAGGATAACAGTTGACATGTAGGGTAACAGCTGGCATGTAGGGTAACAGCTGGCATGTAGGGTAACAGTTGACATGTAGGATAACAGCTGACATGTAGGGTAACAGCTAGCATGTAGGGTAACAGTTGACATGTAGGATAACAGTTGGCATGTAGGGTAACAGCTAGCATGTAGGGTAACAGCTGGCATGTAGGGTAACAGCTGACATGTAGGGTAACAGCTGGCATGTAGGGTAACAGCTAGCATGTAGGGTAACAGCTGGCATGTAGGATAACAGCTGACATGTAGGATAACAGTTGACATGTAGGATAACAGCTGACATGTAGGGTAACAGCTAGCATGTAGGGTAACAGCTGACATGTAAGATAACAGCTGACATGTATGGTAACAGCTAACATGTAGGATAACAGCTGACATGTAGGGTAACAGCTAGCATGTAGGGTAACAGCTGGCATGTAGGATAACAGTTGACATGTAGGGTAACAGCTGGCATGTAGGATAACAGCTAACATGTAGGACAGCAATTATCACAGAGGGTCACAGGTAACCTGAAGAATGGCAATCGGCATTGTGATCCAGGGCGCTCACCTGCTGTAGGACAGGCAGGTACTTTAATATACTGAAGGGGACTAGTGCATGTAGTAAAGCCTGTAAGTTTTGGTGCCCTGTCCTATGCCAGGATGCCCCTGTACTCTATGAATATGGGTCAAAGACCTGCTATTTTTGTCCAGATTACACTGGCCTATATCAGTCTATGTTTGCATGGCGAACATCTCCATTGACATGCCTATATATGTGAGACGATCCTCAGCATCAGGACCAGAACCACCGAGGCCAACCCGTGCATCAGTCCATGGAGATGGACTAGCAGTAGCCTTCCTGCCCAATAGAACTCTCAATGGACACCCCGAAAGGTGGAGAGGGCCCAGCAGCCAGTGCGGCCCCGGACCTCCTGCATTTTCCCCTTGGCCGTCTTCATGGTCTCTGGCCAGGCGTCTTCTTGCGTTTTGCTGCATTGGCATTTAATATCATATCGAGATGAATCACTGCTGTCTGTCTGAGACACTCTTCTTTGTTTTTAATCCCTTTGTAAGGCTCCTGCTAATCTTTGTTAAGCGCTCAGGGGCAACTCAGTTGGGAAAGACACTATACCAAAATAAATGGAATATAATGGAAATGAATATTCATTATGCCTGCGAATGAAGGTATAAAGTGGGCCACTGGCCTGGTTCAATCCACGACAGGGGCCACCCTGTCCCCGCCTGAGAGCACTTTCCTGAGGTTGGGGAGGGGTGATCTCATCTCACACTCCATTGCCCCTCAATCCTGAATAATAGCACCAATAATAATTGCATTATTGTTGTTGTTGTTGTTGTTGCTGCTGCTGCTGTTGCTATTGCTGTATACCATATTCATAATACAGTACGTCCAACTGTATAACCCACAGTCTCCTCCACTCCAGATCACACAGGCACTGACACAGGCACTGACATGGGCATTCATATGGGCACTGACATGGGCACTGACACAGGCACTCTCATGGGCATTCATATGGGCACTGACATGGGCACTGACACAGGCACTCTCATGGGCATTCATATGGGCACTGACATGGGCACTGACACAGGCACTCTCATGGGCATTCATATGGGCACTGACATGGGCACTGACACAGGCACTCTCATGGGCATTCATATGGGCACTGACACAGGCACTCTCATGGGCATTCATATGGGCACTGACACAGGCACTCTCATGGGCATTCATATGGGCACTGACATGGGCACTGACACAGGCACTCTCATGGGCATTCATATGGGCACTGACATGGGCACTGACACAGGCACTCTCATGGGCATTCATATGGGCACTGACACAGGCACTCTCATGGGCATTCATATGGGCACTGACATGGGCACTGACACAGGCAATCTCATGGGCATTCATATGGGCACTGACATGGGCACTGACACAGGCACTCTCATGGGCATTCATATGGGCACTGACACAGGCACTCTTATGGGCATTCATATGGGCACTGAGGAGGGCACTAACACAGGCACTCACATGGGCATTCATATGGGCACTGACATAGGCACTCTCATGGGCATTCATATGGGCACTGACCCAGGCACTCTCATGGGCATTTATATGGGTAATGAGGAGGGCACTGACACAAGCACTGACATGGGCATGGGTATGGGCACTGACATGGGCACTCTCATGGGCACTGACACAGGCATTCTCATGGGCATTCATATGTGCGCTGACGAGGGCACTGACACAGGCACTCACATGGGCATTCATATGGATAATGAGGAGGGCACTGACACAGGCACTGAGGAGGGCACTGACACAGGCACTGAGGAGGGCACTGACACAGGCACTCTCATGGACACTGATATGGGCACTCTCGCAGGCACTCACACGGGCACTGACACAGGCACTCTCATGGGCATTCATATGTGTACTGAGGAGGGTACTGACATGGGCACTCTCGCAGGCACTGACATGGGCATTGACTTGGGCATTCTCACAGACATTCATACAGGCGCTCACGCTGGGGATGCACGGACCGTAGCATGTTTGCCTCTGGGACTTGTGTTGTGCTTAAATAATTGATCACAGTTTGTGAGCTTCGGCAAAGAAGCAGAACCATCCAGACTATAATTAAATCCTCCGGCGGTGGGGGGTTTGACCTAAACGCTCATTTGGTTTGCGAGGAAATTATTTCCATGCAAATAATTTTGGGGAAAAAATTGCCTTTCCCCACACAAACATCGCCAGTTATATCAATTTGTTTTCATAACCGCATCCAATTACTTCAAGAGATGAATATCCAAAAACCATTATGGAGAAGTTTAAATATTAATATTACCACGACACTACTATAGGAATAAGAATGGTACAGTTACGCTGTTTGGCAACATAACATAATAAACACACATGATACTACAGAGTCTGAACGGCAAGGCACAGATCAGATATGCTGTCATTTCTGCACAGAAGATTCCGGCATTCTGAAAACACCACAGCGGCGTCAGCGGACAGGAAAGAAAGCGGCCGTACAGAGAGGGGGGAGAGATGACCGGGGCGAGATAGGGAGCCATGAAAGGCAGAGGCATTGTGCGCCACTGAAGGGGCGTTAAAGGGGACCATGGGGGCTGGATCCCGCTGCGTGACCGGGTGACGGGGCTGGTGCTGACGCTGCCCCTTGTGTCACCTGCACTTCCAAAGGCTCGTCGGCTGACATCAGCCGGGGGATCGATGCACATGCCCGTTCAGCTGAGATTTACAAGTGCCATAATTACTGATGGCGCATGTCACTGCGGGGGGCAAAGGCAGAATGTTAAAAAGGCCCCCACAGAAGATATTTCTCCACCCGATGCTTTGAATGTTTCAGGACCAGGGGCTTCGGCAAAACAGAAATGCGAAAATGTGGCAGATAAGTAAATAACTCCAGTTATAAAAATACATTTATAGCCTTGACAACTAATATCAAAATCCCTGTAATTCTAAATTAATTTATTCTACTGAGATACTAATGACACCAGAAGCTCTTGGGGAAACAATCAAAGGATTAGAAAAAAAATAATTTTCTGTGAAATGAAACCATTTTAGCAAAACCAAAGAAGATGATGAGAAGCTTCTATTTAATGGCAGAACTTTCTGCTGATCCCTGAAATTCTCTTTCTGGGTAAATTATGAGATTCCCCAAAACCGGGAAACCAAAGCCATCTTCTTATGTTTGCTTGGTGGATGCGTTTAAACATGAGAAAATTTCACTTCGCCATCGGATAATATTAAATTCTTTTCAGATGATGTGATGCGGGTTCATCCACTGAATCTGTGTGAACGTCAGAGGCGGGAGAGTTAGGATCCTCTTAAATGTCACCTTATCATGTTTACTGTGTGACATTTTAATTACAATGAACCTCCTTTTTAATAATCTACACTGAAATCTGCTCTACTGGTGCGATAAGAAGGATTCATATGTAAACACACATATTCTTAGTTAAAAGGCTGGATTTAACATAATTCTATTTCTCTATTGTTTTCAGTAATTTGGTAAATATTTATGAGAGAAGCGATCAAAGTGTGCTGTAGAGAGGGAGAGCTGGATTTTCAGTTGGCAGATGGACCTTCCAGCTGTTTATTAAGCAGGATGGTTCCAAACTGCTGCTGTCATTGTGGGGATGTTCGGTGTGGGATATGCCCGGCCAGCTTGTCCCTTTCTGGCTTTTGGTCACCATGTGGCGGCTGGTTTATGTAGGGCTCCAGAACCTACTGGACTAGGGGAATATAACAGTTTGGCTCACCCACCAGGTTTCAGTGCAGCCTCATGGTGAGCCTGGGGCCTGGAGCCTGGACCTGGAGCCAACAGCAGAAGCGCGAGGCGCACAGTCACAGGGGATGCCGGGCCATCACAGGGCATGCGCACTGAGGGCAGGTAGGCACCCGTTCATTGAATGTTTATGCCTGACAGGAACCCATGAGAACACGGGGAGAACATGCATACAGGAACCCAAGAGAACACAGGGAGAACATGCAAACAGGAACCCATGAGAACACAGGGACAACATGCATACAGGAACCCATGAGAACACGAAGACAACATGCAAACAGGAACCCAAGAGAACACAGGGAGAACATGCAAACAGGAACCCATGAGAACACGGGGACAATATGCAAACAGGAACCCATGACAACACGGGGAGAACATGCAAACAGGAACCTATGAGAACATGGGGAGAAAATGTAAACATGGACCCAAGAGAACATGTGGAGAACAAGCAAATTCCTAGAACACAAAGCCAGGAAATAAACAGGGCAAAGAAATACTGGTGCACATCAGGAACTCAGGACTGATATATGTTACTGGAGGCTTATGTATGTATATAATCTTCTATTGCAGTTTCTGGTGATCTCTCTCAATCATGGAAATAAAACACAGTCAAGATAAATATATGTTTAAAGGTTCAATATGTGACGTACTGACAGTTTGCAAGCCGTCTGTCCATTTCTACTATATAATCACTGCTCTTTTCAGTCAGAACTAAATATCACAGAAAATTGGAATTCAGGTTTTCCGATTTGGAAGCGGGTTTATCTGAAGCCGGAGCACTTGCTAATTAAGCTGTCCACAGCCTTCCGAGCCCCACGCCAATTCCGAGGCTTTCAGACAGATTCGGGAAAAGTGTCATTGTTTGGATAAAGGCTCTGACTTGAAAGGATGTTTTCACTGCACAGCGAAAGCTGCACAGTTTTTCAGGCGTGTAACTGTCCAAGCATTACATCAGGGCTGGAGGGGGAATCACTCCCCCCCCCCCAGGCCAGGGCGGCATAGAAGGAAAGGAGTGTGCCAGGCCTCAGGGTGAGAAGCCCATCGCCTGGGGGGCCATAGCGCCCCCTGGCTGCATCGGTGCCATCCCGCGATGGCCCGCAGCCGGCCCCTGGCTCCCTGACACGTGCAGGCCCAATTCAGGCCCGTTGCACTGAGAATCAGAGCAGAATGCCGTCACACGGACCCAGAGCTATGGGGCTGCTGTCACATGACCTTTCATTAGCATTTTGGCCAATGCTGGCAGGCGGGCGAGCCACCTCCCCGGGCTCCTGGGGCGCCGACCTTCCTCAGACCCCCATCCCGGAGACTCTCCACAAGCCCAGCAGTTTAAGAATAGTCTCACGTCACAAGTAATGTTTGGCAGCGCGACACTGGCTCCGCTCGGCCATTCAGGCAGACTGTCAGTCAAACACGGTCAAAAGAGCGTGAGGTATGCGTGGCCTTCAGCTCCCAGAGAACGAGTCCTCTTCTTTTGTGGTCATGTTTTAAGTTTCGAAACACGGCCTGTTACTGAATCCGAGCCTTGGCATCGCCAACCGTCTCACCATAGAGCTGACAGCAATGTGGGAGGGGACAACCTCAGGCTTCTTTACCGCCCAACGTATCCAGCGCCTTTTCTCCCATGATGCTCCTGGCTACTTATGGCACTGTCAAAGGACACTTCCTGTCTGTGACCCTGCTCACCATACAGTTTATCCGTTTTGATGCAGACACCTATTTAGGCTAATTAATAATGTGTCAGACGTAGGACACATGTTGTGCCTGAATTAGCTTAGCCGGTGACTCGAACTGCACCACCAAGTTGATGTAGGCGTCCAGACCAAGCTCCACCCACCATGAGGAAGGGAGGATGATGGCTTAATTGTCTTTTGAGGCCATTCATAGGTTCTCCAAACCTGATTTGTGTGGAGAATTAATGAGCCCCAACTGGATTGAGGCAGAGCGGAATATGACGCGGTCTTGCTGCTTATTTGTGCGCCTCTGATTTGGATCAGCTGAAATCCAAGCTCGCTCCGAGCGCTCCCCTAAGGGGGCTATGGTGTTGTCCCAGCCTTATGAATTCTTTATCTGGGAACAGGATATCGGTCCTGCTCACGCCATTCCTGCCACTCAGCGGAAACCAGCGACGGCTCTTTTAAAAGCTTCTGGAAAGATGTGGCGGCAGGTTTCGGGACACCCGACCCCTCAAAAGCAGCTGATGGGGGGCGGTGAGGGCACTCATCTTGGAGCACACTGGCCCCCCCTGCTGGACACCCCGGGAGGGGTCTGAGGTAGCCGTCTGTGAGCACGGGGTTTATTACATTTATTAAATACCAGTCATGTGATCTGGGACGTGGCTGTTATCTGCCTGGGCAGGTGCCCAGTGCCATCTGAGGGCCAGTAGGGACAAGTACTTTAAACACATTCCCTCCTGCCAGCAAGCTGAGCCGGTACTGACAAAGTCCAGGGAGCCAGCGGTCCGTGCTGTGCAGCGTGGGGGCAGCCAGCATGGGAGACATGACACAGCCGAAGCACAGGCGCCGTTCCCCCCCGCTGTGACATAAGCACAGGACGCGTCGTCTGCCATCGTTTGGTGAGAATTAAAATCAGGTACATGTGCCGTGACGGATAGTTGGACACTGGCGGCGTCATCCATCTCAGCCGGCTTCATTAATCTGTGGTGGGACGAGCGCATTACTCAGTGACGCCGGTGAGAACTCCCCCGCTGACAGTGCCCCCCCCCCCCCACCCCCCTGCCAGCGCAGGCTTTGTGCTCTAACAAACAGTGACGGACCTCATGTGCTAACTGGCACATCCGCCTGGTTACGGAGCCTCAGCGAGGTGGCTGGGGGGGGGTCATCTGTGCCGCACAGGGCTTTGGAGGTGGGGGAGGGGGGTCCGTCCACATCACACAGAACTTGGGGGGGGGGGGTCTTTTTATTCAGATTACTCCAAGCCTCTTACCAGTTTTCCATAGGATTTGCATCACTCTAATTCCCAGACAACACAACAAATTAGCAGCCAGAGACAGTAAGTATACCTGTTTAAGTTCCTGTACTGGTTTGGGTACTGGTTTCCACTAGGAGCCGGGCATATTTTGCCTCTACACAGCAGACTCATCTCACTCAGGACGGACGGAGTAACACTTAAGATTCCTTGATTAGAGTAGCACTCGAGCCTTTGAATTGTTAGTATTAGAAAAGATAACTAACCATACAAAAAATGTGTCCACTCTGTAACTTCCTTGAATGACCTTGAACGGTTAGCATCTTAACTAATACAGCATCAGTCAGGGACCCAGCAATAGCCACAGCACCAAAGGATAATATTCTGGGTGGGGTCAGCAGGACCCCCAGTTCTGGGCTAGCAGCGAGGGGTGGGGGGGCCGCCTTCACATTCCCGAAGAACAAAGTTAATGTCATTCAGATTGCAAGCAGCACGTGTGACGGGCGTCACTGTGGATGTGCAGAAGGCTACACAGCTGCTGGCTGCCCCTGATACTTTAATCCTTGTTTGACTCGCAGCATTAGGTGCCACACCCGCCCCTGCAGCCCTCAAACCACAAATAAGCCCATCGCCGTTTCCACCTTTAATTCAGCTTCTTGATTCATTTGCTTCAGCCTGTGAACCCGCCGGGTGAAAAGCCATGGTCAGTTTGTGGCTTAATCACCATTAACCACTTAAACGCAGGCTGTCGGCTGTTTGGTAACATAACTCCAGTGCACTGGTTATAATTAAAGGTGAGGCGTCCCACGATGTGTATTTCCCACACACACCATCTCTCACTCCTGAGTAAAGACGTGTCACGCCGCTGATTGATTGAGGTTTTTCTGGTCTCTGGGGATTTGCCTCCATAGCTGCGGGGCTCTTCGTTTGGGCCTGTCTCCCCCCAGGTGAGCGAGCAGTAGATGCCCTCTTCCTCCCAACCCACACGCACTCGAGAAGTTCGCGTTTAAACAGCCCTGTCAGCTGAGGGTTGCATTTCAGTGCGCTCGTTTGTGTCGCACGCAAACGGAAGAGCCGCCTCACGTTCCAGTGTGTGCGGACGTTCTCGTTGTCACCACCACATGTATCAGAGGTGTAGGGTGAAAAAAACAAAGCCAAGATGATGCATTTTTTAAAAGAAATTAAAAATACAAAAAAGAGGTAAGGTCTTAAAGGGCAGCCGTCTTCGTTTGGCCATTTTGTCTATCTCTGCAGACTTTACAGACCTCATTCATTCCCCATCCTTCAGCCACCAGGAGTCCCCGACGGAGCCCGATCGGAAGCCGCTGGTGCGCTGGTCTCCCTTTCAGCTTCAGGCACCTCGGCACCTGCCTGTCATACTCCTAGCTGCTGTCAGACACGCCGAAAGCCACGGCGGGCTGCGGAAGCTGGCAACATATGCTTCCTGAAAGGAATGAGGAGGTGATACATCCAAGACGCACGCGGGGTGCTTCACAAGCCACCTGTGATGATGTACCTGCAGCGTGAGTCTTTCGCTCTGAAACGTCCATGCATGGAATACCAGTCTGCTGAATGAGATGCATTCTGAGGCATTTACTGGAGATTTAAGGGTCCTGTAGCAGAATGTCCCCCTTTCCGACCTGAATTCACTGCCCAGTTTTCGCTACAGTTTCTCAACCACTGCACCACCTGCTGTCTGACCTGCAGCCATACAGATTTAGGGTTAGAAAGCACCAAACTGTGCTTCTGGCAGGGGAGATACGATGATTAGGATGGTGGCTCCCCCACTCACTGCTGGAAGGTGGCTCAGACACTGCACTGCTGACCCCTGCAGATTCCCCAAGTGTGGGAAGCTCCACTACATCATTCCTGGTAGTGGAGGGATTCCCCTGGTTTTTTCAGGAATTTCCCCCTAGGATCTGAGACGTCCCCCTTTGCTCCATAAACTTTATCTCATCTTATCTTTAGCCTGGATCTTCAGAGTCAGAAGCCCCTGGATTTCAGGGAATACATAGTAAGGAGCACCTGCGTGACACTTGGAGATGATGTTAATAAAGCAATTAAGAGCCGAGCTTAAGAAGAAGAGCAGCACATGACACAGCCCCATAGATTGTCTATCCTCGTCTACACTATGGAATATCCCCATTTACTCCATGTAGTATCTCCGTCTACACTATGGAGTGTCCCCATTTACTCCGTGGAGTATCCCCGTCTACACTATGGAATATCCCCATTTACTCCGTGGAGTATCCCCGTCTACACTATGGAATATCCCCATTTACTCCATGGAGTATCTCCGTCTACACTATGGAGTATCCCCATTTACTCCGTGGAGTATCCCCGTCTACACTATGGAATGTCCCCATTTACTCCGTGGAGTATCCCCATCTACACTATGGAGTGTGTCCATGTGCTCCGTGGAGTGTTCCCATCTACAATGTGATGCGTCCTTGTCTACAACAAGGATTGTCCCCATCTAGACTGTGGTGTATCCTCATCCACTCCGTGGTGTGTCCCTGGTGTCTTCCCATCCACTCTTCAGATCTGGATGGCCTCTGTGGCTGATGGACACAGGGGGTGGAGTCCGGATTGGTGTTGTGGGGACACTCTCGCCTTCCGATTCGCCACAGAGCCACACGCCCACGCCTCGTTTTTTGTATGAGGCACGCGATTCCTTTAATCATCCGCTACAATATTTATGGCCACCTTCAACGTACAGTGGCTGTCGGTCATCTGAAATCACAGACGGGGCCTGTTCGTAAGGCCTGTTTGCGGAGGGTGGTTGTGTGACGTGCTTTAGTCTGCCCCACCCCTTTGCGTCAACATTATCCAATAGGAGGTGGGGGCATGGGAGGGGCCTGTCGCCGGGAGCGGCGGCCAGATATATGGGGCAAGCAATCTTGTGCTGTTGTACGCTCACTGCCAGACTGTGGGGACTGATTAGTTGACTCCTGTAACTCTGCACTGGTAGGACACAGATGACAAATAACTTGTAGGGAAGGACTTGGCAGCTGCGGACCGTACATTAGAAAGGGGTCACCTTGGTGTTTGTGGGAGCCTGAGCACGGAATTACCGTGGAGAAGCTGGTTCAGCGAGCAGCCCTGAGCTCAAGCTGTACTTAGCAGCAAGTTACGTATTGTACATGCCAGCCGTATTTATCGACAGTTTTATGAACAATAAAAACCAAAACAGAGATTTGCTGGGGACATTTCTGCTTCCTTGTAAAAGCTATGATTGGATTTATATCATATCCATCCATCCATCCATCCATCCATTGCCCAACCCGCTTATCCTACAGGGTCGCGGGGGGTCCGGAGCCTATCCCGGAAGCAACGGACACGAGGCAGGGAACAACCCTGGATGGGGGGGCCAGCCCATCACAGGGCACACTCACACACCATTCACTCACACATGCACACCTAAGGGCAATTTAGCAACGCCAATTAGCCTCAGCATGTCTTTGGACTGTGGGGGGAAACCAGAGTACCCGTGGGAAACCCCACGACGACACGGAGAGAACATGCAAACTCCACACACATGTGACCCAGGCGGAGACTTGAACCCAGGTCGAGGTGCGAGGCAACAGTGCTAACCACTGCACCACCATGCCACCCTCACGTATATCATATTATATTAACAATTTCTCCTTAATATAAAATAGCATTTAGTATAGCTTAAAAAACACTATTACACAAATCTTTAGAAAATATATTAAGTTAAAGGGAATGTCGCCTTGGCTGGGAATGCGAGTTCATCCACTCAAGCTGGGCTCTGAAGTGTTCACAGATTGGTGAAGCTGAGCTCTGAACTTTTTGCAGACTTCTGAAGCTGGGCTCTGAAACATACACAGACTGTTGAAGCTGGACTCTGAAGCTTTCACAGACCACTGAAGCTGGGCACTAAAGCTTTCACAGACCGCTGAAGCTGGGCGTGGAAGCTTTCACAGACTGCTGAAGCTGGGCGTGTTTCCCACTTCCTTCAGGAAAAGCAAAGTCAGTACAACCAGACAACTAAAAATGCTGAAACATTAAAATGCACGGACCTAACCCCCACACACCGACGCCCACCCCCCGCCAAGGAGCTCATCCTGACAGCGCTGCCCCGAATCCGCCCAGCTCACCTCCCTTATACCCTCATGAAGACAACAGCTTTCGGGGTCAGCTGGCCCGCATTACCTGGTCAATCACCACGGAAACATGGCTGCTCAGTATAACCCGCCCCTTGTTGTTCATATGCTCTTCAGGGACGTTACGGTGCGGAAAGGGAGGGCGGGCCGCTGGGACCTGGGGGATGGCACTTGCTCTGATCGATATTAAAGAGGCGGGCAGCCTTCTTCAGTTCAGTACAAACTAAAGGGAGCAGTGACCCGGCCGTCCTCAAGTGGAAGCTTGCGTGCTTCACGCTCCGGCTGACAGGTCAGGCAATGACAAACACCTCCACCTCGTAAAGCTCTGGCTGGAGCCCCGCCTGCACGCACACTGCCCCCCCCGGGGAGGGCACTGCATCCTCCCTCCCACTGTCATTCACCAACCTTTTATTGAATTTAATGGTGGAGTGCTGGCTGCCGGGGCTTAGCTGGGTGCAGACCAGGGCGCAGCCTGGCAACAGTAAATAAGCCAAGAGTCACATGGGAGTGAGGGGCGGGGTGTAACCTTGGCCACACCCCCTTCTCAATCAGGGACCAATCAGATAAATAGTAATGATACTAATAACGACATACACTGAATTTTAAATTTTATGTGGGATAAACAGTGTTTGAAATATAACACTAATGTCATTTGTAGTGTTTCAGGCTGTTAGTGTGCGAATATAAAGCAAGATAAGACTAAAATGCAGTGTGGGGAATATATGAATAAAAACTATATCAAAATAGCAAACAGAAAAGACAGCCAGCATATGGACACAGACAGGCGCTGGGTGATGATTCCTAACAGATTAGCACAAGTGGGGGGGCAACACAAAATAATATATCAGGTGGGTAGATACAGGGGAAATCTGTCCAACAGCACACATCACCATTCCAGGGTAAGAGGAGATTGAAGGGAAAACTCATCTCCCAGAACTCAAACAGAAACATGTTTTATATATATTAATGCAGCTTGCTGTCAGGGTGACTGGGACGGATCTCAGGAGCCAGACAGCCCAAAGACAAGCCCAGGACCTGACTCCTGCCCTCTGGGCAGCACCTTCCGCTGCTTTGCTGGGTTGTTCCGGGTCTGAGCGCAGCGGCGCGGTGCGGCGGTGATGCGGGCCTCTCGTTTTCGGAGAAGCCGCTGTTTCCTCATCCTGGAGATGAGAGCTTCAGCATCTTGCTGTCTTTTATCTCCCCCCCCCCCATGGCAGACCCTTCCAATCATTTTTCTGAGTAAAATTGATAAAGGTGCCGTGTTTTGATAATGCCTCATCTGTCTGGATGCTGTGGGGTTAATTGAGGATCAGTGATGGCAGCTGTTTGCGGCTGCATCCTCCCTAGGACGGGCAGATCCTGCCGGACGCGGCCCGTTGCCCAAGCGGGAGTCGGACTCCCCTCCTAAACCTCTAGATTTCTACTCGTAAAGAATTTTGATTCATATTCATCCTCATACCACTGTCTGGGAAATTAAACATGTCCAGCCTCCTTAACTGGATAACAAGCCACTGTCTCCCTGTACAGGGAATATAAAATGGTTTATTCCAACTGGCTAAACAAATATCTCTTAAATGGCCAGATTCTTCACATAAATATCTTGCCATTCATATGGTTGTTCTGACGTACCCACAAGAAGCACGATAGCACATTAAGTTACCCTGTGTAGCTGTGCGTTTTCCCCAGAGACTCCGGCTGGAGAGCAACGTGTCTGTCAAACGTCGACGTGAACAAAGTGTGCAGATGGAAACCTGTGAGCGCCAGGCCTTTTGTTTATCTCGTGTGTGTTGGGGTGCTGGCCCAGTGGGGGGGCTTCCCCTTCCTTTCTGTCACAGCACCAAATCTTGGATCGACGTCTTTCACCACACGAGGCGTCGGGGAGCCCGCTCAACGTGGGAGGTGCTTCATAGAGAGATCCTGTTACCCATCAGGCAGGGGGTGGGTGGGGGCCATGAGGGGGCTCCTTTCTGCTCCTGTCATGCCCACATTCTGTCCTGTGTCCCCTTTGTCGCCCCGCATACTCCGGTCCGAAGGCACAAATGTCAGAGTCTACACAGAACTATCGGCAAACCAAAGACGCCTGCCTTTCTGTGAGGGAGGGTCGGCTTTTTGCATTTCTGTCAGGGCCCTTCAATCCCCCCCAACCGCCATGGCGACGGCAGAGGGCCCACCCCGGGCTTTTTTGTTCGCTGGGGGAGAATGCTGTGATTCTGTCTAGCGTCCGGCGGGGGGGCGTCGCACTCGTCCAGGAGCCGTGGCGGTTCCCTGATGTGGGCGTCTCGTGGCCCGGCCCTGCGTCGGAGGCCTGCGCTGGGATTTTTTTATCCGCTTGTTCACATTTTCTTGGACGTCTTCCGTGTGTGTGTCCGACGGACACTTAGCTTTTGTTTCCATGCGTTTAGCATTCATCGCTATGGTAATCAGCGTGCTCCAGCCTCCGCTTTCACCGTGGGAAAACTCGGCGTGCCCCTGAGCTGCGGTAAACCAAAGCGGAGAAATATGGTCTCGGGGATGTTTATACGTCATAAAAGGTTCCAATTTCCTCCTGGATGGGGGCGACCAGGCTGCACTTTGGACAGCAAAGACGCTGAGCAAAGTTACGGTGATTAACGTGTGACATAGAAGCCGGAGAGTGTGAGATAAAGAAGTCGGGCCCTAGGAAAGGCAGGATGTTACGAGGCGGCCTGACGTCACCAAGCCCTTCGCAAGGGAGGCTGTTACGAGGCGGCCTGACGTCACCAAGCCCTTCGAAAGGGAGGCTGTTACGAGGCGGCCTGACGTCACCAGGCCCTTCAAAAGGGAGGCTGTTACGAGGCGGCCTGACGTCGCTGGGACTTTATGGGAAAAGGGTGGCTGATTTATCCTCGCCGGCCAAGCTACTTGGCTCGAGCTACCTGGGGCGAGCACAAGGAGGTGGGAGGCAAGGTCCCAGTCACAGGGGGTGAGGGGGGATGTGAGAAGACAGTGGGCATTAACAAACCGTGAAATCAAAACTGCCATGGCAGAGTCACCGGGACCCATCGCTCTGAGGCGGCCGCGCGGTACATCACCGGCTAACAGACCCCCCATGCATTACGGCCGTTCTCAAATTGGGGGGGTACCTACATGTATTAATCACGCCTGCTACAGGTAGGTGAGCTCCTGGCAAGCCTGCCATGTGTGTCCATCCAGCTGTGTCCCTCCCCCCCTTTGATCCACAGTGTGAGCTGGGTCCTCAGGTCCACATTAATCATTCTTCATGGTCGTCCATCCAGCTGCCTGAATCACCACGACAAGATAGATTAACATGATACATAAATTAGTCAAGATTTAGTATAGGTTTGTGGTTCCTGTATTTTCACAGGGATATTAACTGAAACTGGTTTGGGATTGTGGACAATTGTCCGTTATATTTCAAAGTGTGTGACTGTGCACCATTCCGGATTTAATGCCCTCCTGTTCCTCTTCACACGGTTGCCTACATTGGCTGGAAACCCAGTTATTCCGACAGAATCCCCATCTCCGTGAGCATGCACACATGGCCGTCTGCCGACGAGGGTGAAACCACATTAAAGCAAAGAATCTTACTGCACCCTCTGCTCAGTTCACGCGGCCTGGTGGGTGAAATCACATCCACCCGAAAGTGCTTATCGGCTGGTTTTATTGTCGGTGCCGGTGGCTTAAAATCAGAATCTGTGAGACGAGGAGTGGGCCGTGAGTGCTCGTGGCCTGCGGGATGAGCGTAACATCCTTTTTATGAGGGCTTAAGTCTTCCTGTCCCCTCCCCCGCGATGGCGGGCGGGGGTGCCTGTGCGCCACAACCCGCGTCATCCACAGCCAGAAAAAGACACAACATATGGACTCTGCGAAACTCTTGGCTTGTGGCTCTACCACGGCAATGCAGTGCTTTAATATCCCTTCACTATCCCTCCCCTTTAACGCTGTCTCAACACCTTGGATTATTAACGAGGTCCACACTTTCATTAACGGCCGTTGTTCGGGGGGACACTGCGCTGACAACTACCCTAAACAGGGATTATTCCCCCACCCCCATCAGGCAACAAACGTGTAAAACTACTCATTACTCACAAGTGTGTTGCAGTGTGTTTCAATTAACTTGTTTTCCTTCGACTTCCAAGTGATAAAAAGGCATTAATTAGGAGAGAGAGAGAGACATAAAAAGCAGAGGACTGCAGTTCTGAACGGGACTCAGCAGACAGTGGCTTCTGGGTAAAAGGGAACAGTGATTTACACTGCAATGAATTGCCAGTTTGGGGGAGGGGCCATAACCCAGAGGAATCGGTGGGGGGCGGGTTCTGCTCTTCTTGGTGTCAGCTGGGCTTTCTACGGGTGGGGCGCACAGGAGCATGTAAATATATTGCATTGTAAATGTAATGCCTCTGGTTTGACTGGCTGCTTTTTGTTATGTTTAGCAACGTTGAGGTTGTTTATTCAATGTGCTAATGTTTTAATGTTTGTTTGTCAACAAACTAATCTGTTTCTTTGCCAGAAAGTGCTGAAATCAAGCCAAAAAATACTGTCGCTAGCTTGCCTTGATGTGGCTCGGAGCGCGAGCGGTGAATCCCCCCCGGTTGTGTCGTCAGAGATGAGCCATGTGACCTGGTGAGGTGTGCCGCGGCTCCACGGGGGCCTCACGGCGACTCCGGGGGCCGTCCGAGAATGTGCCCGGACTCCCCAGCGTCGGCTGGCTGACCCAGTCAATGAAGGCGCGGTGGGAGAGTGAGCGGATGCATGTGGGCTAATGATGCGGAGCAGCGGACAGGAGCGTCGTCAAAGAATAAGATTAATCGCACGCCATTAAACAGCAGGAGTGCGAGGACTCGTGCGCGATTTGAGTCATACTTCATTTAAGCCAGCACTATTGACAACAATATTAAAGAATATTAACAATAATTCCTGTCACTTTTCACATTTTATTCTCCTCAAATAGCTCTGGCGATGTGATAGTGATGATTTTTATTGGACATTTCTGGGATATCGGACCGGTCATGAAGCTCGGGTTGAGGCCACGCCCACTGGCACACCCAGGTGCCCCCCCCACCCCGCCCCCCCCCTCCACCCCGCCTCCATTCCAAGAAGGACACAGAAGTGAAGCCTTTGTCAGGGAGTGAGGGTATGAACCAAATGAAGCTTGAACTAAAGCATCGCAGCTTTAAGTTATCGTACCATTTAATCGCAAAATAGTACAGGCTTACAGTAAAGCTGTGCTATTACGAATCAGTGTGAAAATACTGAATTATTTGGAACAAACTGCATTTTCTCAGGGTTGCCAAATCTCACGCATCTGCCATGACACTCCGGCTTCCAGGTTCTCACGGTCATGCAAGAAATCTCACAGCAAATCTATATTATTCCATTTTAAACCTGAAATTAGGCTCAACAAAAATGTTGGGGTAGTTTGCAAACCCTACAGACTATTTACAAGGTAACATACATGTAAATGTGTGTGCAGACTTGCCTGGAATTGAAAATATCATGTCAGCCAGCTGACCAAAGTTGGCAACCCTGTTTCTACAGCGACCATAGGATGAATGTGGGTAAATCCACCTGAGCTCTGTGCCTGGTTAGAGAATACTGACCTAGACCTGCTTTGTGTCATGTGACATTGACATGTGTCATGTGACCTGCTCACATGTCTTCCTCTTTTCTCTTCTGGCATCTCACCTGTGTCTTATAAGATCTTTGTCTCCCCATAAGCTTGTTGCTTCTCCATGGCAGTGGTAAACAAGTCCGGTTTAATAACGTTAAACGATGGCATGGTCTTTAGTGGTGACAAGGGGATGTGTGCCATTGCCGCTTGAAAGACAGAGTATTTGTATTAAATTATATTCTGTTTTGCATTTGAAGAATGTCGCCCAGAAAGATGACTTTTATTAAATGGTTCTCTAGGCCCCCTCATTACTAACTCCAGAACAAGCTGACAGACCATAATTCCATTAAACAAACTACTGAATTTTGCAACACGCAAACATTCTTGGAAGATTCTAGCCATATAACAGAATGGCTGCATAACACAGATCCATTAGTCATTCTAGTTTATTTAGTTGCATTGTTACATTCCTCTGAGGAGGCGCAGAGACATTCCTGTTTAATCCAGATTTTACCTTTTCTGTTAACATTGGGCTTCAAGTTTGTCTATCATGTTGTGAGCCATATAAAAACTCACCATCTGTCAGCGATGGAGCCCTCAGTAATGCTTAAATACATCTAATACTTGCTCATATATATATATATATTTTTCTGCTCAACATCTATCTTTTGGAGGCAATTCCATGTATCTCCTCGAGGACATGGACCATCTGCCTCGAAATCTTTGAATCATGGCGAAGCTTGCCTTTCCAGCTCCCGTTCCATCGCATGGCGTGTCGGTCTGCAGAGATCTCCCCCAATGTGGAAGACGCGGCAGCCTCGGTGAGCCGGCAGAGCGGCGGAGAACTGGAGACCAGCTGCGTGCTGAGAAACGGCGGGCGGTAAGGAAAACGACTGGCCCGCCGGGTGCCAGGCTTTCCGCTGCGGGGTCCACTGGCTTCCTCTGCTGGCACGCTGCTCTTCTTGCGGAGGCAGATATGTTTTTATGTCATCTTCCTCACCCTGGATGATACGCAGAGTTTCAGCACTCCGGATCGGATGTGTCGTCACTCAATAGCGACAGAGACAGCCTAACATTCAGGCCGCCATTGTGTCTCAAGCACGTTCCATTTACCAGTCCCGATCTGTTACTTACGGTATAATGAGTACAAGTCACCGTGGAGTATATGTGACCCTCCATCTTGTGGTGTTAGGGAGGTCACTAGCGGTAGGGTGACCAGATAATCCATGTCAGGGAGGACACACTGAGCCAGGACAGGATTTGTAAAATACCAAAGGACCTGGATCTCAGTTAAGCACCGAGTTCTTGCTGTGTGCTGATTGGTCAGTCTCCTATAATCATGCATGTGCCACTAATGTTAATGTATAACAGCTGGATGAGTTTTTCAATCAAACCAGTCAAAGCAGAAGAAGACTTGAGCTATTTAGCCAAACACAGGTGCCTTTCAGTTTTAAAGTAGTTTTAAAGTAGTTTGTAAAACCTGGAGTAGCTTAAAGTGTCCTCCCTGACATGGATTATCTGGTCAGTCTAACTAACGGCAGAGTAACGTGCAGTGAAAGCCTGCACCAAATTAAAAGCATTTCCTTAATTTCTGCTCTGCATTTTTCCTCCAGCTACAGTTTGGGGGAAATTTGGCCGCATGTGTCACTGTCACCGGGACCCCGAGTCGGGACCATTAATGTAAGCTCGTTAGCGAGCCGCCCGTGAGGCATCCCACACACGCAGCGCGTGTCACTAGCTATTTACGGCAGTTAGCACCCATGCTAATGGAACCTCTGAGTCAATAAAAGCAATCATCTCACACATTGGCAATGAAGGCTGTGAAGGCCGCGGAGGCTGCAAGGCCACGGACATTTCCCTGCTCTGGAGAAACACATAGCTGCCTGTGTAAATCTGTCTCATGCAGAGCAAGTGTGTGCGTGCTCCGTGCCCAGGCCGTCATCCTCACACGCTACCTTCAGCCATGCGGGGAAGGTGCCGGCATCCAGGTGGACCAGGTGTTTCCTTGAATTTTGGCATTTCCTCAAGGACCGAAACTGAATATAAATCTATCTCACCTCAATTTCTCCACAGAAATCAGGTTAAACAGCTATGGAAGGCCTTTCCGATAGAGGCAATGGCTAATTAGTTACATAATAGCATTTACTTTTGATATCATGGTTCATATGCTTTCAACATCCATTTTGCATTACAGATGGGAGTAAAATGAGATACTGTAACTAGTCTGGCATCTCCATCCACCTGAAAGCACCTCCAACTGTATAACTCTTTGTCACTTTACCCTCCATATCTGGGGTGGGTTGGCCTTCCTCAGGAGGGTGTGTCAGATGACCACCCCCATGTGCTCTGATTGGACAAAGCCCTGACATTTTTTTTTATCCTGGCCCCTCCCCCCCACTAACACAGAAGTATCTCATTTGTCCAAAAAGATGCCGTTTTTCATGCAGAGTGACACAGTTTCTCATACAGCCCTAAAAGAGGAAACACTCATTTAGCTCTGCTTTGAGCTGGGCTCCCTGAGCAGCTTCCACCGGCCAGCTAGCCCACAGGGTGGTACTCTAGGAGCAGCTGTGGCAGCACACGCCCCTAGGGGAGCCACAGGATCAAGTCCTACCAGCTTCACCATCCATGTGGTTCAGGCTCTGGGTGAGTGTGAGGGCAGGCTGCTGTACCCGACCTTGCACTCTGATTGGAGGAGCAGCCGTGCAACCCCACAGCACGTTATGGCTTGAAAACTGCAAGATGTTTGTTCCCCATCACTAAAGGTCTTCAAAGAGGAAGTGTCAAGAACTGGAACGCGTGTCTCCAAGCAGCCTGCATTTAATAGCCCCCATTAATGTTTTGCCATGGAGATGGGGGCATCTCCTTCAAGGGGATCTGTCAGGACACCCAATCCTCGACCATGAGCACACTGCCCAGGAAACTGTAGCTCCTCCTACCAAAAATTAAATATTAACCAACCAATACCCTTCAGTTCATGCCTCCTCTGTCATGCCCCGCTCCTCCTGCCCTCTCGTCGGCCACACCCCCTCATCTACCTCATGTGGATTCCCCGTCTTCACCAGCTGTTTCTCGTTGTTGTGATTAGTCCTGTGTATTTCAGTCCGCGTTTGAGTATGTTTCCCCAGTCCTGTCATTGACGGTGCGTGTGTTTTGGATTGAGTTACTCCGTTAATAAATCCCTTTTGTGCGTATCCACGACTCCCTTCGCCTGCTTCCCTGTGCCCATCGTGACACCTCCACAATGGAGGAAACATGAATTCCCACAGCACAGCGATGGGGCAGGGATGCTGTTGGAAACCCAATATGCCAAGGAATGCCTGGCTGGAACAGCGGGAGCGAGAGCTCGGCTAATTAGCAAACAGGCCCAGAATGGGGCCACACCATCGCGACAGAGGCCAGCAACGAAGCAACCCCAGATAGACCAGAAGTAGGGCTTCAATCACAGTCAAAAAAACAGCAGTATCGCTTGAATCGAGCTGTTGTTGACTTTGATGTTTCTTAACTGAGGTCGTGTGCAAAAATAAAAATGAGGCATAAAGACAGCAGCGATAACTCACCCTTGTTTGTGTCTGAAAGCATAACGAGCGATTCCTTAATGGTATTGATCGTTTCCCTTATCCAAAACACGGCCTCCCTCATCCAAAACACGTAGAGCAACTTCACTCGAGATCTTAAACCAAGAGAACTGAAGGAGCTCTTGGCCTCCAGACAGAAGACGACATAAAGACCTTTTTATTCATCCCAGGGCAGGGGACCAAGCTGTTAGAAAGAGGGGCCACGGCCTTCAAAGGGGACTACTCTCCGATACGGCATCAGACCGTGTGGGTGGGAGGCAGGAAGGAGCCGAGATGGTGTCGCTCAGCGAGCCGCCGTCAGCCTACTTACTGCGCACTGAGCATTTGACTCATGCAGCTTCTCGAGCTGCACCAGACAACAATGCTCATTAGTGACGCGTGTAGCTGCTTGCAAAGATGCCTGGCCGTCCCACTCAAGGCGATGCAGCCTGCAGGCTCAGCATTTGCTGACACCAAACTAGCTACAGTACCTCGCTCTGCCTTTCAGACCTACTGAAGAACATTACAGATTCTTCTTGGCTTTCTAGAGTGTTTTTGGAAGTAATGTATTACTATCAAAAATATGCTTAACTTAGCAGACAGCTATTATTTAATTCTAAACGTTTAATTTTTTTTATCAGGGAATCCTCAGTCCAGGTCAAACAATCTACTGGACCTAACACTGCAGGTCTGGACCTAACACTGCAGCTCTAGGCCAAACACTGTAACTCTGGACCAACCACTGCAGCTCTGGACCTAACACTGCATGTCTGGACTGAACACTGCTGGTTTGGCTATTCTCCATGGGTCCAAACAGCCCATTATTTACTAGTGTAGTAGTGGCATACCTTCAAAAAGCATGAAAGAGGCAGGGATGCTCCCGTTTGCAATAGGGACAGAGCATTCCTCCCTTTCCTGCACACAAAACCCTTAAGTCCTGGCAGGATGATCTCCTCCATGCCACATCCCCCAATGATGCCTCCCTCATATAGTTAGTCTCATTCCTTTCGCTTGGGGGTGGCTGGCGATTTTAAAGCTCTCCGAGATGGCAGGAAGCCACGAACACAATGCCTGACAGGCCATTCAGGGGACAATGTGACTGCCCAAGCAGGTGAAGCCGGCCAGTGAGGAGTCTGCAGAGGTGAAGCCGGCCAGTGAGGAGTCTGCAGAGGTGAAGCCGGCCAATGAGGAGTCTGCAGAGGTGAAGCCGGCCAGTGAGGAGTCTGCAGAGGTGAAGCCGGCCAATGAGGAGTCTGCAGAGGTGAAGCCGGCCAATGAGGTGCCTCCACCCATCTTGCTGATGAAGCAGCAGTGTGTGGGGGGGGGGGGGCACGATAAGCGGAAAATCACAGTCAAGTACATGTGTGGCACACGCGGGGTCATGAGCTGGCCAAACTGGTCCACAGCAGGGGCATGGGGCGTGATGCAGACCAGCACTGGATCAGCCATTAATCTGAAGCAGGAGCAACCCATAAAGGCAGAGCCTGGGAGGGAGGGAGGGAAAGATGGAGGAGAGAGAGGGGGAGAGAAAGAAGGAGGAAAGGAGAGTAGGAGAGAGGAAGATAGGGAAGGAGACAAGGAGGCAGACAGGAGAGAAGGGAGAGAGGGAGGGAAGGAGGGAGAGAGGGAGTGAGAGACAGAAAGGGAGGGAGAAAAGGGGAGGGAGGAAGAGAGGGAGAGGAGACAAACAGAGAAAGGCAGAGAGGGAGGGGAATAAGAGAGGGAGGGGAAAGAGGGAGGGAGAAGGAGGGGCAGAGGGGGAGAGAGAAGGAGGGTGATCTGCTGCATCACTCTGAGCCTTGGGGGAGCTGGTAGGGATCTACAACAGGCATACTGGAAGAACTGGACTTTAAATCCACGTTTACAAGCAGATGTGGGGTGTATGAGCACCGCAGGACACATATCTGCACCTGAGAAAGGGCAGCATGTGGGGGGGGGGGGCGGTAAGCAGACAGGAACGTATTGACACCCCCAGGATGACAAGGGAGGGGACCAAAAAGGGAGACAGACAGACACACACAGACACACACCTACACACACACACACACCTACACACACACACACACAGACACACACCTACACACACACACACACACACCTACACACACAGACACACACCTACACACACACACACACACACACACATTAACCCATTAAGCCAAATCTCAGAAATCCATGACCACGTTGTCCTTTTCATTCCTAGTAACGAGGGTGAAGATTCTGGTCTTTTCCATATGTCTGTCCCAGTAGGAGTGTCCCTGTTAGGGTGGCCCGGCTGAGCTCTCGTCTTCCTTTGGGGACACTGTGATTCTCTTTGTTTATTTTCTGATGGGTTTTAAATAATTAACCCCCATGGAGTTGCCTGCTGGTTCCTAGGGTTCGGCATTCCGCGTTCCGTTTGATGGCGGCCCAAAATGTCTGCCTTCTGATCCTGCTCTTTTCTGCTCTTCACACGTAATTTACAGCTGGTGAGCGACGGTCTCTCATTTTCACTCTCACTTTTTACACACTTTATACTTTATACTTACTTTATACTCTATACAAGTTAACACAGTGCTGCACACCTCAGCGTCGGTACGTGAATCGGGGCTTTTGTACACCGTGTAATTACCCTCCACATGCCCGTCTGTAGATCTGGGCCCTTTTTCCCACAATGCCTTGGTTCGTTGTTTACGCAGAGCAGGTGATCCTTCGGTTCCCCCTTTTCTTCCATTTCTATTGACATTTCAGAGAATCAGGTACCTGCTAATTTTCCCCATCCATGCTGCGGACTTTGTGTGTTTTGGGGTTGGGGGTGCTGCTTTCTCTGCCCAGCTCAGACAGCGGGCATCAGTGGCCACTCTGTCCACCATGCCATGTTCACCGTGCCTGAGGTCTGCTGCTCCCATCTGAAGCCCCATAGAATGGTAGATCAGACCCTGACCTTCCTGATTGGCTGCCAGTGACACCAACAGTCACAGTTCCAGAGGTTTAGATTTGGATCAAATGGTGTCATTTGAGGGCTTGTGCCAGTGAAGGGGGTGGAGCCTCGTGATTGGTGGGGCCATTTGGTTGGTAGTATCAGTAAACTGGGCAGAGACAGCATGGTGATGATGCTCATAAACCTGAGTCTTAAGGTGATACATTTTAAAATCATGGAGAGGGACCCTTCTGCACACTGTCTTTTAGGGGTGGGCCGTTAACCACCATCACTACCATGGGGTCACTCCTCCAAAGGCCCCATGCCCCCCCCCCCAGCCTTTCTCCTATTCTGTGCATTTCCCTCCATTCGCTTTCTTGCTCCAAGTGGCCCCCACCTTCTTCCCTGGCTTTGGGTTCCCAGTATCTCAGCCTTGCCAACCGCTCCTTTGTCCAGTTCCGATTCTGGTGCTCCTTTGTCCAGTTCTGATTCTGGCGGCCCTTTGTCCGGTTCTGATTCTGGAGCTCCTTTGTCCAGTTCTGATGATTCTGACGCTCCTTTGTCCAGTTCCAGTTCTGGTGTTCTTTTCTCTGGTTCCAATTCTCGCACTCCTTTGCCAGGTTCCAATTCTCGCGCTCCTTTGTCTGGTTCCGATTCTCGCTCTCTTTGTCCAGTTCTGATTCTTGTGCCCATTTGCTCGGTTTCAATTCTTGCGCTCCTTTGTCCGGTTCTGATTCTTGTGCCCCTTTGCCCAGTTCCGATTCTCGTTCTCCTTTCTCTGGTTCTGATTCTCGTACTCCTTTCTCTGGTTCCGATTCTCGCGCCCCTTTGCCCGGTTCCGATTCTCATGCTCCTGTGTCTGGTTCCAATTCTGGCGCTCCTTTCTCTATGATTCTCGTGCTCTTTTGTTTTTTTCTTACTGGGAGCCACGGTTTGTTTACTGAGGCTCTACGTGTGTTTCTGGACAGAGCAGCGCAGGCATCGGCTAATAACCAGCTGAAATATCACATTTAACAGAGACTCGATAGCTGGGTCTTGTATACACTGAATTACTGGCTGCCCCCTGTGTCCTAGATATATGTCTGACCGACAGAGACTGAAATGCAGGTTTGTTTCTGAGAGCTTTAAATCCACAGTTTCCACAGCTGTTTCTAAGATGACATCATAATTAATGACAAGTTATTTAGATTTCATTAAGTGCATCACAACAGTTTTCTAATGGTGCCACCTGGTACTGACCTAGAGAATAAAATTAACGGGCCTCTCAGAGGTGTCATTCACGTTGGCAGCTTGGAGAACAATAACAAAATCCCAGGAGATAAATGGGCCTCCATCAATATATGACGCAGACGTCGTTTACAAGTGTCACGTAAAAGCACCGGTTATGCAGGGAGAGAGACAGAGAGATGGACACGCCGCCGAACCCGCACCGCTTGGGGGCCCTCTCTCGGACACGCCACCGAACCCGCACCGCGTGGGGGCCCTCTCTCGGACCGCACCGCGTGGGGGCCCTCTCTCGGACCGCACCGCGTGGGGGCCCTCTCTCGGACCGCACCGCGTGGGGGCCCTCTCTCGGACCGCACCGCGTGTCCTCCCTCTGCCGCACCGTGAGCGTGTGGCTGCCTGGCTGCCGTCTCTAAGACATGCCGCCATCGCCCCACCATGAGAGCATGTGCCGGCCGTCTTTACATCTGATCACCACTCATCCATTCATAGTTGGTCTGTTGAAGCTTCCCTTTCAGCTTCAAGATGCCTTGATGGGCGGGGACACTCGATTAAAAGCTTACAGAATACGGTGATAAAGAGATACGAGGTCATGAAAACGTACCCGTAAGTCCAGAGGAAGCTATGAGGCCGTATATCCCAGCCCGACGTGGTTTATGGGCTGGGAAGTTTGTTCATCCCCTCCCAGCCGGAACTTCTTCCCACTCGGTTGAGGTCACCGCTGGCAGAGCTCGCTCCGCAGAATATGGGCTTTTTATTCACTTGACGAGGTGCTTGATTTCCGAACTGTATCTCCATCCAAAGCCATTTTTTTTTACTCAACTGTGAATGCTTAGTCAACACAGTGAACACTGTCTGGGAACTGGGAAAGAAACCAGTTTCACGGGGAGAGTTTCAGATAAACCATGTACAGAGCCGGGAGAGGCGATCGCAATATGTGTGTGAAAAACTACGTTAGCGTGTCGTTAGATCACAGATGAAATTCCCTCACCAATATGGGCCACTCACTGAGTGACGCATATACACAGCATACCTAAGGATATTCATAGCTGCACCCATAGTGAAATTGCTCATTTTTATATGTTTTTATAATCTGAATTGTATCTGCCATGTGCAGCCTAGTTTCATTCCAATTATGGTGGCATAATTAAAATATACTCATGTGTTAACGATGCCTTAAATTCCTGCCACCGACTTTGTGGGAACACGAGCAAAATTACTCATCTTCAGTATAATTTGTGATTTCCACTCACATAATCAACATCCTTGTTTTTAACGTCATTTCAAATAAGCGCAAGAACTTTGCTTTTCTTTGAGGTTCTCACTTTCGTCCTGCAATGGGGGGACGTGGACATCAAAGTCCATCACAGTTTGGGACAGCGGGCCGGGCTCCGCTTTAGGGAGGCATTGATTAAGAGCAGATCAGAGGGAGACACAGCACAAACACAAGCCATTATTGTCCTCCGCTCTCCTCACAGATCGCGAGGCTTTTTTGGGGCATTTGCGATGGTCTGTTCTGCTTCATTGATCTCCTGTATTTGATCCCCGCTAATGAACTGGCTTTTTTTATACTGCGCTTCTTAGGAAGTCCAAACTGCATCCATGGGAGACTCTGGGCATCCAAGGTTCTACGCACAAAACACAGGGTGCCGAAAAACAAAATCCAGAAATGGAACCACAGATGTTCAATAACTACCGCTCTCACCACACAAAAACCATTCCTTTCATTCTCTCCCTCCCAGCAGGATCGCGTTCCAGAGGCATCTATATTAAATGAGCTTGGTATTAATGGGATATCTATTGCATTGTTGCATCATTGGTTGAAGACACTCTTGTGAAGCTGCAGTCTTTTTGACCTTGAAGTCAGCCCCTTTTCTAATACTTTATGCTACTCGCTGTCACGGTGAAAGAAGCCACACCTCCAAGCCCTGATGGGAGACCACACAGGATGGCGCTGAGATGGCCTTCACCTCGTTTGGCTGTTATGTTAATGACTGCTAATGGGGAGAGCAGCTTCTCAAGGACTGCTCATCACCTGGTGTCACAGCAAAGGCCATGTGGGCTTCTGGGGGGGGGGGGGCGGCGGCGGGGGCTGACAACCCAACGCTTGACCACCCAAGCATGAACGACCAGGATGTGGAGAGAGGGCCCAGAAAACCGGTGCACCTACCTCACATCTGCACTGATTGGCCGTGTGACTTACTATGCTTCTAAATAATAACAAACACAAAGCATACTGGCACGCTTCTGCATTGCCACTGCAGTGAACTTCACTGCCATTGCAATCTTAGGTAAGCTATAGGGGCAGATCATACCCAGGGCAGCGGAACGACGACCCTGTGGTGCCATGGCGCAGGAGTTGATGTGCCACATAACGTGCGGTCAGGTTATGACATATTTAAACTCATGCCGAGGGGTTCAGTCTCTTGGAGAAATGTCACGCAGCCGAAGAAATGACCATTGATTTTGAGCCACCTATGTTTTTCATTTTTCATTCATCGACCTTTATTTTGCCAGGCAAAGCATTAGGAACAGCTTCTTATTTACAATGACAGTCTGGCAAGTGCCACAAAGCAGCTGTAGAACAAATCAAAAACGAAAATAATAATAATTATTATTATTATAATAAATTAATAATTATTTGATTATACGGGATGATGAAACAGAATTAGAACATTTACACGTGTCTTTAAAAATGCCCATAAGTAAGCCTTTGAAAGGCATGACAGATATAAATTTATTCAGTTTTAAAGATTTCTGTAATGAATTCCCGTGACTAGCAGGGTGGCAGAGCTGATTTCTTCATACCAGGTACCATACACGAGGCTTCAAAGCAGATGGCACACGATAAAATCAAGACGGCTCTACGGCGGGCATTCCGGCGTCACACAAACATAAAATCAGTCCGGCTCACATATCTGTGCGTTTCTGATTAAATACATGGTTGAACCGCATGGCTACACGATGTGCATGGCTGTTCTGAAAACATTGCTCCCTCTACAGGAACACGATCCCTTTTGGATCACGATCGCTTTGTGACATGCTTCCGAATGGCGCCCTCGACCCCACGTCGAGCCCCGGGCACTCACCGCCTAAGGGCCACGCCGGTACCCTCCCTCTCCAAATGACCCTGCATTAGTATACGCCACAAACAGAAGGAATAGCAATATACTCCCGACAGAAACAAGTCATTCTCCGTTCAAAAAAATGATACATACAAAGATTAAAGCACTTTCTCTGTGTAATTTAAATTGTTGGGGCTATTTCCAGAAATGAATACACATATATAGGATTATTATTATTATTATTATTATTATTATTATTATTATTATTATTATTCACATCAATAGTGACAACTTCGGCCACAATCATAACAAGCATATATTATTTCAGGCGCCGTATACGAATATAGCAGCGACTCTAAATGATCTCATTATTTGTAGGGAGAAAAGTCGATTTCCGAAAAGTGGCGATCAGATCCGAGGACCTCCGATGAGCTCCGGCGAACGAAGAACGAGTGAGAGAGAGCCGGAGGACGAGAAGGAGCCGCAGCCGCCCGCAACTGAGCGCCGAGTCGGATCCCCGCCGCAGACCGAGGAAATATCAAGATTTAAAAAATTACAAATAACAACTACGAGAGATTTCATCTTGGTAAAACAAGCGGCGTGACTGCTGTCTTTCTCCGGGATTATCCTTTGAACACCAGCCGCACTTGAATCTGGGGGATCCGGGCTGCTTTTGCAGAAGTGAAAAGTGGATTTTTACGCTGCAAAGTGAACAGGGGGGACGGAGCGGCGGAGTGGCCGGGAGAGACATGCACACGGCGGAGGGGCGCACAGATCGTGAGTTTTCACTTATTTGCAGCTTTTCAGTTGGGAGGCTCGTTTCAGGGCCACTTGGTGCGATCGAAATACTTATAAAAATATACTTGTAACAGTATCGGCGCTAGTAAGGGGCAGAGCGGAGCGCACTTCACGTCGGCGGCATGTTAATCCTCATCCCGCCGGTGGGTCCGGGCGTAAAGCGGAGTGCATGCGGACACGCCGGACCTCGCTCGTTAACAGGTTAGAGGGGTTGCTCGGCCGGTTCGCTTGATACGGGGAAGATCAACTTTGCCTGGTTCGAGCATCGCTCGCTGCAAGCTGGAGATCGGCTGCCGGGATGTGACGGTCACCGGCGCGGACGGGGAGCCCCGTGCGGCGTCCGCGGCTCGCCGGAGCGCCTCCCCACCGCTCACCGGACATGATCCACGGAAAGCGCCTGTCAAGTGGCACCAAGTCACGGTTTCGTAAAAGCTGGTTAATAATTAACCCCCCAACGCCTGTTGAACGTATTGCTTTGGCTAAGATAAAATAGAAGGAAGGTTGCATTAAACAAAGCCGTTTTGCTTATGGTCAGAGGTAACTTAATATGTAATATTCCGTATTGTTACTGCTGCAAATCCAGTGCTAGTATATCTAACCACCCCCCCTCCCCGGGTAAAGTGCCCAGACAGCTAGTAATGGTACTGAGTGGGAATAATGCATTTCTGTGCCATGACATTAATCAGTTTCAATCCGTGCCTATTGTAGGCTGGAAAATGCACGGAAAAGTTAAATTAATGGGGCTGCACCCCTGTAGGCATCGTAATGTTTCTCGAAAAAAGGGTGCGTCTAGTATTAGTTTATCATTTGATCCACTTTCGTAAAAAGTGTTCATAGGTAATGTGTGTAGCTGCTGTATTTAGACGCTCGTGAAATAATAGCTTTTATAAGGCGCTGTGCCCACGTACGTGCGCCGTTTGTTAATGAAAACGCTCTGATCACGGAGGCTGTTGCAAATGTTTGTCTTCGCCTTTTAAACCTAGAGGGGAGCGTGCGGTGAATCATTGTGCGAATAGCGGGGATATCGCCGTATTTCACACGGCAACCTGTTTGGGGGACTGGGCTCCGCCTGGCCGCCCGCCCGGGGACCCGGCACCCCTGCACCCCTCTTTGTCATATTTTGTTCCCGGTTTCCTTTTGGTCCCGAAAACTTGTGATGAAATGCGGTTAATGAACAGCATGATGCGTGGTTACATGTGGACAATGTCAGCATGCGACCCTCCAGCAAGGGCTCACGGCGAAACCCGCCCGCTTCGTCCGCTAAGTGGCGGCGGGCTTGCGCGCAGTGGCGTTACGCGGAAGCCCCTCTTGTCAAAATATTTCCAGGTGCTGGGATATCGACGTTAAAACTATAAGAACAGTTACGTTTATGTTAATGAAAGCAGAGTAAAGACTCGCAGCCCCTGCAGGGGCTCAGCATCGTCTCCTCGTCAGATCTCGGGCGTCATTTGATATGAAATTGTACATATTTATTCTGTTTTTTTCCCCACGGCTTTGATGGACGGGGGTGTGGACGGTCGTGTCTCTGTTTTATGCTAGTGTGTGTGTGTGTGTGTGTGTGTGTGTGTGTGTGTGAGAGCGCGCGCCCGCCCGTGCGCGTTCGCGGACCCAGCACCGTGATCCGTCTGATAGACTCACTGGTCCCAGTGCGCAAGTTTGCTGAATGTCAGCGCCCGTCTTCAGTTGCTTAAACATCTTTAAAATGGCCTATTACGGGAAACGTGGAACTGCATCTAGAATCAGAATAAAGTGAAATAAATAAATAACAATAATAACGAGAAAAAGAAATGAGAGAATTAGATTTATTGGGAAGAAACAGTCTGAACAGTCTCCAGGAATAAGCAGCGGACCGAGCGGCGTAGAAATGTGTTAATGGAACGTTTTTTGTTAAGGATAAACATACAACAGGAGAGGGAAAATATCCAGGGCTTTTAAACACATTTACACCAAACACCAGGTGCAATAATAACATCAGGCGCAATAGGAGAAAGTTAGTGTCGGGAAGGGCGTGTCTGCTTAATGATCTGGGTTTGGCCACTTTGCTTCTAAGCGACTCCATTTGCGGTGGGTTTGTATGTGGAAATGCGTCCGTCAGAGCTGTTATCCTGCGGCACGATGAGCCTCGGCGTGGAGGCGCGTCGGCGGCGCCGTTCCTCCATGCTTTAGATCGTGGTTTTTTATGTGTAGCATTTTCCATACTTGCTGTATGGGAAGGGGAGCACTCCGACATTTTTCCGAGTATTAAAGCCGCAGGTCTGCCGGCCAAACCCCCCTTTGGGCGGGGGCCGGGCAGACACACCTCCTCGCAGCTATTTTCGGACTAGGAGCCACATGTACGCTTCGCATGGGCGCCTGAGCCGGAGCCCGACCCGACATGAGGATTCAAGTCTTTCCAAAATTAAGAACCCCCCCCCCGGAGTTAATAAAGGAAAAAGGGCCAGATGTTTTCACCATCCAGCTGTTTGTGCTGAAGGTGCCGGGATGCGCAGCTCGGTTTCCTGGAATTGCATCAGTACCAGAACAGGGCTCATTTGCGGCTGTACATGTGTACATTTCCCAGCTGATAAAGGGCATCCCTGCTTCCGGCTTCACTTTAATATTAACCATACCCAAATCTTTTGGAAACGCTGTTACCAAATTGCCTTCGTGTGATGTTTTCGATGTTGAGGCGGATTGCAGTTCACTCGCCGTTAACGCCTGCACGGTACAGAGCTGTCAGCTCCGCTGTCTGCCTGACTTATATTTAGTATTGATCTGCTGCTGCTTCTCACCACAGAATAAGCTGAGGTTGATCTCCTGGTTATATGTGTCTAACTGCCTGACAGGAGGGTGCATGTGCTGTGTTGCACACACTCTCACACCTGTGTTATTAAGCAGTCGGTAGTGAGGGGGCTTGTCCAGCACCCCCCGCCCCCCCTCTCACTATTCCAAATATCTGACTGTCACATTGACCAGCGGGCCCCTAGGAAGCATCCCAGCGTGCATGTGGGGGGGAAGCTGGTGCCCGGCATGGCCTGTGGGGGCGTAGGGCTGTTGGCCTGAGGTGAGTGCGCAACCTTGCGTCACATGGGGCGACGAAACGAGCACCTCGCGGGCGCATGATACCACTAATGCGAGAGCGGCATGCGTCAGCGAGGACATGCGTCCGGTGGCACAGGTGGCTCGTGACGGCGGGGGACTGGGGGGCAGCGGTGAGTTTGAGTGGGTGGCGCTAGCGGCCTGTGTGTGTGTGTGTGTGTACATGGTTTCGTGTGTGTCCCAGTGTGCCAGCGCTGCAGCATCTGTCCCCACATCCGCCGGAGCCACCGCATTCCCGGGCGCGGAATCTTCTCACTTGCTGCGCAAAATGTCGCCGGGGCTAATTGGCCCCGTGGCGAAAAATCCAATCTCGCTGGCCCTCCCAGCAGCTTTTAATTTCACCCATCCGCTGGTAAATCCCAAAACAGCGTGAGGTTGCCCCTACAGGCCGGCCGGCCCACCCGTCAGGCTGTGCGGGGGAGTCGGGGGGGGGCACCGGGCATTCGTTCTGCCTAATTAGACACGGCAACATGGCTGCCGGACATCAGAGATGAGGTTGTGATTTTTAAGAGCTGGACTTCCAACGGGCAGCGGCTTCCTGGGGCAGGTCGCTCTCTGCCGGGGCCATGAGTCCGTCTCCAGCCTGGAACACACAGCCAGCTGCTGGTTCCAGCTCCCAGTGCGTCACCTGACCCTGCTGACCAAGGTCGTTTGCCCGGTGAAGGTTGACGGTGCTGGGTCCGTGGGAAACATGTCTCAGCGAGTGCCAAACGGCACCTCCCGGTGGCGACCATTTGTTAAGGTAATTTGACTGCTGATTGGAAGCAGGTTTTCTGTCATGGGGGCCGGGGGTTGCATTATAAACCACAAAAAGGGGGAGGGTTTATGAGGCTTTCTGGGGAAGGCTATGGGTGAAAAGAAAGCCGACTTCGGAAGTCAGAAGCGCCCCCCCCAGCCTCGCCTTCTGCTGAGGAGTCTCATACGGAAAAGCAGCGTGATGCTCTGCCAGTAAATGCCTTAATATTAACAGGCATTCTGGAAGCGAGAGTTTATGCCGTTTAGAAATGTCATTAAAATGCAGTTGTGGTTGGGTGCCAGGTGACCTCAGAGGCACCCACTGAAGATTGTGGTTCCTCAGGGATGGAGGACGGATTCCAGCCCCCATCGGACACCGGACCGGAGTGTCAGCGGGGGGTTTGGAGACGGACGCTCCTTCTGTTTACCTGTGACTTTCTTTACATACCTGCCTCATTACCCTCACTGATCGCCTTTAACTGCCCAGTCAGCACCGTTTTCTTCCTTTATTTATTTAGCATTTAGCAGATGCTTTTATGCGAAGTGACATTCTTTGCGAAGGCCGTTCCCGGAGCCCTCACGGTTTGGGGGCCTTGCTTGGGGGCCACATCTCTATGCCTACCGCGGGTCGCGGACCTCCTAGTCGCCATTCCTCATCTGCTGGCCGGATGGCGCCGTCATTCACTGGTCCGCCGTAGGTCCGCCCTTCTGACGTGCGGATAGCAACAGTCTCTCCATCATCTCCATAGCAATGTCCCGTCTGGTTCTGTGATGTGAGAAGGGGGCAGGGCTGGTTGGGGCTTGGGTTTCAGAGTGATGTTTAAAAATAAGTGCCGGGGGGGGGGCCCTCAGAGGACAGTGTGGGATTGGTCAGTAGGCCCCAGTGCTTTGCTTTAGTCTTCAGAAACTCAGACACGGCCCGGCCGATCTCTCACCATCCGCGACACACATTTTGATGGTCTGATGGTTATTATTATCGGTTATTCCGACGGTGGGGGTGCGATTGTGGCCTAGCAGCAATTCGTAATACTCAAGATGTGGGCGTGTTGTGGTTGGAGGTGACTGGCAGGGCGTGTTGGGAGCTCTCCGCAGGCTCTGCTCTTCATCAGGACAGTGTCTTTATCGCATCTATGCCCAGGGCCCAGCTACACACCGGCACATGGCTCTGCACCGTGTGTGTGTGTGTGTGTGTGTGTGTGTGTGTGTTCACGCTTGCTGTCCCTGTGGGATCGTGCGCACTGATACGTACCGGCTGTTTGTAGCGGTGTGGCTTCAGCCGTGTTACGCACTGCGGTACTTGCGCACTAAGGACTGGTGGCCATTTGGAGATTCTTGGCCAATCCCGCTCTGGCTCTGCTGTCATTTGCTTTAGCGGTCGGCACCTGCTGCTTTTTTTTTTTTTTTTTTTTAAATAACCAAGATTCTCTCACCCGATGCAAGTTTGTTTTTTTATTCCGGTCGAATGAAGGCGAATCTGGAACGTCGTCCGGAAGCGCGGAGGGAAATGTTTCCACGGGAGGCCTCCGCAAACACGTTCCCGTCGCGAAGCACCACACGCATGTGGGCTTATCACCATGGCAGCCAGCCTGAGGAGGTTCTGGGCGGGAGAGTCTCTGATTCACACGTGAAGGTGACTCGTCTTTCCCACCTAGATCCCGTGTCTTTCCCGGGGTGCTTATCGGGGTTCTCCTGTGTGTGGAGTCACCCTGAACCTCGGCATCCAACCCGTTTCCCAAACGCTGATATGCAAATGCCCCCACCCGTCGGTGACATGAAGATCTAAGAAGCCATTTAATCAGCCTCCCCCCCCCCCCCGCCCCAAGTTCCCAAGGAGCTTATCTGCAAAGGGGCACGTTTTAATTCAGCTTTTTTTTTTAATCAGTCTGTTGATTTGTTTTGCATTTATGGTAATTAAGCCAATTTGTATGGCTTCTTGTATGTACAAACAGTGTTGATATTCGGCGGAAATTTAATGAACTATTTGCGGCAGGTTATAGTCAATTAAGTCATGATGGATGCAGATGCGGGGAGTGCAGGCGTCTCTGAAGATGCAGCGAGGCGTGAAGGCAGGTTATCCCTTGCCATCGTCACCTGCCGCTGTCACCTGCCTGATTGTCTTCGTTAGCGCGCTTCGGCTGCTTCTGTGTTTTGGTCACTCTGGAGGTCCGGATAAGGCTCAGTTGGGGGCTGAGGACGGCTGTGCGGGTGTTGGGGGGTAAGGATGGCTGTGCGGGTGTCGGAGGTGAGGACGGCTGTGCGGGTGTTGGGGGGTAAGGATGGCTGTGCGGGTGTCGGAGGTGAGGACGGCTGTGCGGGTTTTGGGGGGTGAGGACGGCCGTGCGGGTGTCGGAGGTTGGGACGGCCGTGCGTGTGGGGGGGTGAGGACGGCCGTGCGGGTGTCGGAGGTTGGGACGGCCGTGCGTGTGGGGGGGTGAGGACGGCCGTGCGGGTGTCGGAGGTGAGGACTGCCGTGCCGGTGTCGGGAGGTGAGGACGGCCGTGCGGGTGTCGGGGGATGAGGACGGCCGTGCGGGTGTCGGGGGATGAGGACGGCCGTGCGGGTGTCGGAGGTGAGGCACCAGCACAAGGTGGTGCTCCAGGTGGATCGGGTCTCAAATGGAGCAGGGCTTCTGGCGGATCGGTGCTGACAGCTAGGCTAGGCTGCATGTCGATCTAAGATGGTTTCGTGGTAATGGGCTCACCGCTTGGTGCTCGCGGACCTTGGGGGCAAAGTGGGGGTCGGCGCCGAACAGCAGAGGAGAAAGTTCTGGAAGCTGTGATGCACCGGCATCCTTGTGCTCCGCCTAGCCCCGGTTTCCAGCAAGCAGCGACGCAGGAGCCGCGCGAGCTGTCATCCGCCGCCTGACGGGCTTTGATCTCCACGGACCGAGGCGTCTAATTGGAGGCTCCTCTGCTCAGCAGCGGTGGCTCTCTAAGGATCCACGTGAGCTGCACACCACACCTCCGGCTGCAGGGAAGGAGGACAGATGGGAACCGGCAGAATCCGACAGGGAGATGGCGGGATCGTTAGGCGGGGCGTGAGGTCACTTCATTTGCTTGATGGTATGCTGATCTTTGGGGGGGGGGGGGGGTCTATTTACTAGCAGAATATTGCTGTAGGAAGGCATGATGACTTTGGTTATACATGGGGGGGGGGGGGTCCTTAACATCCTTCCGAATTTGAGGGAAGTTTTAACCAAGCTGCTTAATCAAAGATTTCTGTCCGTGTTTGGCTCCACCCCCCTGTCCTACTGCCTCTCAAACGAACAAACTGATGCAATGTAGCTCAGTCATGAGACTGGAGTAATTTAACTGTTGCTGTTCATTGGAGGGGAGTGGTGGGGGGGACAGGTGGGGGTACATCTCTGAGCACTGGATTGTCAAACTGGAGACGAAAAGTCTTGTGACCGATCATGTGAAAAGCTAAAATGCTGGAAATGACATGAATGGTCTCAACCAGAGACACGTGACTTTGTGCTTTTTACTGCTTCAGCGCTGATAGAGGTTTGGCTGTTCAGACAGAACAAAAAAGTTTTGATCCGTAGGGTGCAGACTGATAAAATGTTAATGTTCCTCCTTGGTAGATAACAATGAAACTTTTATAAAACAGAAGAGTGGATTCGCAAATATATTCTTCTTATTTCAGTGACTGATGATGAAGTGCCTTTACCAGCAGGAACAATGAGCTTATTTGTGCAAATTGTTTGCATTGTCCTTAATTACGGACCAGCTCTGTATTTGGCAGAGAGACAGATCCGATTCCATCTGAAATTCAGAACCGTTAAATGTTTAATTCACGGTCGTGTAATCTTGACTTGGAACGAGCGCTATAACCAGGGTTTAAGCTTGTTCCAGAAATGTTTAAATAGTTCCCTGACTGCCGAAATGGCTTCAGTGTTTCCGAGCGCGTAGGGGATGGGGTCGGCGGCGTCAGGAATGACGTGCTTTTGCCGCGCCGGGGGGGGGGGTGTGACGTGCTTTCGGCTCAGGAAGTGATTAAACATCATCTCTCACTTTAATTGATGTTTTCTGACTAATTGGTTTATAAATGACTATTTATACATCAAATAACATGCTTTCTGAGTGCTGAGTGCCAGCAGACCTCCTGCAGGAATTCTTGGGGGACGAGAGCCAATCCCTGAGCTGACCCCACCCCCAACTGCACCTCCACCCCCACCCGGCTTACCGCCCGTCTCTCAGACCTTTACCTGCCTCACTGATCACTGACCCAGTCAGGGGGTCGTGTCGTTTTCCCGTGAAACTCACCGCTGCCCATTGTGGTGGTGGGGCCTCGCTCTGGGGGCGGGGTTTCGCCCTCCCCCCCCTGGGATGGCGGCCTGCCCGCCAACGTGCTGCGTCCGGGCGCTGGTGACACGCACGCTTCCTCCGCAGCGGGGAGGGGAGTGTACCGAGGGGTGGGGGGGCCGGATTGGATGCGAGGCCTGGGCTGGCCAGATGGGCGGGACTCGGGGGGGCTTGGCCCGAGCCCGCATCGGTGACTGTTCCCGGCGGGCTTTGCCGTGCCGCCTTCTGGACCCGGCCGGTGTGCCGGACATGTTGTTCCTGTCCTCTCAGTGAAGCCCCCCCCCACCCACTGCGGACGCCCTGACCGGATTAGCGCTACGCAAACTGGAGACAAACCGGCGCCGTTAGACACTCAAAGGGAGGCTGTGGTGCTGGGCGCCTTGGGCGTCGCTCGTCCTGGGGGCTCCACGCTCATCAGCCCCCCTTCTCGTCCTCTGTCCGTTATCAGAGGTCACAGTGAATTTAAAATGGAAATTCCTGCTGTCCCTCCATTACCATGAGCTCTCGGCCATATGATACCTGTGTGAGGGGCCGGTGTGTTGGCATCCTGTGCCTGTAGCCGATGGTTCAAATCCTAGGGTCGGCCAAGTGATGTCATCTTTGGGCGCCTGAATGAGGCCCTTTACCCCCTATTGCTCCTGAGTCTGGCTGCCCCCGCTTTCTCAGGTAATATATGTCGCTTTGGATAAAAGCGTTTGCTAAATAAATAAAATGTAAAAGGTGGTGTTTGGGGGTGGAGTCTGATTTACCCTGCAGTCCCGTTTACTTCCACATCTAAAAATGGCCGTTGGAATGAGATTATCCTCCTCTGTAGTGACAGCGCGGGAGGGAGCATCTCTGCGCGATTAGCTTCTTCTGCAGCTCCTCGTATCGCGATGTCTCCATGACAGGAAAGATCCCTCTTCCAGAATGTTCCGGCTCCCAGGAATGTGTTGGCGGTTTCCTGTGAAGACACCCCTTATTTTACTTGATTATTGTGCCAAAGAAACTGTAAATAAGATGGGGAGGGCCCGGGGGGGGAGGGGATTGGTCAGAGTGTGGGGATTGACGGTCCCATGTGATGTCACTGCGACTCTTCTGATCTCGCCCCGCGGACTGGCAGGTGTGAAATGGGGTGGGGGGGCACTGGGGTAGCTTCCTCCTCAGAGCAGCCCCCAGCACGCGAAACTTCATGAAATTTCATTTCAGTGGTTTGTTTTTCGTGTCCTTGTGGCACTATTGAATCAAAGCAATTTGACTCTTGAGTCAGAGCAGTTGAATTTGCCCCCGCCATGGCAACATTGTCCGTTTTGTAGTGGTGTAAACCGCCAGGGAAATATGCATCGGTGCTCATCGTGACGTGAAAAACAGGGACTTGCAGTGTGGGAATTAACAAACGGCTAATTAGTTAATAATTACAGACGAGCGCGCTCTCTCGGGGCTGCGGTGGATGCTTCATTTCTGGGGAATTTTCCCCAGGAGAACTGCAGCCTCGTTTATTCGTTCTGGTGCCCAGAGGGCACAGTGCATGAAGTTCACCCCACAGCGACTGAAGGGGGCGCTGCTTAGAGATCACCCAAAAACACCAGGGGGTTCCAGGGGGTCGTGTATCACTGCCGGGAATGTGGAACAGCGCCCTCGTCCCATTGGCCGCCAGATTCTTCAGAATTCTTGGCCCCGCCCTTTGTGTCAGCTCTGTCTGATGTGCCAGGAAGGGACACCGCGGATCTCTCTGCTCCCCCCCTGGGAGGCCATCAAGGACCAGTAGCCATTACTGCTGCCACATGGATCACAAAGTGTGAGATCATACGGGCTGTGATTTATGGCGCCGGGTTGTGTCCTTCCGCCGATGTGCGCTGTAAGCGTGTTCTGCTTCCGCCTCGTCTTTCCAGAGGTCTCCATCGGATGGTGTTCTGGGTCGCCAGCCAAAAACGTTATGGTAAGCTTTCGAGGGGTGTAGATGCACGTTAAACCCCTAATTATAATAATGTGTGTGTGTGTGTGTGTGTGTGTGTGCGTGTTTGAGAGAGAGAGAGAGAGAGAGGGACAGAGCTGTATGTATGTGTGTGAGAGAGAGAGGTGTGTGTGTGTGTGAGAGAGACAGATCTGTGTTTATGTTTGTGTGAGAGAGAGAGCTGTGTGTGTGTGTGTGAGAGACAGCTGTGTGTATGTGTGTGTGTGTGTGTGAGACAGAGCTGTGTGCGTCTGTATCTCTTTGTGTCTCTCTCTGTGTGTGTCTCTCTCTGTGTGTGTCTCTCTGTGTGGGTGTCTCTCTCTGTGTGTCTCTCTCTCTATGTGTGTCTCTCTCTCTATGTGTGTCTCTCTCTCTCTGTGTGTCTCTCTCTCTGTCTGTGTGTCTCTGTCTGTGCGTCTCTGCGTCTCTGTCTGTGTGCGTCTGCGTCTCTGTCTGTATGTGTCTCTCTCTCTCTCTGTGTGTCTCTCTCTCTGTCTGTGTGTCTCTGTCTGTGCGTCTCTGTGTCTCTGTCTGTGTGTCTTTGTCTGTGTGTGCTTGTGTCCGTTTCACTGATGGGCACCGATCAGAGCCACATGCTCCTTCGGTCCAAGTCCTGATATATTATTTCTGTCATCTCCTCCTGCCCCTGTTTCTCCTGTGGCGGGTCGCAGGGGGCAGCCTGCTGAGTAGGTAAGGCCAGGCCCCTTTTTCCAGGGCTGCGGCCCCCAGCCCGGGGCCCTGGGCATTCCCGAGCCGGCTGGCTGGTACCACCCCCCTGGCATATCCCAGGTCTGATGCTGCGTCCCCTGGCCTTGGTGGGAGTAGAGCGCCGTGCACAATGTCACGGAACCGGAGGTCCTTCCTCCGGGGTACCTGCGGTCATGGAAAACCTGGAAAAGTTATGGAATTTTGAAAAAAAATTTCCAGGCCCTGGATAACTTTTGGAATTCTTGGATAGAGAGGAAAAGTTTTGGAAACTAGCCTTGTTCATTTTTGTTTCCCGCTTCATTCTGCAATGCGCTAACGGAAGTCAATAGTTAACTACCTTGGCAAACATCTGTTTCTGGCACTTTTACCGCGCAGATTTCGCGTATTTGAGATCGTTGCATCTTTGCTCGCTATTTCAGTTTTTATTGTTTTATTTATTTGCATGTATTTGAATTTTATTGATCAGAGTTTCCTGTTTTTGACTCTGTTTGCCTTTACCAATCATAAGGTACGTATAATTATTGAAATTATTGAATATATTTACACATTGGCGAAAGTTGTCCACCCTCTGTGTTTATTTGGTAAGCAGATTGGCTATTATCGTACCGAAAATTGTAGTATTACTGTCTGAAATTGCATGATCATCAAATCAAAGAAAACTTGTGGGTTTTGGAAAATTTTCTTATGGCGCTGGAAAAGTTTTGGAAAAGTCATGGAAATTTATTGTGCCAGAATTGGGGGAACCCTATTCCTCTCACTTGTGGTCTCTTTGGAATGAGAATCAGATTTGGAATCAGGATCCTTTTATCAGCCAAGTAGGAAAAGTGCTAGGAATTTGTTTTGGTGCAGGCAGTGCCAAGAGCTAGACAATTAAACAAGGCAGACAAAAGAACAAAAAACAGAGTTAGAAAAGTAATAAAGATGTGCAAATGATAAATAATCATGTAGATACATACATAAAGATGTGACAACCAGATGCTGGTTCAAACTGCTTTGAGGTAAATGTGTAAATAAGCTTGTAAAGCCAATAAGTGTGTAAAGTTCTTGGAGTGGCTGATTAAATATGGCAGCCCCTTATGTGCTGATGTGCTCCGCATGGGGCCTGTTTACGAAGGCACTTGCTGTTCAGGTGCTGTTTTGTGCTTGTGCTCAGGACCCTTTCTCAGCCTTCACAGAGATGCGAGTGAAGTGGGTGTGTGTGCGACGGGGCGGGCTGCATTGCCTTAGCCAACCGCCCAGCTTTTGTTGCCCCTCGGCATTGCCCCCCCCAGACGGTCCTCGTTTGGACCAGCGGAGGCCATTTTGTTCTCTGTCACGCAGGGGTGTGGGGGGTGTGGGAGAGCTAACAGAAGAGGGTGACAGCAGACCTTGAAACAAAACCAATGGTGCAAGTATTACGTGCATTACGGCCACTATAAAAGATTAGTGAAGTAGAGAATATACTTGTATAGCCCCCCCACTGCCTTAGTAATGAGGCCGTGCTCATTCTCCTGGGTTTTTCCTTGTTTGTTCCTTTTAACTTGAACACTTCTTTTAACACGAAAGGCAATTTTTTGTACTGATTGTGAATGAGCATAAGTGACTTTCATTTAATACCTTTTCTTTTTTACTTTTAAATTAGATTTCCTCTTGGTTCCTCACACACAATAGTTTAAGGGGAAATAATGGTGATCTGTGATCTTATTCTAAAACCCTGTGTGTGTGTGTATGTGTGTGTGTGTGTGTGTGTGTGTGAATCGTCTCTGTGGCGTTCCTGGTTTCAATTGATCGGCTCTTCATGCCTTCCCAGAGACACGGGAGTCTCCCTGGTGTGTGAAGAATGCCAGAACATCAAAGAACTGTTGTATGAGTTTGAAGAAGTTGTACAAGTTCCTCCTGCTTCCTAATTAAGGTTTTGAGCTGTACCATCATCGTTTCACAAATCTTTTAGGGGGTCTAATTATCTAATCAGTGGTTTCAGTTTGTTTATGAAGAGATTTTGTTTAGCTGAGGCAAAGGCATCTCCACTGGGACGGTCTGTTTGTGTGGCTGTTCCTCACTTTTCTTGTTAATTTTTGCTGTTTTAATCACTTTGCCTGTATTGGTTGAGATCTTTGTAGTCTGTTTGCCCGAACGATGGTCACAGATTTTTGTGGGCAGTTTGACGGCGCATCAGTCGCTAAGACCTTCGTGGTCAGTTTGCCCGAGCGTTGGTTGCTGAGATCTTTGTGGCCTGTTTGCCGAAGCATCGGTTGCTGAAACCTTTGTGGTCCGTTTACCTGAGCATTGGTTATTGCTCTTGATACCACATGGCTATTAGATTTGTGCCAGAAGTCATGATTGTATTGCCCGCAGTGCCCTTGGTTACCAGATCAGAACATGTCACGTCCATTCACCTAGCTCCATAGGTTATAAGCTATCCTGATACCCCTGAGGCCTCCATAGGGGGCGTGGGGTTTTCCCCATGGAGAGAGAGACGAATGGAGAGGCTCGCCTTTCTTGGATGTGCTGGTGGGGTCACATGGTAGATTTGAGAGAGATTCTGCGGATTCCAGGCGTGTTACCTGGTGGGTCCCACTGAAGCTATCTCATGAGGGATCTGCTTTTTGGACCCTGTCTACCCAATTAAGGTGATGCTTAACACGACCCCATAAAATTGAACAAGCTGCAGAGAGATGCCTTGGCTCTTAATTACCATTGAGAGAACTGTGGTAGTAATGACTGCTGAATATATTGACTTATCGTCATATGATGTTTGATAAAAAACGGAGCCTTCAGCTTTCTTTAAAGCCATTTAACTAATTACCCATGCACTTCAAATTCATTATCAGTCAAACTCTGATCTAGTCTCTAACACAGATGTTAATTACAAACAAACGTTTGTCGCTAATGGAGATTTCAAATGGGACTTATTTGAGGAATGGTTGGAAGGGGTTCATCACGTGCTGTTTGGCTGGCTTGTGAGCATGACAGGGGTTGGTTTTGTTGTTGACTTTGAGTGCCGGTACTTTAACTGCACTGAAGATAAGGTGTTAAGATGGCTGCTTGGGCTTTGGAAGGTAGATGAGCAGGTTGCTCGTTTTTGGGTATGTTCTGAAGGTGATGGTGAAGGATGAGGCTGGATGAGCATAGCAGGCGTAGCAAGAATGGGGTAAGATGGAGCTTGAATGGAGGATGTTCACAAAGCTGTAACCAGAAACTGGCCAACTGCTTCCAGGCTCAGGAATCACGCCTACATCTCTGCTGATGAGGGCTGGGCAGTCAGATCCTCTCAGTTTCTCTGGGCGGTTGGATCCTCTGAGCGGTTGGATTCTCTGGGCGGTGGGTTTGTCTGGGCGGTCGGATCCTCTCGGTTCCTCTGGCTGGCTGGTTCCTCCTGGTGGTCGGTTCCTCTGGGTGGTCGGTTCCTCTCTGTTCCACTGGGCGGTCGGTTCCTCTCTGTTCCTCCGGGCTGTTGTTGGTACAGAGCCCCAGAGGGAGCTGGAGAGCACAGTGAACTTGACTATGGCTTCCGTACTACTCACCTGGACATCCGGTGAGCCCCCTGAGGACTGTGATCATCCCCGGCAGCCGAGACCCCATCTCTGATGTCGGTGGAAATCTCGGGTAGTCTCCCAGCACTGGCACTTCTGCCCCCTCCGCGAGCTGTCAGCCAACGAGGTGGAAGCAGCATAACCTGCAGAAGCCGGGGGTGGGCAGATGTTTTAAAGTGCAGACAGCAGTAGGTACGTTTTCAGAGTAACATCCAGACCTCAGCACTCAGGATGGATCACACCTGCCCCTATGCTCCGTGCTTTGAGGTGTCCATGTGATGCACGCCGCCCTGCCCCAAAATATGGTCCACCGTGACTGTTTTGTAAATGGGAAGCTGGGGCCTGCTGTCTGAAAGGGTTTGTGCTGTGTTTAAAGGCCGAGGTCTTCTCTTGATCCCTGACTTTTGTAGCGCAAAGTGCTCAGCTGCCTATTTAAAGGTTTTTTTTGTTTTGTTTTTACCACGGAAGGTAAAGCAGGACTCTGTGTAACGGCGCACTTTTAATGTGCCAGTAGAATCTGCTTTGTAGATTGATTAAGACACTGTCATGCAGCCCCCCCCCCCCCTTTGGGGTCGAGTCTGACCCACTTAGCTGCTGGCAGGGGGAAGGGCCCCGCAGGACCAGTCCTGCCGAGGATTGGACCGGTCCTCAGCCTACACTGGCTGTTCCTTTGGTGCCCATTTGGGTCCGAGAGGAAAGCCGTAAACGGTGACCGTGGTGGACAGTCAGACCGTGGAAAATCCTGCCCACTCTGTCATTGTCATGATGACTGCAGTGTTCTGCAAGGCAAGTCCTTGTCATTGTGTGAGAATCAAAGCGGAGCGAGGCGATTGATGTGGCCACGAGGGATTGGCCACTGTCTACAGCATGATGGCGTGTGTGATGGCCATTGTGGAAACGTGGCTTATGGTGTCCAGTACTTTGGAGATTAAGGGGCTCTCTTCAACCGGGAAATGCAATGCATTACTTTAAAAATGTATTTCTCTGTTCATTGTACAATTCCTTGGACTAAGTGAAGAGCCGAGATGGATGCACTACAGCGCCACTGTTTGGAAGCCCCATGCAGCGCACTAAGCATCTGTGTGTCGCACTCAGCTATCGCAAAGTGTACAACGTGTATGAGACTTTAATCTCTACAAGAAGGATGACCCGGACCCATTATAATCAAATAAAGGAAATCAAATTATTGGATCAGAACGTGGAGGCATGGATTTTGCTTGGGGTGAATGGATTGCTTTGCTAAGACTTTGTGCTGGATTAACCACGAGACAGAGGCAGGTCTGTAACCTCTTTTCTTTTTCTGAAGTTATGGAGGCCAGGAGGTGAATTGTGGAGTATAATGTTTGCGCTGCCCAGTAGAGGCGAAAGAACACTGCAATTCATCTTTGTATGATCCAAGGACCCAAGGCAGATTCCTGAATACTGGAAAACAGGAAACGAAACACGGTTCTGTCAGCCAGTGGTGCATAATGGATGAGATTGGCCTGTGATTCGTTGATGCGCTTGAGAGATGTCATGTGACTGGATAATGAGGCTCCATGGTGCCTGACAGCGACGGAGGACTGATGTTTAGGGAAAAAATGGATGGTTCAGTAATTTGGACGCCTCAGGTTTTCTGCAGAAGCTGCACAATCAGGGACAAGCCTGGCACACTAAATTAAATATACTTTGTTTTCTTTTTGAAATAAGAATTTTTTTCAGTTGAGTACAGGAAAGTGATTTGGTGAAAATGATGGTACATAACCGTGTGGATTTTCGGAACAGATTTTCTGGAATATTCACTGATTCACAGTCCCCTTGGTCCAGATAAGATTTTGTTTAGACAAAAACACCAGAAGAGAGCAGACAGCAGGGTGATTCTGCAGATAACATCTTATGTACTGAGGTTTCGAGGATTTTCAAAGATCCTCAAGTTTGAAAATATTTTTTGACCGCAATGTTTGTGCAAAGGTCACTTTCCAAAACCTTTAGAGTACACAGTGGATGTCTACCCACGGCTGCGAAGAACCTCTCAGCAGGTGAACATCGATTTTTTTATTTTATTTTTTTTGCCACAGATAATCATCTCAAAGAAAAACTTCATTCTCATTCAAAAGGCTGCCCTGGCTTTACACTGTTTTTGTCCTGAAATGGGCTGCATTGTACCGCGTGCAGGACAGTCTGTCTGTCGGCCATGAATTTTGTTGCTGTTCCCCATTCAGTGTCTGTCCTGTTATCACTTCTGTCCTCTCAGTTTTTGTGCGGTTTTCTCTTGGGGGCAGCAATGCTCAGTTCACTTGGGGGGAGGGGGGGCTTGCCACAAGCGCATAAACTCGTCAGTCACCGGACTAGTAAATCGTACGCTGCAAATACCAGGATCCGTAAAAACATTAATGGCCGAATGCCCTCTGTGTGGTTCGCATGTGTAAACACGTGTTTCGCCTCTGTTATCAGCCTGATTTGCATAATCCCGCTGCTGGGAATTTAAGGCCTGCACATCAGCTCTTAAAACCAGCAGCTTAAACCCCCCCACCCCCCGAAAAACCCGTCCAACTCTGCCTTCTCCTCTCAGCCTTGGTTCTGCCGGGTCTGGGCCGCACCTGTGCATAAATCCCCTCTAATCGGGCAGCCAGGGACTGAGGGGCTCCTCTGCTTCCCTGCCACCCCCCCCCCCCCCCCCCCCCCCCCACATAGATAGCTCTGCTCATGGCACAGAAAAGGAAAATGTCCCCCCCTTGGTTGTGTGACTTGCTACTCCTTCTCGATAACTCGTCCACCGAGTTTGTATCGGGGCCTTAGCGGGGCAGTAATGCATCGGGGGGGGGGGAGAAATCATCCCCTTTTGTTAACGATGGAGAACAATGAGAGACCCACTGTGTGAGCAAATCGACCTGGGGCTCCTGGAGGGGCGGGGGGAGCAGGGGAGTACCAGCCTCCTCCTTTGCCCTTGGCTGGGGGGCTTCCAGCGGAGGTTAATGCTTCATAGACTCCGCAGATCATTGGCATCTGATGGGACTGATTGGCCAGGCGGTGCCCACTCCGTGGCGGATCCCGCACTCCTGCCCGCACACACGCTCGCTCCCTGACAGGATTCCCAGGAAATGGCTGGAGTGAAATCCAGCAGGTGCATCCGCGGATTATTTAGGACGTGGAATTGATTAGCCGCGCAGAGCAGCCGGGGGCCAGCGGTAACGAGCCGTCCCATGCCAAGAATGCGCTTGCATGTTTTTTTTTTTTTTGTGGCACATTTTCATGCATTCCTCTGTGGATTTGGATGCATTAAACAAACGATCAAGTGTGTCTCCCCCCCCCACCCCACCCCACCCCCTGTCGGCCACCTGTGTCCCTCTCCTTAGCGCCTCCTGCTGCTGGCCCCGCTCATCTGTTGCATGTCCTTCAGAGCAAAGGCGCCTAATAACATGAGACGTGGCCCCTGACTGTGAGGCATGCAGCCCCTGGCCGGGCTCCATCCCAGGAGCTCCGATGGAGCCGCCAAGCCCAGCAGCCCTCCTGCCCTCCTCTTCCTCCCTGGGGATATTACCCAATTCTGATGGGTGATGTCACTGGTCTTGTGGCTTCATGGTTCCCATAAACGGTTAAACTTTATGGTATTTTCTTGCTAGAGAACCAAACTGTTCCTTTTAGCCCAGCAATGTCAGTCGAATCGTTAAAAATTAAGCTCCAGGAAACAGGTGTTATTATTTTTTTTTAAATTTCAGTCCTTGAATTGCTACAACTAACTGTCCTGTCAAACAGTTACTCTGCTGTTGATTAAAGTTTTAAGAGAATTACAAAATGACCTTAGAAAACTAAATGTGCTAATGAAGCTCTGTGATTTTGGCGGGACCTGGGTGCTCTGGCGGCACAAGCCGAGATGGGCGGGGCAGATGCATGATGATGTCATGCCGGCAATGTGGTTGATGCAGGGTGACCTTAAACACCGTGGTGCTGCCTTAGGTCCTGATGAGGGAAAAATCAGGGAAGCAACTGCTGTGCATTAACGAAATTGGAAGTTTGTGCAAAATCAGACGTAGTCAGCCTTGGAGGTTTGACATTTTCTGAAATAAATATTTATTGTTACACAAAATGATTGTTTTTTTGCCTGGTTCAGGACTGTGAAATCTGTGAAGTATGAGACGGTGGCTCTCACTTCCTGTGTGTCTGTGCGTGCGTACGTGCGTGTGTGTGTGGTGCGTGTGTGCTGTCTATCCCTCTCCGGCGTGTCTGCACTGGTCTAGCACACTCCACCTGTCAGGAGTGCCCCAAATGGGGGTGCTGACCCGCCTGCAGTGCCCCTTGGTGCTGTCCGTGCCCTCTGCTCCTCTTCTGAGCTCAGGCAAGTGTTCCGGAGTGGAGATGCTGAATCGAGCTGTAGGAAGACCCTAATCTGAGTGCCCCTCCCTGTCAGCCTCCAGGATGCTCCACACCATCTCACTGTCACCCGGTTAGCTATCGCTCTGCATGCTGACGAAGGCGTGTCGGCCCCTCCACCCTGCCCTACCGGCTACCGCTACAGGTAGCCCCACCCCAGAGGCAAGTCGGGGCCAAGGACAGGCTGCTGGAGGCATCATTTGGGGGATGAGCTGACCGTGATTGGCTGATTGGCTGGATGTGGGCGGAGGGCGGAGTGTGGGCTCTAGCCATGCTGGTTTAAAACATATTCTTTTATTTTATTTTTTTTAGTGCCACACAATCAATGTGTTACTTGAACTTTTGTTTGCTTTGGCTCTGAATGCCACCATACGGAAATAATGCACGCGTTGGTCCCATAACCTGATTTCCCTCTGGAATTTTCTTATGAGATTTACTGTATGTGATTAAAGTAAACGAGAGAGAAGGTAATGGGCTCTGTAGACTGTGAGGCGTGTGTGTGTGTATGTCGGCTGGTATGTGTGACCTCCGAGGATCTGCCTGAGGAACGTGGGGCCTTGCTGGCGTCCTGAGGCGGCAGCATTCCAGGAGAAGGGGTTTCCGTATCCTCCTGGGGAAGTACACATCTGAGCATGGGGGAGACGGCCTGTGCCGTTTCCATGGAAACCCAAGCCCGGCACGTGGTATGGCACGAGGATCCCATGAGTGACTGGTCTGACGTTTGCCCATCACGGTACTTCTGCTCGGTGCTGGGGGTCTTCCCATCTTTGGGCAGAACCTCCCCTGCTTAATGTTCCACTGCGGGTCTTGTAGGAGAAGGAAAGTAGCATCCTTGAGTGGTCTGGCTGGTTTGTGCCCAGCACCCTTGGCTGTCTCTCCCTTGCTGGAGGGGTGTATAAGGAGCCAGTCCCCAGTCCAGTTTGGCTTCCTTTTCCAGTGGATGGAGGATTTCTTGCTGCCTGACGAAGGTTAACTCTCAGATACTGGAGCTGTTATTCATTTTTCTTTCTAAAACATGTTTATTTTATTGGTCTCACCTCCTGACTGACGTGCATGTGTCGGCCATGTCCGCGTGTTGTTGCCAGGGGCCTGTTATTCGACATGCCCTCAGCCGCCCCCAGGAAGTTGCTTGGCTCTGTATTAGTCACGCAGTCCATGGGCACGGACTGGTGTCCACGGGCAGTCGGCGTGTGGCGCCGTTTGCCACTCTCTCGGAGCTCACCTGGCATCTGCACCATCCTTTCATGCCCCGCAGGGGCCCGGTAGAGCAGCCAGCTCTCTGGCTCTTCTCTTCGAGGCAACAGGTGCCCCCGCTGCCCAGATACAGAGGATCTCGCCGTCACGCGGAAACGAGTTTGACAATTAGATGCGAGCCGTGCCAGCATGACGGCTGACAGGTGCTGCATTGAGGGTGACCTGAAATGTAGGTCAACTTTTATTAAAACTTCGGAGGAAATGTCGTCTGTTTGCTGTTTGGTATTTGGGCCATCCTGGAAGTCATCTGGAAGTTTGGATCTGGTGACGCAATCGGATGAAGCCTGTAATCTTGGGGGGACTTTGTGTCTGAGGTACTGTCCGTCTTATCGTCACGGTAACAATGCCAATAATTCTTTAAATAAGTCAGGTCACAATCCAGTATGCATGCGTTTCCAACATATTAGCCGTTATTTCTCTGGCCTTCTCCTCCTGGAAGCTGATGGCAAAACCGAAAATAGAAGGAACAGCCCAAATCCCCTGATGTTTCTCCTGCTTGCAATCGGAAGCTTGGGGAGAATGAGTGGGGGGCTAATGGTCCGTCGTGTGACTCCTTTGCTTGACCAGAGCTGACTTCCTTGCCATCTGGGGCTGTGCTGGTTCAGGAGCCTGAGGGGGTTCTGCTAGTGTCTTAATAAGGTGAAGCACAGCTGCCAGTGTTCCGCTCTGCTCACCGTCCAGTTGCCCCAGCCAGGTTTTTAAGTTTCCAGTCAAGTACCAAGTGTGTAGGTGCTCCATTTGTCAGCTGAGGTAGCACCTCTGTTTCTGCCTCAGCCTCGCTCATTCTGGGATGAGGGCTTAATGGGAGACTCTCCCATCACTCAGCTTCTGCTTCTCTTCAGCGCCCTGCATCAGTGTTGCATGACTATGGAGGGAGGATAAAGTGTCTCCAGCCCCTGTGGGAAACTGGGGGCTGCACCTGCCTGACAGGGTTCGCTGTGGATGCAGGTATAGGGGAGTTGGCCCTAAATTGGATGATGGATGAGTGGCCTGATAAGGCTTCTTTTAATTATCGATTTTAGATATTCATCAGTCTTATGATTCACGGGGTTCGCCAACCCGAACAATGAGACCCGACAACGATCAATGGACGAGTGAGACCCGGCGCCATATTTCATAGCCCTCGGCCGCCAGAAGTTGACGTGACGAATGGCGCCAGGCTGCCTCACCCATTTGTCTTGCTTCCCTGTTCCCTTGCGCCTCTGTTACTTCCTGGACGTAACCCGGGCCGACAGCTGCGGCCGATGACATGACGGGTGTTGTCATCTTGGCCGAGTCTGTGCTCCCTGCGGCAGCCGAAAGCAGAGGGGAATCCGGGATCCGGCTGCCGATAGAGCTGGGCCACATTCCCGGGATAACCTAGCAGGGCTCTCTCTGTGGGAGGGGCTGCAATCGTGGAAACGGACACCACAATCATAGGACCCTGTGTTTGGAAGTATGTTTCCCACAAAAAATTCCCACCATCTCCTGTAAGTGGCTTTTTCTCTAGGGTTTAGTGTTTAGGAACACTCCGGGTATTGGGGATGAGGTGTCATGCAATGTGGTCTGTACTGTGTGCCCATTTGCGACACCCCCAGGGCTCACAGGCAGACCCACCTAATTGATCTGGGGCTGTAGGCACTGATAGGGGGATTGATTCTCCTGGTCTAGGGACCAGTTTGCTCAGGCTTGACGTAGCTGCGTAGTATTAGAATGAGGGTGTCTCTCCCATGCATTTCTGTCGTCAGCTGAGGTCATGTCCGCTGGCGTGTGTTAATGCTGGCCCCTGTTAGTTAAAGGGGTGTCGTCATTTAGCCTGTGAGTCAGACAGCGAGTGGGATGAAGTGACTCGGAGGACCACGCTCTGACTTCCCTTCAACCCCCCCATCTCACGCATCCCAAGCAATTCCTCGAGACAGGCGGCCCTCAGCTGAGCCCTGTGAAATAACGATGTGGGCTGCAGAGCAGTCGGAGCGTCTTTTGGGGAAAACAAAGTCATGCCGTCCCATGACAACCTTGCCATTTTTGCTCATGGTGACGCGACTCCTGACAGCACAGCTGATGTCGGCGGGTTGGCAGGACTGGCCACAGCCACGTGGTTCCATCTGAAGGTTTTCTGCATGCTAACCATTCAGGGCTGGCTGCTGGGTGGTGGAATCACATCACGGTCTCGGGTAGGGAAGCTGTCCTTTGACCCTGGCTCAGGAGTGAACGTTTAAGTGGCCCAAGAGTGAGGAGTGGATCAGCTTCTGCCGCCTTGTCATGTGCACCTTCCCATGGTGTGTAAATGAGGAATATCGGCACAAAGGCCATGTTATTTGAAGGATACGTTGCTTTTTACAGCTACACTCTGCTTCCTGTTTTTTCCAGACTGTACTCTACAATCATCAATAGGTGTTCCTCCTCCACCCTATAAACATTGTTCACTATTATTCACTATGAAAGTGATGTGAAGCTCATCCTATATTCTACTTAGCCCCCCCACTGAAAACGTGAGAAGAAGTGGTATTGATGACTGCACATTGGGGCGATTAAAAAATGCAAGCTCTGGGGGAATCTCCTCTGCGGGGGGGCTCAGGTGCGAAGGTCCCATCACGCTGGCGGTGTCTCTGGCAAAGACTGAGCCCCTGTCACCCCAGCAAGCCACCGTCCCAAGCCCCCCCCACCCAGCCACGTGCTGAATGCGTCGAGCCTGCAGCTCCGCTGCCTCGGCTCTCTCTGAGGTGCCCTGGACGTTAAAGCGGTTTCTTCTCCGAGGCTTTCCTCTCAGGGGTGGGTTGGTGCCACTGGCTGCGTGCTCCCTGGGTGTAACTTGAAAATACTCCACTGCTTGCTCCATGTGTTATGGAGCTTTGGTTGGGGCTGGACCAGGTTCAGGCAAATTCCTGTTCTGTCAGTATAAATAGCACTTGAGTGCCACACACTCGACTCCCAATCTCACTCTCTCCCCGCCGGCCTGGGGAATAGCAGCATTTTCGTTTCTGCTTGCCAGTGTGGGAAAGGGTGTGTCATCCTGTGGTGAGGAGAGGGGGTGTTTCTTATAGTCAATTGTAGATATAACGGCAATAAAATGTTTGCGGGGGGGGGGGGGGGGGGTCACTGACTTTATAGAGCTGCTGTTTAGGTATTTTTTGCTGCTGAATCCTGCTATCAATTGTCACTGTGGCAGTGAGGGTTGGCATAACTGCTCAGAGGAGTGAAATGCCGTTAGTGTCAGGCAGAGTGATGTCCTCCTTCAGGAGGAGGGGGTCAAGTTTAGTGGAGTGTGAGGGGGAGTAAAAGCACTTTTTAGAGGTGCCTCTGCTTTTATTACCCCCCTCCCCACTAAAGTTTGAAGGACACAGCGAGCCAGGCCAACCGCGCGGAGCGGCCCGGGTTACGTTCCTGCGCTTGCTGATTGCCGGCTTCACGCGCTCCATGATGAGTCCAGTGGTGCGGGACCTACAGCCCTGGCTCATCCCACACCGCCTTTCTGGATGCCTCTGCGGGGGGTGTTAGGTGCCCTTGGCCCATCCGTCTGATAGGTTGGTGTGTCTTTCTGGAATATTGCCCACAGTCGGACAGGAGATGCTAAAAGTGCCAGTGAATGGCTCAGCCGATGGATGGATGGATGGTTGGATGGACTTTTTATCAGTCTTGTGGGACATTGCTAAGAATCTCCACCGCTAAGACTCCCCTTTACAGGCAGACTGGTGGACAGTGCGCTGCTTCCCCTTTCAGGGAGACTTTGCTCACTTTAGCAGCTTTATGGCGCTTTATGATTTATGCAAACATGTTGTGTAACAAGGACTCTGTGGGAGTTCACCACGCATGGTCCTTCACCGACATGGCGCCACACATCTCTGCGGCTGCATGGTGGAGCCCCCTTCAGGCCCAAGGTGGGATGGCAGTGTGGGAGGAGAGGTCTAGGAGCAGCTCTCCATGTGTTCTCCTGCACAGCTTTTTGGGACTAGTGGCTGTTTATTACCCACTCTGCACCCCCCCCCCAGCATAAGTGAGGCTTGGTAATGCTGCCTCCCAGCAATCAGAACATCCCCCCCCGCCACCACCTTGGAGCAGATCAGGAGATTTATCTGTACTTTATCCCGCTGTAAAGTTTGCACAAATCTCCAACACAGGGGGCAGGGTTCGGGCCGCGTCTGTCCGGGCCCTGTATTTTTGGTCCGGGCCCCATTTGTCGGGGCCCTATATTTTTGGTCTGGGTCGCATCTGTCCAGGTCGTGTCTGTCCGGGTCACATCTGTCCAGGCCCTATATTTTTGGTCTGAGTCGCGTCTGTCTGGGCCCCGTCTGTCCAGGTCGTGTCTGTCCGGGTCACATCTGTCCAGGCCCTATATTTTTGGTCCGGGTCGCGTCTGTCTGGGCCCCGTCTGTCCGGGCCGTGTCTGTTTGAGCTGTGTCTGATGGTGGTGGCGATGTGGCCAAAATGTCAGATCACAGTATTTTTGGTCAGAAGCTTAGTCCAGGATATAGATGTTTTTTTTTTTTCTGGAATGTATGCAGTGATGGTAATTCAGTAATTCAGCAATTATAGGCTTAAAAGAAGCGTTGTTTGTAACTTTAGAATATAGAATTAATTATTACTGCATGTAATATACTTTACATATAAAAGAAATTTCTCATCATAGCAAAAGTGCTTTTAATTTTTTTATGTGGAACTTTTAAAAGTTTCAAGTACAAATACACATTTATCACTTTGATCAGTAACTTTTTATCTCCATTTACAATAAATATAAACAAATAATAATGGATAAACAAAGTTGACAGTGGATTGATCCATCCGAACCCTTTCCACACAATCACAGTAGAACCTTTTTTTGGAAGCAGTTCCTCATCAGCCGCCACACACTCGGCAGCTGGGCTGCCTCATCTCCGGACGGAAGGTTTTCAGCAGTCCGATGAAATATAAAGTTGTTGGTTTTTTCCAGTTCAAGATCTAGCCACTATATTGAGATTGACTGGGACAGTTAATTGACAAAGAAGTGAGATATCCAGGCGGCTGAGATGTTATGCGGGCTGAGACTGCTTTGTTTGACATCGGTCTCTCTTTGTTTTCATACTGCTGCAGCCTCCGAACACTCAGGCGTCACATGATGGGTGCTTGCTGGTCTATTCTGCCGTTATTATAATGCAGAGCCTTGTGGTAACTCTGAAGCACTTATCGTGGATACAGTTGCCACCAGTCACGATAAATTACCGTCACATCATCCAGCACTAGCCTGAGTGTTCTTGAGTTTCCCTCTGACGGGGAAATTTGAGCACAGAGGCCGCTTAGTTCCACGCCTGCTTGGGTCCCACGGGGGGGTTCTCTGCTGCTCCCCTGATCCGCTGAATCCTGGCCCCCCATGAAAGGTCGTTTCTGTCATCAGGCATGGGTGTGACCAGGGTGGTGGCCGTGTCCTTAAAGGGCCAGAGCGGGCACTGCCTAGCTAGTGCTCTGGCTCCCTCTCTTTCCCCTAAATCATTCCCCTGGCATCTGGAAGCGTGGCAGGGGCGTAATTACAGCAGCACTGGTGACAGATGTGAATCTCCCACGTCTCAGATGCCGGCACACAAGGACGGGCCTTTCATTTCAAATCGATTAGTGGCCAGTTTTAATTGTGACCAAGTGCTTTTGTGACTAGTGTGTCAGAGTGAGCGTGTGTCAGAATACGTGTGTGTGTGTGTGTGTGTGTGTGTGTGTGTGTGGTCCAGGTATACCTTACCTTGTGGGGACCAAATACCTGTTTTTTTTACCTTATGGGGAAGTGTTTCCTGGTCCCCATATGGGAAAACTCTATTATATTAAAATCTGTGGCTACAGTGAAAAAAATAAAAATGCAAAAAACCTCTTGTATTTTGTTTGGTTACTTATGGTTATGGTTTGGGCTGGGTAGGGGTTAAGGTTGTCATAGTTAGTCCCATTTAGACTTTATAATACTTGTCTCTGTATGATAAATAGGGAAATGAGAATGAGGTTTCAAATCTCTGTTCATCATTTTTAATAAAAGGTAAATAGTTGAATATTCAGGAATCTGACAGTTTTGTGTTTCCAATTATTTGAAAAAAGATTCAAGTCTGTCTTGTGAGGTGGATTCTGGGCTTCACCATTACACACAAACATGAACACCAGCGCAAATGTGGCTCCTGAAAGCTTCATCTGTATTCTTCTGTCTGTCTGTCTGTCTGTCTGTCTGTGTCTGTCTGTCGTATGCCAGGCCCTCGTTCTCATGTTCTTCATTTTGTGCTTTCAAACCTCCATCAGCGCAGTGGAGGACATTTTAAACATGGCTGCCACCCGCTGAAGGCCGTCATCGGCATTTCTGTGTTCTCACTGTGGCTGGTTTACAGGTTCCCCACAGGCAGGGACTGTCTCTGGTTTACAGGTTCCCCACAGGCAGGGACTGTCTCTGGTTTACAGGTTCCACTCGTGAGCTTTTACCATGCTGGGAGCTCTGCGTTTCTGTTCTTCCGCTTTTTGGAATGATCTGCTTTTCTGATCCTTTCCTGGTGCCTCCTGTGTATCCTTCACTGCTGTCCCATCCGCGGGAGGTTCTTTTCCCGCGCTCCCCACAAACATCCCAAGGTGGCGCTGTCGATGATCAGCACATCTACAAGCATGACGACGTGGCCGCAGTGTCACCATGGCGAGTGGCGACTCTTGTTTTCTCTCTGCGTAATTAAGTCTCGGACTCAATCGCGGCTCGTGGGCATGCATACTAACGGCCCCCCCTCCCAGCAGGCGCCTCGGCCAGACGCCGGACCCGCGTTTGTGAGCGCGGCGCCGCGGCACGGCGGTCTCCGTGTGCCGAGTGCCTCTCGTTGCTTCATTTCCTGCTTTAATTGGCCTATTTAAATGCATCCCCAGCCTGTCCATACCCACCAAAGTCTCAGATGGAAATGATTTGCTCCTTGCATTCTCCCGCACGCGCCGGCCTTCCTCAGAGAGTCTGCTTGTTGACTTGTCCAGATGAGCATAACCGAGGACGCATATTGTTTTACATTTTCTGAGCAGAGACACTGGCTCTCGCACGCATGTTGACGCATGCTTTGGCCCTTGCTCAGCCACACTGGCACTCATCACCAGTGGCTGCAGCTGTCTGCTGGCTGCTGAGATGTTGCTTTGGACCTGGCCGGCCCAGTGGTACCGTCCCTAGCGCGTAAACGGCTTGCCTTCCCTTCTCTCTCTTACCACATTCATGGTGCTTCCTCCTTGCATTACCACCTCGACGTCTTTTGACTGTTTTAACATTACAGATAGCTTAAATCAACCAGATATCAGCATCAGACCCAAGGCATAAGTGAACTGAGTGGCTGCTTAGGGCCCGGCAGCCACCAGGGGGCACCCCATCTGATCAGCCTGTCAGAATGGGAAGGAAGATGACGGAAAGCAACAAGTTTCATCACATTTTACATAGGGCTCCAAAAAGGGTTGGGTTTTCTCTGATCAGACCATTCTATGTCTCAGTTAAAGCAAGGCATTCGTGGAATTTTGAAAGACCTGCGTGCTGAGCTCCCATTAAAGCTGCCAGCTTATGTCTGTCATGGTGTCGGGTGTTGATTTTAAGTGCGCCGTCTCCGCTGAAAGTCGGGACGTGTGACAGATGTATGTGTAGGGCCGCGTGTCCGAACATGACACGCCTCAGGCATCGTGTGTCACACGCTGGCCTTGTAAGAGCGGCCTCCAGTCACCAATGGAATAACAGCATGCTGGGAATCATCTGGGAATGTCGGAGGCTGGTCGCAGGCCCTGCTCCCATCGCCGGATTCCCGATGACACTTGCACATCCGTTTATGTTAGTGGTGATTAAAATGCTGCTGCCGCCTTTGTCCTCCTAGTGCTCTTAAAGGACCGGTTCTGTCATCTGTCTTTCTCCACCCTGTGAAATTGCAGAAGTTAATGGTTCCAATTTCTGGGAACCGTAAATCTTTGAGTAACTCGAGCTGATTGCTTTTGAAATGGAAAGCTCCGAGATTTACATGAAGTGGCCTTCTTAGTCACAACAGCGGCGACAGCAGGGCTGTTCATGACTGCCTGTCTTGTGCGTTTTAGACGCCAGTAAGGGAAGAGAGAGCCGTTAATGAGCACAGGATACCTTGAGAAGACAAGCTCAGTTTCGGGGAACACGTGTTTCCTGTGAAAGGGTTTGGAAGAACAAGACACATGCTCACTTGTGCCAAATGTCGACGAGGAACTCAAGAAGGTCAGCCAGTGGTGTGCAGGTCAAGTTTCTGAGGGTGATTTGTTTTGGTGAGATGATCCAGCCATGGTTCAAGATGGAATATTTTGAGATGATCTTTGGTATCAGATCTCATGACGACTTTCATTGTCGATTTTGTAAGCTTAGCTGACTCATAAAAATGTGATGTGGGTGTGTGTTTGTGTGTGGGAGCGGGTTACAGGTGTTTACCTGTTTCTCTTATCGATGCTCTTGCGCAAGCGGGCGGACCTGCCCGCTGCCACGTATGTACAGCCGGCCGTCAGTCGGGTTTGCCGAGACCCTGCTGGCCGCCTTCTTGAGCACCTTGCCACATTGTGCCTCTGGATGGTGCTGCAGCAAGCTGGTGTGCACTGCTGTGTCTTGACTGGTCACCTGCTCCCACTCAGGTGTTTACCTTGAGGCACACTGGAGTTCCTCACATGCTCAATGACTAGACTAGACCCAAGGTTACAGGTTTTTTTTCATCCCTCGACATGGTTCCTTTCTTATGTCTTCCATGGGGTATTTGGTGTCTTCTGTTTCTTATTAAAAACAGCAGCTGGAACCGACCTGCCGTATTAATGCCTATCATGTTTGTGTTGCATTATTCACTGGCACCAGAAGAGGTGAAGCCAGGTGGATTGTGGGTGAACTTAAGCCCAAGATGTGCTCACTGTCTCTGTTTGTCTGCGACGCCTCAGAGACTCCCTGATGTTCAGTCCTGCCTACTCAGCTGTGTCCCAGTGATGCTTCTGCTGTTTTCAGCTCACAACCCTGGAATTTTCAGGGATGCTTAGAAACACACCTGGGAGTTGGAGGTTTATTATTTTTACCATTGAAAATTCATAGCAGTCTTCTTTTTTTAGTTTAATTTTCGTACATAACTTTAATGTGGAGAATTTCATCATTTTTCATCAACAATGCAAGAAAAAACCAATTTCTGTGAAAAAACTGTGATTTTCATCTCAAGAGTATCAAAGTGAATATTTAGTCTGTAAGTCTGTAAGCTGGACACAATAAATTTACAGCCTCAGAGTTACACTTGTCGTTTTGGTTATTGAAACTACAGCAGATAATCAATAACGTTGGAAATAATCTATAATAAGAATTACTGACGAGTCAAGTGGTTTACTGGGTAAATTTCTTATTACACATTCACCACCTAGCAATGTCACTGTGTTTAACCTAGTTCACCGTGATGGCTTGTGCATGGTTGTGTCTGTGGACTCTTGTGTATGTACTGCATCTGTCTGCAGACGCAGACGCAGACGGTCGTGGTGCGTGCATGCGTACAGCAGTGATATTCCACCAGACCAGCAGAGGGCAGATGTATTGCAACTTACACCAATATAAGCAGTGCAGTAAAATGGACAAACTGGATGAGCAAGAGTGAAACGGTTTGAAAGTTGTCACTGGGCTTCAGTAGTATTATTGAAATCTCTGGGGAGAAATCAGCCCCCCCCCCCCCCATGGTGTAAAGTGAGGTAAACATGGCAAAGGCAGCAGATGTTAGCTTCTATCCCACTTTGTCCCTTTAAATAGAGATTCTCTACGCTGTGTAAAGTTTTTATTACAACTGTGACTTAAGAATACCTCTCTGTGTTTTTTCCATGAAGCATTTGCACCGATTACATGATTAATCGATTACCAAAAATGATCAGTCATTCTTTTCCCAGACTGAAACGCAGTGAGACATATTTGTAAAAATACACAGAATAGTGGAATTAATTTAATGAGGCATGTTTGAGTCACCCACTTAGTATTTGGCTCCATAACTGCTGTAGGCTTATGATGAACTACCTGCCTTGGACCAGGACGGCCGCTACATAAATCAATGTAAAAGTAAGTATTTCCGTTGAAAAATATGACCGCTCCAAAAATAGCGAGGAGTGAATTTGTATGGCGGAAGCCTCCTGTCGTGTCCTGATGTTGTGTGAAATAGACACCGTGGCGACCGTTCAGCCAGCCTCTGCAGGACGTGGCCTCATTCTTGGTGAACAGATTACATTAAAAGGTTAGAGCTGTTAGGAGATGCTTCGCTGAGAAATGGGACCTCAGACAAGCGCGATCCTTCTTCACCAGGGTTCCTAATGGACGCTGGTGGCCACGTCTCTGTCACGCGACTCCTCCGAGAATCACTTTTAATGCTTCTTTAAATTTTGTCTGTGTCTCCCACAAACATAAATTTGTTTGATCCACTGAGACTGTAACCCAGTGGTTTTGGTCTGAGGCAGGTTTCATGCCTGGATCTGTTGTGGGAGCAAATTCCGGACTCCTGTCCCATAAAATGGCACTGCGTGTCTTTGTTTGAAGTCTCCATCGGATCTGAAATCCCCTCATCCGGGTCAGTGGAATACCGAACTGACATTTTGTCTCTGGCCGGTGAGGATTAGGTTACAAAGTAAGCAACTGGGAGACCTAAATGGATGTGGGATCAGTCTAAGATGGTATTTGTGGTGGAAAGGGATTAAAACGTGATTACGCTGGGATAAGGGAAACCTAAGAACGCGACAATGCCTAGAAATAGCTATGTAACCTTTACATTTGAAGTGGGCTTGTCTTTTACAGAAAGGTTAGTGTGTCAGAGAATGAGTCTCTCTCACTTTATTTTGATGTTATTTTTGTTCTCCCTGGTAAGACTTTCCTTGTTTTTTCATAGTAGGGCGCCTCTTACCTGGCCAGTCACATCACAAACAAGCCTCCCATTGGCTGGAGCAGCCGCATAATCACGCGGCTCCTGCCCCCCGGTCCCACCTGCCAGGCCCCTCCCACAGTGAAACCCAACACCTGTGACATCATGTGTAGGCAGTGCCAGGATCTCCGGCCAAGCCTGTTCAGTGTGTGAGCCAACTTCATCTCAGGCGCTTCACTGACTGAACCCTGGTCTATCTCCAGCTGCCACCGTACCTGTTTGGGGTTGAGAGAAGGAACGAGTTGCAAGCCAACCTGAAGCTGCAAACGCCTCTGGATTAACCTTCCGCCACTGTATCCGAGCCCCTGTTCACCTGAAGCAGGTTCTGTGCTGATTACTGGCCGGCTGTATGGGATTTTAACGCCGTGCTCTGTGCTCCTGGAAGTAACCGCGAGTCTCCGTCAACAAGCTTGAGGGCTTCCCCTGCTCAGTCCGTGTCTTTAATTCCCTTTGGATTCGTGTAGCTGACATGGGTAAGTGTGGGCCTCTTCGTTTTGGAATCCTGCTTCTTCAAAACAAATGATTTTTTTTTCCTCATTCCATCTTTTTGCTGTTGTTCCAGCCTGGGGTTCAGCAGCAATGTTTCCCTGCTTTTTAATCCAGGTAACTCAGAGAGGGAGAGAAATGTGAACAGGAATTGCAGAGGAATTGCAAGCAGGCTGTCTAAAGGCTCTGATTAGGGCAGCAGTTTAATTTCACCTATTTTTCTTATTTAAAAACAAGTGTAGGATTTCATCACCACACAGCATTTTCTCTTCCTCTCGTCTTGCCTGAGGCTTTTGTCCTCTTGCTCGGTCTTGTTAAGCCAAAACAATGGTAAACCCCTCTTTGGACTGCACTCTGTTGGGTAGCTTTTTGGCAAATTGCCCCTTAGCCTGCAAGCACCCCCCCTCCCCCCACTTTCAGCACTTTGAATAAAGCCCATAGTTTTGCCTGGCCGTCCCCTAGCTACAGACGCTGCGGGGGGACACCCTGTCGCTCCGGCCGAGTACGGAGTGACCGGCACAGACGCTGCTGTGTTTCCAGTTGTCTTCATCTCTCTCCTGTGACTGTGAGCAACTTTCCGGAGAAGGAACTTTCAAGATCCAGGGCTCAAGTGCAGCGTTTGGAAACGGGATGTTAAAACTTTCAGAAGGGCAGTAATTAATGTGCCACTGCGGAAGGAAATGGTTAAAAAATGTGAAAGTGATTCGTTGCGTTAATTATTAAGAGTGATTGTTGTATTTCTGCCAATAAAAAATTCCCTCTTGATAGAATCTGGTTCAAGCTTTACACACAAACGAACGGAGCGAAAACTGTGTGTGGCCCCAGGTGTTGCCGCCGTTGGAAACAGGTTCTCAGAGTTTTTTCTTTGTTTAAACGCCTGCGTTGCCCTTTTTGCGGAGAGTCAACACAGCAGATAGGGCAGGTAACTGCGGTAACCAGCTCTGCGCCAGTGGTCACACTTGTTAGGCGACCAAACCTTTTCTTTTTTCTTTTCGTTTTCTCAAGGCTGCCCTAAGGTGGTAAAGTCGCAGCTATCTGTCCGCGGGATCACAGATGTTTCCTCCTCTTTGTTTGGCGAGGAGCCCCGGTGTGGCGCTGCTCAGCTCTGACCTTTAGTCACTGTTTGCCGAGATTCTCGCGCTCGACCACGTCGGCCGTAACGTCCGTTCTAACAGATGTGCCTGCAGGTCAGTATCACCTGCACACGGAAAGCCCCAGTGCCCTCCGCCAGACTGGGAGAGTGATCTTTTCTGGGAGAGTCTTTTAAAAATAGGAGGGAGCCTTCTTGACTGTTGGACTTACCCAGCCCTCCCCCAACCCCCCCGCGTGACCTATTGACCTCTTCATTTCTAGTTAGTTTTTATTTTTTATTTTTACCTCCCACCATTGTTGCATCTTCAAGGTATTGCTTTGTCGGTGCTGATTCTGTTCAGGGATTCGGGCTGTGGACCACCGACCCGCCGGGTCCGTGTCACTCATCCTTCTTTTTTTTTTTAAACTCCCCTTTGTTTATTTTTGTCGTTGGTCACAAACGCTCATGTGAAGGCACTGCGAGACGTTTCATACATGTGCGCACGTAGCCAAGCATCAGTGCACTCCCGCACCACACACACACACACACACACGGCCGTCATGTTCCCCGGCAGCTTTAAGGACTCCTGTGCCTTTATCTGGGTCACATCTTCCTCCCCGCGTCGAAGGCGGCATCGTGGGCCTCTCCAGCGCGCTCCGTTGGATTCCATTTAGCTGTAGCAACATTCGATTTGTGGCCGTGAGAGATCCAGGCCATCTCTCTGCACGCTGCCCCTTCCTCGGTGAACGCGGGTAATAAGACGGGAGGTCTGCGTCCGCGCACACAGGCAGTCTGCGTCCACACACAGGCGGTCTGCGTCCACACACAGGCGGCGGTTCCGTGCGGCGTGACTGTTTATTTCCCGCCAGTCGCTGTGTTATGCACCATTGTTACATGTGTGTTCTTGTTTCACAGAACAAGAAGTTACATGTCAGGGTGTGTGAGGCATTACTGCTACAGAAAAAGGAAACGTCTCTTTTTTTCTGTTGGGAGTTGGAAGGGATCATTGTAAGTTCGATTTTTAATTATTGTTATGAAGAGATAATCCGTCATAAGGACTCATACTCAGTGTGTCTGCCGGAGGCTCTCGCCTTACACTGACAACCTCTAGCTGGAAATGTAATGTTCAAACACTGCCTGTTATCAGTCGACTTCAGGATGACTTTGACATGTCCCGTCGAGCTCAGCGGAGGTGGAGGAGGGACCGCCGGTGTCCCCCGTAGCTGCGGTAGTCCGCTGACTACTCCCTTCCGGAAATCTCCGCCTGCAGACCTGCGTTGACTTGTCCTGTGAGCAGTTCTGCAGATGGCACCTCATGGTGTGGCCCGTGGGTTCCTGCGTCACTGAGCCGGATTAGCGTGGGCTAAGGGAGCCGTCACCAGATCGATGTCAAGACGGTCCGCATGTTGCCTCTCAATAGCTTCTCCAGATAGGTCACAAACATGCGGTAATTAAGTTCTTAGGTGAGCAGGAATGTTGTTGGATCCACGCAATAGTGTTTAAATTGTTATGTAGAGTGTGATCATAAAGTAGTTGAAGTGCATCATGTCAGCTGCAGAGTGGAGAACTTCTTGACGCATCTTTGAATCTTGGATTTCACCGGCCGTCTAAAGCAACATGAATGAACTTTAGCGACAGTTACCCAAAGCAATTAGTCTAACGGTCATTTTAGGAAGTTTTAACAAGCTGACGAAGGCCAACATGTTTTGTTTCCACAAATGTAACCTGAAGGTTTTAAGGTTGGGAATGGGTGTGTCCTGCAGATTAACTCACATTAATGTCTCTGTCTAAAAGTGACAGTCATGTTCCCTGTGACGTGTAAGCTTTCTGTCTCACAAAGGTTACCATGGGGGGCCTCTATTCAAACTCCACTAAACCCTGTGCCCCCTTCCTTCAGTGATGGACTAGTGCTGTGGACTTGTGGTCACTTTCCCCTTCTGCTCAAGCATTAGCAGAACAGCTGTTTTTTTATATTTTAAACTATGTCTATAGAGAGTTTTGTCCCATGCTGGTGTTTCTCAGCTTCTCTTGGTCTGACGGTGGGAGACGCTTCTGGCTGGTGGTGGGCAACTCCCCCCCCCCCCCCCCCCCCCGAAAAAGAGAGGAGTCTGCCTTATAATCCTACAGATGCTCATGTCCTCTTGCAGTTCTGCAGACACTTGCGCATAAATAAGCATAAAAGCATCTCCACAAAATTGTGATCTGTAACCGACAGATCATATTGCGTGGAAATGTGCTGCGTTATTTCGTACCTGCAGCCGAGGGTCTTTTATTTACTCCTCGTCTCGTGTTGAAAGCCTACATGCTGTCCAGAGAGGGGGTGCCGTATCAGCAGGGCTCGGAGGCCGCCTGACGGGCCTTTGCGTTTGTTATCCATGGTGTTGCTGTGCACCACGCACACGTCGCCCGCTTTGGCCATTATCTGTCAACTCGGCAATGAGTTCACAGGAGACGGCGTCCCAAGGTTTGGGACAACTTCCTGGGGTGGGGGGTCAGGCTGTTCTTTTGGGGCTCTGCTTTTTATCACTAAGACACATGAAACACCCCAATTTCACTTTCTACGCTTTAGGTAAATATGGCTCCACAGGTGCGGCACTGGATTTTGCAGTGCATAAGGAGATATTAATTATAGTGTTACTGCTTCATGGACTTCACTGGAGATCATTAGATTAACTACGTTTCATGACCATTAACGTACAATAAAATAAACATTTTCAGCATGACCTTTTTAGCATGTAAATTGAATTTTGTGATACATTTAATAGAACATGTCTTTTTTTTGTTAAAATTTTTAATTTACTGTCCTTGTGAGACCCTTTTCGTTGGTTGATTGACTCAGGGTAGTTGAATGGACATGGTTCCGTTCCGATGCATCTGCAGCATGCCCACTCACAGGCCGGCCCCGTTAATCTTCTCTGTGGTGTCACGCCGCGGTTCCACTGATTCCCTTCAGTTCTTCTTTTCTCCACACTGCATTAGGCTGTTCCCAGGCCTCTCAATCGATAGCCAGTGCCTTGCTGGTGGATTGCAGACATGACGCGCTGCTTGGCCTCACTGGCTCTACACTGTACTTCCGTGAGGTGCCTCTATCATGCCCTTGCGTCACCATGACCACTGTGGTCCGCCAGGTGGCCGTCCGCTGATTATTTCTGTTCCCCTACAGTGGCTTTCTGGCGTCCGCTAAGCCGTCCTTCCACAAGACTGGTTTTTCTTGCTCCTCTACACCTTCCCCAAAGGCAATTATGGCAGGGAGGGGCTGGATTGGAGGGGGTTTGTACATTGGGTGGGGGGGGGGGGGGTAAGTTGGGAGCTGCCCCTCTCAAAGTTACACCCCCCTAAGCCTGCTCTCTTTCCTCTGTTGAGTTCAAAGGGGGCATTCTTTCCCAGTATTTAAGGACCCCACTAAACCCAGGGTGCCCATCAGTCATTGGTTGTCTCTGAGAGATAGACCGGCCCATTGGATAATGATTCCCACTGGAGTAACCCGCCCACTGAGGAACAATGCAGCTCACTAAGATGGTGCCTCCCCTTGATTGTCTGTTCACATTTGTCTGTGGTTGTCTTCAAGAACATCCGAAGCAGTGCTTTTCGGGATTCCGAGCTGGAAAAACGAGGGTGGATGTGCTGGATTCGTCTTGATTGGAGAGCGGCAATGTGACAGACGTTCGATGTGAACAGACGTCCCTAAATGGGTCACAGTGTGGAGGAAATAGCCCTGTGTGAAAATGCTGGTTAGTTACCATCAAACCGGGTTTCTGACAAGTTGCTGCCAGAGATTTATCTCAATGGGAACATTTCTCACAGTCTCCCAGATTACCATCCAAAACCTAGGGATCGAGTCAATCCAGCTGGTAATATGACCACTAATCCTTGGCTTTTAGCGTAAATCTTGCACTGACGTGATGCAGCTCTGCTGGTCAACAGGCGTGATTTATGCCATTTGGCCTATCAGTTGCGCTCTCTGTGAGGTGAAAGCTCTTAAATCCCTGACCATCCGTTGGGAAGCGGCACTTTCGTCACTGGTTTGGTCCCCTTCTCCACCCCCGTGATGCCAGTTGTCTTTTTTGGCGGTCTTCTCACAGTTTTGCTCACGACCTCCCTCACGCCATGGCGGGATTCACAGGAATCTCATTAGAAAGACCTCACCCTGACAGCAGATATCAGCCAATGGCAATAGTCATGTCTGACTATCCCATTCCTTGTATGTTCAGTGCCCTGGCACTTTTTTCACATTAGCATGTTGACATTTGCGATGACTGCAGGTAGGGACTCCAGGGAATGGGCTGTGCGGCATTCACTGTGGGGTCAGCAACCCTTCATGAAGCTCACAGAGGAGCAAAGGCGTCCGCTGTGTCTCTGTTTGTAGCAGAACATTGTCTCTGCACGCAGGGTAACTGATAGTCTGGGAACTGTCTCTGCTGGCCACAGGTAGATCCGGTCTCCGTCGGCACGGTGATGCCTCACCGGACCGGGGAGGGGGAGGAGGAGGAGGTGCGAGCCAAAGAGTTGGCTCAAGACAGAGGAGATGAGTGGGTGAGATCATGCGGGCAAAGGAGGGGAGGTAGAGATGGGCTAGATTGGGAGGGGGCACAGTTTGTCAGCCCTTTGAAGAATTGGGGGTCAGGTTCTGTTGGGAATGTGAGCCTCTGCCACAAAAGGCTCTGATGCAGACGATTCGTATCTCTGAGATACTCACCAACAGATTTGGAGCTGTCAGGGGTAACTCCTTTCACAACCCAGTTTCGTGTTTTGAAGGATAGTTTTGGAGATGCATGCTGTTGAAAGCCGTTGAGGCTTCGCCTTCTCCCAGATCCTTACCACAAACAGACAGCTCCTAATTCCAGCCCTGTGTAGTATAAATATGCATCAGACAGAGCCTTGAAACCACTATGGGCAGTGGTACTTTACGGGGGTTTCACTTAGCTGGCCGTGGACTGCATGACTTATCTTAGACACCCCTACCCCAAGCTTCTTTTGCCAACATTTGCTCAGACTTGGGACGTGGTAGCCAGTGCCCTCCTAATGCCGTGGTTTATAAATAAAAACAGCAGCCTAGTTTGTGCTCCGAGAAGCATCTAATGAGGACATTTGCTGTTTGCGGCCCATTCCTGGGCCTCCAGCCGAGATTGGAGAGGGGGGAATTTACACTTCCGCCGTGACTTGGAAGACTTTGGTATCCGTGGTCTTAGCATTAGCATTGCTTTATCTCCAAACACACCTGAAGACTTGTGTTGACTGTGGATCTGTAGGTGCTGCCTTCACTGGGTTCCTCCTGTATAACATGCTCCTAAGTTGCTTCGGATAAATTCATCGCCCGAGCAAATAAATGATAATTATAGTGGTAATTTGCTCCCAGACTCAAGCCCCTCCTGTGGTGCTGCTCTAACGATCCCCCTCCTGCCTCCTTTGCGTTGAGTCGTCATAAAGACGGCCCCCACACAGGGTTGCTAATAGCCCGTCTCTCGCCTCCAGCTGCATGCATCTGTTAGCGCCTCCATGGCCCTGCTTCATTGTAGGCTCCTTCCAGTCGTGGAGCTTCTCTGAGAAGGTGGGAGAGAGGGAGGAAGTGTGTACGTGCAGCGGTGTGCGGGTGCCGTGTGGCCCTGAGGGTTTTGGGGGGAGGGCTGTGTGTGTATGTGTTGGCCCTGTGTGTGTGTGTGTTGGCGCGTGGCAGGTGGCTGTTACCCCTGACGGCGCCGCCCTGTCTGCCAGGCTGCTGGCACTTGGTTGGTCCTCCTGCTCCAGAGGGCACGAGGTCCTGTTTAATCAGCCCTCCTCTGATTGGTTTACCCTGGGCTGCTAGCCGCATTGCCCCACGCGCTTTTCAAATCCCCCCCAGGGCTCTGCCGGTATACAGCTCCATCTGCCGCTATGTCCACTCCAACTACAGCGCCCTCACAAGCAGGAACATGATGTGGGAGGTGTGGTCTCCATGCAGTCTGTGGAGGGGGGGCTGCATTCCTGCTAGACCTGCCTGTTCCCACAAGCCAGAGCCCCCATATTAGGGACCACCATCTATTTTTTTTTTTATCTCTTTATCTTCCGGCACCTTCCGAAGGCTTCAGGAGCAGTGTTTATATTGTTAATTATGTGCTTTTGATGGGCTTCACCTCTAATATCTCTTATAGTCCAGGGACTCGGAGAGTCAACTGTGTGAGTGAGGGTCGTTCTGGGGGGTTAACGAGCATGGGGAAGGTTGTGTGTGTGTGTGTGTGTGTGTGTGTGTGTGTGTGTGTGTGGGGGGGGGGGGGGGGGGGGGGCTTATACTTCTGAAACACAGGTCCTCCTCTGTTTTAGTCAGTGGCTGCCCCTGCAGGCAGAACTTGCTGTGTTAAGCAACTTCCGTCATTGGACTGGTCGGTCAGTCACATGACTTGAGCCAGTGTCAGTCCCTTGCGCAGGGTTGTTCCTGTTCCTGGGGAGCTTCGGGAAAGGGATGGAGAGGAAAAGGGCGACATTCGGATCATAGGATAAATTTATAGTTTCGAAAAATGTGAGGTATGTCACAGGTAATAATCGATGGGACTAATCCAGCCATTAAGAGCAAGAGTTATGTCAGGACTGGCATATTGTGGGGACCTTGCCCTCTGTTTAGGATGGTCTGCATGACGTCTCTGGGTGTGAATTGGTTGTGTTCTTGGGTTCCTACACTCTGTCCGCCAGTTTTTCTAAGTGGACAATTGTAAACAAGCAGGGTCAGTGCCGAGAAATGCCATCCTTCCACATTCTCTGGGCTTTGTTATGTTTTTCCTTTATTTGCACCCGGGCTGCAGAGGCCTCAGGCGGTCTTGGGGGTGGGGGCTCTCTCTCTTCACCGGGGACTGGCACCCCTTGTCTTACCAGCAGCCTGCCTTTTTGCTGCGGTGGGTGGAGCCCTGTCTGGAGAGGGTGAGGACATTATCTGTCCTGCCTGTGAGTTCTGGTGTCACTGGCAGCTCTCGCTGTCAAACTCTGGGAATGCTGGGGGGGGCTGCACTTCTTAATTGACATTTATTAATTTGCAGATTAATGGGTCTGGGGGCCCTTCGGGAAGCTGTCGCCGCCCCCGCCCTATAATTAAAAAGGCCGCCGTTCCCCAGAGACACCCCCCCCCCCCCATAGCCGTGGATACTTGACTCCCCTTGCCCCTCCTTGCCTAAGATGGATGCCCTTTGTTCCCATTATGTTTGGTCTGGTGCTGAATGGTGACTTCGATGTTAAACAAAGGCGGGGGGGGGGGGTCTCTGTGTGCTGGGGGGTTGGCAGGTGGGGGGGTCCCTGTGTGCTGGGGGGTTGGGAGGGTCACCTCACCGGCCAGCACTGCGTGTTAAAGTCCAAGCCTCAATCTATAGAAATGCTCCTTCACGGCTGCTCCTGCTGCGTCTGCTCTCTCCCCCTTTAACCACACCCCCCACGCAGCCGCCCTTTCACATACTCCAGCTCCGCCATAGGCCCTCAGCTATTATGAGAGACGCATGTTTGTTTTAAGCACTTTAACATCAATAGTTCATCAGTTCCTCCATCTCAGGGTCACCAGTGGGCTGCTTTAACAGGAGTCATTTTGATTGGCTTATCCCTGTCTCACTGAATTTACACTTTACATTATGCTTTTATAATAAAACCTAATAGACAAGAATCGACTCTGTATGTCACTGCAAATCACTGAGTTTCCGAATCGCAGTATGATGCGGCCTCGGGTGACGAGATTATTGTAAATCACACTGTTATTTTAAATGATGGAGCCCCAGCCCCTGTCAGGCTGGGCCTCGTCTCTTCATGCCAGCGGGTCTTCTGAGAAGGGTTAGGGAGTGAGGAGGATTAGCTGAGGTAGGGGGGTTGGGGAGTGCTTTAGCTCGGGTAGGGTGAGGAAGGTCCGGGTTATGCTGGGTGGGGTGAAGAGGGTTTGCATTAGTCTCAGACGGCTCCTCATGGCTACTGAGCGTTTCATGCAACCTCGATTTATCCAGCTGTTGCCTTGGACTCCCGATAAGAGATTATTCCTTGTCGTCATTGCATCCTGAGTTACTTAAATATTTACAACCCCTTTGTCAGTTGCCACATATTTTTTCCTCCACGAGAAGGCGTAAAAACAGCACTGTAAGCAATTCCACGCAGAAATAAAAAGCTGTTAAGTTTAGTGTGTCTGTGCGCGCCTGTTAATCATTTTCCCAGTCGAGAAGGCGGCTGACCAAGCTGGTCACGTGACCCGGCCCTCAAGGCCTGCAGGTGATGTCATCTCGGTGTCTGTGGGTATTGGGGTACCATCCTGGGCGCTCCATCTGAAATTTAAGCATAAAGCTGAAACCCTCTGATAAGCTGTGGGTGAGTCCAACAGCTAAACAAAATGGTATTCTCTGGGTACGTGAGACCTTTAGTGCTGACTGCTGATTTTCGGTATTTTTTGAGGAGCTGGACACTCAGAGCGACTCCCCTGGGACTGACATTAGACGGAGAGCTCCAAGCAGCCCCCACCATCTGTTAACGTACCATGGTCTTCAGGGGGTGCCGAGCCGCCCATTTCACCCACCCTCCTCCACCCAGTTAAGATGAACATAATGGTCCCATTAGCCATGTTGGCTGTGAGCTGGAGTCACTCATGGGAGCGTGCCATCGTCATCCAGGAGAGCATGGGACGCCAGCGTCCTCTGTGGGCACGCGGGACGCCATCGTCGTCCTGGAGCTCAAGCACCGTCATCGACCGGGAGCGCGCCCTGCCGCTGCCATCCGTGCGGCTGATCAGAAGCTACTCTTTTCGCCTTCTCTCCCTCTCCCTGCCCCATCCTCAGCCCCCAGCCCGCATTCTGCCAGGGGGGCCCATCTCACTGACAGTTCTCACCACCAAGGTCACTTACGGCTATAAGGTTATGTTTAGTTTCCTCTTTCTCTTTCTTTTAGCAGTCTGAGATAGAAACTCTCCCTCCCTCTCCTTCTCCCGCTCTCCCTCTGTCTCTCTCTCTCTCCCTCCCTCTCCTTCTCCCTCTCTCCCTCTGTCTCTCGCTCTCTCCCTCTCTCTTCGCTCCCTCTCCGTCATCCTCTCTCCCTTTCCCTCCCTCTCTCTCTTCCTCTCTCCCTCCCGCTCTCCTTCTCTGGGTTCTGACTGGCAGCCAATGACGGCCCGCGTTTGGCCTGGTACGCTGAGGGTGGAGCGTCCACGGGCTCGGCTGCTCCCCAACGCCTGCCCGCGTCCATCTGTCGGGGGCGCTGCCGCACCCAGGCTCTGCCCTGCCTTATGAATTATTCCCGAAGCCTCCCGCTGTCTGGTGCCCCCTCCCCCCGAAGACGCGTGACGATGTCTCCATCGTCCAGGGACTGACCGAGGTTGAGCCAGCTGCTGCTCTCCAGTTGTGTGACCCGATCCTCATAGATAGTCACTTCTTGAGAGTTTGGGTCCCCCCGGCTCTCTGGAGACCAGGTGCATGTGTGCGTGTGTGTGCATGTGCACGTGTGTTTGTGTGTCTGGTGTGTGTGTGCATGTGTGTGCGCATTCCGACAGCTCGCTCCAGATTGTTGGAGTCTCTGTTCATGAACACTGGGTAGTGGCTGAATAATGGCAAACTGGCATCTAGAGTTGTGTCTGTACAGGAGGTGACTGGCTGCAGTCAAGAAACATGAGAAGGAACATTTGGGAATCTGCAGCGCAGCGGGTCTGACCTGACTCCCTCCAGGGGGCGCCCTCGAGACCTAAGCTTTGCTTGAAGAATATAATAACTTCTGGGTTGGATTAGCCACTATTTTTAGGGATTTGTGCTGTGATTAATTAAAACGTTGGGCTCTCGTGACGATATCGACGGGATTCAGCTAACGACGGCGGATGTCGGCAGCTCTGTGTCAGCTAATCACAGAAGTACTTCATTCATTTAATTAAATATCCCAGATATCTCTGTACGGGTATTAAGTTCCTCCTCTCATGTTCCTGGAACAAAACGCTGCACTGTATTAAAGACCGCACCCCCCCAGAATGGTGCACTTTGTAGTGTGCAGTGTTGTTTATGTTATAAAGCTCTGGCTTTTACTGTTATGAATGACGTCGGCTTCATCTTTAACCAGAATTTATAATGATAAACTAGGCCTGTCTTCTGGTGAGAAGTTCACTCCTGCCCCCTCGGTGTCTCTCCCTCTCCTTCCTGCCCCCTCGGTGTCTCTCCCTCTCCTTCCTGCCCCCTGACTGTCTGTCTCTCCCTCTCCTTTTAGCCCCCTCCTGTCTCTCTGCTTCCTGCCCCCTCGGTGTCGCTCCCTCTCCCTCTCACCCCCCCAGTGTCTCTCCTTCTCCTTTCTGCTCCCTGGCTGTCTCGCCCCTTCGACACTCCTACACCTCTGTGTGTCAGAGCTGCACCAGCTGCTTGATCAACCTCTCCCTTCCTGTTGATGTAGATAAACCAAGGGGAGGAGTCACAGGTGACAGCTTTGTCCTGAAGGTGTATCAGTACGTCAGGGCGATTGAGTCTAAAGGGGGGGAGGGGGTCGAATCTCAGTCAGTGTATTGAATAAAAGCTGTGGAATGATTAGCCATAACACTCATCATGTGGTTTCCAGAAGGTTTATTTATACGGGCAAACGGCAGGCGTCCCAGTAAAAGATGTTGTACCCCAGTAAAAGGTGTTATGTCCCAGTAAAAGGTGCCGTACCCCAGTAGCTGACATCAGGTGCCTTTAGGCGACACAGACACACGTGTTTCTGAATGTTTCATCCGTGTTGCAGGGCAAACGGGGACAAACCCGTGTTGGCTGAGCACGTATCCACAGGGGGCAAAATTGTCCACAGCTTTTTGAAATCGAAAACTCAATCAAACTCTAACAACAAAAAAATTAAATCCCACTGCACTGCTGTCGTTCAGGTTGGCTTCTTTGGACCAAGGGGATCTGTCAGGAGATATTAGGAGAGATTTGGCAGATGCGATCGCGGTATTGAGCCCTCCCCCACTTTTTCTGTGCTCGCTCTAACAAAGAGCTTGTCAGGAGCATTTCTGATATGCGTCTCACAAGTTTGTTTGTTCTGCCTGCATTGAAATCGACACCTGAGCCATGGAAGGAGTGGGAGGGGCCGCTACCACACTCTCACGCCAAGGAGCCCAGAGACACGCGGGCGCAGCCGCCGTGGGTCACCCAAACACTCATTTTCAGCCAGTAGGGTTTGTGTGTTAAGATTATTCTCCTCTGCTACATTAAGCATTTAATTCCTAAGTTATGGTTAGTGATTAGCAGCAGGTAATTGTGTGGATCATGTGTCGTGAACAGATTCCAGTATCTGCTATTTTTAACACATTTAAGCTGCCAGCTTATTCCTAGATGGCATTTACAGAAGAAGAAGCCTGTATGTCCAGGCTGAGGATTTTTTTTAGCGCTGTGAGGCTTTTTGGGCTTGTATCAGTCTCCATGTTTTTGCAGTGAATGTACCGCTTTGCTGCCACCGGGGGCGCTGCTCGCTGCTGTATTTACTCTAAATCGGGAAGTTCCTGTGATTTCTTCTGGGAACAGCTTGGACTGCGCTGAGGTCATCGCAGCCTCGCGGCGGGGCCCCGCATGCGCGTCTGTGTGAGCGGGTCCCGTTCCAGGTGCGTGATTTCCTGCGATGGGCTGCTGTCGGCTGTCAGCCCTGGCAGCGGCCAGTGCCGTCGCTCTGGAGTCGCCCTGTTACCGTGGGAACCTGGAGCACTCTCCCGGCCACTAGAGCGCCTTTGGCCGGGACAGCGTTGGCGTCATGGGGACTGTGCTGTGCTGGGGCCAACACCGGGCCCCAGGGTGTGGGATGTGTCCCTCCGGCCCCCAGAGCCGCCGGGCAGCCTGGGTTTCTGACAGATGTTCTTTTCTGACAGATGTTTCTAGTCTGGTTTGCCTGAGGAACTCCTGCCACGATTCTCCTCAGTCTTGTATTGGACCAGCGCTGGGGCTCTGGACTTCGAGGTTCGGTAGCTGTGAACGTGAGCTGTACAGCACACGCCCGTCACTACTGTGATGTGGGCTAGAGCCTGTGCTCCAGAGGAGGGTGACCTCACTGTCACCATGGTGATGCTCAGGCTTTGAAAAGGCTCTTACAACTGAGGGTGGCCTCCGCATATGTCGCCCCTGGGTACATGGCCTCTGGATCCTTGGGCTCTGGGTACGTGGCGTCCCAACTGTGGTCCCCAGTTACGTGGCATCCTGACTGCAGGCCCTGGGTACGTGGCATCCCGAGTACGTGGCATCTCGACTGCACGCCCTGGGTATGTGGCATCCCGGGTACGTGGCATCCCGACTGGGCCCCGGGTACGTGGCATCCCGACTGGGCCCCGGGTACGTGGCATCCCGACTGCAGGCCCTGGGTACGTAGCATCCCGAGTACGTGGCATCTCGACTGCACGCGCTGGGTACGTGGCATCCCGAGTACGTGGCATCTCGACTGCACGCCCTGGGTACGTGGCATCCCGGGTACGTGGCATCTCGACTGCATGCCCTGGGTACATGGCATCCCGGGTACGTGGCATCTCGACTGCACGCCCTGGGTACGTGGCATCCCGAGTACGTGGCATCTCGACTGCACGCCCTGGGTACATGGCATCCCGGGTACGTGGCATCTCGACTGCACGCCCTGGGTACGTGGCATCCCGGGTACGTGGCATCTCGACTGCACGCCCTGGGTACGTGGCATCCCGACTGGGCCCCGGGTACGTGGCATCCCGACTGGGCCCCGGGTACGTGGCATCCCGACTGGGCCCCGGGTACGTGGCATCCCGACTGGGCCCCGGGTACGTGGCCCCTGTATAGGTGCCTTTACTTCAGGCCACCGTGGCCTCAGGCCCCTTACAGGCCGCTCCTCCCTGGGGCTGTCAGGCCGGCTGAGCCGCAGTTTGGGTGGTCCTGTAGGTTCAGGGGGTGGGGCCGGGAATCAACACCCCCTTCTGCTCCCCTTTCACTGTCATTGTCCTGCTTTTGAGGTGTGGGGGGTAGTTGTGATACCCTGAACGCTGATGTTCCCCTTCTGGAAGCTTCTTTTTGTTCTGTTTCATCTCTGCCAAGCTCTTTTGAGGGAGAATATGCCTGTTTGCTTGATCGATGTCTCCCTGGGGCTTATTAAGGCCTGTGCTGTTTCCTTATTGTTATTAATAATCTTCCTGAAGGCTGGCCTTCCAGCTGCGCCCCCATCCCGCCCCCCTGCCCCACTGACGGTGTCTCCTCCCCCCCCCCCCCCCCAGGTGTCAGCCTATGATCGTCTGAGAGCGGCAGTGACAAGAGGGACCCGGAGGAGCCGTGCCGACCAGGAAGATGGTGCCTAGCTGCCGCCCGCCGGCGCTCGCGCTGCTGCTGCTGCTGGGTCACATGACGCCCTCGTGTCGCGCAGATAGTGAGTACCACCCCCTCTCGTTCTGATGCCCCTCATCCCAGCTCGTGAGCCCGTAACCGACTGCGGCAGCTCTAGGAGAGAAACCGCTGTATCTGTGTGTAAGCCACTTAACAACAACAATAATAACAATATATGAGGTTGGATGCATTTGCCAAGCGGCTGCATTTCGCAGACCAGTGTCGCTGCAGGATCAGTCAGCCTCTGTTTGCACGCGTTCCTCGCTCCTGTTCCTTATTGGCGAGAGAAATTCAACACAAACCTTAACGTGGAATGTATGGCTTCATCCACATATCTTTTTCTCTTCCAAAAACTTGGGGAAAAAATAATTCACTGCTTCAGTCCAAAACCACTGAAGTGGTCTTCAGAAGGAGAAGATGAGAAGCTCCAGTGGGGTGCAGTGAGGGAGGGGTGAGTCGGGGATGCGTTTGATTACCCTGCACGATCCGGTGGGTCTGGTTCCCATCGATCCCATTAGAAACCCCACTGAGCCGCCTCTGCCTGACCGGTGGTAAACCTTCATCTCTGGCTGCCGTGATCGGCACGCTCTTGGAGCGAGGGTGTCCTTGCAGGGTTTATTTACATCTCCTGGTTCTCCCGGCTTGGCTATGTTGCTTAGAGCCTTTGATCTTCAGGTGACTTCCTTCCCTGTCCTACTTCTTAAACCACCTCCGTCTTTTTATTTTGGAAGAGGAGATCTTCATCATACGTTGGAGATCTTGCCAGATGGGAGTGAGATATCAGTCGCAGATCATCCCAGAGCCAAAAAATACCCCCCACCCCCATCTGGACCTCCATCCATCCCAATATTTCATTTATGTCCCCAAAGACCCAAAAATATATTGAATAACTTTTAATTTTTCAGTTGCTATGTGACCGACTGAAGGAGTATCTGAGTCCCTGTGCGAGATAAAGGATCTGCTGATGGATCTGCTGATGGATCTGCAGACCGAAAAGCATGAGAAGTTGCTGTTAAGCTTGGTTTCACTTGTTGTCCGTCGGTGGTGTTTAGTGTCGTTTGGCAGCGTTTGATGTTGTTTGGCTCCAGCTGAAGCCTCAGGCTTCCATCTGCTCACTGAGTTCAGGTTTTACACCAAATTGTCCTTCTCCTGCTCTGGGATCTTTATTCATGAGCTGAGTGCTGTGAGAGGAAACATAAAAATCATCAGTCAAGTTAAGCGGAGAGCAGACTTTCAACCGGACTTCTATCGGACTGAACGTTAACGCTTCTGTAGCCTGATCTGTGTTTACCTCCAGCGTTGTTCTCCTTGGAACGGGCTGAACTTCACCCCGCTTGGGGTAATTGGGCACTGATGCCTGTCCGTGTCCCCCTGTGCCCCAGCCAGCCGCTGTGTGTGCGGTCACCTGTTCTCCTGATGTTAGGCCCCATGGCTTGGGGTATTTCCCCTTCGGCTCAGGGCTCAGTTTGATCACTGAAAGATGAGGATGAGAAGGTCAGGTTCACGTTTAGTAACCGAGACGCTTCCTCACATCTGAAACAAAGTCTGAAGCCACTGATGAATCACCGTCGCTGAAGTCTGAGCCCCAGGAAGTATGTCTGTATGTATTTATACAGCGACGTCAGTGTTTGCTGATGTGATTACTGTGAAATGACAGGTAAATGTGTGTAATTGTGGGAGATGGTGCCCTGATTAGGGGATTAAGGGACAGTATCCACATCGAGTAATATTAGATTTGTATATCTCGTCATGCAGGGTTATTCTGTCATTTAATGTTTATGGCCTCAGACGGTGACTTCATCACTTACGCTAAGGATTGTCGGACACAGAGGTTTGCTGTTACTGTCCTACAGTAAATTAAGATGAAAGCCAGCGATGTCATGGGGGTTGGGGGTTAATTTGAGCCCCCGCCATAGCTTAGCGGCCCTTCTCTGTCTGGCTGTCAGTCTCCACACAAAGAGGTGGGTGTGTATCACAGTGTATCACCCCCATGGGCTTTGGTTCAGTCACATGACCGTCAGTTGGGCTCCTTCACCAGCCGACCTCGTTTTTGCTTTGTAGACTGGATGGTAACCTCAAGCCTGCTGTGATCTCCACACCAGCTGTGTGCTGTGGAGACCAAGGGGCCGTTAGTGATGTTCTCCGGTGTAAGACTATAGGAAGCCAGAAACCTGTCACGTCTAGCTGGTGAGGCTCTCTCTGGCTTCCTCTGGGTGGTCCCGCTCACAGAAAGTGCCCCCCCCCCTTAACTCCGTTAGCTACAGTGGAACCTGATCAAATGGATCACCTGTAGACAAGGTGAAGCACAACAGCCGTGCCCATCGGGCCACAAAAATTGCCTTACCAGCAAACGGAAGGTGACCCGGTTCTGCGGCGCGGCTGATTTTTAAATCCTGCCTGGCTGACTGGGGTTTTCTGAGGAACGTTCTGGCCCTCGTCCTTCCGGCTAGCCCTCTGCCGGCGCCTCATCGCCGCTCGCTCTTCCACTCCTGGGACGAGGCACAGAGTGCTTTTCCGTCGGCATCTTCTGCCCAAGCCGGTCTCGGTGGGATTACGGGAAAGTCCACGTTAATTGAATCTAACCACATTAAAGTTGCTCGTCAAGTTGTGGGCGGGACCTAATCCCCGAAATCACAGGAGCACTGCACGCGGGTCCCCTGGATTTAGGACGGCCGCTTAGTCCAAATCAAACCGTCACAATGGTGTCGGCTTAGCGAGTTCTGAGGATCCACGATAGTCTCACTGTAATGGGAATAAAAGGGGAGCAGGAGTGTGGTGGGGGGAGCATGAGAGTAAGGAATATGAGGTGGGGGGGTGGGGGGTCAGGGGGATATGAGGCGGGGGGGAGGGGGGCAGAGGGTGGGGATCTGAGTAATATGAGGCTGGGGGGCAGAGGACTGGTACCAGGGGAATATGAGGTGGGGGGGTGGTGGACAGGGATTTGGGGGGGGGCATCTTTGCGTGTCCATATGGACGTGGGGAATATCGATGGAGGTGGAAATTGATTCTTTTAATTAAAAGTAAACCTATCCTCAGTCCTGGGCACTTAGACGTAACGCTGTTAGTCCACAGCTGTGATGCTAAGATGATTGGTGGGGGGGAGGGGGGGGCAGGACGGTATTTTTAGGGAGTGGGGTGTTAGGATAGGTTAACGACGTGAGATTAATGGCTTAATTAGGTCTCTCAGCAGCATTGCTGCAGGGAATCATCGTGGTCCAGTTAAATCGAGGTGGGGGGGGGGTGGTATAACCATAAATAAATGGGTCTCTGCTCAGGCGTGTGTCGTGAGTAAATGTTCAGCGCCCCCCCTCGCTGGCGGAGCAGCGGTATCACCCGGGCGATCCGCGCCGGCTCTCGCCTAGAGGCTGTCACGCCTGATTGTGGTGCCTTCTCAGCGATCCGTGACATGCGGGCCATCGGTATCTCGCCCAGCAGCCACCGTGACTCATGGGAAATGAGTGTCTCCGTTTGGGCCGATCTCTTACCGAGATCGCGTCCCTCCCGCCCCCTCTTCGGCTGAGAGAATCAAAGCCCTCGAACACGAAGCCGGTACCCCGCCGCCCCTCCCCGTCAGACCCCCCCCTCCCCCTAAGCACCCCGCTTAATTTACGCCGCTGCATCGCCTTCCTCCGGCGGGAGAGAGCGAGGACGGCTTAATTATCCGCGGCAGATGTGGCGTTCATCAGCGGGAAAGGTGTCAGCCACAAATAAAGCTGCAGACTCGAAAAGGCGTGAAAGCAGCCCCCCCCCCCCCCCCCAGAGCAGCACTGGGACCGTAAAGCTTTTACACACATGAATATTTTATGCCCTTAAACAAAACAAGGGTCCACAGTCCCTTAGGCCATTAGACATCTGTTGACTCCCACGGCAGAAACACGGCCGTTCCTGTCTGCTGTGGCAGGTTGCAGCCACTCTGTCTGCTGATTTGTCAATCACTTAACCGGTCCAGGACCCTGCCCATGACCTGCAGTACCGAAGGCCGACACAGGGGGCAGCCTTCATGAGCTAAAATTCATAATTTTAAAAATTACAAGTGTGTGCCGAAAATGGATGCGTTGGATCCCTGCGTTGTCAGGGCATGTAACGTGGTTAATTCACGTGGCACCAAACTCGGGGACCTTCAGCTGGACATGTACGGCTTTTCGGCATTTCGGACATGGTTAAATACAGGGCGAGATTTCATTTCAGTGTAATCGGTGTAGCCGTGGGCTGGAACATAACGACCGACCAATGACCAGCCTCCAAGCTTGTAGCTTGACGAAGGCTATATTTGAATTCGCCCCCCCCCCCCCTCCCCCAATCTCCCTTGCTTCTTAAGTTAAAGCCGTTGTGAAACCTGTATGCATTCATCCCCCATTACTACAGACGATTGCATCCACTGACATTTCCGGAACTTCCTAATTCCTCATGACTCCTGTGCTAGATGAAAAGGTTTGTGGAGTTTTCGGGGAAAAAAAATAGAAATTAATTTTCTTTTATCTGCTGTGCGGTAGAAAGATCTTAGAGGACGCCGGGAAGGAGAGGAAGCGGCTGACGTGCCTCATGGACGAGTGTGTCAGGCCTGTGTGGGATTCTGAGCGTGCGTGATGGGGATTCGCTGGGAATGAGCCGTGACACCGGCAATGAATGCCACCATTGTGCCGGGATGGGCCGCCTTCAGATATGTTTGAATGTTTGGTTTGATTTTGAGGCTAAGACACAAGATTTTGCAAGGGGTGGGGGATGCCTGTATGGCGTGGCCGTCACAGTGAGCTCCAGGGGCTTTTACAGTGCTGCACGCGAGCCCTAGTTAGAGTGGTGAAAAGGGGTGCCTTTCCCCTCCATTCTGCGCGAGCACTGGCTTGGTCAGTGCCAGATGTGTCTGGTTATTGTCACTGTAAGAGCTGGCAGAATCAGCCTAAGTGGATTTCACCAGAGTTTTAGTTAATTTTTAATAAACGCTGTTTTGTTCAAGCAGTGAAACAGCGAGGAGCTGTTTTAAACTGGCTCTCCTGGAATCCCCTTCACTATGGCAGCTGGAACCCCCCCCCACCGCATACTTACCCTCTAATTGAATTGTATTTTTGCCCCATGGGGATTTCCGTGGGGAGGATGAGAGGGTAAAGGGGTAACTGGCCCAGACTGGGAAGGGAGGGGAGACATGCTGGTGATGAATGGGCGGGTCCCATGTGGGAGCTAATTTTGGGGAGTGGATAGCAGCCGCTAACAGGGTTAGTTGGTCTGCTGGGCCCTGGGGGTGGTCGGGTGGGGGGGGCATCTGCATGCACCACAGCTGGGGCCCAACTGCCCCAGGAAAAATGTGGAGCCCATGATACCGGGGGGGGGGGGGGGCAGCCATGAAGGAGGAGATTCCACAATGCACATTTGGGGGGGGCACATTTCTGCCACCTACTGGCCAATGTCGTCCACTGAAAAGGAATCGAAACAGCGCGAGAGATTTACCTTCTTCTGGTGACCTTGTGGCGTGTGTGTGTGTGTGTGTGACTGTGACTGTGTGTGTGTGTGTGTGACTGTGTGTGTGAGAGAGAGTGAGAGAACCTTTCAGTCTGAAAGCTATGACACATCTCTCTGAAAAGCTATATTACACACCTCTCTGACCCTGGGGGTGTTACTCTGAGTGTCTGGAGGGGGCTCCGTGGTGGGGAGTTGACTGCTGAACCGCATGACCCCTTGCTGATAAAGCCAGGAGCAGATTATAGCAGTTAACCATTAATCAGCCTACAGAAAGTCACAAATGGTTGACTGGGCTCCTGCCTCTTGATGTGCCCAGGTCTCAGAGCTGCTCTCTTCTGAGGGTGGTGTGGTCATCTGGGACACCCCCCCTGTTCACCTGAACGTGCAGGAGGTCCCTCGGTTGTACCCTTGAGCAAGGTCCACGATGGGAGCCTCTCTGTTGTGGCGTTCTGCTGTATAAACGCAGTTCACAATGACATGACCTCTGGCAGAAGGTCCAGGGTACGAGGTACCCGTTTCCAGGGCGACCTCCAGCGTGCGGTGAGTCTCACCTACTCTGAGTAACACACCGCCCCCCCCCCCCCAGTGCAGTTTCATTGTCCCTCTCTAACCAGGAAGAGCTGTGGTCACCCAAACCTCATCGCGACACCACAGCCAGACGACGGCATTGTTCCGTCACAACGGCAGAATACTGGGAAGCGTCGCTGTCCCGCTGTCACCACCGCTTCTCCTTTTGTGACGTGCGATTACATCGCCGTGGGAAACCATGCCGGTGATTCCTGCCTACGAATCCCCCAGCTAGACTGATCCATTATTTACCAGTAACGTGACGAGGTGTGGCTCTCATTGTGCTGAAAGTTTGCGGAAACACCCCCAACGTGGGGTTCCCCTGGTCACACATACCTCACGCCCCGCCATGTATGCTGGCCCCTCCCTCCCACTCCTCCCGCCTTTTCCACAAAAACAATCCAGTGGATAGCACCGCAGTAAGTTCCACAATAAGGAGCCGCTTATCTGGCAGAGGTCTGATAATCCCAGGGCTTGGAGCCGGGACTTTAAACATCGCGTAGAAACACTTTGGTCGGCACCCATCTTCCCGCCCATTCTCAGCGTGGCGGTGTTCCGAAGCGAGTCCCCCCCCCCGACGGGCTGTAGCTAAACGCCTTCCCGTAGACAGTGATCTCTGTGTCCCGGCTTATCTCCTAGACCCACAGGCTGCGTGAATCCAGGCGTCAGCCGTGCTCTTAGTTCCTAGTCAGCCCGCTGTGCCGTGTGTGGCTGTGCCACTGTGTTAAAGCCCCTGTTTGTCGTGCTATCAATTAGGCAGCTGATGGACTGAGTAAACCCAGCCGCCTGTCTCCTGCAACTGATCCACTTCTGCGGCGATGCGAACGTCACGCTGTTTGTCCCGGCCGCCGTCACGCGGCTTTCGGGGACCGGGGAGGAAGACGTGTATCAGAGCTAAAGTAACATTTCGCAAATGGGATTATTTGCTGGGAAAGTTGACTACAGGCGGACCGAGAGAAGGCGAGCCGGAACCCCACGGGCGACTGCCCTCATGTTGGGAATCGTTTGCGAGGGAGACGGCTTTATTCGCGATTAATTGCAGGCGCAGGCTGCTAATAGGGCCAAATGCATTAATGGGCTGTGGAATCGGCCAGCGGAGCGAGCGGCGGCAGCGGAAACGCGCTCGTCCATCATCCACTCGGGTGCGTTCCGGGCGGCTCGGCTTCGGGGCCGGACCTTCAGCCCTGAACCGCGCTTCCTGCGATCCGCCTTTTCCCATCCGGATGCTCGCTAAGTCACCTTGAGTTACAGTCACGTCTCCGAGGAGCGAAGTGGCCTGCCTTCTGCCTCGTTATTCGGCCAGGGTGCCGTTTCTCCCCATGTGGGATTATCCGGATTCAGCTGGTTGTTGCTGGGTCACCGGGAGCTGGGATGCAGACCCCAGAGGGGTGGCCCTGCATGTTGGCATCTTCCTTTTGACACAGCTAGTAAACCAACTTACCAAGCAATGCACCGACAAACCTTCATCCGGCGCCATGCATGTGTTCCGTGTGTTTTTTTGCGTATTCCATGAGTATATTCCGTGACCTCGTAGTGATGGTGAGCCTGCGTGTGTCCAGGCTTATGCCCGCCATTGTTGACGGTCCATCGTGCAAATAGTTGTTCCTTCATTTCTCAATGGAGACAGTAAGTCTCCGGGAATCTCTGCTTATGGGGGCGGGGCCTCCGAGACAATGGGCTGCTTCAGGCTTCCTGCACGGACACGTTGTGCTCGTCGCCGCGGAGACCGGCGCTGATCGACCCAAAGATTAATCCCCTTTTAAGTGTCAGAAGCGAGGCTCCCCTCTCTCTGTTTCCTATGGGGCTTTTCGTCAGTGAGACCTATAAGCCCATCCACTGATCTGCCTGCGTGATAAACCGTAGGGCGCCTGTGTAGGGAGCCCCCCCCCCCGCCCACGATCCCCCGCCCCCGCCTAGTCACCCAGGGCATTTGCATAACACATAACAAACACATGTAAATCTATCCAGTCACAGTTATGCCTCTTACCGGTGCTTTGCATTTCAGGACCCAAATGAGGAGCGAGGTGGGGGGGGGGAGGGCTGGGAGGGGTCAGGAGGCGTCCTGTGAAGGTGGCAGCACCGTGAGATGAGTGTGCAAGCGTGAAACGGGCCTTTTTGGCTCTGTCTGATTGCGGCACGCGTCTGGCTTCTCGACGTGTGCCGGTTTCGCTTGAACAGAGAGCAAAACTGCCGATGTGAAGATACACGCCGCGTTAAACAGAACACAGCATTAGCACCGCAGCTCCTGGGCTCTGCAGAACTTTATAAAACTGACCTCTGCATGGGTTACTCACGGTCACCCAAATAACAAGAGATTACAGCAGTGAGGAGATGCTTCAAAGATAATTAAGAGAGAAACCGCGATAGCCATTTTTTTCGTTCATGAAAAATCCCCTGCTCATACCTGTCTGGGGAGATGCAGTGTCAGTTTGTGGGCGGGCCTGTGTGGGTGTGGCCTATATGGGTGTGGCTCACATGCGTGTGTTTGTATCGTTTACATCGGCACAGATACAGGAGGCTTTTTCTCCAATACGGAAAAGAGCCTTTGTGTGGAGATTACCTTCAGCGTTCCCATACATTAAGGGTGCTGTGACCCCGCCTCCTGGTAATCATCTTAATCTTCTCCATGGAGAGAAAACATCTCTTGCAGATTGAATTAAGACCGACAGAGCACCTGGTGTCCCCCTCTCCCCCACACCCGTGATAATTTAGTTGGTCAGCCCCTTGGGGTATTGTATTGGATGGAATCTCATGATTAGAGAGAATTTTTGCCAAATCCAGACATTAACGTCAGAGGTCTTTGCTGTCCTGCGCATCTGTGTGCCCCCCTCCCTCCCAGCAGCTTGGGGGGAGCCGGTCTCCCAGCAAGGATGAAGACCATCATGCCACCCTCCCATGGCCCCCTGGCTCGTTTAATACGCTAACGAGTCACCGGCCAACCCGGAGCTGCCGCTGGATCAGCAGAGGTTCCCGCAGCTTTTCCTCGCTCTTTATGACCCTATGCGCTGCTGTCGATACATCTTATAGTGCAGCGATGCCATCCACAGACCCTCCCCCCCAACCAGCCCATAAATCTCACTACCCATCTGGGGGACATCTTGCACTCTTGAGGAATTCTGGGTGTGAATTTAAGAGGCAGATGTCTGCAGGCATGTCTGTATAGCAAATGGGACGCATTTGTATCACGTGTGTCTTCGTCTAGATGGTGCGCTTTCAAGAAGGGTGCTCAAACTGCAAGATGCGTTTCCGGCTCTAATGCGGCTGGTACAAATGTGCAGTGTTGGGTTATCATGAACCACATAGTGCTGCCCCCCCCACCCTCTTGGTAGCAGCCTTTGGAGGTTCAGGACTCTGGGTTTGGGGTCTTGCTGCTTTCTGGGCTGGGCCTAGATCCCGAGTTGGGTCTGTCGGTGGTCGCCCTATCAGGCAAACACGTCAGCAATGTTACTGAAGCCTGGCAGTGCGGAGGGGGGGGGTCCTGAAAATGTCAGGGGAAATGTCAGCGCGCCAGCAAGGTCGTGGGTTCGCCGTCTGAGCGCGTAGATGGATGGCACGCACGTGTGCTCCCGTGTCCCGCTCCACAGGTCCCAGTGCAGGCCGCCTCGTCCCCGGGCAAGGGCAGCCCAGAGTGGCCGACGTGATTTAACACCGGCGCGGTACGAAGCCGCTGGCTCACGCAGGCTGCCGCGCGACTCGTTACGTTATGTTAACTAGATATCGATTCCTCTCCTCCGCGTCTGCAGATCGTTTATTACAAGATAAATAAAAGTTGCCGTGGCCGTTGTTCTGGAATGGTCCTTGGACGTGCCCCGCCAGGGCCGGGAGCTTGCTGTAGAGCGCTGCATCTGCCCCGAAGCCCTGCGAGATCTGCAGCTGAGTTCATTTTTGACGCATTTTGTGTTCAAATCCAGGGCACCGGCTTATTCCGGATATGAGCGGCCGTTTGTTGTGAGCCACGTAAACACGAACGCTGAGAGATATTAGCAGCTCGTATTACTGCAGGTGAGCTCGGAGTGAAACGGAATACGGACCGCAATGCCGCCTGACAGGATTCCCAACGCGAACGGACTGACAGCTTTTCTCGCGGCCCCTGTGGGATCGATATTTGGGAACATACCATATTACCGTGTCAGTGGCAGCAGTGGAAATGCCTGAAACTATTTTTTCATTATTACTCTGATTTGCTGACAGCTTGTTGTCACGGTAACATCCCCCGCTCTCCCGATTGAGCTTTCGTTTCTCTCGTTGCCAGGCTTGCCAAACTTCATCAAATCCCCGGATGACCAGACGGGCATTTCCGGGGGGGTGGCCTCCTTCGTCTGCCAGGCGGTGGGCGAGCCCAAGCCCCGCATCACCTGGATGAAAAAGGGCAAGAAGGTCAGCTCACAACGCTTCGAGGTACGTCTCTGCCGCTGCCGCTTCCCTAACCCTAACCCTAACCCCCCCCCCCCCCCCCCACTGCTATGCTGTCCTCCTTCCTCGGCCTCTGTTGGCCGCCATGTTCCAGGCAAAAATAGCCTTCTCCCCCCCAACCCTTTCCATGCACAGCCGTGACCCTCCCCCCCGTCCCCCAGTGTCCCCACGCTGCGTTTTCATGGCCTCGGGGGTGCACCATTGTGGACCCAGACCCGAGAGCTTTCACAGCCTAAAGTGTGATGTCAAATATGCGACCCCCAGGTGATCGAGTTTGACGACGGCTCGGGGTCTGTGCTGCGCATCCAGCCCCTACGAGCCCACCGAGATGAGGCCATCTACGAGTGCACGGCCACCAACAGCATGGGCGAGATCAACACCAGCGCCAAGCTCACTGTCCTCGAAGGTGAGGGGCTTCCTCCCTACCTGCTACCTATCCCATCCACTCCCCTTCCCACCCACTACTTGTCCCCGCGATCCTCAGCCCGCCTGCTATCCACCTCCGGCTGGCCACCTGCTCGCCGACTGGGTTCATGTCTGCTGTTCTCGTGCAGCAGGTTAGCGAGCGCCAGCACTGTCTGCTGTTGTGGATTTTTTGTGTGGAAAAATGTGCCAGTAGGAAGATTAAAGAAACTGCACACGACCAACGAAACCATCTGCGCTCACATCAACACGCTGAGTTCGACAGGCGCTTAAAGTGTGTTTCTCCTACATGGTTCACTCTTACTCACCTCCCATTAGCGCCAGCTTTTCGCGAGCCAGCTGTTAGCAGATTGTGGTTAGCCCCAGCCTATAGCATGGTTGGTTTTGGCATCACCCTTAGCGGGCCTGCCAGTAGCACCCAGTTATTAGTAGATTGAGGTTAGCCCCAGCTTTTAGTATGCTCGTCATTAGCCTCTCCTTTATTCAGCCTGCCGTTAGCCCTAGCCTTTAGCATGCTCACCAGTAGCCGTTCCTTTCTTGGGCCTGCCGTTAGCCCTAGCCTTTAGCATGCTCACCAGTAGCCGTTCCTTTCTTGGGCCTGCCGTTAGCCCTAGCCTTTAGCATGCTCACCAGTATCCCTTCCTTTCTTGGGCCTGCCGTTAGCCCTAGCCTTTAGCATGCTCACCATTTGCCTCTCCTTCAAATGGCCAGCCATTAGTCCCAGCATTTAGTGGCAGAGGGCCGTGCTAGGGGCACCCTTCTGTCGGGTTTTTCTGTGAACCCTGCCCTCCCCCCCGACCGGTTGGGCTGGTTGCATATGCACTGAGGCACCAGCGCCCTCGCAAGGTGGTAGGAGGTTGGGCTCTGTCACGCAGTTCCTCTGGGAACCCACGACTCGCTGCCGGGTAAGTTCAGTGAAAATAAGGTGAGTAACGAGGTGGGCGGGGCCTGTGAGAGCCGGGGGGCACTGAGTCACTGTGACTCACTCTCCTTTTCCGGTGCTCAGTGGCGGATCCCAGTCGATCCTGCCAGACGCAGTGTGAGCCCGCGGGGCCCCCACGAGCGATCCTGCGGCACAGCGCACTGCATCACGGCCCTCCACCATGCCGCTTCATTTCAGGCTTAAAGGAGTAGCCCCCCCCCCCCACCTTCCTATTACCTTTCGAGGGAACTGGTGCCTCAGTGCATATGCAAAGTTAATTTAGCAAAATAAATAACTGAAGTAGCCAATCACAACCGTCATCACGTCCAGGAATGGCCTGACCGTGGCGTGGGGGCCGGGCAGGGTGTGGCTGGGCTCATATTCAATGGCGGCTGCATCCTTCAGGCGATTTCAAGTGTTTGTATCAGATTTTATTATGATGCTTTTGATAGCAAATCCAGGGCCTCATTTCTGGGTCTGAAGCCTTGGATGGTCGGTGCTGGGAATGCTGGGAAATGAGGAGCAGAAGGGCTGGCTTCGTAGGGAGCATGTCTCGGGTAGCCGGCGAAAGGTCTCTGTGCCACCACTGTGTGGTGGGAGGGCTCAGTCGTGTGACCAGTGGCCCCTCCTATCTCTGTGTTGCTCGCCAAACCGGTAAATCAGCCTGAAAGGATGCCATTTGGCTGGACTCTGATGTTATCTTCACTGTGAAAATGTGTTTTAATATTACCCACACGCTCGTTTCATGTGTCTAATTAAGCGATGCTCGTTTCCGAAAGGTCGGCCCTCCACACCAGCGGGGCTCGAGCGGGGAAAGTCAGACTGGCCTCCTGGGCACCTGTGATCTGTAGGTGGAACGCTCCGGACTCGCCCGTCCTCCGCGTGACCTTGGTTTCGGCTAGACCGCCACCTGAGATAAACGTCTGTTTGATGTGAAAACACAGAGTGGAAAATCTATCAACACGCAGTGACCGGGGTAGGGGTGGGGGGGGGGGGGTGTTCAGTGTCTGTAAACAAATGAGAGACTTGCTGATCTGGAAGGAGGTTTGTGTCTCCATCACCCCGTCCTGGTTTGGCACAGAGGCAGCAGCCAGTGGTGTGTTTGAGGGCCGCCCCCCCCCGTGTGTTTGAGCCCCCTTCCCTGTAGTTTACTGGCGCCCCCTACAGCCTGTCACCCTGTATGCATATTGGCTCCCTGTACGGTTGCTTTCCTTTTTACATTTTTCCTCCCAGCTTATTTGGTCTGAGGTATTACCTCACGCTTGGCCCCACCGCCCAGACCGGAAATCTGGGGGGGGCAAAGTGTCCCACGCCCGAACTCGCTCGCCACTTCCGGACCCATTTTGGCTGCATTTCCCGGGGGAGGGGTTATCGCATGGATCTGTGCTCCGGACACCTCTGAGTCGGCAGGTGTGCACGGCCCCTCCCACTTGGCCCCTCCCCCGGCCGTGGTCACCGATCCGTGAAATGAGTTTAATTTCCTCGCCATCTGGCGGAGGCCCAGGCCAGAGCAGCCAAGCATGACACGGGCAGGGGGTGTAAAATCGTGACGGTTACAAACACCGGCCACCAGGAGTCTATGCACCCCCCCCCCCCCCCCACACTCCAAGGGTCGCTAATGCCCCTACGCAGCCTTTGGGGCAGAGCTGAGGCCCGGATGCTCGTCTTTTACCCTCCACTTGACCCTGGGAAAGCTGGGAGCTGCTGTGGGGGTGTGCCATGTTTCCCAGGCGTCGAAGGCGAGGTTCAGTGGGACTTACACCTGCTGCGGAGACCAGCCCTGAAATCCAACAAGCGGGTGACACGTAAACGGTCCACCTCATCTCTGCTCGGCATCCTGAGAAAGGGGTGGCGAGGGAAGCATTCCTCCAAAGACGCACCGTGTCCCCCCCCAGGAGGAGAGAGCGCCGCCCTGCCTGTCATCGCCTCCACTCCGATTCTCTGTCACAAACAACCCCCCCCCCCCCCACAAAAGGGGGGGGTCGCGACGCCCTGGCAGTAATAAATGACGGCCGAGCTTTCAGATGTGAATGATGAGGTTCATTTGCACGTCCCTGTCAGCGTGGCATGGCGCCAGGCAGCGGAGCACCAGCAAATCACCAGGAACGTCTCGACTGCGGGAGCAAGCACCACCAGGCGGGGGGGGGGGGGGGGTGAGCTGGGAGGGCCACCAGACACTCCCTGTGATATTTAAAAGACCAATCATACTCGGATACCCAAATGGGTCTGACAGGGAGGATGTCTTCAGTGATGGAAGTCTCCAGCAGCTTCTCCATGAGGTATGCGCAGACGCAGACAGAAATATCCAGCTGCTCTTGGGGTCCGTCTGTTCTCCGGCTGGACCTGAGCTGTTGCCAGGGTTACCACCGCGCTTCCTTACCTGTGAATTAGTGATCTTAGGGTTAATCGCTTTCCTTTTGGATCCATCTCTGTGGGCGAAGAGAAATAGCAGGATGGTTTCATTATCTTTTCATTAAGGACGTGTCGCATGGCTGGCCTGAGATCAAAAAGTTAAAGGGCCGGAGGTGCTCCTGTATCAGGTATCGCCCAGGCTTTTGAGACCTGCTGGCCCCATCTCCTCCCAGCAAGTGGAGGGATAATGAGTCTTTAGAGCAGAGAGCCCCTCCTGGCTTTGGGGGACCCTCAGAAGCCCAACTGTGCATGGTTCAGCTCAGTGTGGTCACCATACAGTGGTGTCACCATCAAGCTTTCAATCGTCTGGCTGAAGTGTGCCTGATTTTCTCACCAGTCACACGGCATTCCCTTAAAACTCCCCTGAGCTGACCATTCCATGGAAAAGAGGAGAAAAACGACACAGAAAAATCAAACACTCCAGAGAGGAGCCTGACACACCGCTACACTGGCGTGCTGTTGCACATCTGCCATCTCTGATCTGCTCGGGCACGGGCTTTCCTTTCACGTGCGTCTGGCCACCCCCTCGCGAAATCGCTTAGTGCTAAACCTGAGCTATAGGCAGCTTTGCGGCCACCGGCACTGGTGCTCGGTGGCCTGGAGCGGAGGCTCTGATTGGCCGCCCAAATACGCTATGGTGGCATCATTACGAAAGCTGCTCTGCTTGGGCTTTTTCCACACCGATCTCTGGCTGAGACTTTGCTCCTTTCTTCCTGTTAGAGACTATTTTCAGAGTAGCTTTTGAAGGTGTCTCATATGTGTGAAGCCGGCTGCTGTTTTTAAAATGCTTTAAGCCATAACCACGTTCCTGTGCTTCTGGTGATACATGAAAACAGAACTAACCAATGCAGACATCAAAAAATCTGCCAAAACAAAAAAGGCTAAAAAAAAAACCTCTTGATTTGTCTCCAGGAAAGCAGGCCTGAGGCTTCCAGGGTGCACCGGTGCTCGCAGTGTTAGGGGAACGGCGTCAGATCGTCTGCGGCAAGAGGCCTCCTGTTTGATCAGAGAAAACGAGGTTTCGCCAGGAACGTACCAGCGGCGCAATCGGCTCAGTGTCCTGCGTCACACACGTCAATGCCCCAGTGGCTTCTGGGCCATCCAGAATGTGGGGCTACCTTCCCATTTAGTGACATAAGCCATGTCACGCAATGTCCCCGCTATTACATGACAAAAGTCCCTGCGCCACCCCGCCCAAAGAGCTGTACCCTACACACTAGGTGAAAATGAAGTGCCAGTAAATGCCGGGCATGGGGGCGCCCCGTGAGGGGGCTGCCCAGCCACTCGCTACAGAAACTGGCAGTGTTTTAAAGCACTGCATCCGGCACAGTCACAGTCCCACAGGCATGAGATTTTACTGCATCCGGTACAGTCACAGTCCCACAGGCATGAGATTTGACTGCATCCGGCACAGTCACAGTCATGAGATTTTACTGCATCCGGCACAGTCACAGTCCCACAGGCATGAGATTTTACTGCATCCGGCACAGTCACAGTCCCACAGGCATGAGATTTGACTGCATCCGGCACAGTCACGGTCACAGTCCTGCAGGCATGAGATTTGACTGCATCCGGCACAGTCACAGTCACAGTCCTGCAGGTGTGAGATTTGACTGCATCCCTGACGATGCCCAGTGGTCCCTGGTCCCTGACAATCCCCAGTGGTCCCCGGTCCCTGACGATCCCCAGTGGTCCCCGGTCTCTGACGATTCTCAGCAGCCACCAGGCCCCTGACGACCCCCCAATGGATCCTGGTCCTTGATGATGCACAATGGTCCCTTGTCCCTGAAGATCCCCGATGGTCCCCGGTCCCTGACGATCTTCAGCAGCCGCCCAGCCCCTGAGGATCCCCGGTAGCCTTTGACAATCTCTGACGGTCCCTTCTCAACCCCCAGCCCCCCCTGGCATGTCTGGCCTGTGACAGGACGTCCTCGGCTCCGGGGCTGATTCCTGTGTAAATAATAGATGGATCTCTCTGCTGCTTTTCCACTCCACTTTTCATCAGTCTTTCAGTTTCAAACCTGGGGGTTGCTGTTGCTGTTGTATGGCGAGTCCTATAAAGATTAAAAATGTATCGAGCCCTCCCTCCCTAGTTTAGTGTAATTGACCCAGGGGGGGCTTTGAAGGCAAACCGTTCTCCCGTCACCATAGCGCCACCTGCCCTGCCCATCCCTGCGTGGTACCTGATCCGCTTTATTCATTTTACACGTTTAAACACAGCCTGCAGGGAGGAAAACAATGTAGCCAGCTGTGTGAGAGAAATCCTCCTTCAAATATGAGTATTGTTTTTTAATCCTGCTGGGGTTTTCGTGCAACCAATACATTATAAATGGAAGCTATTACTTGGGTGTTATCGCCAGTGGGCACTGGCTCCGCCCCCAGTTACCAGGCCTGTCTGTTAGCTGGGTGATATCTCTGGTGGGCATTGGCTCCAACCCCGGTAACCAGGCCTGTCTATTAGCTGGGTGATATCCCTGGTGGGCATTGGCTCCATCCCCGGTAACCAGGCCTAGCTAGGTGATATCCCTGGTGCGCATTGGCTCCACCCCTGATTACCATGGCTGTCTGTTAGCTGGGTGATATCTCTGGTGGGTATTGGCTCCATCCCTGGTAACCAGGCCTAGCTAGGTGATATCCCTGGTGGGCATTGGCTCTGCCCCCGGTAACCAGGCCTGTCATTTCCTGAGTGATATCTCTGATGGGCATTGGCTCCATCCCCGGTAACCAGGTTTGTCGTTCCCTGGGTGATATCTCTGATGGCCGTTGGCTCCATCCCTGGTAACCAGGCCTAGCTAGGTGATATCCCTGGTGGGCATTGGCTCCGCCCCTGATTACCATGGCTGTCTGTTAGCTGGGTGATATCTCTGATGGCCGTTGGCTCCATCCCTGGTAACCAGGCCTAGCTAGGTGATATCCCTGGTGGGCATTGGCTCCGCCCCCGGTAACCAGGCCTGTCGTTACCTGGATGATATCCCAGGTGGGCATTGGTTCCACCCCCGTTAACCAGGCCTGTCGTTACCTGGATGATATCTCTGATGGGCATTGGCTCCATCCCCGGTAACCAGATTTGTCGTTCCCTGGGTGATATCTCTGATGGCCGTTGGCTCCATCCCTGGTAACCAGGCCTAGCTAGGTGATATCCCTGGTGGGCATTGGCTCCGCCCCTGATTACCATGGCTGTCTGTTAGCTGGGTGATATCTCTGATGGCCGTTGGCTCCATCCCTGGTAACCAGGCCTAGCTAGGTGATATCCCTGGTGGGCATTGGCTCCGCCCCCGGTAACCAGGCCTGTCGTTACCTGGATGATATCCCAGGTGGGCATTGGTTCCACCCCCGTTAACCAGGCCTGTCGTTACCTGGATGATATCTCTGATGGGCATTGGCTCCGCCCCGCTAACAGCGGCACTGCCGTGACCCCGCAGTAGATCATAGTGATGTCAGTAGCAGTCAGGGAGCAGATAGGGAGGGAGTGTGGAGGGATGGGGCCAGTCGAGTTGATGAAGTGCCTGTCCGCCCGGGGAGTGCGGCGGAATGTTCTGCCCCATGACGGAAAAGTGCATTACAGCAAAGGTCACGGCATGCATTAGCCCGGCCTCTCAGAGCACGCCGCATAGGGAACCGGCAGAATATCAAATGCCATGACCCCTGACCACCGGTGAACGTGTCCTCAGCGTTTCCGCAACACTCTCACAACGTTTATGAGCGCATGGATAAATGGAGGTGCAGGGCCCCACCATGGTGCCTGACAGCCCTCAGCCGGCTTCGCCCTCGAGCTGAGTGGCTGGTGTGTGTAGTTGTTTTGCCAAACGTTTGTGAGTGCGCTCTTCACTGTCTCTGACACTGTGCTTATTAGAGCAAAGTAGGTCAGGCGGTTAGTGATTGAGTTGTGTTGTGGACGGACCTGGGTTCAAGCCTGGGCTCAGCCACATTGGTTCATTAGGGGGAAGTGTGTGGCTCAGCAGGTTAGGCTGCTGTGTCTGTGATCGGATGGTCGCTGGTTCAAATCCCCGGGTCAGCAGAGTCGTTTTACTGTTGGGCCCCAGCGTAAGACCCTTAACCAACAGTTTCTTCAGTGACTGGCTGATGCCAAACAGTGTGTCAATGACAGACCTTCATCCTTTCTGGCCGATCGCTCCATGTCAGTCGAGCTCTCCTGGCCGCCCTGTGACAGGACACCCTCGCCCCTGGCACATCTCAGGCAGCTGAGACTCCTCTTCTGTCCCGTCTTGCACGGATCGGTGTTCAGTTACTCTGGGAATGCCACTGCTTGGCCTCCCTTCCCGTGGGCGGGCAGGAGGTGCCGCTCCCGCTGTGGGAGGTGCCCCCGGAGAGGGGGGCCCATCTCAGCTTTCAGCCCACTGCCCCCCTCCCGTGTTTGTCACCCACAGAGCCCCCGGGGGTGTGTGTGCTACCGGCCCCCAGGTTTGTCATGGAAACAGACATATTATACCCCCCCCCCCTCGCTGGCTCAACCACCTGGAATGTGTGTGTAACCCCCCCCCCCCCCCCTGAATCCACAGCAAAAAGCAGCTGTTTGTTTTGTACGCCTCTCAGCCGTCACTGCAGGAATTCGGTTGTGTCTGGAATGTGGTGTTTTCTGGACACTTTTGAAGGCCCTGACGCCTGCCTCATGTCTGCGTGTGTCTGCGTGTGTCTGTGTGTGTCTGCGTCTTTCCGTGCGCACAAGGTGCGTCTGACCACAGACAGGTTCCTTGCCATGGAAGAAGCAGGTCATTCAGCTAGAATTTTGCTCTGTAAAGGAATTCCCCCTAATTCCCTCCCAGCGGTATCAGAGGCTGCTGCCCTCGGCCATCGGGTTCAGGTCGGGTAGCGGTAATGATAAGCGCATTACGGGGACCGCAGGGACGTCGCTTCACGTGACACACAGTCGCTAACCCACACGTGTGAGGATGCCGTCTGCCTCTGCGCACAGGTGTCTCTTGCTAAGTGAAGCCTGACATTCCGGCTGCAGTCAGCAGGGGGCATGCCAGTTAAGTGCTCAAAGTTGCTTGTCATATTGCTGTTACTTACTTTTACTAAGACTTAAAAGACTTGAAAAATGCCCATAATAACAGGAGCAGAAGTGATGTAGCCCGAGCCCTGGATCTTACCTTCACAAACTGCTGGTGTGTTCAGACTCCGCCCTGGTTGACCACGCCCTAGACTCCGCCCCCTGTTGACCACACCCCAGACTCCACCCATGTTGGCCACGCCCCAGACTCCGCCCCTGTTGGCCACGTCCAGACTCCGCCCCCTGTTTGGCCACATATGCAGTCCCATCTCCACTTTGTATGCACACGTGCACTGTTGCATGATTTGCTGCCTCTGAACACAGAGCTGCTTTTGTTCTAATACACTCACTCCCGCTGCCAGCGTCCATTTCGCTGTTTCACTCTTGTGCTGCTTGAGCTGGAAACCCCTCCTGCTATCACAGAGGGGAAAGTGTGGCCTGGGCGGCGCTTTGCCGTCCTCTGGGGGGCCAACTCCCGTCTGGTGACACCTCACGTCGGCGTCTTACGAAGTGTAGTCCAGTTTCCCATGTCTCTGTCTCTCTACATGCCTCTCCCTGCCAACCAGCACAAGCCCGACGTGCTGTCAGCCGAGGAACTTTCCGGAAAATCTTATGGGGTAATTTGGGACTTGGGAACACGGTGTCTTTCAACGGCAGTGCAGGAACAGGGTGAAAGAATCTGGCCAAGCAGGCACCCCGTAATAAAACAGGGAGGTTAACAGGAGGTCATGCTCCTGGGCTCCTTCCTTCCTGGGCCCTCCCCCCTCAGGCTCCCCTTGGGCTCGCTGCTTTGATGGTTCGCCAGGCCATAACTGTGGCTGCTACCGATTGCCGTTAACCTTTGTGTTTCATTTTGTTCCTGAGAAGGATATTGTACGAGTGCTAATTTCAGTGTCCAGTGACACAGTCGCCCTGTGGCCTGCGTGCGGTGCTGTCACATGGCTATCCTCTTTCTTTAACTCCTTTGCCATAAGGAGGCCGTCAGCTGACCGGAAAAGCATTTTGAGGACACAGTACAGTCAGACCTGAAAAGCACTTTCAGGAAAAACAGCCGCTCCACCTAGACAGTGTGAAGACACTTGGAAGCATGTGTTTTTTCCAGTCTGCGTTGTGCCCCATGGTCCATCCCATGGTTCCCCCAATGATTGGATGAGTGGGGCGCCGTTCAGCACAGAGCTATGGTTCTACCTTCTCACCAAAGCACCTGTCCGTCCAGAGCGCTGCATTAATTAACGATATGTCACCTAATTTCCTCCTTAGGTGACTGATTTTGTGAGAAATCTGCACGAACCAGTCCAAAGTGTCCAGTCAGTGTTTCCACTCAGTTACAGTGAAGCACTGTGGCTCGGGAGCCTGTGTGGAGCCCATGTCAGGCCCACAGTCACATGATCCAGCATGATGTCATGTCACAAACATGCCACTTAAGACTGTGGGAAATGCTACAGTGGAAACTGAGCCCGACCTGCGCAGGCAGACCTGCCAGTCTGGGGAACGTATTGGGAAGAGGAATGCCAAGCTGGGGAATGGTCTATCCCAGCATGGTCCCTGCGAGGGTACAACGGCGCCTGCAGGCTGCAAGTGCGCATGTCAGACGTCCTTATTTAGCAAAGGCGCGCCGGGAGACCCCTGCATGTCCCGGTCAGCACCCTGTCAGAAACCCAGACGTTACGCGGAAGAGCAGATAATTAGAGAACAGGAGAGAACTGGGTGGTGGGGGGGAGGCATACCAGTGAGACAAGGCGAGTCTTTGTTTCCCCCGGACACACGCAGAACCTGTCTAGCCTGTCCCGGCCCGCCTCCCTAATCGCCCTGCCTCACGAAACAGCAGCCCAGTTGCTGGTGGGAACACGCTGACCTTACGCACTGAGCCGTGGGAATGGCAGGCGTGGCGTCCACAACGCCATCGACAGGTCAGACTCAATACTGAGATGGGCTCAGGCCTCTGTGTGAATCCATTCAGCAATGTCCATGTGGATCTGGGGACACCCGCCCCCAAACATCTCTAGTGTGAACCCGACGGTCCACCTGTACTATATTACTCAAAGATCTCCAGTGTGAACTCGACGGTCCACCTGCACTCTATAACCCAAAATCTCCAGTGTGAACCTGATGGTCCACATGTACTCTATAACCCAAAGATCTCCAATGTGAACTTGATGTTCCAGAGGTACTCTATAATCCAAACATGTCCAGTGTGAACCTGATGGTCCCCCCTGCACTGCACTCTATAACCTAAAAAGTATTCCACATTATCTGAAACCTTCAGCCACATTTGCTGCTTCTATCTGCATTTTAAGCGTGCCCGTGGTTTTATGTGAAACCTTTGTTTATGCCCATATTCCTAATCTCTTCCCGTTGTCTTGGCGATGACAAGAAGGTCCAAGATTTCTGAGACGGAAGAGCCAGGAACTGAAAGACACGACCTCATCCTTGGTTGCCGTGGCGCCAGCCTGCAGGCCGCGCCTCCCCATCTCTCTGCAGTGGGGTTGGATGTGACCCGCCCCCATGTGCCGCCGACTGGGGCAACATGACTGTCACGTGGCTCTGGGATTCTCCAGAATTTGCTGACATCCTGTACGGTGGCTGAAATTCTTTCTGCGCTCATCTCGGATGTAGGGAGGGAATCGTTGACTGACGTTACAGCACTGGAGACCCGAACAGGAGCTTGGCTCCAGTGGCTCTTCTTTCTGAGGCACCCATGGCTTGGTGGGCGGCTGAGTCACAGTGCTTTCCGGAAGGAGGACGCTGGTCCTCCTCCTGATCGTGGCTGTCCTCAAACTCTCTCATCATCCACACACATAGAGGACATGACCCGGTCTGCACACCCCTGCCCCGAGCCATTTCTGTCCAAGGGCCACAAGGGAGGCCCTTTCTCCTCAAGGGCCCCGGGGGAAAGTTGCCGGCAGTCGGAGCTCCTTTCACACACAGAACCTGTCCGCGGGGCGGTAACAGAACCTGATGTCCTGCTCCGAACAGAAGCCTGGTGTCCTGAGCACGTCTCCCATGGCTTAGGGTGCTCCGGTTTCCCACGGTTGTACCTCTCCGAACCTCAAATGGACCTCATAGTTTAACTTCCCTTTTCTCAAAAAATACCTGAAAGTCATCTTTAGAGGTGGCAGGCAGAGCAGAACCATCCTGGAGAGGCAAAGCCCTCCCTGTGAGGCAGTGGCGTCCTGGTGAGGCAGAGGCATCCCTGTGAGGCAGAGGTGTTCCAGTGAGACAGAGGCATCTCTGTGAGGCAGAGGCGTGCCTGTGAGGCAGAGGCATCTTGGTGAGGCAGAGGTATCCTGGTGAAGAACAGGCAGACTTCCCCCCCCCCCCTCTGTGTGTGTGAGACCGCGGTTTGGAGATGTGCCCGGTTTGTCACTGTCATGTAGGTCTGGCTGAGAGTTTGCACCAGCCGTCCCAGGAGAAGGTGCTTGAGACGCCTGGAAACAAGAACAAAAGTCGCATACCGCCCCCCCCCCCCCCCCCATGTGTCTGGATGTGTTTGTCTTCTGCGTCTGTGATCACATCACCCAGCAGGGAAAGCGGCTGCTTGGCCCCTTGGGGAGGCCAGAGGATGGTGGGGGGGTAAAGAATATTCTATCACTATCACAGTCGTCCCGCCCTTGTGTCGCTGACACCAGCCTAGGTCCAACAATGGAGAGATTGGTGGGGGGCAGATGGTGGGGGGCAGGCAAACAGGCTGATGACCCAGTACTCCCCTGGCTCTCTGCTAAGCTGAAAGGCTGCGAGGGTCTTGGTTCTGATCCGTTAGGTGCACGTTCAGAGGCTGGCATTTGAAAAACACATAGGTGTAGGCCCAATTCTGGGTGTGTCCCGGGTGCTTCTACAGGATGGGGGTAGCATGCTGGGAGGCAGGGTGGGGGGCAGCGCAAGGATGGGGGCACAAAGGTGGGATGTGGTGTACAGGTGAGTGAATGTTTTTTGGAAGCCATAACTGTTTTGTGTGGATTAAAAGCTAAACACGCAGTGAATGGCGAGAACACGAACTGGGTGAATCATGATAACTGGTGTACAAAACACGAGCGTAAAATGTCCCTGGGCCCCAGTGTACAGCGGGATGGGATGGGGGACAGGGACAGGGACAGGCACCTGCACGGAACACGGGTGTGTGGCGGGAGAGGAACCTTCACACGCTGCTCTGACACGCTGCGTGGTCACGTGACTTTTTATGGCTGGTGCCTAATATCCTGTTTCTCATTAGTGCTCTGGGGGCTGCATCCGCCACGCCCCTCACCACGCATCTTTGTTTCTCCCCCCCCCCCCCCAGAGGACCAGATCCCGCACGGCTTCCCCTCCATCGACATGGGCCCCCAGCTGAAGGTGGTGGAGCGGACGCGCACGGCTACCATGCTGTGCGCCGCCAGCGGCAACCCTGACCCCGAGATCTTCTGGTTCAAGGACTTTCTGCCCGTGGACATCGGGGGCAGCAACGGCCGCATCAAGCAGCTGCGTTCAGGTAGATAATCGGCCCTGCGCCGGCCCTAGGTGGAGCCACACACCACCATGCAATCAGGAACAGTGTTGTTGGGCAAGGCCCGCGTGTGGAACAGCCCTGTTCTGCACGTCACGAGACCCAACCAGAACAGCGCCGGCGGCGGCAGTCAAAAGGCCAGGCTGACTAGGCTGTGGAGTGAGCGCATGGATCCGTCATTATCCGCGAAGATCAGAGAAAAAAAAAAAGAGCAGCAGGAGTGAAAGTGCTGCTTTCAGAAATCTCTCATTAAAATATATAAAAACATATATATATATATTATGCCCCGGTCACTGTAACGCTGGAAACACACACCCGCTGCCCCCCCCCCCCCCAGCCCCTGTCATTCACAGAGAGGGTGAGCGGTGCTGTGGAAGCTGCCCTCCCTCCCCCGCCTCTGCCGTTACGCCCCCGGCTCCTTCGCCGTGGTTTGTTTACGCGCCTGTGCAGAGCCGATCCCAGAGAGCGTCACGTGTAGCGGGCAGCTCAAACTGCTCACACTGACACAACACGCGCACGTTAATCTACCCGCCGCCGCGCTCTGCAGCCTCTGCGCCCAGTCCCCGCTCAGCATCCCGGTCAGGTCCCAGCGTCCGTGGTGCCCCCGCGGGATCGATCGCACCCCTCTCACAGCCCCGGGGCTGATGGGCGTTTGGAGAGTGTGGGGGACAGGGAGCAGTAAGTCCTGCTCGGCTAAAATTCCCCCATTTCATATCCTGATGGTCAAACAGCTGCGTCCCGATGTGGCCTGGCAGTGAAAGGCGGCCCGCTGAGGCCTGGGGCGTTTCCCGCCAAGGGCATTCTCATAAAGACATCCATTGTTCCCCCTCGCTGTCACACTGTGTGCCATTTAATTAAATAAACGAGGGATCAGACTAAGCTATCCGTCCTGGCCACTCAGATTTCGCAGAGAGAGCCTTAAAGGGGCGCCATCTTCAAACAGACAGTGCCCCTGGCTTTGTGGGATGGACAGCTGCCCCGCAGGACAGGCAGCCCCTCCCCCCATCAGAGGAAAGCTCTCCCGGAGCAGTGCACCCCCCCCGTACATAGCCCTGCTCCCCACCACCATCTCCGAGCAGCCAGCAGTTGGTTCCGTATGCCAGACTGGATTGACATGGCACCTGCTGTGACCCATTACTGTACCTCCCTCTCCAGCTTCCCTGGGTGAGGCGTGACCCATACCCTACAGTCTGGTCTGCCAGAGACCACCGTGATCCATACCCTATAGTCTGGTCTGCCAGAGACCACCGTGACCCATACCCTACAGTCTGGTCTGCCAGAGACCACCGTGATCCATACCCTACGGTCTGGTCTGCCAGAGACCACCGTGACCTATACCATGCAGTCTGGTACGCTAGTGACCACCTTGACCCATACCGTGTGGTCTAGTCCGCCGAAGGCCACACCCACTCCAAAAAGTACATGTTTTTTGTACAATTCTTACAGATTAATGTGGGACAGACCGTGTAAGTCACAAAGGCCTGGAGCCATCCCGGCCGGTCTGGCTGAGTCTGGTGTGGGTTAAGCAGGCTGCCCGCCAGTCAGCAGCTCCTGATCAGGCCCCGGTGCTCTGCTAACTTATCCAGCTTCCCCGCCCCCCCCCCCCCCCCGCCTCCTGTCCAGCCCTTCCACTCTCCACCCAGAGTGACGGTGACTAAGCTCTGATTTGCTCTCTTATTTCCTTTTCACTCAGATGTTTTCCTCTCTCTTTTCTCTCTCTCTCTCTCTCTCTCTCTCTCTCTCTCTCTTTCTTCTTGCACTAACTCTTCTCTCTAATCTTATTTGCATTCAAATTACCTCACCAGGTGGTACACCAATCAGAGGTAAGAATGCTGGGAAGTCCCTTGAAATGTCAGCTCACTCCATTCCCCCCCCCCCCACTGTCACCACCCCCGCTTTCTCTCACCCCACGACACCCCCTCTGTCCAGCACATTGTTGGCATCGTCGCTGTTATGTATGTGTATTCCGCAAAAACAGCCCATAATAATCCTGGGAGAGGACGTCATGGTGGACGGGTCTCACAGGGGTTTAGTAGAGGGACACAGAAGCAACCCACCCCCCCACATACACAGCCCCCCCCCCCCCCCCCCCCCAAGTTAACGGAAGCCATCCAGGCAATGCTGGTCTCAGGATTGCAGAAGAAGATTCCCCTGGAGGCCTATGGACAGCTGCAGCCTGACTAGCCGGAATCTTTGCTTCATATTATTATCATTATTATTATTATTATTATTATTAGCCATTGCCATGACCCTGACCGGGAAGATGGATTATTTCTAGTTGCAGTATTTCAATGTCTTTCCGGAATGATCCACATGAATTCCTCTCAGTCCCGGGTCAGAGCCACCTGGTAGCAGACACGGTTCTGGATGTCATCTCACGCTGTTTATCGCTCTGTTTATTTCTGTTACCTGTGTCAGCACTTAACAGCAGAGCCATCCATCCCATGATGCATCACTGGTTACGCCCTTTATTCTCTCTAAATGTGCTTCACCTGCTAGCTGCATGGTGTCTGGTGTGTGTAAATCTCACGACTGCGCCGACGCGGGGATACCATGGTGACCAGCCCCCATCCCCCGCCTGCGCTCTTTAAGGCGGGTCCTGTGAGGGCCCCACCCCCATGTGCTCTGAGACCCTAATAAAAGGGCTAAGAATTAAAACGGTGCAGATGTGTGATGTGCTCTGGTAAGTCCCCATTTAACACGTCCGAGGCTCCTTCCCTCTTTAGCGATTTGTTAGCATTAGCAGTCGTTTATTATGGGCCTTTTTTATCGACGATAATGATATGTGATTGGCCACCTCCCGCCACTGCCTTGTGACTGATTGGCTGAATGCCATCAGGTTCTGAGTGACTTTATCAGTGATCAAGGCTGCCCCTAGCATCGCCCTTGCGTGTATCCGGGTGTCTGTGGGGGGTGTCCAGTTGGCCTCTAGCTGTGGTCTGCCTTTATCACCCTGAGCAAACACTCACTGTGTCCTGTCTCTGTCCCCCCCGCCCCCCAGGAGCGCTGCAGATCGAGAACAGCGAGGAGTCCGACCAGGGCAAGTACGAGTGCGTGGCGACTAACAGCGCCGGCACCCGCTACTCGGCCCCAGCCAACCTCTACGTACGCGGTAAGAGCCTCACCTCCAGCAGCCCGGCGTCACTAACCGCCTCACCGCCATCGCCTCTAACTGCGGCCCGCTGGGCGTACGTGTCCTCACCCCCCCACCCCGTGTCCAGCGTGGGAATGACCAGCACTAACCCCACTCTTTCTGTGCCACAGACACGAGGGGAAATGCCTTAGGCTCAAGAGCGCCGCCCTGTCGACTTGCCCGGTCTCTCTCGTTTCCACACGGAGCTCGGCTCCGGGTGTGAGGCGTCCGAGATCCTGTAATGTCGGCAGTTTGCGGGGGTGTCTCAGGGGGAGGGGCTTGAGGGGAGGTCATGAAGCTGCGAGACTCGGGGGAATTCCAGCACACCCACGGCGCATGTTTGGGTTACATCCCCGCCTTTATGTGGGGGAGGGGGGTTGATTTTGTGGCCCCTGTTCAGCAGGGAACTGAGACCTCCATGTTCTCCAAGGTGTCTGCTCCAGAAGTGCTGCCCTTAAAGACAGCCATTAAATTTACAGCCAGCCGTCATTTTGCGTTCAAAGGCTGCCGAGACGGGGAAGGCTGCAGTGTCATGTAGCAGAAAATGCGCCTGAAACCGTATCTTGGGGTGTATCGTGGCTCCCAGCGAGCTCAGGGCAGGCTGTAACCGCGCTGGGAACGCGAGCCGCTCCACTTCCCACCTGTAAAGGCACCGTCACACTGCAAGCGGCCATGCGCCAAAACCCACGCTTCTACGTGACTGACGTCGTTTTGGTCGCAGCTCATCTGCTATTAACCGATCCCCTGGACCCAGGGGATCAGCGCCATCGGATCAGCGCCACAACACTCGGCGAGGTTGGTTAGCACAGTGGGATTATGGGTAAGGAGGATACCGTTTATCTGATGGAATCCAGTCCTGTCACAGATAGCTGTAATGAGAAATGTCACTCCTGAATTATTATTATTCCTAATGCGCTCCATCATATGGCTGGGCGTCGCCGTTTAAAGATTAAAATCGCCTTTTTCCCGCTGGGACTTTGATCTGAAAGAGGAACGATAGAGGAGGATGAAGTCCACATATTTTTGTTTTTGACATTTGGACCCGAGGCTGACTGAAGAGGTGGAGCAGGATGAGCCACGCGACGTCCCGACGGAAAGCTACAGCTGGAACACCTCGGGAGGCGGCGGGGTCTGGGGGGGGGGGCAATGGGGGCTTTTATTTATTTTTTATGCTGCGGACCCTGGCTGACTCCTGTGGCGCTGTGTTTATTTAGGGCTCTCGACCTGTCAGGAAATGACCTTCATCTCTCACTCGCCATAAACAGCGAAACCCAACCGCGGTCTTTGGAGCCGCACCTGAAGGCTGCAGAAATAAGCATATATCAGGTCGAACCCGAGGCCCGATGCCTTTGTTGCTGTAAGGGGCGGGGGCCTCCAGGCTCGCATGAACACACCTCCCACGTCTGCCGGCTTGTGCAAACAACACAGGAGAGAAAATAAACGTTTGTTGTGGTGACTGTTATGAGACGTAGATAAACAGAGAGCGACCTTCCGGAGAATAGCAAGCGAAAGAAGCCGTCGTGGCCTCGGATGAAAGACGACCCTGGGGCGGTAGCCGGTGCGGCCCCCGTCCGCAAGCGGGCCCGAAATGCCAGGGGCACGTCGTGACCGGCGCAGGTCACATGACTGTCTGGCAGTCTGGCAAATAAGATCTCTGGGGGATCCCGGGGAACAGGGCCGACTCACCACTCAGGTGAGAATGCTGTCCAAGGCGGACGGGGGAGGGGAAACCCCCCAGGGCTGTTACCGCAACGTCTGCCCCCCCGCCAGTCAGACACGCGCTAACATGGTGTTTCTGTCTGACAGACAGGGGGCGCTGCTGAGCGTGACTGCGTGCATCTGCTCGGGTTATCGAGTTTTCGGACGTCTGGGTTAGACAGCCTTCCGGGCCCTCGGGGCTCTGCGCAGGTCTCCATGGGCGCAGACTGGCCGTGTGCATGAAGCCATGTCACCTCCATGTGTGCGTATCATGGCCCCCATTACACCAGACACAGCCACCCAGTAACATCATTATTCCCAGTAACCTCATTGAGACCTAACCACGGCTGGGCTTGTTGCTGCTGTCGCTGTGTGATGACATTCTGTGCCACTAACACCGTAACGCCGGCGGGGGGGGGGGGGGGGCACCGGAGTCCGTAATGGGCCATTACGCATTGCTCCGCGGTGCCGTCCGTCCGTCCGTCACGCCGTTCTGTCTTGTCTGAGCGCGGTGCCCCGGGTGTGAATGTGACCCCCCCCCCCCCCCCCCAACACGTCCTCACTAGTCGTCCTCACAAGGGGCGCTCACTGTGTCGAGGGCCCATCACCAGCCCCTAGTCACTCGCTCACTCTCTTGGTTTCTCTCTCTCTTTCTTGCTCGCTTGCTCTCTGTCTCTCTTCCAGTCTTTCTCACTCTCCCTCTTTTTGTCTTCCCTTCTGTCTCTCGCACTCTCTTCCTGCCTGTTTTTCTTGCTCTCTTTTTCTCTCTTCCTGCCTGTCTCTCAATCACTCTGTCCCTCTTCCTGTCTTTCTCACTCTCTCTCTCTTTTCCTTCTCTCACTGTCTTTCTGTCTCGCTTCCTGTCGTCTTTTCCCGTATTTTTTTTAACTTTTTAAAAAGCTACACTTTGGCCGCCCTCTGACCTTTCTGAGGCGGCCCCATTGCCATGGCAACACTGTACATGTGAGGGTCCATCCTGTTCCCAGTGCTTATCCCAGTGCCGTCACAGGAAGTCAGTCATCGTCTGTCCTGTCCATGTTTCTGTGCGTCTCTAGGGTCGTGTGAGAGCTGGGGTGTGTGTGTGCGTGTGCGTATGTGTGTGTGCGTATGTATGTATATGTGTGTGTGGGTTAATCCCTGAAAGAATGTAATAAACAACAAAGGAATGTATCATTCAACAGATCCACAAAGAAAGGCGTCAGCATGGTGTGAGGCTCGTACCGCCCACACCGGGGGGGGGGCTGGTAACACGGTCTGCAGCAAACATCATCAGAGGCAAACTTGCTGTCAGAACAGCTTAGCTACATGCGTCACATGTTAACCTGAAGGAGTGACCTGTGTGAATGGCATGTTTGCTTAACGTCTGCGTGTTGCTCTCAGGGCGGCTGAGGCCAAGTCAAGGAAAGGCCTGGCCGGTCAGGTCTGTTTCAGTTTAGGTTCAGCCTCCGTGTGCCGTGTTTGCGTGTGAGGGTGCCTGCATGTGTGTTAGCGTGTGTGTTAGCGTGTGAAGGTGCCTGCATGTGTGTTAGCGTGTGTGTTAGTATGTGTGTTAGCGTGTGAGGGTGCCTGCATGTGTGTTAGCGTGTGTGTTAGTATGTGTGTTAGCGTGTGAGGGTGCCTGCATGTGTGTTAGCGTGTGTGTTAGTATGTGTGTTAGCGTGTGAGGGTGCCTGCATGTGTGTTAGCGTGTGTTAGCGTGTGAAGGTGTCTGCATGTGTGTTAGCGTGTGTGTTAGTATGTGTGTTAGCGTGTGAGGGTGCCTGCATGTGTGTTAGCGTGTGAAGGTGCCTGCATGTGTGTTAGCGTGTGTGTTAGCGTGTGAAGGTGCCTGCATGTGTGTTAGCGTGTGTGTTAGTATGTGTGTTAGCGTGTGCGGGGCCTGTCTACATCACGCTCTCACTCTCTCTGTGGATAAGCAGAAGATTGGCTTGTTTTACTCTCTCTGTTTTTATCTTGTCTTCCTCTTTTTTTTCCTTTTTTTTTCTTTTCCCTTCTTTCTCCATCCCATCGCACCCCGCCATCCAAACAATCAATCCAAACTCACCTCTCAGATCAACGCGAAGGTTGGTCCCTTTTCGCTTGTTACTTTCCCGCGAGGTTCCGTGCGGCCCAGACCCGCCCCCTCGCTGCCCCCCCCCCCACCCCGGCCCCTCCCCAGTGCTGTTGCTATGTCACCCACTCGTCTGCCCCCCCCCCCCAACTCCCCGTCCGTGTCACGCTTCGGGGAATGCCTGCATGACTCGCTGGATGTCCATGTGCTGTCCACCTCTGCCCACCCCATCCTGCTGTCCGTCCGCACGCTCACCCCCACCCCCCTGTCATGGGGATCACGCCCACCCCGTCCTCAGGCGCTGTCCGGCATCGCCTCCTCACAGGGTAGCATCTTTAGGCGGTCGTTCCCGGTCCTGCTGGGGTCTTTGCCTATGTCTCTACAGGTCTTGGGTTTATACATCACGGAAGGTTCCGGGTGGAGCACCCAACCGTCAGATTTCGTGGCTCGTTTCGGCTTTCGCTTGACTCCCCGTGGAGACATCAGCAGTCCTGGGGGGTGGGAGGTTAAAAACACCATCTTCCTCTTCCGCTTCAGCTTCGCTAAAAGACGGGTTTGCACTTCCTGCCATCCGTTGTCCTTACCCTTTCACATAAAGCCGGAGGTCTTTGTTTGGACATTGCGTCTCGCTCTCGCATGCTTTTTGTCCCGCAGGGTTAGCTGGTACCCTTAGCTCTTAGCATTATTAGGGCTAATAAGTGCTCGTCTTCGCGGCGTACGAAACGGGCATTTTCTTCGTTAAGTGGGAGGGTCGAGGGGCTCTACCACAAAGGCCGGCTGGCGTGAGACGAGATGCTGATGGTGCCCATTGGCTGGGTTTTGGTGCTTGATAGCAGTCCTGCCTTGTGGTCCTCTATTGAAATGTACTTTGGGTTTTTATTTATTTATTTATTTTTACGGAAACCTACCTTGACTGTGGCTTCCCTGCGTTACTGAAGCTTCTCCACCAAGACCAAGATCAGATCTGGCGCCAACATGGCGGGTCAGGGCAGGGATGATGTCACTCTCGTGTGGCTGGTTGAGCTCACGGGTGGCCGAGGGGAGCGTAATATCAGTACCGGCGTGGAATAGCATATTCCCCACGCTGCCGAGTTCCCGAAGGCTCCGGCATGATTAATCGATTGAGTGTCTGCATCTCGGGCTTCTGCCATTGGGTGGTTCTGCTCTGACCACTTTTCTGAGGGAAAGCTGCTCCGGTTTCCTGCTCGCGCTCCTGCCTGGGCGACCAGACGGTTGTGGCTTCACTCTGTCTCTGTGTCAGCGCCAGGGGGCACAGGCGTCGGGAGGAGCGCCACCCTCCATCGCTGCTTTGCTGCTGCGGCTGCACCTGTGAGCTGGCGCCTTTGTCTTGTTGTTGTCTTGGCTTTCATCAGGCCCTGTCACTTTGCAGGCATGCTTTGGCGTTGGGGGTGAGGGTTCCGGCCCAGCTGCCTGCTCTCCGTTGCCCATCCATCTCCTCCATTTTCCCACCATCCTGTCTGGAATGGGGTCCGTGGGCCAGTTTGTGGGCCGTCGACTTCCGGTTCCTTACTTCCATGCTCCCGTGATGTCCCACCTGCACGCCTTCGCATGCCATGCCTGACAGTGCTGTCCCTTCCCACGATGCACCTGGCCTCTGCCGCTGCATGCCCCGCATGCCGGCTTGCTTTATCGCCATGTCGTCTGTGCTCACACAACTCCTGACGTCTTCTGACCAATCACGGGCTGCGACCCACCAGCGGTTTGGTGCGACCCGATCCATCTCCCAGTCCATCCATTCAGAAACAATCCAAATCAAGTCGTGTCCATCTCCATGCCCATGGCTAGTGTTCTTGCGTTTGCCAGCGCGGTGACTAACTCCTAATCTGCACTACCCAGCATGCCGTGCTACTGACGCCTCGTCTCGGCAACCTGACTCAGTGCCGCTCTGTTTCTGAGTGTCCTTGATGCATTCACAGCTGTGAAGGTTTATCGCTGCGTGTTAAAGGGAGCCACACATACAAGCACACAGGAACACAGACACACACTCATACACTCATAGGTACACAGGTACATAGACACACACAGACACACGCACTCTCAGACACACACGCACAGACACAGCTACACAGACACACACACGCAAAGACATAGGTACACACACTCACACACACACACATACACGCACACACACACACAGGTACAGACACACACACAGGCATGCACACAAAGACACTCACACTCACACAGATTAGGTATTGATATCTTTGTGGGGACTCTCCATTCATTTCTATGGGAAAAACCCCAATCCCAACAATGACAACCTTAACCCCTCACCAGCCCTAACCTTAACTATAAGTAACCAAACCAAATACAAGTATTTCGGCATTCTCAGTTGTTTTATTGCATTCACATATTTCTATTTATTTATTTAAGGCTGAGGTTATCTTTGTGAAGACCAAAAAACTTTCCCCACAACTTCAAAATAACCAGTTTTTATCACATTGTGGGGACATATAGTCCCCCAATGTGATTTACGCATGACACACACACACACACCGAGACTGGCCGTGTTTGCAGACACACTGCGTGTGTCCCAGGTAGGTATGGGGTTTATGGGGTCTTTATGGGGTCTTTCTAGAACCGCCGTGACCCGTGTTGCAGTAGGATAGCCTGATATGGGCAGTATGTCAGGAAGGCTGCATTCTCACCCCGCATTCCCAGTCCGCTTTCTGGTCCTTTCCACTTCCTGGCCATTTGTCCCGGTCCGGCTTTTAATCAGCTGCACCCCCTTAGGCACCAGCTTTACTCCCTACCAGCTCTGATCACATGTGCAGATCAGTATTTCCATGGAAACACACACCCCCCCCCCCGAAATGATTTTGAGCCTGGAGTGTCCCCTGTGGGCAGTAGGTTCAGAAGAGTCCATTTCCCTGTGGGGGTGACATGGTCCGGGTGAATGCTCTGCCCCCGCTCGCCCTCAGGTTCCCCCCCCCAGGGAAAACCGTCTTCCCGGACTCTCTCAGCCCGTAGTCATGTGCCAGCACCTTGTGCCTTTAGATTTAGCTGATACAGCGGGAGGGACATCTGTGACACTGGAGTGGGTGCCGTTAGCGGGGCGTGCGAGCCAGAGAGGCGACCCAGGTTTCCATCAAGCTGTGGTCAAATGTCCCAGGCCTCACAGACCCCAGTGCAGTTATATAACACAGAATGACAGCGCCCCCTGCAGACCCAGGGGACAAGGTGCAAGTGCCAAGTGGTGTATGTTAGACGGGGCACATCCATGGGCCCCCCAGTACCACAGCGTGACTCCTCCCCCGTGCCCCCCTAATTTCCCCTGCCTCGCCCCCACCTTCTGCTCTGTTCTCTCCGGCAGTCCGCCGTGTCCCGCCCCGCTTCTCCATCCCCCCCACCAACCACGAGGTCATGCCGGGCGGCAGCGTCAACCTCACCTGCGTGGCGGTGGGCTCCCCCATGCCCTACGTCAAGTGGATGCTGGGCCTGGTGGAGCTCACCCGGGAGGAGGAGATGCCGGTGGGCCGCAACGTCCTGGAGGTGTCCAACATTCGCGAGTCAGCCAACTACACCTGCGTGGCCATCTCCTCGCTGGGCATGATCGAGGCCACTGCGCAGATCTCCGTCAGAGGTGAGGCCGCCTCATCACCGCCGCTAACCTCCATCAGTGCCGGGAGCCACCGCTGCCGAGCCGGGTCTCCGACAGGAAGCGCCTCTTTGTAGGCGGGTCGCTAGTTGTTAGCCTAGCCATGGGCTCTTGCGCAAAAGTCTTGTTTCCCCTGAACCTCTAGCGTATGTAGAAATGCAGACAGCTCCTGCTTACCGTGATGAAAGGGACAGACCCCGATGGCCGCTGAGGACGGCCGTCTTTTCCTTGGGGGGGGGGGGGTGCTCTGAGCTGTCAGATGCCTGCCTCAGATCTTCCCCCACTGCCGGGACGGTTCGGCGTCCCTCCGGAGATGCCATCGAGTCTGTTACCGAATCCGGAAAATCCCACAGCTTGGGGGGGGGGGGGGAGTAAACACCAAACCCAGAAACAGGGAACTTTAAAGTGTCCCAGTGTTGGAAAGCCGCCATCCTGAAAAAGGCATAAATATAAATGTGAACTGCAGGCCAAACCAGAACCAGAGCCTCTCCGGAACATTCTCACGGTGCCATCTCTGCATCGCCTCCCGTGCTGGGGGCTCGGTATGCCCCCCCCGCAGGCCCGTGCGGACGTCACCGGTGTAAATGGGAGTCAGACATCCGTCTTTGCTAAGAAAGAGTCGGCATCTTCAGCGTTACTATGTGAAGAGACGAAAGCAAAGGCCAAGGCGAACCCTCAGATAAGAGTGTGATGCAACACGCCGCAAATTCATCAAAGACGTTTAAACTTCCACGCTGGGTTCATCTACAAAGCTGCAGCTTCTCGGTATATAAATATAAATGAAGCGGTAAGGCTGATTAGGAGGGGGCGAGGGGATTTTCAGAGCCCCTCGTGTGTTCGGTGGCAGACTGATTGTACCTGTAGGGGTTCGTGACCCACTCTGGGGGTGGTGTGGAGCGCCATCCTGCCCCCCACGTGTCCTGTGGAGGAGCGGGGCTCTGATCTCTCAGGCACGGTCCTCGACGGCAGCTCCTGGCTCCCGCTGTTGACGCTCCCCTGTCTCTGCCCCCCCCCCCCCTCCCCCCAGCCTTGCCAAAGCCGCCCGCCTCCCTGATGGTGACAGAGACCACAGCCACCAGCGTCACACTGACCTGGGACTCGGGCAACTCGGAACCAGTCTCCTATTACATCATCCAGTACAAGCCCAAGGTGTCAGACAATGGCTTCCAGGAAGTGGACGGTGTGGCCACCACACGCTACAGCATCGGCGGCCTCAGCCCCTACTCCGAGTATGAGTTCAGCGTCATGGCGGTGAACAACATCGGGCGCGGGCCGCCCAGTGATGCAGTGGAGGCGCGCACGGGCGAGCAGGCACCCTCCTCGCCGCCTCTGCATGTGCAGGCACGCATGCTGAGCTCCAGCACCATGCTGGTGCAGTGGGAGCCGCCGGAGGAGCCCAACGGGCAGATCCGCGGCTACCGCGTCTACTACACGCTAAGCCACAGCGCCCCCCTCAGTACCTGGCAGAAGCACAACACCGACGACAGCCGGCTGACCACCATCTCAGGGCTGCAGACGGACATGACCTACAGCATCCGGGTGCTGGGCTTCACCTCGGTGGGGGACGGGCCCCCCTCTGACGTCCTGCAGGTTAAAACCCAGCAGGGTGGTGAGTACTGGGCCCAGCCGCCTTCTCACACGCCATTTGAAGATGATAATGTCCCTGCGTGCCTTCCACCCGCTCAGGGGCGATTCTAGGAATTTTTAAGGTGGGGAGCTGTAATTTATATAGAGGGGCCAACCTTATTGTTAGCCAGTGAGATGTTTTGGATCAGTGAGTGACAGGGTAGGATAGCCAATCAGCATTAGTCCCCCTGTAGTCCTGCCCCTGTAACCACCAATCCTGGTCAGGGGACCTGACACCTGTCATAATCACGTGTTCCTTGCAGTGCCGGCCCAGCCGTCCAACTTTGAGGCAGAGGCCGAGCTGGACACCCGCATCATGCTGACCTGGCTCTGGCCTGTCCAGGAGTCCATTACCCGCTACGAGCTCAGCTACTGGGAGGCCAACTCCGATATCAAGGTGGGTGTGTTGGGCCCGCCGAAGCTGGAGACGCTTAGTGAGCCCATCCTGTCCTGCTGGGCATGCCCTAACCCTAACCTTTCCCCTCGTCGTGAGCAGTCTGCTGCAGTCCTCTCTAATTACTGATCAATATTACTTCGCACACTCAGACACTCACTGCTGCTCTGCACATTTCTGCTGGCAGCTGCTTTGTACGAATACAAATTTTTTTTCCTGCAGGGACAGGAGTTGTATGTGAGTTGAAATAGTTTTCGGTCTGTTAGCCTCGCCTTGGGTGTAGGGCGCCCTGTCGGGAAGGGGACTTGTACCCCGGGGGTGGCCTCTCCCTCCCCCCGTTGCCGATCCTCCGTCCCCTTGCCTAGCTGGCTCCATTTTGGTGTTACCTTCACCCACGCCGTGAACTCCGCACAGTCGCTTTCCGAGGAAACACTCCACGAGTCCAGTCTTGTCCTCTGCGGGAAAAAGCAAAGGTGTTTTGTTGAACGTGGAGTGACTCATGCATATGCTCTCTGCATTTCTGCCCTGATTTATTTTCGTTGTTTGATAATCGCATCACCTTTGACACTTGGCATCGCACAATGGAAGCACTATTAGTGTAATTACCTGTTACGGACAACATGGGGGAGGCAGGCAGCCGCTCCACTGTCGACTTCCCAGTG